>NW_022145597.1:11589006-12276506 GCF_000002235.5 Strongylocentrotus purpuratus | reverse complement strand
AATAAGGGGCCATCGATTTCCAAATACAGATCTAAAAAAAAGAGAAAACTCTGAAGAGATTAGATGTTACGTAATAATTATGCTATGGGCAATTACAGAGTAAGCAATAAATAAATAATAAAGGGTGTTGCTTACTAATTGGCGCGATACTGTAATTGCCCATATCATAATTATTACGTAACATCTAATCCCTTCGGATTTATCTCTTATTCTTTTAGATCTGTATGGGAAATGGGTGGCTCGGTATCAATCGCTTGATCCAAATCTTAATCTCTAATAAGATCACATGTAAAGGGATTATGTGTCATATAGGCAAGGTGTGTGAAAATGAGCTCGCGTGGGACAATCACTGGGTGGAGTGTGTTTACGACATAAATATTTTCCTGCGACAATTGCTGCGCGGTCAATATTTTGTGCTCTATTAAACCAAATTTTCAACTTCAACCCAGGGCTTACTGAGACGGCACCCAACCCTAAACCAAACGCGAACCTTTAACCTAACCCAAACCCAAACCCGAACCCTTAACCTAATCCGAACCTGAACCCGAACGCGAACCGAACCCTAAACATAACACATTAGTAAACACAAATACAACCCCGACACTCAGGTGCGGATCCACGTAGCGATTTCTCCGGCCCGGCCCCCCCTAAAAACGGTAAAAAACAGGATAATAACGTAAATTGAATCTTTTTTAAAAAACAAAAACAAAAGCGGCCCCCTGACCCCTCCCCCTCCCCCCCCCCAAAAAAATATATATTTTCACCCCCTCAAACAAAATGTTTGGTTCTCCTCTCCATCACCCCCCCCCCCCCCCCCCCGCTTATTCACCGGCTTGATGAATCGCTGCTAAATATTTTCTCACGAATTGGGACAAAAAAAATAATAGGTGCTCTAACCCCCCCCCCCCTCCCCGCTTATTCACCGACCGGCTGAGTCGGCGCTAAATTTTTCCTCAAAAAAAAAATGTAATACCTACTCTTACCCCCCCCCCCCCCCCCCCCCCCCCCCCCCCACACCCGCTTATTCACCGACCGGCTGAGTCGGCGCTAAACTATTCCTCAAAAAAACTGGACAAAAACTGGCTGAGTCGTTGCGAACAAAATTCTCAAGATTTGGGCCCCCCCCCCCTCTTGTCGCCGGCTGGATCCGCCCCTGCTGACACTAACCCTATATCTTTGGCAAAGTACAACCCTGGGTAATAGTCGCCGGAGATGTTGCCGAAGAACTATAGTGCAGTTGTTGGCAGGCGCGGATCCAAAATTTTAATAAAAAGAAGAAAAAGTAGAGGAAAAAAGAGATTAAGAACATGAATGACAAGAGAAACAAGAGAAAAAGGAAAGAAGAATCTGACGAAAAAGAAGAAGAGGCAGGAGGAGGAGGAGCGAAAGAGTTGAGAAGAAGACAAATCGAAGAAGGGAAAGAAGAAGAAGTAGTAGAACAAAAAGAAGAAAGCAAGATGAATCTTTCAGAATTTACTTGACCCTTTAATCCTTGGTTAAAGAGCTCCTCGGACAGGATATATCGGTGCGCTTCATACTCCAAGCTCACTGCAAGGAAACGCGAGATGACACAAAGATTTTCAAGTTATTCCGGTCTGTTCCATGGCTGGACGTTTAGGGGTTACAAGTCATTTTCCCGAATGTTTGCAACTCCGGAGATTCGTTTATTTTAGAACATTCGTTATTACGAAGGCTCTTACTTCCGAAGGTTTATAATTATGAAAGAAAAAACATGTTCGTAATTTCGACAATTAAATAGGGTTTGTAATTCTGAAAACAAAAAGACTGAAATAAAAATGTACGGTTCATGAATTCGAAAACGAAAAAAAAAAAAAAAAAAAGAGATTCATAATTGTGAAGAATTCATAATTCCGAAAATGAAAGAGAATCCTGTTTCGTTTTCGGAATTACGAACGTTAGAAATAATGAACCCTATTTCATGTTCGGAACCTGAACCCTTTTTCAGTTTTGGAATGTAATACGAACCTCAGAAATAATGCATCAAATGTTTGGCCATTGAAGTCTATTTAATTTCAGAATTATGAACCACTTGGTGTGAGAAATTTGTGTTTCGAATTTACAAACCTTTGGAACTATGAACCTTGATAAAATCAACCTCTGGAATCACGAACGTTTGGAATTATAAACCTTCGGATTTATGAACCTTCGGAATTATGAACCTTAATAAAATGAATCTCCGGAACCACGAACCATCGGAATTATGAACCTTCAAAATTATGAACCTTCGGAATTATGAACTTCTGATTTAGGAACCTTCGGAATTATGAACCTTAATAAAATGAACCCGGGCTCTGCAATCACGAAACTTCGGAATTCTGAACCTTCGGAATTAAGAACTTCTGATTTATGAGCCTTCGGAATAACCTCCGGAATCACGAACCTTCTGATTTATGAACTCGGAAAGTCTAGGTAACCTAACGTTGGAGGCGAGGGAGATACGCTAAACCGAGACCGGTCGCAGTAAATGGTGCATGGAACTGAGTCACATGCCCAACAAGACAATGTGAACGGTTTGAGCAGGATATTGAGAATAGTAAAACAGGGTAGTGTGAACGGTGCCGTACCTTTCAATTTTAACTATTCCCAATATCAATTGGAAAATTTATTATAATGATATATATATATTTTTAATCGGTGTTGGTGTATAATTCAGGCATTGATAATTGATAGGGGGGGGGGGCCGGGGGCGTAATCATGATCCCCAGCCATAAGAATAGGGAGATTGTAAGGTATATTGGTTGCCCAACGCGCTGTTAATTAGTTTGTTGTGCTGTTTTGTTTGTAATATAAAGCATGATGAATCAAATGAAATTGAGAAGTGGGAAGTACAACATCAGTCCAGAATTTCAGTGTTAATCGTTTCAGAGATGTAAAAAGGAACAGTTTTTTTTTTTTTTAAATTAACCAGAATGCATTTTGTAATACAAAGAATACCTCACTCCATTTTTGTTGTATAAGCCTAGAAAATAAAAACCATGCTTTCATTAAGTGCCCCGTGGAGTGCCCATCCAAATCATGTGTATCACACATTATTGGCAGCGTGCGGTCAAGAATTGACGCCAATTTAGTGCTCAAATTAAGGTGTAACATATTCAAATTTATGGATGTTATTTTCCCGGGGACCTAGTGACGAATTATTCCATTAATACAAAACTAGGAATCTAGTCTGCATACATTATTTGTCGCTATGTTGAGCAAGCATTGGACAAGCTTTCAAGTTGTCAAGAACAACCTTTGTTTAAAAAGTATGCATATAATTGAATATGTTAGTAAACCCTTCTATTAATGCATGCTGGCTTGATGTCTCTTACTCTCAAACGCCCTCCGTCATATAAGTGAACTCATCGAACTATTTGTAATTTCCTATAGGTTCTTCGAGAGAGAGAGGGAGAGAGAGAGAGAGAGAGAGAGAGAGAGAGAGAGAGAGAGAGAGAGAGCTACCATATGTCTGGGTTCTCATTGGCGTTGTTTCTAATGGTATATGACAGGGGTGGATTTATTTTAAGTACGGTCGATTAAAGCTAACTTTTTTTCTAGGCTCCAATTATTATCATAATATGCCTTACATTACACTTCAGTTTCACCCTATTCATAGAAAAGACGGACCTTCGGTTCGTGAATCATAACTTTTAAGATTAGGGGAAGCTCTTTCGGTCCAAGTCTCCCACATCTCCTGTTCTCTCTCCTTTCCTCTCCAGCTCTCTCCTCACTCTCAATTTTTCTTTCTTCCCTGTCTACAACACAAATTAAGCCATATCACACAACTAAGCACATCTGCAAAGTCTTACATCGGTTTCTAAAAAGAATTTGAACGCGATTGTGTTGAAATGTTAAAATACTAAACGAGATATGGAAACCTGGTGTGTTTATAAAACAGAATCGGTTGCATATTGAACACACAAGTCGATTCCAGAAATATCACTAAATTGTGAAATATGGAAGGAAAGGAGAAGAGAGAGAGAGAGAGAAGAGTATAAATGCAGAGAGATAGTTAGATATAGAGATATAAATAATAAGTAGTGGCAAGAGCAGAAAGAAAACCAAACGGGGGATGTGCAGTAAGAATATACATAGATTCAAGAGAAGATAATTGAAACAATTCATTCAGTACTTCATTTCTCATTAAATCTAAGTATTCCATTGTATGAACAGTTCCATGGCAGAACATTAAGTCAACTACCATACTCCCAAATAATGACAATTTCAATAATATGCAACACACACCGCACGCAGTTTTGTATTGATTTATTCCAATGTTATATATAGTATATACTCATGGTATAATCAATGTCTTGAGATGGCGCTATTGCAGTGTATCACATGACACAAGGAGAATTAAGTACATGTACATGTACTTTGACAACTTATTTGTAACAAAGAATGGATCTGAGTTTTGACATGAAATTTAATCTTGGAATGAATGCAATGGATTGGATATTGATTTTCATAACTTTTTACCAATATTAACAAGATACATGTTTTTAAGCCAACACATCTTTTCTTTTTCATTACACAATATATTGTTAATATGTCTCCAATTATATTTTCTTCATATCACCTTAGATGATGAAAATATATAATCATAGTATTTTTCATATTCAGAATATTTAATATTCGTATCTTTGTTTTTGTAGTTCTTATAATTCATTTTTATGCTGAAAACTTTTAAAGACTTATTTTATATAATTTATTCTTATGTCTTGTAGATTTGAGTAAACCTTTACTAATCAAAAGTTTCTACAATTGAGGCAACTTTTGCTGCAAACAGTCTGGAGTGGAAAACAATCAAACATGTGCATATATATCATAACATATATTTGAAATGAGGTATTATACCTCTCGTTTACATTGGTACAACAATTAGCACTTGAACAATCAACATTTTTAAGTTTTATTTGAATACTGTAACAATTATATATATATATAAATGTTTCATTTTTTAAAATAGCCTATATTGGGAAGTGATCAGAAAGATCATCGTAAATTATTACATTGTGAATCTTCTTTTTAAGTGTATTGGCATAGATATTATCAATTAAAGAAGCTCAATTTGATGATATATATATAGGAGTTGATTATGTTATTACTTTGGTAAATATTGAAAGAGCATATCGTATCTATAACAAAAATTGTTTTACTATGTGAACTAATTAAGCACCTTTACGTTAAGTCACAAATTAGGTAAATATCTTCCTTTGCACTTCCCAATATTTATAATACATGTATGTTATTCAGTAAAATTTAGCATATCAGTCTTTGGTAGGCGATAAGTACATGCTACAATAATGGATTAGTTATTGTGAGTGATTTCTATAAAGATCATTTCATTATTCCTTGTAATACATGAACTTTCTTAATACATAATTAAATTATTTCTTACATAAAATGCAACTCCACCGCCAATTTTTATCCTGCCTACAAATAGGAAGCAGAAAATATTGTTTTCAACATTATATACATTTATATTTGTATCCTAATTAAACCAGGTTTCAGACACTGCCATGACAAAATTTCAATGATCAAAATTTCTTTGAAGACGTCTTGGATTTACATGGAAAATTGAAAAGAGAAAAATGATCTCTTGCATATTTAGCACAAAAATCTTCACAGAACATATATTGGCAATTTTTAGACCAATTCAATTTCAAGATTGTTTTGCACATCATCAAGATTTTCATCATCATCAATCGTCGATAAATTGATGAATTTATTGAAAAGGATTATTTTTCAACAACTGTATTTTGTTTACGTCAATCTTTTTTGATAAGTGAAAGTAATGATGAATAGTCAGGTAAAGTTCACTGTCAAAATATTCACTGAGACAAAATATCTGAAACACATTTTACACACAACCATGAACGAGTACTGAGTAGGAGAAGTAGTATTGCATTTCACACACTTATTCACACACAAAAATCCTGCTAAATACATCATGTATATAACTCCAGAAAGTCAAATAAAATCATGGAGATTAAAACAAATCTTGTGGCTCAGACATAAGAAGTAGCTAGGGTTATGCAATCTAAAAACAAATTATGAATTTATGGAATCAAAGGCAATACATTGTTACTGGTGTTCGATGCTCATGCAGTGTTTAGTTAAATGACATATCATCCATTCCTACGTTCAATAAGCCATCTTTGCCCTTTTTTAATCCCCCTGTTCACAGTTTTTCCTTCACTTGCAGCTAGAAGAGCAATGACACTGTCCATGCAGTCCATACTTTTGGTGTGCTGCAGGTTTTTCGCAAGAAGTGCCTGGTTCTTCACTGTCAAATCCTCCGCTATCGATATTCCTTATCATTTAATCGTCACATTATAAGATGAGAAATGGTTCCACAGTAGAATAATTCAATATCAGAATAGAAGAGAATTAAAAGAAATTAGAGGCCAGGAAGAAAAGTTAACCACCGACAGATATTAAAGGCATTGTTTAACAATGTTAAATCTGAGATGCATGGCCCTACATGTACCTGTTATCAGTGTCTGTGATATGGTGTAATATTGAAGCCCTGAAAAATTGCGCTCCAAAATGATCAAGAAGTGCCTCAAACAAGTAAAAAATCTTTTAGTGACTGGTTTTACCATACTCATTTCCCCCAATAGACTGTAGTGTTATGAAAATTGTTAGGAAAACACAAAATTTGATTTCAATTTCCAATCATAAATATCTTGATAATCAGACAGGCGATGGGCTTGTAAAAGTCATGGGGTTCCTGACTGACCTAAAGGTTTATAATTATCATTGTAGCATGAGCTAAATCCAGGATTTTGTTTCAGAATCTGAGACAAAATTACCCAATCCCTTTAAACTAAGAAAAAAAATGAAGTCAACAAA
Organism: Strongylocentrotus purpuratus; assembly: GCF_000002235.5. Classification (NCBI taxonomy): domain Eukaryota; kingdom Metazoa; phylum Echinodermata; class Echinoidea; order Camarodonta; family Strongylocentrotidae; genus Strongylocentrotus; species Strongylocentrotus purpuratus. The sequence continues at coordinate 12,269,648 of NW_022145597.1, read as the reverse complement.
TAAGTTAATCGATCTTCACTATCTATCGGTAAGCAGAGTCGCTATATGTTTGATGTCTAAAGCACTAGTTCCGCAGCAACCCCCGATGTACTTAACTCCTGCCTCTATCCATGCCGGTATGAGGTCATCAAACTCATCAGCAGCGGTCTTTCCGCACACGCTGTACAGTAAAATGATAAAATGGAAGAAATAATTATCAATAATAAATGAATAATACACCCCCAAAATACAGAAACTATTGTTTAAAAGGAAAACAAGCCAGAAGCAATTGTGTCGCCTATATGCCTCCGCCCTAAATTCACTAAAGGAAATGGATGACAATTTTTGTGACATATCACGATGAACACAAAAAGCTTGTAATCAAATGTCAACTGACATTGGCAAACAATCAAATGTGCTTCTTGCTCGAAACATAGTTGGGGCTAGGCCACTGACTCAACCAAAGCCATTTATACACAGAGATTGGCCAACTTGGTTTTACTTGGTCACGACATGGCATATATTCTTTTATAATTTGATTGCCTAACGAATCAATATTTGCCATTTTTTGCCCAACTCGAACTGGGATGGCCAAACTCTCCTCATCAATGTCACTGGACTCAACTGGTCAGGTACCACCCCCCCCCCCAAAAAAACAGACAAAGATTGTTCACCTATCATCTATCCACTGCTCTCCGGGTGCGTTGGGATAAACGACAAAGGGTTTTCCATTCCTGGATGTTGAGGCACCCTGTAGTAGCGCTGTGACGTTTTCCGCAGCAATGCAGTTGGTACCAACTCCCACTATCTGGGAGCAGGCGCTGACTTTGCCGACGGCTTCGGCAAAGCTCTCTCCATGGCCTATGTGGGATTTGTCCTTTTTAGAAAGAAAATATAAGAGTGATTAAGTACCACTCTTTTAGAAAAAAATAATGCCTTGGGTGTGTAATCGTTTTTTTTTGTTTCTTCAGATGTACAATAATCAGATATAATTATTTATGTCTGGGTATGGCCATCATTCGACAGGCACAATTCTGTTTCCTAAAGGGGTTTCATCAGATTGGAATTTTAGGTGGAGTTGAGAGCTGACTACTTGACCAATGGACAAAGATTGAAACGAGGGAATATCAAGGAGGAAAAAAGGGGGTTCTTAAAATAACCAACTATTTCAGCCATCCAAGGGAAAGACAAACACAAAATGTGGCCACTGGAGACAAGTGGCCTATCTAGACATGTTTTTCCACATGTTTTCTTCCATAGGGAGACAATAATGATTGTCATCGCATTGTGTGTAATCGCGCTCTTCCTCCCCTGTTTTTGAGTCAGGTTCAGGGGACAACTTCCCTGGACAGAATGTAAACTGGAGGCCCTGTGTGTAGGAAAATCACTCCCTATACATGTTAAAGCCCCACTGCACTAGTTTGGCCAGGAGAGATTAGATCTCCCTTCATGGTCACTGACAGGTGGTTATCTCATCAAATAAGCTCTCAATTAACATAAGAAAAGGGGATCATGGGGGACCAATGGTCACCGATAAGGCATTGTGGGCTATATAGAGGGTGCAAGTAGCTGCAGTTGGGCTTTAATACGCTACACTTGATCAAGTGACCATTTCAGACAGGAAGACCTTATATTGATTATCTCTTGGAAATTAAAATAAAACTGAAATAAGGACAGGTTCGACTGTATACCTTGCAGTAGAAAGTCAGCCATGCCTTCATACTTGGAAACTCTTGTAGAACTGACAGTAGAGCTTCGGCCTCAACAATGGACGGGATAGTTTCTATGGCTAACAGATCAACCTTGCCATCTACAAGTGCTTGGATTCGGGGTCTGTGCCACTGCTTTAATTCCTGATGATATATAAAAAGAGAAAGAAACTAGTGATTAAAATCTTCATTTATTCTACACTGTAGGACAAGTCTAAGCTATTATGTCCCATACACATGGCATTACTGACCACAAATAAGATTTTGGTATCTGATGATCTTATTATTAACTGTCCATGTACATGTACCGCTGCTGTTGCTTTATAACACGTACATAAATGAGTATAACACATAAACCAATGTCCTGAACAGCTACTTTATTTCATCCCCAATTGCCATTCACTTAAATGCAAAATAGTAATGATGATTGTAATAATAATAATAATAATAATGATATTATTATTATTAATAATAATTATGATGTCAATAATAATAATAACAATTAATACTACTAATACTGATGATGATAACAAAACTAATAACAACAATAATTATAAAGATAATAACAATAATAAAAACAATAATAATAATGATACTAACAATAATATTAATCAACTGTTGATAACAATATAATTATAATAAAAATAATATAATAACAATGACAATGATAATAGTAGTAAAAGATTCTGTGGTTTCCATTGTCACATGTGAACAAGCCCTATGATGAGCTCATGATTCATGTTTTGATATGTATGAACACAGCCTACCTCCATTGTCATGTTATCCACGTAGTTGCCATGGTATTCTGAGAAGTCTAGCAGACAAGCTCCGTAAGGTCCTACTGATCCAGCGATGAGAGGCTTCCTTCTTCCTTCAACGAAATCACAGGAACAAAAAATAGCAACGATAACATTCTGGGGGCAAAGATCCAAAGTTGGACTTAAAAATAATGGAAAGCCATTAGCATCTATGAAAATATTTTGTAAAAGTTATTTCAGAAGGCATAAAATGTTGATTCAAATCATTCATATTTGTTATTATCAATGAGATTTCATGTTCTTGATGCGAAATGTATAAAAAGTCTAAAATGATTTTCGTTTTGAATATATTTTATTTTAAGGCTACTAATAGCTGTCCATAATGTTTAGGTCCAACTTAGAGTTAAGTTCGACTTAGGATCTTTGTGAAACACCCCCTGGACTTGCATTTAAATGCCTAGAACATCTAGGATGTCTGTAGGTGCCTTACAGATATGGGGGTCGTTGGATGTATGCGTGCTGCACACAGTATCTTCGCATTTTCTTCACCTCGGGGAGTATTCCAGCCTTGCGCAAGTTTTTACAGAAGATTACAATGACTTTTGCATACATACCTATACAAAAATTAACATCCGGATGGAGAGAAGCAATGTAGATAAAATGTTTGCTTAAGGACAAGAGTGCCTTGTACTATACACCTTGGTACTGTGTTGGGGGAATGGACCCATTACCTTCGCATCTCTTTTTTAAAATTGGCATCTTATAAATCATGTATTCATTTATTTATTTACTCATTATTATTCTTATTTTTATGAATAATTTTTTAATTATTATTATTGAAATTATTATCACTATCATTATTCTTATGTATATGTATCATCATGTTTCAATAATGTACATTGTCATATATCATCTGCTGAGAGCCAGAAGGGTGTCAGAAGGGTGACATTTCTGGCCTTCTCCTTATGATATACAATACAAAAGGATAATAATGTCAACCTGTTTTAAGTTCATATGCTGATTTTTTGTTTGTTTATCAACATGATCAAATGACAAACAAAAAAATAGATAACACACACACACACACACACACACAAAAAAAAAAATCATTTCAAAGACCTTCCTTCTTCCATAAATTAAGTACCAGGTTGAGATTGTTTCTCCCAGAATTCCTCCACTGCCTGCCTCGCGATGTCACATGCCATTTGAATCAGCTTGCTGAATTCCTCTGCTCCTATCCCTGCTGCCTTCTCAAACAACTCTAAACTGGCCTGCAGGAGGAACAATCAAACAGCAACAACTCAATGCCATCATCACTTTGTTGTTGTGTAAAGGTACAATTCCAAATTATCAAAAGAAAAAGAGCTAAAATGAGCAATTAAACTATTCAAAAGAAATAAGGGGGGGGGGGAAGGAAAAATAACATTGGAAAAATCTGCCTCTTATAATCTGTTAAGATGCAAGTGCACAGACAAAATGAAGACATACATGTAGATCTGTCAATAAATTCTTATTTCATTTTCTTCTGTTTTTAATTCAGGAGTCTGTTTTTCGCAGGTAATTTCTTAACAGTTAAACTATAACTTGGATAAAATGTAAAAAGAGAAAAAACATTTTTATCATTTGCCAAAGTAGTCTTTTGATTTTAAATACGGAAAAAATAAACTCTAAACATTTAATAAACTTCATTTAGAAGAGTAAGTAAGATACCACTTTTCAATATGTTTTTTTTAAAGAAAAAGAAAGAAATGAATTTACCTGGTAAGTACCTGTTAAGATGACATCAGCACCATGTTCAAGGAAACTACAATTAAACAAAAATGAATATAAGTCTTTTCAAAATTGTTATTATCCGAGTACAATCATTTTATTTTAATCAAATAGTTAAATTTTTTGAAACAACATATTGGAGCATTGTTTTCTTGACAAAATACTACAATTAACTGTATTCTCAAGTCAGAACGAAGAACTAAAGACCTTTAAAAAACTAAGTGCAAAACAACACAACAATTTCTGATGCTGATGTATAGATTAAAATGCATGAAGCGAAGACAATGAGCCAAGAAGTGTTCTTAAAATTAATCCCTGTTTCAAAATTATAATCATTATACCCACAAATCTTTGGAAAAGTGTTGATTTGAAGTCCAGGAAAACCTACCTGAGATGCGCTTTCCGGAGTGCATTATGATTTTTCAAAAGATATGTCGATGTCCACAGGGGATCCTTGTCAGTCTAAGGTGAAAACAATAAATTCAAAATGATGAAACATGAAAAACAGATTACCAAGGAAGAGTAATAAACTCAGAGAAGATTATGGTCAAATTAGTGCAAATGAGCAAAGCATGAAGAGAGAGAGAGAGAGAGAGAGAGAGAGAGAGGGAGAGGGAGGGGGGGGGGGGGGGGGGGGGGGGGGGGGACATCATGCATTTTATTAATTTTATAGTAGGATCAAGGGCAAGTCCTTACTCTTATCCCTTGGTAGAAGTCTGGCAGTGCAGAATCAGATGTAGTCTATAAAACTTTTAAGCACAATAGTACCAACATTTTCTGCAAATTGTGCAAAGTAATAACATTTTACTGATTCAAATACTATGACAATAGATCTTGGATATTCCAACGCTGTTACATGTATACGAATAATAACAGTCGGTTCTCACAATTTTTTTTTATTATTTTAGCTTCTTCAATACTTGGTTGGTCTTTTTTTAGATTTTCATGGGTTATGGGGAGATGAAATAAAGCTCTTTTTTATTTAAAAATTATTTTCCAGAGACTTTCTTGGACTTGGAGTTGGAGGAGTTAAACAAAACAAAAACCAAAACAAAAAAAAGTTTAATGCTCTCCTCCATGCTCCAAGAGATGTAGCAAGACGTAGCCCTAGCAGAACATGTCCCTGAACGAAACAGCCTGATATTTCGGTCTTACTGAAGTCTAAAACTTTAGAGTCCAAAAAAGATTATTATTTTCAACTTGCAAACTTTGAATTAGACTCCAGAGATGTAGAGGTCTAGTAGTATACAAGTTTGTTTTGTAGGCCTAATTGTAGCAGATTATCATTAGACAACATGCAACAGTTGCTAATTGGAGAGTAGATCTAGATCTACCTGAATCATGTATTAAAGGTAAAGACCAGTATCGGCAACGCCCCAATTTCAACAAATGAAATGGAAGCTCTCATTACCAATCATGTGAAAGAATATGTTTTGACTAATACATGATGATAAAAAATTTGCCGGGAAACCGCCTACTAATTCATATATTTGGTAAATTTAATTCTCTCATGGTCTGGTGAGAGAGATAGGGTAGTCCCATATACATCTTTCTGTGTATAGTGCTTGTAACTTTACGAAGAATGGGCCAAATTTCTTATCATTTTGATGATTCCAGAACCTTGCAGATGCTAGATGCTAGATGATCAACCTTTTCTGATCGATTCCACAACGTTTCTTTCACAATGCAATCGCATGACCATTACTGGTCTTTACCTTTAATATAGATTCTAGACTCTAGATCTAGATCTAATAATCTAGACTCTAGTCTAGGGAATTATATTAATTTAAATCCTGATTCCGATAAATTTGGAGTTCATTTTGAACAGGTGCAGCGCAGTAAATGCCCGACACACAGTCTCATGACTCAAGTCAAGGTATAGGCTCTGGCCCTGCCGCAACCGATACGGGCCAGGGGCAGTGGTGGGTGTGCTCCACCGAACGCCGCCCCGAGGCCGAGGTACCGGTATAGGCCTATCCCGTATCGTTAGCAGCGAGAAAACTGATAAATTCCCCCCAAAACTATCAAAAATATATGTTAACTCACCAGGTCAACCGGGAAACCAAGTCTTATCAGCTCTGTGCTCAGACCTCCATCAACGATGAATATATCCGTATTTTTAGATGCCATTTGAATGGATTCTTGCCTTCGATTTTCATTTCACTTTCAACTTTCAAGTTTCCGAAACGACGGCTCATTATCAATCAAACTGAAATTACCGACTATTTTACTTGGCCGTAATAAGGCCGTGTGGGCTAGCTACGGGTGGCGGGTGATGAACAACGAACTCAAATCAAGGATTTTGATGCGGGTGAAGTATCGGCTTTTTCCCAAGTTTCTGATTGGCTAAAAGTTTAGGCCAATCACGTAATGTATAAATCATTTCACCCATTCTGCGTCACGCGTCCCTCGATCACTGGGCCAACCTGATGGGCCATAGCACATCTAAACTGTTTAGACTACCCAGGGGGTGGGGTGGGGGGGGGGGGGGGAGACTCATAAGACATACGGGGTGTGCCGCTCTGACTAACGGGTCACTTTTTCACACAAAATCCCTAAGCATGGGTCCCATTTTTAACAAAAAATATCCCCGAACGTGAGTCTGTTGTTTCAAAATTGTGAAAATCGAGGCACACATCAAAGATGAAAAGGGGTACTAATTACTCAGGAAAATTAACACTTTTCAAAGTAGAAGGGACACCTCCCAGAATTAAATAGGGGCTTTATCCGAGGTTGTAAGGGGCACTCTTAAAATGTGGAAACGGCACCCGTTGGAAATTAAAAATGGCACTTTTCAACTTTGTGAGGATCTTTTGTAAGTTTTTTTTTTAGGTTTTAGTTTTGGGGCTCAACTTATTTTGAACATTTCAACATTTTTATTTGAAGCTCCAATTTTTTTCGGCACCATATTTCGATATACTATTTTGATATACCAGGACCGCCACAAAATCCCTTAGCTTAGATTTTTAGTTTTGACGCTCTCCTAGATTCGGTTAAGCCAGAATTTCTTCAGATTTATCCAGCTTTTCTAAGGGGGGGGGGGGCAGTTGAGAATACCAGCCTGTTTTTTAAAACTTGAATAAACTTCTCAGGAATATGATTTTGATAATTTACTTCTGAATATAGCCCTTAATTGAAGTCATTATTTTTTTCTTTTTCTTTTCTTTAGAAGATGAAGGGCTCCTTGATCTGGATATGCATATGGACAATTTTTTTCTCTCCAAGAGATTACATGTTAAGGGGCGATTTAGTAATAAATTAATTGTTCCCAATATTGTTTTGAGTAAGGTTCTTTCACGTTGAGTAATCTGTCTTCCTTTGAAATTGGAGATTGTAAAGGACAACAATATTTTAAAGAAGGATTTCCACGGCGACTCTTAGGCTAGTTATAATCCCGACCAATTATTAGTAAACCAGTGTTCAAATAAATCGTATTATATATCGTCGCTGTTTTCACGAAGTGACGGTAGTGAAAAAAATTGCATTCACTTTGTGTGACGATTTTCCTCACTACCGTCACTTCGTGAAAACAAGGACGATATGTGGAATTAGACAGCCTTATATTTCGAGAAAAGTCTGCCAAAATGACCCTTACAAATGGATAGGGGTTTCGAGGCTTGAGCGGCACACCCCTGTTCAAACTAAATTTGAGTACTCCCCCCCCCCCCCCCCCTCCGGGGGGCGACCCAATGGACATTTTATGTCAACCGAAAATGGGAGGGGGGGAGGGTACATAGCATTTTCATGGTATCTTTCTTTTACAAAATCTCTGACAAGTAAAACAAAATGCAGCATCAACCAAGGAGATTAAAACAAATCACAACAATAAAGGACAAACTATATAGTTACAACACCCTTACTTAAACGACAATGCTGTGTTTGAGTATTAGTTTTATCTTCGAGTCTACCATACACAGCTCACTGACCGTACAAACGTGGAGTGAGAGATATCTTCAGTGAGATATTCATACACGCTTTATTCTGCACGAGGAACAATTTGTAAACAATGCCGAGATTTCCTCCTCACCAATTTCACGGCCCTAATTATGGGCCGAGACATCCAGGCAATGATGGACAATTTATGCAGGGACCCAGAGGATTCCCAGGACCCCAGCAATTTCCAGATTTTCATCACGAAGGAGCAAGATTTCCCGGGCCACATGGACACGGAATGCCACCAGAACCTTTCTTCCAGCGGGGACCACGACCACCCTATCGGGGTGGGATGGGAGGCAGGCATGATGGGTTCCCGATGGCAGCGCACGGGCACGGGCCACCCGGGGAGGATTTGAAGGGCAGTTCTCACCTCCAAGGTTTCACAGGCCGACAAACGGGCCAAACGATTACAACAATTTTAATGCTAATAATAGGGACAATAATTCCGGTTTCAACATGAAACGTGGTGGACGTGGTCGTGGACGAGGTGGTCGTGGACGAGGTGGACATGGAGGTGGTGGACATTCCTTTGAACAGGTACGACTACGAGCTAGTACACTAGTAGATCTAGGCCTACAGTAAAACTAAAAGTAATCATATAAAAGCCTTAATTTGGGTTCCGTTTCTTTAACCAACTTTTGTCAAACGAGATCCAGGTGCACGATTCGTTACACATATGGAACTTGAAGTAGATCTAGGTCTAGACGGTAATCTAGAATGAAAGAAAGTAGACTAAAAGAAAAAAGAAAAGAAAATAGAGGAAGAGTACATACTAAACAAGTAAAGTAACTTTAATAACAAGAGAGAGAGAGAGAAAGAGAGAGAGAGAGAGAGAAACACAAAACAGGAAGGAGGAGGAGAAGAGCCAGAAGTGGCAGAACTGAACTTTCAAGAAAAAGTGCAAGAAGAAGCAGAAAAAAAAAAAATCGAAAAAAAAAAATTGACAAAAAAGGAAGTGGATTCAGGGCCAGGTAGATAAAAGTCACCATCGATATCAGAAACCGAAGCTTTTGAACTACAACTAGTACAATGTAGGTCTGGTCGATCTTGCCAGAAGTTGGCAACTGCACGACTATTCAAGCCCTTCAATTGAAATGCCTATCAAACTATCAAAGTTCTTAATTTTTACTTATTTCATATTGTTCTCACTTCTCATCAATACTGCCTTCCAGTTCCTCTTTAATATGTAGACTATTGTCTTTGATTACACCCGGTTCCAGTAAAATTTGAGTTACAACAAAAATCTTTTGCTTGCGTCTCTCTCTTTGTGTTTCAGCAAGGGGGAGGCGGGAAAAAGAAAAACAAGAAAGCCAAAGCGCCGAAGGAAATCAACTACTCCCATTACTGTGACGTATGTGACCGAGGTTTTCAGTCAGATGAGGAACTCAAGAGTCACATAGCTGAACATGTCAAGGTAATATCAGAGGTCAGGGGTCAGGTCAGGTCAGGGGTCAAGCTTGTCAAAACGGTCATAATTGAGCAGGTTTAAGCTTTTTTAAATCCTATTTACTGACCACTTTCTCAGGTTTTATTATATCTGATTATTGTCTTATGAAAGTTAAGAGTGCTTAATTATAAAGTTAAGATAAGATCATTTGTGAAGTGAAATGACACAATATTTGGCGATGTGTCGGACACCAAACAAATGACCACTTACCTCGGTTCTTGCTAAGGCTGTGCAAAACAGTGTAATGAGGTACCCGAGTACACTCCCAGGCTCACAAGCAAATACTCGAATATTCGGACGCCATGTTTTTTTATAATTTTTTTGAATTTTTTTGAATTTTTTTGAATTTTTTTTTTTTTTTTTTTGATTTTTTGATTTTTTTGATTTTTTTGCCACTACCATAACACTCGGCAGTTTCCCAGGTCCCTCGCCGAAAACGCATGCAATTTTACTTTGATTTGCAGTTGAAGGTGCCGATTTAATAAGAATAATAACAGTAAACAATGCTGTTTTAAAAACCAAAGATGGCAGAATAATCCATTTTCCTCCAAGTCCAAACAGAAATCTGGACATTTGGTCCCAGTTTCTGAAAGGTGAGTTTGACAGTGCTTGAGTTTGGAAACATTTTTACCGACGGTACCATGCCAGCAGTCGCCGCTCCCCCTGGCACGGGTAACCGTGGGCCTGGACATTTTTTTTTTTTTTTTTGCGGCCAAATATTCGGGTACGATTTCTCGTACCCGAGTAGTTGTCAACCGTGCGGGTACTCGAGCATTCGACTACCCGTCGCAGCCTTAGTTCTTGCTAATGTGAAAATATTAAGTTGTTCATGCTTGAGGAGAGTCGGATTAGGTCTGTTGCATAGAAACATAAATGTATTTAGTATTTAGGAACAACCTGGGACTATAAAGAGAAGACTAATTGATTTTTCTTCTTAATTTTCTTCCGGGTGGTCAGTGCGAGGAGAAAGATTGTAGGTTTGTTGGACATCCCAAGGTGGTCAAGCTGCACCACAAGCTGCACCACGGCCCTGGGTCAAGGAAGATCAAATGGCTGGACACGCCCGATGAAATCCAGAAATGGAGGAATGAGAGAAAGAGGTGAGTGTGCTGTAGTTTTATGGGTATCCGTGTCACCTGCCCCTGGATTTATCTGTCCAGGGAGGTGTTTCACAAAGATCCTAAGTTGAACTTATCTCTACAGTTGGACTTCACAATTATGGAAAGCCGTTCGCATCTACATGTATGAACATATTTTGTAAAAGTTATACTAAAAGGCATGAAATGTTGATTCAAATCATTCATATTTTCTATTATCAAGGAGATTTCATGTCCTTAATATGGAATTTATGAAAAGTCTAAAATACTTGAATTTTTGCTTTTGAATATATTTTATTTCAAGGCTACAAATGGCTCTCCATAATTTTTAAGTCCAACTTAGAGTAAAGTTTGACTTAGAATCTTTGTGGAACACCCCCCCCCCCCCCCAGGTTCAAGCTGAAGTAGTATTTCCCAATGCACTTGGACTACAACAGAGAAATGGTCAGTTGAACTACAGGGGCGGTATTAAAGTCTTTGTTATGAGTAATATGCCCTTGTGGTTCCAAACAGACAGAATAAGAAAGACGCATAGGAGTGGGTTCTCATGAAGCCTGTCTTCACTATCTCGAGATTGCCAAATATCCAGCTATTTTAACTATCCCGATCGCAAACTATCCAGCTAATTTGCGTCTTCATCAGACCGAAGTAGCAATTAAAAGGATATTTGGTCAGGATTGTCATCCCAAGATATCTTGGGATAGTTTGCAAAATATCCCACTATTTGGCAAAATGTCCAGCTATTTGTCCTGTTCGTCTTCACTAGACCAAAGATTCACAATACGCGCTAACGCTGAGCAAAATATCTTGAGCTAATTTCTCAAAGTCGAGTTTCAAGTTTCGAGGTCGAATCTCGAGATAGTGAAGATGCGATTTGTTTCCTTCGGGATTATTTCCCAAATCAGAAATAGCGGGCTATTTATCTCGAGATGATGAAGACGCGCCTACATGTATGGTGAATTTGACAGACACCGTTCTGTGGTGTTTACCTGATATAAACAGGTGTTGTCAGACATCAGTATTTAACCTTCAGTTTTATTACCAACAGGCGTTATGTAATGCTTAAGAATTTTCATCCATTCCCCATATATGGTAAAGTCAATATCTCACTTTTCCCTCACCTGAAGACTATATTTGAGAGACGAGAGGGTGTTTCTTGATAGGCCAACGGGTTTGCAAATATAAAGTTTTGGGAGATTTTGAAAATTGGATGAACTGTAATTCTTTACTCTTTTGATATATTTGGATGCCCCTGTGGATGTATAATAAGCACTGGAAAATTTAGGCTCTAAAAATACTTTTGCTTTCGAGAAATTGAATAATCAAACACTTACCGGTGCTCCCAGTAAATTTCAAATATTTCAAATAGTACCTGGATCATTCGATAAATGAGACCGGACGCCGCTTGTAAATTGCATAACTGTTTTATTCAATCTGTAATCAAAAAGAAGATACAGATAGAAAATCCGGTGTTAGCATTCAGATATTCAGTCATAGAGTTACACACAAGATATTTCATTGAATGGTTCACTGTATGTCTTGCCAAAAATCTCAACCAAAAATTAACTCCATGATGATCAGAGCACAAGCATGTGCATATACATGCAACGCCTTAATCCAATAGCTTGTCACATACACCTGTCAAAGTGACTTTCACAACTGACCTAAATAATTATGCGCAGAAGCAAACATGACTTCCTTTGCATTCAATCCACCTTGCTAAATAACTGTTGCTGATTTTCAAACTCAGCCAAAATGAGAATTTATCAAACTTGTAAATCTCCTTTACTTTTGATACAACCAAATGACCAAATTATTCTTTAGAAATTTGCATACAATTTATGCGCACTCATTAAGTGTTTTCTTTTATGAATTTATACAAATAGCATGGCATTCTTTAATTTGCCAAGACTAAACCTTTTAATTCATACACTTGCATAAATTGCCTGTTATACGTACATGTTTACTTTCTCCAAATAAACCCAAGTTCTTTGTTCATATGAGCAACCAAAGTTCAATATGCATGCAGTATTTTTACAAACTAAATATCAGGTCCTAGACACTTCACTTTGTGAATGACCCTAATAGCAGTGACCTACTTTTTGCAAGCCAGATTTCATGCATGGCCTGGTGAAATTAACTCTTACTCTTAAAACCAATCTTGGTTTTCATCATTTTTATGTAAATAAGCTATAATCAAATATCTCACTCCATTTACACTCACTTCTAACTATATCTGTGCAATACTTTGTGTCTCTGCGTTAAATTACAATTTCCACTGAATTTACGGCTTTTCGAAATAAACAACAACTTTCACTTGACCGATAGACGTAAAGTCTTAACAGTGCGCACAATGCCCTATTTGAAACTGTACGCACATACCAAATTAATCTGACACGTTGACACAAAATCTTGCACAGTTTATTTCTCAACATTGAATTAATCTACACATATTTATCCTTCATTAAACAAGTATTGAGTATTTCATAATTTAAACTTACTCTATGGGCGGCGGTAAACTCTACGTAAAAGGACAAATTTGGGGACTTTCCGTCCCACCGGAATACTCGTACTTTGACTTTCTCTGGAACGTAATGTGTCTGCAAAAAAACTCATGTTACGGTGTCTTCAAGTTTCAAACAAAACAAAAAAACAGATCAAGAAAAATGATTAAAGAAACTGCTGTTTCAATGAAACAGTACCTAAGGCCATTCCATGGTAGCTGCGACCATGGAAATCTCACAATATGCAGTTCTGATATAATTTCCAAACGGGAATAGCGAATCGGTCGATTGTAGTCAAGAAACATTGTTTCAAAGCTAAAGTAATATCAGTCTTGAGAGGGCGCTATACAACATATAGAGTTTATTATTTACGATTTCATCACTTTTAGAATCAATTTCAACCACTACAACAATCATTGAATGTTGTAAAATCGCATGTATGCTTCAAATATGTTTAGTTCATGACCCCATACCAAAACTTTGTATTACCTTTAAATGTTAATTTTGTTTTAAACATGAATCTGACAGGCATCAACATGAATAACTTTCATTCCAATGTCTTCTTCTCTTCTAGAACAAAGCTTTATCTTACAATGAAGTGAAGTAACTCATTGTAACCATTCCCTGTGGGCCCTGTCTGCTCAGAGTCTAACACTTGACAGGCATTACATGTACATGCTATGAATAATCCGTAGCTCTTCTGCCAAAAGGAGGCCATATATTAGCATTCTCAATTTGCTTTAGAAGGACTTGCATGACTTTAAAATCAATTTTAGACATTGACTTGAAGTTCCATTCTGCAGGACTCGGGACCATTGATTTCTCATTGCTTTATTTATAGAAACTTTCCCACAGCTGAAAACATCGCCAAGAAAGGTGTGAAGATTGGGCAGAGAGAGGAGCAGGGCAATGTCCTGGAGACCAAACACTTTGGGTGAGTAAAGTACAGAGGATCACATCAGGGGGGGGGGGAGGGTGTTTCACAAAGTCTAAGATCGACTTTAGGTTGGACTTACATGTAACCATGGCAGGCTGTTCATGCCAGTGTTTGCTCTCACCATTATGATCTTTAGAAAATATTTTTTCTTTCAATAACGAACTATCAAAATATTTAAATTTTGTAGATTTGTGACCACGATTTGTACGTCCCTTGAGAGACCAATGCCAGTAAATGGTGAGAGCAAACAGTTAAGTCCAAATTAAAATCGATCTTAGTCTTTGTGAAACACTCCCCAAGGGCTATGTGATGAAATATCTGGATATTGGAAAATTGAAAACTCTTTATTGACTTGTATGAAATTGGCCATTTCACAAAATCTTCCCTTCCACTGAAAAGCATTGATATGGTAGTGAGTTTTCAAGATTATTAAATGAGATGATCTTTCTTAAACAGTAGCTGTTCTAGAGAGGGGATTGAGGGAATCAAGACCCCCACTCTCAAAATCTCTTCAAGATCCCCCCCCCCCAATGGTTATTGATTATAAATTAAGTTAGTCATTATAATTTTATACCAAGTTGCAATTGAGAGACTGTAATGATCACGTAGAATTAAAATCCTTCTTATTCAAGAACCGCTCAATGTACTACATTAGAAATGGACTAAAAAATTTCTGTGATTTATCCGGCATTTTGTCACAGTGACACTGCCGATTCAGCCAATTTGAGGTGCTCATATGTATTATGATTACAACTTTGAAAATTTCTTAACTTTTTCATTTTTTGTCCAATTTCGTTCAAACTATCACTAATCAGCTTCTCTGATTTTTCTGCTTTCTTTTAAAGTAATTTACTATTAAGGTTGGATTTCCCTTTAAATCAACAATGGAATCGATAAGGGATTGATTTACAATCATCGTCATGATTACATTTTTCTCACTGCAGGAAAATGAAGCGAAAAACACATCGGGGTAAGAGAGGTGGGGAAAAGGTCCGGCATAAAAGGCTGATGATGGAGGCTCTGGCAAAAGAATATGGTGGAGGTAACGAGGTAAGTATATTTACCACAACTTTACAGTTATGCGATTCTGCACGATCTGTGCCATACACCCTTTTCTGATATTCAATTAAAATTTAGAAATAAAAAAAATGTCTTGATGTGATCATTAGGCCTAATATTTTTCAGTTTTTAATGTTTTAATTTTTTTTCTTCTCTAAAAGACGGTAAAAAAAAACTTTTTTGAAAAGCCGACCATAGAATTCAAGATTTTTTGTTCGTCGCTAAGGGCAATACAACATTTTATTTTTAAGGCCCTAGCTATTTTTAGATGCAATAGAAGGATGAAAGTCATGTACCACATGGGGCACATTGCGTGGAATTGTCCTGGGGGTGTTTCATGAAGACTAAGATCAACTTTAAGTTGGACTTAACTATGGCAGGCTGTTCATGCTACTAGCAGAGGTGCCAACCAGTACGATTTAATTGTATTTAGTACGATAATAAGAGTGGAATACGATAATATGATATCACCTCTTAAAATACGATTTTTTTTTTTAAAATACCCATAAAAACCACGGAATTGCATTAAAACATGAACAAGTAAACCCCCGCAGCCCCAACAAAAACTTTGCCTTACAATTTTCTTTTAAAATTTTAATGAAAGAGCAAACATTTTACTTGACTGTACGTACCAGTATCACATTTTTCTGAAAGTTTACTGGCCCGGGGCCAACCGGCCATTGGTAGTGTTGAGTTTTCGTGAAAATCTGATTTTTCTCTCCAAAATCTGATTTTTTTTTGGATACTCAGTCTGTTTTTTTGTGTCAAGAGGTTAGCATCTCTGTACTAGTTGCTCTCACCATTGTTCTCTTAATTATGATCTTTAGATAATATTTTTTTCCTTCAATAATGAACTATCAAAAAGGTAAATTCTGTAGATTTGTGACCACGATTTGTACGTCCCTTGAGAAACCAATGCCAGGAACGGTTAGAGGAACTATTGGCATGAAAGGCCTGCCATAGTTAAGTTCAACTTAAAGTCAATCTTAGTCTTTGTGAAACTCTCCCCTTATCTGCACTGAAGATTCTGTTGCTATCAACACTCAGAACTTCACTGGCTTATGCTTAAGTTCAAGGCTTAGGTAATTTGGTGTTCCTTACCTTACCTGGGAAGAAAATTTTCCTAGACACTCTCCGATGGTAGTGGTATAGAGGTGTCATGACCTAGTGGTTTAATCACTCGACTGGGAATGCAAAAGTCGCGTGTTCAATACCCGACACAGCACTTGAGTCCTTGAGTAAAGGAACGTGCAGTGGATTAAGGTGTAGAATCCAGGTAGTGTATTTAAAGCGCTTTTTTCAGTTACGTTGTAAGGGTTTAGTGCTGTTTAAGAAACAGTTATTATTTTGTGTTCTTCTTTTTCTTCGTCTTATTATCATCACCATCATCATTATCATCATCATCATCGTCATCATCATCATCATCATCTTCATCATCATCATCATCTTCATTTTCATCATCATCGTCACCATCATCACCAACATCACCATCATCATTTCGATCACCATCATCTTCATCATCATCATCATCATTATCATCATTAATATCATCATTATCATAATTATCAACATAATTATCATCATCATCATCATCATCATCATCATCATCATCATCATCATCATCATCAACATCATCATCTTCATCCTCATTCAAATACATAACCTCAGGGAGATGCCGTTCCAAGTGACTCAGACCAAGTCCCGCCAAAAAGGAGAAAAACCGATGATGAACAACAAGGCAAATCCTCATCTGCAGCTGAAGGACAGGAGGCCAAAGCTTCTGACCCAACGCAAGCAACTGAAGGCATAGCAGCAACTGGTCAACAAGGGCCAGAGAGGGAGGTAGGCTGCGACCCACTGTCTCTTCTTGCTTCACACAATGACAATGGTAACGTTTGTTAAACAGAAAAGGTTTACTGTAAAACCCAAAACTAGAGGGTTCCCGAAATTTTTTCACAAACTCTTCTTGCGGTCACACAACGACAATGGTAACGTTTGTTAAACAGAAAAGGTTTACTGTAAAACCCAAAACTAGAGGGTTCCCGAAATTTTTTCACAAACTCTTCTTGCGGTTTAGTTTGAGAAAGTTTTGTACCGCAAAAAAAAACGAATCACAAAGGAAACAACACTGACATTGTGCGATCCGCTAAAGTTTCCTACTAAAAAAAACCCTGCTCTTGTTACAGATCGTTAAAGTTTTCATGTGTTGGACAGTTTCTGATTTTATTATAGGCTTGGGGTGGCAATTGGGTTTTAGGTTAGGGTTTAGGGTTAATGGTAAGGATTAGGGTTAGGGTTAGGGATAGGGAGTAAGTATAGTGTTACATCTAGGGTTGAAGTTGGTACAGTCAAACCTGCTTTAGTGATCACCTGTCTACAAAGACCACCTGCCTACAAGGGCCACATTTGTTGTTTCCCTTGAAAATGGTTTCTCATTGAATCATGTACTAAAGGAACTTGTCTACAAAGGCCACTTTTTGTGTTTCCCTTGCGCAGTTGCTATAGACAGTTTTGACTGTACTTTGATTAGTGTTGGAAATTTACTGTGGAGAAATTATTGCAGGAGCATGTGTTGTACAGATGATTTGGTGATCCAAAGATTTAATCAAATTAACCAAATCAAATTCTTGCTTTCAGATTTCCCAGCTACCCTTGAAATTTGGTTAACCTGCAAAATTAGTTTTCTTTTATTCCAGTGAAGGAACAATCATGGAATTTGATAAAATTCACTGAAATTCACTGAAAATCAGGCCAATTTTATTAGCCCCCAAAGAAAGTGCTTGGGCCCTCTTATTTGTCCAAACAGCATAATCAGTTGTCTGGTTAGCTTAATATTATTAAGGAAATACCCCTCTTTCTCTCTGTAGACTTGAGAGAGAGAGAGAGAGAGAGAGAGAGAGAGGGGGGGGGGGGGGGGTGGGGGTATGGTAACTTCTAATTTCAAACACTGAAGATGTTCAAGCTGGAAATAGGTTGAACAAATTGTGGTGGAATTTTGAATTTCACACAGGAAACATCAGGGATGAATCGGTAAATCTATTTTCATGAAATGCAGGGAACTCTGTTCTTACTACAAAGTCCTATTTTTTGTAATTCTTACAAAAAGATGACAATAAATCAGGAATATAAAATGTAAGGTAACCACTAACTTTAAATACAATACTAATGATGTTTCAAACTGGAAAAAGGTTGAAAAAAGTGTGGTGAATTTTTGAAAGTATCAAACGAGCAAAGAATTTGGGAAGAATAAGGTTGATCTATATTTCATGAAAAGTTGAGAACCCTGTTATGATCACAAAGTCCATTTTGGGGAAAACGACAATAAAACAGGAATAAGAAATTATAGAAAAAGAACAAATGCACAGCGAAAAAACAATCAGAGCTGCAAGGAATCGTCATGGTATTCATGCATTCTACCTGTAGAACAGGAAATGCAATCTAAGGTTCGAGTTGAACGTTTTCTATGTGAGCGGCGTCAAAAAAAAAGTTTAACAGAATATGCATGTATGAGTTCTGTGATTATTTGCTTAGTAATGATTCAGAAACTATTGAGAAAGTACATTTTTTTGGTAATACTTTGAATTTCACCTTTTATAATTTCCCTCCTGATTGGATTCCTCTGATGTGTTCTAAAAGAAGCCCTTTTCCTACTCCAAAGACAACAATGAGAATAGATTGTTATCAGAAAACAAAACAAACAATAATAAGTAAAGAAAAAAAATCACTCTATCATACCCCTTAGAGAAACATGTACCAGTAAGTGACAACCACCCCCCCCCCAAAAAAAAAAAAAAAAAAACAACACGACAAC
Organism: Strongylocentrotus purpuratus; assembly: GCF_000002235.5. Lineage (NCBI taxonomy): Eukaryota > Metazoa > Echinodermata > Echinoidea > Camarodonta > Strongylocentrotidae > Strongylocentrotus > Strongylocentrotus purpuratus. The sequence goes on along the minus strand of NW_022145597.1, from coordinate 12,250,641 downwards.
AACAACAACAAACAAACAACAACAACAACAAGAATCTAGTTTGAATAGAGGATTCACGGTTCCTTGCCTTGAAATATACATTAATTATTTCATGATGGAACATGTATTTTCTGACCCTGTGCTGTGGCTTTGTGAACATCTTGGCCATTTTTAAATGAAAATGCTTTTCTTTGTCCTCAGAAACATGGCAATATTGCAATACCGCCATCTGTTGACAGCAAAAATTGAATTGCAGGTTTCATCCAAATTATCCACGGGTGTTCCAGTGAATTGAATTATTAATAGAAATCAAGGCCAATGTTTGACCTATCGACTTCTGAAATTTCTCGTTCATGAAGGCTTAAAGGGACAACTCGTCAAGAATAGTTTTGCGCTGAATGCGGTGGATTCCTTACCCTTGTGTACTGAATTCATGCGGAAGGGTGCACCTGGAGCCGAATTCAGCATGGTAGGGGGCTGGGAGGGGGTGGGGTGGTGTTGTATTTTGTTCATGCTCTTCATATTTGTTGACCCATTACATGCTGTATGCTAATAATAAAAAGGAGGGAGAGATGGAGGGAGAGACAGAGAGATATAGAGAGAGATAGAGCGAAAGAATGACAGAGAATGAGAAAGAATGAAATAGGTGAGAGAGAAATAGGGAGAGAAAGAGAGAAAGAATGAGATGGGTCAGAGAGAGGGAGAGAAAAGAGAAGGAGAGAGAGAGAGAGAAAGAGAAGGAGGGAGAGAGAGAGAGGGAAAGAGAGAGAGAGAAGGAGAGTGAGAGAAGGAGGGTGAGAGCCAGGGCTTGAAATCAACATTGTCCAGTCTGTTATGTAGGTGATGTGAAGTGCTACATAATTATAATTTGATAAAGTTTATGCAGTCCAATTACTTTTACCAGATGCTAAATATAAACTGGGCCCTGTATTGTAAAGAGTTGCGATTGATCCAAATCAATCGCAAGCTTACAGTCTCCTATCTCTTGTACATAATTGTGATCGCCATCAATTGGAGCTGTTCAGGCCATGGTCTATATTAAAGCCTATCTGCACCTGTTTGGCCAGGAGGGATTAGACCTCCCTGCATGGTCACTGGCAGGTGGTTACATCATCAAATCAGCTCTCAATTAACATAAGAAAAAGGGGACCATGGGGGATCAAAAGGTACCCCTTAGGCATTCTTTGCTGTATAGAGGGCGCAAGTAGCTACAAGTAGTGCAGTCCCGCTTTAAATTTACTGTACATGTATGTTGACACGATTCTACAGCCACCGGTTTGATATTAATTAACCTGGTGAATCGTTTTTTTTTGTGCAATATAGACCCACAGTGGCGTTTAAAAAAAAATGTAACCGGATCCATTGTGGCAACGTCATTCATGCAACACAGACTCATTGTGGCAATGTTTTCGACCTAACACGAATCCATCATTTTGAAGTTTTTTAAAATGTAACCCAGACCCGTAGAGCTGTGAGCAATAAGAAAGAAAACAAATCAGAAGTGTGGGATGCCTTAGGCTTAGGCTTAAAAAACAGCAACATTTATCATGTTGGCTTGGCACATGGATCTAAACTGCAGTCATACTTTGTAGCTCATATAGCATAATGGAATTGAGTCTCCAATCGCTTTCAAGTTGCTTCGGAAGTTATGTCCCTGTTTTTGTTAGGTTCAGTAGCAGTGATTGTGTAAGAACCAGTTGTTCACCTTCTACACCTGGGTCGAGAGTGGCAAATGCAGACTGCTGTCTTGCTGAAGCTTTATTAAAGCCCCACTGCACTACTTGCGCCCTCTATAGAGCATACAATACCTAATCGGTGCCTGCTGGTCCCCCATGGTCCCCTTTTTCTTATGTTAATTGAGAGCTGGTTTGATGAGATAACCACCTGTCAGTGACCACGCTGGGTGGTCTAATCCCCCTGGCCAAACTAGTGCAGACCGGCTTTAAAGTGTACCTATCACCTGAAAAATAATTTGTGTATAGCTAGAATGTATCAAACCAACCTTACAGACCTTCACCAATCATTCTATAGGTGATCGTTTAAAGCCAGTCTGTACTAGTTTGGCCAGAAATGATTAGACCACCCAGCGTGGTCACTGACAGGTGGTTATCTCAGCAACTCAGCTCTCAATTAACATTAAAAAAAGAGGATCATGGGGGACCAATGGGCACTTCTTAGGCATTGTTTTCTATATAGAGGGAGCAAGTAGCTACAAGTAGTGCAGTGGGGCTTTATATGAAGACACTTATAACATAAAACCCAGTGTATAAAGCTAACATGGTAGTTTTAATGCTACTCACTGAGAATGCACTTCACTATCACAGATTACAAGCAGATTTCTGCTTCTAAGGGGTTATAGCCACTTTATTGTATATTTTCATTGTAAATTGTTGTAATACTGGTTGAATAAAGAATTGAATTGAATTCAAAATGTCACTTTGAAGAAGTAATATTTGAATAAGTAATATTTGAATACAGTATAGCCACATAGAACCCCTTACAGTTAAATCAAGAGCTTAAAGCCCATCTGTACTAGTTTACAGGAGTGATTAGACCACCCAGCGTGGTCACTGACAGGTGGTTATCTCATCAAATCGGCTCTCAATTAACATAAGAAAAAGAGGATCATAGGGAACTAACCAGGCACCGATTAGGCATTGTTTGCTATATAGAGGGTGCAAGTAGCTACAAGTAGTGCAGTGGGACTTTAAAATATCTATTTGATCTCATGCCAAGGCTTGAATCTCCAGTAAAAAAACACCCCACTACAACAGTTCTAAACTGCGTAGGATATTGCACTCAAGCCATTTCGTGCAATTATGGAGAAGAAAAAATGGCCGCCGAAAAGAACAACTGTTGATTTTACCGAAACCCCTTTAGTGTACGAACATGCTGCATACAGAAAAATATAGGTTCTGCGAACTCTGTGTAATGTCTGCCCTGTGCAGACTTTTCGATGACATAATAAGGATTGTCGGTGTTTTGTATGATATTATATTTAACAGTTGGCCATATCTTTGTGCATCGAGAGAGAGCCTGAGGGTCGAGTGGGTTTTACGGCCACTGCACACAATGGACCAGGCTCCTTTGAACTTGTGACCACACTGCCTGGTTCTTTTCTTCCTTTTCATCTCTTTCAAAATTCCAGCCCTTTGTCTGGCTTCCTGTGACATAATACCTGATGCAATCGTTCTCATGGCGCGTTGGGCATAAACACTGGCTTGTAAAGTTCAGATGGGGGTGATAAATGTGGTCGATATGGGAATAAAGCGAGGCGATTTGGAAATAAAAGAATATAAAGCTCTTTTTGATAACATCTTACGTTGGGGTTCAGCTGCTTGCAACCTAGATCCCTGGGATATCGCCTTGATAGCATGTTTCAAACGTTAACCCTTACAACGCCGTGAGGAGCTAGCCCTGTCCAGTATTTCAACATTCCATTGAACACTATTCATTCATACATGGAAGAAATCTAATCTCCTTACAAAAAGAAAAAGCTGGATGGATATTTTAGGGAATGATATTCTAAGAGGATGTTTGAGATGGTGTACACTTTTGCATTACGATTATAACATTTCATTTTTGGTTAACGCATACCTATTAAATGCAACAGAGAATCTGATCGAAGATTTTGACACTGTAGATATTGTTTGTAATGTGTACTGAATGTAATGTACATATACTGTATATATTTAAACTCCCTAGGAAAGTGAGGGTTAACGCTTCTTTGTTCACGTATACCAAGCCAAACCTTTTATTCATGAAATTCTATAAATATTTAGGTGAGGAACACGTTATTGATTAGTATGGTTGTATCAACTGTGACCTCCTTTGACCCCATGGACAACTAAATATTTCATATGCTTTTCTATAAAAGGTGGAAAAAGCTTTCTCTACACAAAGGTTCCATCGAGAATTTGATATGTATTGCTGTAATTCCTTGACTGAATTTTGAATCGTAGAATGGTAGCAGCTTTGTTGCATGCATTTTTTTAGGGAGGTTCACGTTTAAGTTTGTATAGTCTATGAAAATATATATGCACTGGATATACCAAATAATTCTAATGATGATGGGCGTGTTTCGCTTTTGATTTGGCATACTGCCAAGTGTTCAGCTTCCCGCCAAACCACTGTCTGGCAAAGTCATGTTTTGACGCATACTTTTCGCCTCGTAGACTCACGTAGGTACGAAATTATTCAAATGATGATGGGCGTGTTTCGCTCTTGATTTGGCAAACTGCCAAGTGTGCAGCTTCCCCGCCAAACCGCTGTCTGGCAAAGTCACGTTTCGACGCATACTTTTTCGCCTTATAGACTCACGTATGTACCGAATAATTCAAATGATGGTGGGCGTGTTTCGCTCTTGGTTTGGCATACTGCCAAGTATAGAGCTTCCCGCCAAACCGCTGTCTGGCAAAGTCACGTTTCGACACATACTTTTCGCCTCATAGACTCACGTGTACGACTTGATTTCTCAGTGATTTGCCACGTGCAATTTTCTTTAAATTTCCAGTGCAAAATGTACAAAAGAGTAATTTGTCAGTGTTCTAAATATATATATATATATATATATATATATATATATATATATATTTATGATGTTTTCCAATACTTTCATTAATGGAAGGCATAGTCCTTTGTTTGAATTTTTTTGAGACCATATGGTTCTATAGTTTTTTAAAGAATATATATGAGGGGAAGTTGCATATAAATATGTAACAGAAGTGCAGAGGCATACATGTATTCATGCACATTTCATGAACAACGGGGCTATACTGCTGAATACGGTTGTGGTGACGAAAATTAACCATTCGGAAACGCGTTTCATTTTTTTTTCTCAACATATCCAGACACAAAATTCAATAAGAGATTTACCTTATATATGTAAAAGGTCTAAACATACTACAATTAAAATTGTGTTGATGGTTTAAATGCTAATGTGGGGTTCGTGTTTGTTAACAGCTGTGGTTGTACTTTTGGGAAAAGTATCGTCGTACATGCGCAATAGCATTTTGATGAGAGAGAATGTCTGCCCTGTGGGTGTCACCGGTCTTTCAGACAACATTTTGTGATGCGCCATAGTTTTGGCTGCCAGCCAAGCTACGTTCCCGCCTATATGTATATCACACACAATGGAACTTAATTATCGGGATTCTAGGTACAGTATATGCCGAATGTTATTTTATTATGACCTGAAGATAACGGCATAACATTTGCATTCAAGGAAAGGTGATAGAAATGTATTGAAATTGCACATTTTAATTAGAATTTTATTCACACTGCATGCCTCTCATAGCTTAATATTTAATTGATTAATAAATTAATTAATTACATGCAAATTGTTATACATTTATTATCATCCATATCACTGCACTCTGTTTTGTGTGCGATTGGAGAGTGCTCATATGATGGTATTAACAGGACTACACATGAACTAGATTTACACGTCCTATGGCGCCGTTTTGTAGCAAATAGAAGTTCGGTTGAAAACAATTTCAATTTATCTTTCTGCCGGTATTCATTTACATCCAATATTGTGTTCATGGAATAAGCTGTACATCAATTAAGAATACTTCAAAAGGTTTGAACCTTGCTTTAGAAACGGGTCATAGCTAGGAGAAAAAAAATTAAAATAACAATCGCCCCTGGACTCTTGCTTAAGCTATGCAGGGTGGGTTCAACGAAGATTAAATGATTAAGCATTGTGATTGTCTGGACTAGGTATGAATATGAATGAGATTATTATAAAGGAAAGAATTGCCACAAAAATGTAGTATATATATATATACACATACAGTCGTGTACATCAAATGTCACGTTCATTGAATATCCTTTACATAAAATTAGGAATACCTGAACAAATTTGAACCTTGCTTTTAAAGTGGGTCAAATGAGAAGTGGGGTCAAATGAGAAGTGGGATCAACGAACATGAAATGAATATAAGCTTTGTAATTGTCCAGACTAGCTATGAATATAAATAAGATTATTATAAAAGAAAGAATTTCCACAGAATTGTAGTACCGGTATATATATATATATATATATATACAGTCGAGTACATCAAATATCACGTTCATCAAATATACTGAACATAAAAATTAGGGATACCTGAACAAATTTGAACCTTGCTTTAGAAGTGGGCCATAGGACAGGGAGGAAAAAAAATAACAATCGCCCCTGGACTCTTAAGATATGCAGGTTGGGTTCAACGAACATTAAATAAATAAGCCTTATTTTTGTCTCGACTGGAAAGTGACAAACAGAACACTGAATCTTTCTTTTTAATGGTAAATGAAAAACCCTTAAATTTTGGCCCAACATGCCCCAAAGAGTGCATACATTTACAGTGATCGTTGGTCATGAAGGAAAAAACAGGATTGGTTGCATTGAAAGCGTTTTTCCCTTTAAACGGTCGTCCATTTGGTACGTGCACATTTAGGCACCACACGAAACGTTCACGTGACGTCGTAATAGAATAACCGCATGAGGAATGTATTCATGCATTTACTTGTAAATTCCAATAGGTTATAGTCGGGTTATAATTGATATAAAAGCCAAGAATATTCCATTCGGCAGCAGGTGTGTACGATTTTACAATTTTCCGTGACTCCCCTCATCTCGTGTAAGTAGAATATTTAGGTTCGGATTATCCTTTTGTTGGGAAGGCTTTGTATTCGGAGCAGCCAAATCTTCCTCACTATGGACGGTACATGTACAGTGTATAATGTGTGCTCTAATTTTTCAGCAGGTTGCAAATTAATTCAAATTTCCCCTCCTCTGCGTAGAGATGAGTGCCTAATATCAGCCAAGGAACTTATATGCAATCCTGCCATTTTGTTTTGTCATTGATGCAATAAAGCGGGTCAAACGTAATGGACGAACCTGGGAATAAATTGAGTATTGCTCTATATCCTATAGTGTTGTTCTTAGAATCTTTAGGAGCTAGGTGTATTAGAACAATCGTCTCTAGATAAAAGAAAACTATTTCTCTATTATTTGTTTAGAAGCTAAGCATTTTTCTTTTGTCATTGCAAAAGTACCATAATGCAATCGTATTGTGCAATCGTGCTAGTTCTCTTCTTTGTTAATGGACCAGCCAGTGCTCCCCCTCCAAGCTTGTACTACAGAGGCCAGCCAGCCAGCGAAGGTCTTGTCACCTGAAAATTAACCTAACCTACTTTTGGCTGCACTTCGTACTCGCTCTTTTTTCAACTGAAATTCCCACAACCCAGGAAGGGTCAAAGTTCATCGTGATCATACGACAGATCACTCTGGGGACCATCTTCAATTCTTCATGCAATATTCCTAACTCGAACGGTGGGCCCGATGCTAACTCACCCTAACCCTTGATGTAGTCTTAAAGCCTGTCTGCACCAGTTTGGCCAGGGGGATTAGACCTCCCTGCAAGGTCACTGACAGATGGTTAGCTCATCAACTAAGTTCTCAAATTAACACAAGAATAAGGGGATCATGGGGATCAATGGTCACCGATTAGGCATTGTTTGCTAAATAGATGGCGCAAGTAGCTTTAAGTACCGGTAGTGCAGTGGGGCTTTAAAATATAAATCCAATTGCAGTGCTAGACCTAGCACTATTATTGATGCAAGAGAACATGGTCCGAAGGTTGCCAGAATAAATGTTGGCTTATCTGTGTCTGGTGAATAAATTGGGAGCCGAATGTATGTCTATCTACAGTACCTGTTTGTGTTTCTGTGTATCTGTCATTGGTTACCAAAATAACCTGATGTGACTGTAACCTCCCCTTGGTCCCCCTCCCTTCCCCCTGCAGGCATTATCCGAATCTGCCTCTCCAATACCCTCCCAAATCTGGATTTCTTTTGCATTGAGGAAGCTAGGTGACGAATATTAATTTATGTAATGATGAAAGCTTGGATGCACATGTTTTGTAGTTTGTAATAATCATCAAGTGAGGTATCAGGCGGAAAGGTATCGAACAGATCGTGGGAAGACAAACTGAGAAGAAGTCACGTTGAATCGTGGCCACGTGCACGTGCCTATTACTGTTGGCCTGGATGATGCAATACGATAAACAGCACAACATTTGATGATTCAATTTGGTTTTGTTTGTTCTACCAAAGGATTTTGGTTACAGGATTGTATGGGAGCTATTTGCTTTGTATATTTGCCAACAATCGCTTTGTCTGGGTGCAATATTAAAGCTTCCGCATATTTCAATTCATCTTGTGTTCCCCCCGCCCAACTCACTCTTGATGTCGAATGCTCTTCTTGCTTGCCTCCCCCTCCTCCATACCTAACACCCCCCCCCCCCCTCGGGCTCAAAAGTAAAAATCTTTGAGTGACTGGTTTTACCATACTCATTTTCCCCAATAGATTGAAATATCTTGATAATCAGACGGGCAATGGGCCTGTAAAAGTCATAGGACTCCTAACTGACCTAAAGGTTTATAATTATGATTGGAGCATGAGCTAAATCCAGGCTTTTTTTTAGAATCTGAGGCAAAGATGCCCAATCCAATCCCGGTGACAATAAGTACTCCAGGGTCACTTTTCAACATCCTTCTTCTCGTGTTTGTAATGATGAGAGCTTGAACGCATATCAAATGAACTCAAATCAAATCTTTTATTCACTCAATATAAAAACAGATACATAGAATTGCGAATAAACGCATACATGTATAACAAATATAAAAAGATGGACATAGTAAAATCAGTACGGTTGTTGACATCACAAGTAACATAAATTGAGTGGGGATCAGATTAAAGATCTATTTAAATCTTATCATTTCATATAGGTTGTACTCAACAGTAAGTCGGGTATCGAACAGATCATGGGAAGACGAAGATGAGAAAAGGTCTCGTTGCATCATGACCTTTTGGGAAAGTTCACATGGAATCGTTGCCACCTTGCCACGTGACTATTATTGCGGGCCTGGATGATGAGAAACGGAAGTGTGAAAAGATCACGTTGCAGCGTGGCTATGCGAGTACCATCGTTCACCTGAATGATGAGAAATGATAAACAGTACAACGTTCAACGATTCAGTTTGTTTCGTTTTGTTCTACAAAAGAATTTCTTTATGGAATGGTATGGGAGCTATTTGCACTGAATGTTTGCCAACAATCACTTTATCCGGGCTTTTGCGTATTTCAATTCCCACGTTGTTCGGTTGAAAGAACCCCAACAGTTTTGTTAGCTTTGTGCTACACTGCCAGACGAAGGAGGTGCGTACTAGTATTAAAATAGTAAAAAGTATGAAAGAAAAAAAACTGAAAAAAGGATTTTGTTGTTGTTGTTGCTCACAATCACCCTGATAGTAATAGTAAAAAGCAGGGCGGTTCACCAACAAATTGTCCGTTAAGCACTTATTTTGAACTTTTAAGTTGGTAATTTATTGCCTGCTTTCCTTGTGCAGATTCAGTTATGTTTGTATGGAGAAATACACAAATATTGTTAAATTGCTTTATATCGGACCACACTAGGCCATTTTCCATGTGTGCTCTCTACCAAATATCGTCCCCCCCCCCCCCCCATGATTTTTACATTGTTACTTCAAACAGTGTGCAAGCATAAAAGATTTTTTGTTATGGACTCTTTTTTCCTTCTTCTCAGCTACAGCTTTCCACTGCTGCTCAGTTGTGCAATTTTTTATTTATGTTTTGTATTATGTCATCGATTGCAGTACCCATTTTGAAATACCTATTGTCCTGTAAATGCCATAATCGTTCATAAAAATTATTCTTTGTCCTTTTGTTATTGAGTTGTTAATGGAGAGGTTCAAGCGTGACTTTGGTTCTGCTGTCCCCCCTCAGGCTATTCTGTTATCTTTGTTGGTGATTTTTTATCTCTCCAGGTTTTTTTTTAGCTGAAAAGAAAAGCCTTGGTACTGGGAAGGCAGGAAAGCATTGACCTGCTTTCCTTTCTACACTGGTAGTCTGGTACCTTTTCAGTATTTGATAAATCGATGGGTCAGTGACACAAAGCTATAACTCCATATTTTGCCAAAATGAGTATTTGATATCAAAATGTTCAGAAAAATGGGGGCTTTCCAGGAAACACAAAGACTTAACTCCACCCAACACCCCATTGAAGTCAATGTCTAGTGAAACATTGACTTAACTCCAGCTGAAGTGCTCAGTGACACATAAACCAGTTTTTCTCAAAAATGGCCAAAATGGAGTTATGTCTTTGTGTCACTGAACCCCTCGAAATACAGCTACAAGATAGGATAGGAAAGAAAGAAGGGGAAAAAGAGGAATAGTAGATGGAGGGGAGGGGGATTGCTATTATATAGCCTTCTTTCTGATCCTGTATCGTTCCTCAAAATGTGATTATTCAATAAGAAAAGGACAAGGAACGAATACAGCTACAAGATAGGATAGAAAAAGAAAGTAGAAGGAAAAGAGGAATAGTAGATGGAGCCTTCTTTCTGAACCTGTATTTTTCCTCAAAATGTGATAAAATATAGCTGCATGATAGGATAAAAACGAAAGTACAGTATGAGGAGGTGGAGGAGATGTAGAAGGAGGAATTGGAGAAAAAGAGAGAGAAAGAAAATGAAATTACTTTAGCATCCTTTTTTCTTAACCACTATCTTTTCCCAACTGATACTTTAGCTAATAAAGAGCAAGGGTAGAATAGAACTACAAAATAGGATAAAAAATGCAAGTAGGAAAGAGAGGAAAAATAAACATTACTTTAAAATTCTTATCTGAAGTAATACATGTATGTTTTCCTCAACTGAGACTAGTCTTGAGAGGGAAACAAGGGGGCAGTTCGGCCACAAGATCGGGTGGGGAAAATAAATTTGGAAGAGGAAGAGGAACAAGAATAAAAGACAGGGAAGGAGGAAAATTTACTTTCAAATCCTTCTTTCTGTTTGGTTATGTTTTCATGGTGTGATAGTTGAAGGTAAGGACAAGGCTACACTATAAGCTACAATATAGGAAAGGAAAATAGGAATAGAACAGAGGGAGACATCAATTACAAGGGACAGTTTGGCCACAAGGTTGGGTGGGAAAAGAAAGTGGGAGGAGGAGGAGGAATCAGAAAAAGAAAGTAAAGAACAGGAAAATGTACTTTGGAAAACTTCTTTCTGTATTTATGGTTATCTTGTCCTTATCTGATAGTAACAAATACATGTATGGAGAGGAAAGTAGAATACAGCCATAATTTTGCAATATATGCATATGTGTGATTTTACTTCTGTACAAAACAAACATCTTTTCATCTGAACAGATAACAGATGATTAGTAATCTATGAAAGGATTTGCTGTCCACAACATGGGAGAGTTAAAGGCATGACCATTCAAAGGAATTAACCGTTTTTTTCTTCACTTTTTTTTCCCTTTAGAATCTGGTGATGAAGAGGCACCCGGGACCGAAGGGGTCACCCCCAATATAGAAGTGGCCCCAAAAGGAACATTTGGTGCCCTCGGCTCCCTCGCTGCATGCTATGACTCTGACAGTGGAGACAGCTTCGTCGCAGAAAGTGGTAAGTAGATAAAGAATCTCATAGAAATAGCATTCCTTATTGATGTCTGATTGTTAGTATGGAAAATGTTTGAGGGACAATTGTTCAATTGTCTTGTCCGTACTCTGGTTGAATTCTTATTATCAACCCTGGACACACTAATTGTTAACATGCTGGAAAAGTGTTGATTGGTAGTAAGCGCGACACTCCTTTTAAAGTCATGTAGAAGAAGAGTCTCATGGGGTACTCGACACCGGGTGTTTAACTACATGTAATAGTGATGTTGGATTCTTATATAGCGCACGTATCGACCTTGCAAGGTCCTCAAAGCGCTCCAACATTACCCGGCTATGCTAGGCTGCCGATTTTGATGGTCACAGCATTTAAGGAATCCTTGCTACCGGTACCCATTTAACACCTGGGTGGAGAGTGGCAAGTGTAGATTAATGTCTTTTTCCCCATATGGTAAAGTCCTCATCTTACATTTGCACCACCTAAGACTCTTTAAAAAATGGAAGAGACATGGGGTTATTCGTTGAGTGGACTACAAGGAAACTGCTTACCCACCAACTTTAAACTTGTTGTTTTATCCTGCATGCAGGGCTAAACACTAACAAATGCTTGTGACATATGGGCACCTAAAATCAGTAGTCTACAGGTACCCCCTACACTTAGAATGTTCACATACATGTACAAGTGTACACGCTGAATGGCTCGTGCCTATCGACTCTGAAAATTTGAATCCGGATTCCCTTCCAAAATTGTTATGTGGGGCCCTGCTGCATACATGCTTCTCGCATAATTTGTGATAGTACAAGTCTACAAGAGCTTACAATTCTGTTGGTGTACCGGTATTTAGAATGTTAATGAGGGATAAAGTTACAAATTGAATGCGAAGGATGTGCAGGTCAATATGGATGATGAAACTCTGATTTGAAATGTATTCTTTATTCTCATTTGATTGTGAAAACCATTCCAAGTTGAAAACAGAAAATAGAGAATTCAGAAGACTAATTTGAGAAATTGTCTAGGAACCAATTAGATAAATGCCTGATTTGCCTATTTCATATTGCCATTCTCCACTTTAAGTTTGTAAGCCATTCTTTTTCATTTTTCATTCAAGTTTTGTTTAAACTTTTTTTTCTCTTATTCTTTTGCCGTTGTTCAAAGCACTTTGATTTCAGTGTGGTCACATGATGATTGAAGGGTGTGATGATTAATGAAACAATGTATCTTTCTGTGTTGGATAATCAAATCTTAGCCTCGGTTTTTGCCCCTATATTATTAGTTTTTTTAAATATTAAATTTGAAGTAAAAATTACTCTTAAAAGTTCACTTGAATTGTAAATGTTTTGTTCAAGTACTTTATTATCCTTGGGGTTAATAAGCACAATTATCCAAAAACCTAGGCAGCTCAAATTTATGATATCATAGTACTCATCTAAAATCAAAGAAACTTGAGAAGATTTTAGACTTCATCAAAATTGGCAGTCGTGCAATTTTATGTATATTTTTTACCCATAAACATGCCAAGTTTAAATAATTCTGCCATTGCCAGATTAGGCCTTCCTTAGAAATGAATGTTTACTATTTGTATAGTGTAATTTTTTTTTTTTTTCTTCAGGAAATGATTTCTAGCTTTTCTTACTTACATGGAGTATAATAGGGTATTAATACTATTCAATTTTTTTTTTTAAATTCAACGTCAGGTTAAAATTTGAACAAAATAACCTTTCTAAATAGTTTTTTCTTTTCTTTTTCTTTGCCTCATCAGAGGATTTATTGATTATATATACATGGTTACATTCAAAGATACAATACTACAAATCAAATTTACATAATCGCAAAAACATTATTATTGTCATAAGAACAAAGAAATGAACTTAAGTTTTGCTTTGCAAAGCAATTGAATCTTAATTAACATACAAATTATAACGATAGTTTTGATTCCCTTTCTTTTGTTTTCCTTTTTAATTTTGTTTTCTTTTTTTCTTCATTTTTTTCCTTTCTTTTCTTAAATAACACCCAACAGTTCTTTTGGTAAAAGCTTTCTGTTCATCTTTAAGTTTGATTTACTTTCCATTCTTTTTATAATTTCTCTATGGAGATTTTGTTTAGAAGCAACTTTTCTCTTGTCTATCCCAGTTATATTTCGTTTAACAATCAATTCATAAATGGTCCAAAATGCTATTGTAAAGAATAATATACAATGACTTTCACAATCTATTTTGAGTAGGTGTTGGATATTGAGCGTCAGTATCCTTACTTTGTATACATCTCTTAATATTTCTTTGATATGTTTAATGAAGGGCTCAATTAGTTTGCATTCTATAGATGCGTGATTCATATCCTCTTTTATATTACATGTTGGGGCATACATCGTCATTGGATATTCCCCATTTGAAAAGATTACTTCTTACTGGCAATAGATTATACAGTAATTTCAAATTAAACTCTCGTAATTTGCTTTCTCTAATTTGAGCAAGATTACGCTTGAATACCTTAGACCAATCAATATCTACATTAATTTTTTTTTCCCAAATAAAGGCAACATGTGTTAGTTAATACAGTTCTTGAAGGAATGAGTTTATAGAAACGATTGCTACTTATATCAGTAACATGTTTTACCTTATTTGCCACCAACAGATATGGAACATTGTTTTCATTTTCTTGTCTAGTATAATCATGCATAAATTCTTCTTTTAAACTATTGACCCATACAGGAGGTATCGCTCGTTTAAGTCTTGCATAGTCAAACATTGCATTGCATTTTCGTTTGGAATGCACCTGCGATTAAATATATTCTTTTGACCGAAAGCCATCTCTCGTAAAAAGGTCTCCTAAAAATACTAGACCACTGTCATACCAGCCTTTATAAAAGAGCGACTGATTATCATACACCACATGTTTGTTGTGCCAAATAATCTGATCTGAAACTTTAACTGGTTCATGTGTCTATATACAAACATCTTTCACTGTAGTGAAATCGCAGGTGCATTCCAAACGAAAATGCAATGCAATGTTTTTTGCAAAATGGAGGCATGACATGGCCATGTAGCCTTTGCAAACTTGCACTTTCTGCCTCCATTCGATCTGCATTTTACTTTAGGTTAATTTAGGATTTTATTGGATTTACTTTGGAACCATGTAACTGGTGAGTTGTCATTTATATTTAGGTTGCTGTGTATTTACTAGTTTTCGATATATATTGAAATACTTTATGAGCTGTGACTTGTGAATTGTATGCATTTAAGATTGCAGTCCCATCTATTAGAGTTAGCGTCATGATACCTATTCTTGCAACCGCCTGCCTTTTGGCAACAGTTATTAAGTTCTCACTACCCCAGTTGCCAGGTGCAGAATGGAATTCTCTGAATACCAGACTCGCGGATCGTCTACGCCTATTGCATAATGACCTAGCAACAGACACGCTCACGCCAGCTGAAGCGGGTTCTAACTTCGAATCTATTCTTCAAGATTTCTTCGCTGAAATACCTGACTTTGTCAACAATCAGAATGAACAGAGATCGTTCTCCCGACGCGAACCAAAGCTTCTGGATGAGGCACGGAAGCTAAAAAATCGTCTTCGCCGCCGTGCATTCAGGCAGTCCAGCTCGAAAGAAGATAGAGACATGTTTCATGCAGCTCTCGCAACCTACACTCACCTTAAGAAAAGACGCGATGAGCAAACCTGTGAGCGAAACGCGCAACATGAAGAACGGTGTTTCAAAAGAAACTTTTGGGACTTCAGCAAAAAGATCGTGAAAGACTCTCTATACTCTCGTAGTGCCACGCCCACTTGCAGTGCAGATACCGCCAATGACTACTTCAAATCACGTTACGAGTCCCCGTCGAGTGTTGACCCTTCTAGTCTATCTTGGATTCCTCCGCTCAAGAACCCAATTTCGGACTTTAATACAGATCCCATTAGACCAAAGGACGTTAAAAATGTTCTCCAAAGGAAAAGTTCCCATTCTTCCCCAGGTCCTGATGGTATCTATTACCGTATGCTTAAAAAACTTTTGTCACTGATAATGATTTTGTAGATCGCACTGTCCAGAAGGGATTCTTGCATGGTATTTCTGGTTGTCTTGACCACAATACTGTGGTTCATGAAATTATTAAACACACGAAAAAGTCCCGTAGAACGGTACACTTTACTTGGTTTGATCTTGAAGATGCTTTCGGATCAGTACCGCATGATCTTATTGAATACAGTCTTAATCGTAATAATATTCCTAGACCGATTGTTGATTATGTCATGAACCTGTACTCTTCCCTTAATGGTTTTGTTTCGACTAAAGAATGGAACTCACAACAGTTTCGTTTTAAAAAGGGCATATTCCAAGGGGATCCGTTATCGCCGATAATTTTTCTCCTTTGCTTCAATCCAATAATTGAAGTTCTGTCGGAAAACAGCCGATTGGGATACGAGCTAGATGGCCAAAAGCTCATCACTGCACCATTTGCAGATGATTTTTGTTTAATAACAGGTAATAAGAGAACCCATCAACGACTCATGAATACAATCTCTAGTCGAACTTCATCGCTTGGCTTAAAATTGAAACAGAGAAAGTGTAGAACCCTTTCAATATCTGGAGGTTCACCAACTGACTTGAAATTTCACTTAGATAATATCGAACTTGAAACCCTCAAAACGGAAGAGTTCAAATTTCTAGGTTCACTTGTATCGTATGACAACTCATCAGATGATAAATATCAGTATGTAAAATCAATGATTGAAGTCGGTGTTACAAATATTGATAAAGCTCTGGTACGTAATGAATTCAAACTGAAAGTATTTGCTGACTATTTTCTGCCATCACTGAGATTCCACCTCACAGTCAATGAGCTCACTGATACTCATCTAAAACTACTAGATGCTTTATGCAATAGATACTTGAAAAAATGGTCTGGCCTTGCCAGACCGGCCACGTTGGCCTTCCTTCATATGCCAGAATGTCTTAACATACTCAACATTTCTGATCTATACTATGAAGCTCACACAATAAACTACACAAGAATAAGAGCAACTGGTGATGCTAAGGTTAATCATTGCTTAGATGTTGCCCTTCAAAGAGAATCTCAGTGGACCAGAAAAAAGTCAACAGTGGTGAATAGTCATAATGTTTTTCAATCGCTTCAAGACCCTAATGCCACTCTTCCAAAATTGAAGAAACAGGTTAAAGACTCTCTAGTACAAAAAAGGTCACAGGACTGGCTGAATCATATCCAGTCACTTTCAGTCCAAGGCAAGTTTTTTGAACTTGCAAACTTGGAATCAAAATCAGTAGAATGGAAAAGCCTGATATACAACCTACCCAACAAAGTTGCAAAATTTCTCATGAATTCGCTTTCAGATACACTCAATACGAATGCAAACCTTACTAGATGGGGTAAAAGGGCATCAGCAAACTGTAAAAAATGTGAAAATAGAGAAACAGTACACCATGTATTGAACGCATGCCCTGTGTCACTTGACGAGGGACGCTATACTTGGCGCCATGACAACATACTTTCGTATCTTGCCGAAATTATTCAAGAAGGCATCGCCTCTCTTCGCGACACTATTATGTACACAGACCTGAAAGTAGAGCGATGGACAAAAGAAGGCATCTCCACAATTCCACTAGAGTGTACCCAAACCAACCTCATCCCAGACATTTGTGTTTTTTGGAAGAACTTAAAGAAAATCCTCATAATTGAATTGTCAGTTCCCTTTGAAATGAATGTTGTTAAGGCACATGAATATAAATCGAACAAGTATGCCCCGTTAGTTGCCGATATACAGGCTAATGGATATTCTGTGGTGTATCTTCCTTTGGAAATCGGCTCTAGAGGTCATATTTCGCCGGACAATGTGACGAGGCTAAAGCAGCTGTTGAAAGAAATTGGAAAACCTGTCAATTTGAAACAAGTTCGACAGACTCTATCCAAACTATCTATTGTTTCTTCGTTTGTCATCTACTACTCAAAGAATGCCAATAAATGGGAAACCAAAATTCCCCTTCGCATTTCAAGTATGTAATTACTCACACACACACATTGGTTAATACACCTTGTAACCAGTCTTATATTTTCTTTCTACTGCTCGCCTCTTTTCATTGCCTGGCACTGATAGAATCCTCTTGTATTAAACATTAACTCAAATCAAACTCTTATAATACTCATTATGTATGCTTCGTATTTATTAAGTTGATATATCAAATGAAATTTCAATATTTAGCTCCTCTTATTTCATCTTTAGCTAGGAATATCCATAACTCCTCAGCTTTCACTATGTTGTAAAATAAGTAAATTTTTTGTTGATGTTACATAACATTATTCACTGTATTTCTACATGTATGTACTTTTAATGCCCTGCATTTTCCAGTAAAATGGAATTGTCCTGGGCTATTGTTCTCCTTTGTTGTGCAAGTTCTGAACAATAAAGTGATGTTTAAAAAAAAAAATCTAATCATTTCCCATGCTTTTAAGATTTCTACGTAAAATGACAGAATTTTCTTTTGAACTAGAATATCATTAAGTGTGGTTATATTATAAGAGCAGTTCAGCAGTAGCTTGATGCTTCCCAATAAGTTGAACCAGTAAGAAAAAAATGTTTTCCACGCTCCATTACTCTCATTGAAAAATCTACCTAACCATTTCAGTCGGAAGCTGAACAATTGCCTTTGTATGTCAAGTATTTTTATACCACCTTTACTGTAGTCTTCCATAAGAGAAACCCTTTTGATTTTTTCTGTTTTCCCACTCCAAATAAATTTGAATATAATGCCTTCTATCAACTTCAAAAAGTTTGGAGGGATGGAATCAACCATGATCAAGTGAGTAACTTGGCTAAGTGCTAGACTTTTCAGTACCGTGACTCTTCCAAAAATGGTTAAGCTTCTTTTTGTCCAGCTATCAAGAATTTTCCTCAATTTTATCAACTTCTGCTCCCAGTCCATCTTTAGAGCTTCATTATTATTAAAATACATGTAGTGACCTACATGTAAGTATCTAATAGGTTTGTGGGACCATTTAAGATCCTGATTCTCTAAATTCCAACTTCTATCAGTGTCTCCTAGCCATATCATGGCTGTCTTTTCTTTATTTATTCTTGGACCTGCTACTTCGCCAAACTGATTCAGTTCATGTAAAATTCCATTTAATGAAGTTTCATCCGGAACAAAAAATAATGTATCGTCGGTATATTGCAACAACTTTAGTTTAAGGTCATACCCGACCATTTCTATTGGTTTAATAATATTATTTTTTCTCACTTTGTTTGCCATGAGCTCGGCAGCTAAGATAAACAGCAGTGCTGACAATGGACATCCTTGTCGTATGCCTCTTTCAACATCAAAACTTTTGGAAATCCAACCATTAACCAATACCGAACTTGAAATATTTTTATATAGGGCAGAGCTCCATTTGCGAAATGACTCACCAAAGTTAAACTTTTCTAGACATGAGTTAAGAAATTGTATATCTAGGACATCGAATGCTTTAGAAAAATCTACTAGCATAATTGCTCCAGTTTGACCATTTTTAG
This sequence comes from Strongylocentrotus purpuratus, assembly GCF_000002235.5. Classification (NCBI taxonomy): domain Eukaryota; kingdom Metazoa; phylum Echinodermata; class Echinoidea; order Camarodonta; family Strongylocentrotidae; genus Strongylocentrotus; species Strongylocentrotus purpuratus. Next base: position 12,231,674 of record NW_022145597.1, on the reverse strand, counting down.
TAAAATATTCAATGATGTCTTTTGTCAACCTTACATTACTGGCTGCCAGACGATCTTTTATATAACCTGTCTGATTTTCATGTACGATCTCCCCAATGACTTTCTGTACCGCTGCCATTATTTTATAGTCATAATTAAGCAAAGTGATTGGTCTCCAGTTTTTTAAATCATGAGCATCACCTTTCTTAAATAACAATGTGATGAGCCCTTCATATCAATTCCTTTCATAGCAAAAGCGCTCCTAACAATTTCTGTAAATTTGGCAGTTTAACGCTACGCGTACCGCCTTGACCGGACTGTGCGGTATCTGTGCAGTTCTGTGTGTAGAGAGGTCGGGCCGTATTCATTATTTCTTGGGGGCCGTGCTTAAATTGCTCTAATTATACGTACGCGTGTAATGCGCAAGTTTATTGTGACGGCACTAAACCCATCCCACTCATTGTTCCCCTATTTTCATAATGGTACTGACCCAATGAAATGGCCGATGCTGCTTCATATTTAATTTTTTAGATTTCTCAATCTCAGATATAGTCTATACATTTTTTTTTGTACAGTAAATGATCCCAAATCTCAATGGTATATGAAGTGATAATGTCATGAAGAGCATCACATATTTACATACTTTACTAAAATTAGCTTAATTTAATTGCTAGAATCAAACTCTTCGAAGAAAAGATCTAAAACAAAGACAAAGTCAAGAACACCAATTCGCTCTTTCTCCGTCCACATCTACAGTAGATTTGATATATACATACTACGTTGGGCTGGTACGCGCTGCGCTGCGTGTGTACATGTACTGTACTTATGCATGTTCAGTTATATGTGTATGCATAGCATGCATTACGTACATGTATGCATACACGGCTAGCTGGCACAAAACCCTGGGTCGGGCTTTTAAAATGGGACATGAAGCATGATTTGACATGAAAATTGACGGGGCTAAAAATGATTAAATCAAAATGATCTTTATATGTATGAAAAGCTTACGTATCATATAACATTGTCTGGGATTGAGGATTTACAAATTTGACACAAAACGCGTTGCTGCAAAGTTGAAGATTGGTATATTGAAAGGCAATCGAGCACAGTGCGACCGATCAATGGACATTATGTATGAGAAAGTAAAAAAGTTAAATGGATTGTAAAGTTTAACGTCAAAATGACGGAGGTTTTTTTTCAAGTAAGGGCATGGTTTTACATGGAATGTAAAGGAAATGTTTCCTTCTTCTCATATCTCGATTGAGGATATTATACTCCATTTCGATTTTTAATGGTAAAGAAAAGTGTAAAAAGATGTCGAGAATTTTACAATATGTCATGTAATATAAAATGCGCGCGGGTCGGTTGATCTCCCAAAAGGAGCGCGAAGGAATTGATATGTCTTTTGTGTGTCTGACATAACTCCTGTTGAATAACACTCATTCAACGCTTCAACCACCAATGTTTTTACCTGTGGCCAAAACACCTGATAGAATTCAATAGAGATTCTCTCTGATCCCGGTGTCTTATTTTTCTGCATTGCAAATACTGCACGTTTACATTCCTCTTCAGTAATTAATCCATCACACTATTCTTTGTTTTCGTTAGATAATTTATTGATGTTTTGAAAACCAATATAATTGCTCATATTCTTGGTTTCATGCTTTTCTTCTTTATACAAATTTGAATAGTACTTTACAACCTCTTCCATAATCTCTTCATTTTTGCTGACGATTCGACTATCATTTCCACGTTTTAATTGTGAAATTTCCTTTTTCTTTGCCTTACTCTTTTCTAAACCAAAAAAATACTTCGTACTTTTCTCTCCTTCTTCCATCCACCTAATACGAGCTCTGATTCCAGCTCCTCTCGATTCATGTCTATAAATCTTCTCTAACTTCTCCTTCATGTCGGTGTACTCTTTTTCTATTTCTTTATCAGGTACACTGACATCAATTTGTTTTTCAAGTTCACATAATATGAAAATTTATCATTTTTCCTATCGAGTGCTTTTGTTCTACAGAATCTTTCTAAATAGTTGAAATTAGTTGAACCCCCCCCCCCCCGCCACACAAAATAAAAAAATAATAGAACTTTCTTGATAAAAAGGGTTGCTCGACAATAAGCGAGTTCGTAATTGTACACCAAATTCTCAACTTCAATCCCAGACCCAACCTTTTATCCAACCCTTTATCCAACCCTAACCTCGAATCCAATTGCGACTCTAACCATAACCATATCCCTTTGGTGAAATTATGCCCAGTGTCATTGTCACAGGAGCAAAGGTCAGGTCGGGTCAGGTCAGGTCAGGTCAGCACATGTGAGGTCACCCAACTTTATGGACAAAGTAATGTACATGCAAGTGAGAAACCAAAAGTAAATAAAAGAAATATGTTACTATTAAAGCCCCACTGCACTAGCTACTTGCTCCCTCTATATATAGAAAACAATGCCTAATCGGTGACCATTGGTCCCCCATGATCCTCTTTTTCTTATGTTAATTGAGAACTGAGTTGATGAGATAACCACCTGCAGTGACCACGCTGGGTGGTCTTATCCTTCCTGGCCAAACTAGTGCAGACGGGCTTTAAAACAAGAAGATTTTGAAATCCACTCCTTTTCCAAACATATTAGGAGTCATAAGTATTCATGTACGTGAGTTAGATTAGCTTTTCCATAGCATTGAAGGGGTTAAATTCTTACAATGCAAGCAGAGTCAATGTACACTTGTAGGTAGCTGACTTTGAACCCTAAGAAAGGCCATACAACCTTTCCTGAATAAAGGCCATTGTTAATCAAATAGCAGGGACGGCTTTCGGTATAATATCTGTTTGTAGTGGGTGGGGCCTGGGTTGTTTGAGGAGGTGTGGCTTAGACCTCTTTCCTAGAAGGAATGCACGGGGGTGTGGCCTATTTTGGATTATTGAGGTGCATTGTGATAGCACCTTTGTGGGGGTCGATCAACCTTTCTTAACAACCTCGAGGAGGGTGACGTTGTAGCGAAAAGGACGAGTGCCCCTTCTAAATCGGACTGTGGCTTTAGAATACCGGTATTGACATATATATTTCGCAATGAAAATATAAAGTTCTATTTTTATGTATGGTTGTGTGTCATTCCCGACGAAAGACTACAGACTGTACTAAGCAATAGAGGCAGTCCCATAGCGCATGCGCATTAAGTGATAATGAATATGAGATTTTTTTTTTTCTTTACCTGTATGTGAACTCTTTTAGATTATCCGCAAGCGTTGTGTTGTTGTCAGTGTACATTTCCTCAATCTACATTTCTTAGGGTTGCACAACCTTTTCCGATAAAGTTTGTAGACCCATTTTCGGTTGCAGAAAGGTCTTGGCTCTCGTGCATAAATGTGTATGACTGACCGACTTGTCTGGGCCGGCTAGAGAGATAATTTTATGAATGAACACGCCAGACGTAGTCGCGTAGGCTTACTATGCAGGCAACGTTCACGCAAACACGTAGCGCAAGAGAGGGGCGGTATCATTTAAGGTTGTACTGCTGTTACATGTATGTGAAAGATCGTTACTTGTTGATCATTATGATATAATCCCTCACTGGACATGCGGTTGTTTTTGTAAAATCTAGTTTCTTCCTACTCTCAATCTGCCTGTACTTTTGCATGCGCAGTATACAGGGTACATGTAAATGTGGATCTATCATGGTGTATTCCACAGTTACATGATGCGGAATATAAGAGTGAAATATGATGCTCTTAATAATAATAATAATTATAAAAACGGTGCTTATAAAGCACTTTCCCTCCGAAGTCTCTAGTCATTAGCCATGATTCTACATGTTCAAGTACTTATATTATGCACATATCCGTGCAAGGGGTAGTTTGGGAAATCACCGGATTGCAAATGAAGGGCAAATTTATCCTGTTGCCATGTGGATATTAAAGGTCTGAATATTTGAAGGAGCTTAAATTTCAAACGAACCTTCACACACATTTCATATTGCCATGGGGATTTAAAGGTCTGAACATTTGAAGAAGCTGAAATTTCAAATGAACCTTCACATACATTTCCTACTGCTTAGAAATTTATAGTAGGAAAGGAGAATGGTAGGAAATTACAAATAAATATGCAAGCTTACAGGAAGCTTATACCGCACATTTGAAAAGGTCGTTCGTGTTTTTACCTCTTTCAGAAAAGGCAGACAACAGGTCTTTTATGCAAGAAAAAAGTTGCGCAACCTTTTCCGTGAAATAGGCAGACATATTTTATGAACTGAGAAAAGGTCTTACAGCCTTTTTTGGAATGGGAAATTACCGGTAGCTAAATAGGTGTGCGCAGTTAGGACTTTGGAGCAGTAGAGATGTGTTGAAAATCTAACATGTTTTGCTGTTAGCGCCCTTTTTCATGTAATGCTGCGTATTTCCAGTCTGCGGTGCTTGCCCCGAAAGGGTGACTGATCGGTAAAGAAAAGAAACGAATGGATCGTTGCATTGGACTTTGGCCGAGACTTTTAAAGTGCACCCTCTGTGGGCCTATGCATGTACAGTGTGCATACTGCATTGAATTACGATGTACGTCTGTGTTAAATCCTGGTATTATACACTTCCATTTCCTTACCATAATAATAATAATAGTGGGTTCTTGTATAGCGCTCATGTCAGTCAGATTTGACCCTCCTGGCGCTCCCGATTATTACCCTGGCTTTAGCACGGCTGCCATACGGCGCTCTAGCATTTCAAGGAATAAATTCCTACCATCAGAAGGAAGAAAGTTCAAATGAGTAGCAAGATTATTTTTTTTAAAGATTTTTTAAAATTATTATTTTGTTGTTGAATTGTTGGCCTGTTTTCCTTGCATAATTACAGTAATGATCACAGATAACCAAAGAAAATAATTAAACCAAAACTATATTTACAAATGTTTTAACTGTGGAAAATCGATATCATTGTAACTTTGTCGGAGCAGACAAGTGGTATTAATGGTTCAAGGGACACAGAATCGTATTGCCTGTTTGGAGCCGAAAGGGCATTAAGTTCTCATAAATATTACTCAGAATTAAATCCCTTCTGGCTCCTAAAAGACGGAAAAAGTATTGAAATTATCCCTTGAGTTGTTATCTTGAAAGTCTTTGTTCTTTGATCTTTTTTTTATTTATTTTTTTATTGAAAAATATCTTTTTGCCAACATTAAGGAATTCGTAAACAATTCCTCTTCTATTTCAACCACTTCAGATAAAGCTACAAAGGTACATGACAGCGGGGCTCAAGAAGTCACTTCCCAAGAGACCCCAGAGCAGTGCCCCACCGAAGAAGGTACCAAAGATGAAACTCCCCTTGATACCGAATCAAGGCTACCCGTACCAGCTAAAGATGCGGATGAGACTCGTTGTCATGGCGATGGGAGGAGTGATGAGAGGATGGACGTCGGCGCTGAAGGGCAGGAGAAGAACAGCCGCGGCTACAGAAAGGATCGCAGGAAACAGAAGAGAGCCCCTAATAATAGGGGAAAGGGGGCAGAGAAACGGACGGAGCAGAATAAAGCGACTTTACTGGAGATGGTAAGATATTATTATTTTATTTTTTTACCCCCTGACATGGTATAGCCGTGGTACTTTTCTTTTGCTTTAGTTAGTTTATATTGGTTGATGCGTGGCAGTTTCCCATTTGCTCATCGTTTCTGTAGACTGTGAATTGAAGATGACCCAACCTCCATGTAGTGTTAAGTTGGTCATCTGCCCTTACTTCATGTTAAATTGCTCACTTTCTGCTCTCCCTCTGTCTCTCTCTCTCTCTCTCTCTCTCTTTATCTTTCTCTCTTTCTCTCTCTCCTTCTCTCCTTCTCTCTTTTCCCTTCTCTCTTTCTCCCCCCTCTCTCTCCTTCTGTCTCTCTCTCTCTTTTTTTCTCTCTCTCTCTTTCTCTCTCTTTCTTTGTTTCTCTCCCCCTTATCTCTCTCCATACAAACAGCTAACAACTAAACTATGTCATACCCCTTGTAAATTTGATGCTTAATGTGTTTTTTTCATTACTCAAGAATGAAAGGTCGACTGGTTGAATTAGGGCTTTGGTTGAACGCTTTTAGATGTCAGCTTAATATGTTACGTTCTCAAGATACTTAAATCGAGACACATCAACCTTTCACATACTTACAAGATTACAAAACTTGGTAAGGGTATGAATAATGTTGTTGTTATTAGCTGTACATGTCTCAGACGTAGACTTTTGTGATCAGCTTGTACCACATTGCATTCTCTGTCTCTCTGTCTCTTCTCTTCTACTCCTAAATCCTAAGTCATTTCAAGTCTACCCCTTTATTGCAAAAGGAAACAAAGAGGAAGAGGAAGAAGAAGAAAACAAATGAATAGAAATAACAATAAACAATAAAAAGATTAACATAAGATTGAAAATTTGAAGAAAATTATTTGAGAGAGTATAAGAATCATGATGTGAAAATGCAGTTGTATTTGCCAAATGTATCGTTGATATTTTGCGTGCAGTGATTCAACAGGCATTGTCGTGTACACCTAAGGGCAAAAGAAAAATCAACTACTAAATAAAATTAATTTATGTGATTGATATTTATCTTAGGGTTATGCGCTTAGTTAAATCTTTCATTGTGGTGAATTCAAAAGGTCAATTAGTATCTTTCTGTTATTGAACTGTTCTGTAATGAAATAAGTTTTCATTACGGGCAACCACTAGCCAACCAGACATACTTTTCCTGGTCTGCAGGCACAGGTACTAAAATGACACTTGAACACATTTCCATAAAGCCTTGGGCTTAGCCTAACTTTTACTTTCATATACATTTACATATGTATGTAAGTTACATTTATCGTCGGGTTATGTACTCTATCTCTCTTTCTCTTTCTCTCTCTTTCTCTCTCTCTCTCTCTCTTTGATCTCTTTTTTATCTCTCTTTCTCTCTTTCTCTCTCTCTTTCAATCTCCTCTCTCTCTCTCTCTCTCTCTATCTCTCTCTATCTCTCCCTTTCTCTCTCTCTCTCTCTTTCAATCTCTCTCTCTCTCTCTCTCTCTCTCTCTCTCTTTTTTCTTCTTTTATTGAGTGCCATAGACTTTACAGTTTGTATAGTCTCATAGTTCAGACCTCCTGTTTTGCAACATGACATGCACGGGGTACGTGTCTGCAAACTGGGTGGGTTCACGTGCCCTTTGAACACGGTGGAAACTCACACCTGCCAACCAATCATACCTATTTCAGAGAAACGATTCCCCGTTTCGGGCCTCAAAGTCAAATTGACAGACCCTAGATCCTTTCTGTCATGAAAAGGTCTTTGTGTCAATAGCATACAATATACAAGTTCAAAGAAAAGGTCAACTGGTCTTTGGAATGCCCTTTAGTTGACATTGAGCTACCTATTGTTGTTTGAAAAACAAAAGAAATAAATAAATAAAATATCTTCTATAAATTATGACATGAATTGACTTTAAAAGATCGAGCCATGTGCTGTGATGTTACACTTTTTTTTAAAACAACGTTTTTCAGTTTATCTGTATTTCCTCGATGATGTAAAGTAGTTCATGTGAATAGTCGTAGCATCAGGTGATCTTGCATTGGACTGAATGACAGATTTATGTGAGAAGGTTGAATTTTTGGAAGTAAAAAGTGCGGGCGGTCTGAAAGCAGGGAAAAAAATACATGGGGGCTCGGGGCAAATAAGCCCCCGTAATGCCAAAAAGAGCCCCCGGAAAGTCATAAAAGAACCCCCCAAAACTGCATAGAGTTCAATGCAAAACAAAATAAAGAGTGTTATTTTCATGCTATCAAGCTTGAAAAGTAGCCCCCAAAATTTCGAAAGTATTTTTTTCCCTGTCTGAAAGAGTAGCAATTATCAAAACATGCCTTTTCTCTCAATGTAGAGGCCTGTATGTGTGTACTGTAGGTAATAATGTCCAGAGTCCTTTGAAAGTCAGGCCTGATAAAAACCGATTTAAATCTTTAAAAAAAAATAAAAAAAAAAATCAGATTTTTTTTAACCAGACTTTTTTTTTCTTCCCTAATTTATCCAGATTTTCCCAATTTTCCTCTTATTTTCTCTATTCTTCCCTATTTTGCCCTATTTTTTCCCCAATTTTCTTACTCGAAAGGCGAGAATGTTGTTAGATGCCATTTTTTCCCCGCGAATCCTCTTCTTTTTTTTACTCAAGGGGGGCGTGGTAGAGGGGAAAACAAAAAACCTATTTTTTTTTAGTGCTCACTATCACCCCTGGAAAGTGCATAGACATAGTGGGTAGAGACAATATAATGATAATGTGATATGCTCTAAACAATTAAAAAAATTATAACTATTATTATTGTACTTTGGATGTGGACGTGTAATGGCATGCCTTATTAAATTTTGCACCCCAAAGGCCTTGTTTACACATACAACGGCATTCCACCTGATACGAAACCTATGAACTTTTCAGTGGGAAGAAATGCCAAAAGTTGTGTACGTGCATTATCTTGCCATTTCAACTCATTGAAGATTTTTTTTCCCCACTCTTTTTATATCTATTCTACAGCTACTAGCACCTGAAATCCGACGAGAGAGGAACATCATACTTCAATGTGTGAGGCACGTCGTTAAGAAGAACTTCTTCCAAGGGTCTAAGCCCTGACCACAAATGGCCCCTATGGAACTGTACCGACCAGTCCAGTGTAACCAGGGCCTTCAGTCGTCAACAAGAGTCCAGTGAGTGTTTTCGTTGGAACTGTACTGACGAGTCTTGCATCACAATGGCCTTCATCCATCTACATGTATAATATTCCGGCATCTTGATGTGTCTCTAAGGGAACTTACCGACCAGTGCTGTGTAACCAGGGCCTCCAGAAGTCGACAATAATCCAGAACTTCCCAGCGTCTCTTCAAATGAAACCGTACTGACCAGTGTTGTGAAACCAGGGCCTTCGGCTCTCCACAAGACTCCAGAACTTTGAGCATCCCTTCAAATGGAACCGTACTGACCAGTGCTGTAAAACCAGGGTCTCCAGTTGTCTACAAGATTCCAGAACTCCACAGTGTCTCTTCAAATGAAACCGTACTGACCAGTGTTGTGAAACCAGGGCCTTCAGCTCTCCACAAGACTCCAGAACTTTGAGCGTCCCTTCAAATGGAACCGTACTGACCAGTGCTGTAAAACCAGGGTCTCCAGTTGTCTACAAGATTCCAGAACTCCACAGTGTCTCTTCAAATGAAACCGGTACTGACCAGTGTTGTGAAACCAGGGCCTTCAGCTCTCCACAAGACTCCAGAACTTCGAGCGTCCCTTCAAATGAAACCGTACCGACCAGTGTGTTGCGTTACCAGGGCCTACAAGTCTCTGCAAGACTAGAGCACCTTCAAGTGTCAGATGAAACCGTACTGACCAGTGTTGTGTAACCCGGGCCTACAGCTCTCCACAAGACTCCAGCACCTTCAAGACTCTAGCGCTTTCAAGTGTCAGATGGAAGTGTACCGACCAGTCTCATGGCACCTTGAGATTGATCTGCAAGCTTCCTCCTCTGCAGTCTACCTTGGAACGTTGCATTTGCATCTTAACCCGTTGACTACTGAATTCTCTATTTCCCATAAGCATAATACAGGGACAGCTCTGTTCCAGTAGGCAATAGTTTAACGTGATTTATAGCTGTTAAAGCTTATCTGCCGTAGTTTACAGGAGGGATTAGACTGCCCTGCAAGGTCACTGGACAGGTGGTTATCTCATCAACTCAGCTCTCAGTTAACATAAGAAAAAGAGGATCATGGGGGACCAATGGTCACCAATTAGGCATTGTTTGTTATATAGAGGGCGCAAGTAGCTACCAGTAGTGCAGTGGGCCTTTAACCCGTTGACTACTGAATTCTCTATTTCCCATAGGCATAATGCAGGGACAGCTCTGTTCCAGTAGGCAATAGTTTAACGTGATTTATAGCTGTTAAGAAACATCTTGGGAAGAAGGAAGGTGGTTGGATTCTGTCATTATTACTTTAATCTGATTGTTTTACAGCTAATATATTTTAATGCTATTATCATTCCATGATTGTTAGAATTTACTGGGCAAAATTTAATAGGCTACTTCCCAAAAGACCGACAACCCACGAGACCGACACCTACAGCCTTGCTAGCCCTTGTAACAACTTTTCTTGGGGGGGGGGGGGGGGGTCATTAGATTGACAACCTATGAGCCCACAGCCCACTAGACCAGCCTTTTTTATCTTCCCCTTTTCTTTGTTTATTCGGGCTCATGTGCTGATGGTCTATTGGACATTTCTGATCTATATTATCTTAACTATTGCTTTGTTTTGTCATATATGTTTTTAAAGGGAAAGTCCACCCCAAAAATAAGTTTGTTTCGATAGAGGCAGAATAATAAGAAAATCAGGTGAGTGAAAGTTTGAGCAAATTCTGAATGAAAATAAGAAAGTTATGAATTATTGAAGTTGTGATCAATCAAACACAAATTGGCAACTCTATGACGTATCATGCGAGCTCAACTTCCATTTGCTCAGTACTAAAAAAATCTAAAATTTTCATTTTCCCTCAAGAAAAATTTCAACCATACATGCACCCTAAATATAATAATTGCAAATATGTTTCTATACTCCCCCTGCAAGGAACAAATATATATTCCGTCATCAATAACGAAGAAAACATGATTTTATGGAATATTATGCACAAAGCAAATGAAGGAGAGCTCGTATAATAAGTCACAGAGTTGCCAATTTGTATTTGATTGATCACAACTTCAATAATTCATAACTTTCTTATTTTCATTCAGAATTTGCTCAAACTTTCACTCACCTGATTTTCTTATTATTCTGCCTCTATCGAAACAAACTTATTTTGGGGGTGGACTTTCCCTTTAAAGCTAGCTGTCTGTGAATGTTGCTCATTTGGGATGTATGTGTACCTGGATAACTCCATTGTTATCAAGGTTTAACTACTTCTGTGAAACTGAATCAAAATCCAAACAGATCAAAACGAAAGCAGCATACCTGTTGTTCAGTAAAGAATGAAGAGAAATGCCTCCTATTCATATAGTACATTCACAATAGCCCCTCTTTCAGACTTTCCAAATTTATTGTATTGCTATATGATTATTACCTGTTCTCTAGTTTGAATGTCAAAATATAGTTGAGCATCGTTTCAATTGGAAACTTGATAGAGAATCAGGCTCATTCTCACCAGAACGTTGTCTCGTTTGAAAACCATAACTGGGCGGGGCTTATCGTGAGCATGCACTGATGATTGGTCAGTTGTCATGTCAACTGACCCCTTGAAAACCTGGTTTCTTGAAACGATGTTCTTATCTAGAGTTTAGGTCCCTTTGGCCTAACGGTGAAACTTTATACGAGTTATGTCTAAATTTGTCTCCAGTCTGAAAGGGGCTATGAGCGATTGTTGGTGTTGACATTAGCAAGAAGTGCTTCAAAGAAATGGCTATGACAATGCTGCTTAATACATGTATTTCTTCAAATCTGATATATGCCCATTTTTTATGAAATGCCAATGTTGAGTACAGCCCATTTTGGTTTCCTTTCGTTCATTTGGACATGTATCAAATGGTAACAGTGTTATTGGGACTATTGCAGGCACCAAACAAAATGCTTTACATTTTTTTTTTTTTTAGTTGTGCACATTTTATATTAATAACACTACCTTTTAATACAGGGTGTCCTTAAAAAAAAAAGGATACCCCAGTTTACAGGTAAATAACTTGATAATTTGAATAATTCCTTGGTTAGTTTATATATGATTGGGAAGCTCAATTTCTGCTCTTGCTAACGACACCAAAGTCATGGTCAAGAGGCCAAGCATGGCTAATTTCAGACAGCCTGAAGAGGCAGTGTCAGAAATGTACTTGTCCAAAATAAGTGGATGGCTGTTAAGTTTGGGTCATTATGGTTTTCAAATGATATTAATTGATGTGGAATTCATCATTGTTATACAAACATATCATTGAAAAGCTCAGCTTCTCTTCCATATGAGACCATGGAAGGATCATGCATGCTCTGTCTTCTATCATGATTATGGTGCCATTTGAAGATGTGATTATGAGCTTTCAAATGATGTTTATATCCAATATCATACAATGCCATATCTTTTTCTTTCCTTAAAAAAAGCATAATGAATCAAAGGTAGCAGCCATTTGCTTATTTTGGACTGTCAGGTTTTTCGACTCAAATTGGTCATGAGTGATGATCAGTTTCGGTGCCATATGAAATTTAAAAAGATGCGCTTTCCAACAATATAAAAATTATTGAAAACAAATTATTTAGAATTCTTGAGTAATTCAACAACAAACATGGGTTTACCTTTTTTTTTAGAGGGACACCTCTGTATAATAAAAGATTAGGATTAATGTAAATTGGATTCAAAATTTTGGCAAAGCAACTCTCCCTATGTGGGATAAGGTAGTGTGTTGTAAAACATCAAGATTTATCCTTCCCTGTCTTTCTTTGTGTGTCATTTAGTCAAAATTTGTTTGAAAGAATCGATCTCAAAATATAATTGCAGTCTCCAACTTTCACTATGAATTTACTTTATTGGATTCTTTGAGCATTTTTCTATCAATTATTTTAATGTCAGGGTAAATTGAATATTTGACATGTTTGATTTCAATTTGCTATTCAAATAATGATTTTTATGAAATGAAGCAATTTCGTTTTGAGTGATTCAGAAGATTCTAACCCTGTTAATCATTACTACCGTAATTCAAAAGAACTTTTAATCTCTTTATTTTCCTGTCAGACCAAAGAATTCATGTCATGGTCCAAGTTGAATAACGTCTATTTCAATCGACATTTCAAGTTTTGTCGAGATCAGCAAAATTGAACTATCATTACAATTATGTTCAAGAAGTACTTTATATACTACGAAGAGTTAAAGGTAAAGACCAGTTATGGTCGTGCGATAGCATTGTGAAAGAAACGTTGTGGAATCGATCAGAAAAGGTTGATCATCTAGCATCTAGCATCTGCAAGGTTCTGGAATCATCAAATAGATAAGAAATTTGGCCCATTCTGCGTAAAGTTACAAGCACTATACACAGAAAGACGTATATGGGACTACCCTATATCTCTCACAGACCATGAGAGAAACAAATTTACCAAATATGTGAATTAGTAGGCGGTTTCCCGGCAAATTTTTTATCATCATGTATTAGTCAAAACATATTCTTTCACATGATTGGTAATGAGAGCTTCCATTTCATTTTTTGAAATTGGGGCATTTCCAATACTGGTCTTTACCTTTAACCCTTACTGTACTGGGCTATTTTGAGCACTCTCTGACTGGGGGGGGGGGGGGGGGGCTTCGGAGGCCCCCCCCCCCCTATGATCTCGGCCGTCAAAATGTCCGATTTGCATGATTGTAGATATTTATGTAAGGAACAAGATGGTATAATTAGTTTTTTCCTAATATGCAAATTTTTGTCGTTATAGCCTAATTAATTATGCAAAATGCTAATTTTATGCATTTTACAGAAAACTCTACATATTTGTCCGTAGACTTGTGAAGAATCTTGAAAATGTATTGAATAAATGTTTCCTTCATCTCAAATTCATGAGGTTTATTTATTTTTATGATATTTGAAAATGCATAGGTTAATTTGCATAAATTATGAATACGCAAATTACGCATTCATGAATATCTAATCTGGTAATATACAGGGAACTAGAATCATTACAAAAATTGTCAGACTCCACTTTTGTTATGTTGAAACTCATTATTCATATGAAACTTCTTTTCTAACACAAAAAATAGTTATTTGATGTAATTAATAATGATAATTTATGCAAATTTGATGCGATTTTCAACTTTTTATTTTCTTATGTATTTCATTGTTTTTTATTTGTTATTATATCTATTGTTTTATTTCTAATGTATTCTTTTGTTCTGAAATACATCAAGTTACTTTGAGAAACATATAAAAGCAATTTGATATCAATTCATATCTTCACATTTCTGCTTGTACATGAATGTATGCAATTATAGCACTTTTTTGATGACATGCGCATACTAATTGTTATGTAACACCTTACAGGTATATCCCATTTCGACGAAAATGGTATCAAAATGTGCGTAAGACTTGAAGGAAAAAAGTCATGAAACAACAATTCAAAATTCCGAGCGGTTGCGGCGCGATCTCCAAAAATGTTGAGGGGGGGGGGGGGGCCTCCCAGGCCCCCCCCCCCCCCCCCCCAGTACAGTAAGGGTTAAGATTGATCCAAATCAATCGCAAGTCCTCCAATCAATCGCAATTTTGCAATCTTCTATCTCTAATGTACATATTTGTGATTGATATCAACTCTTTGCAGGACAGGACCCTGGTGCCATAAATATCGACGGTATCTATTGACCTACATAATATTTTTTAGTAACAGATATGATTATTAAAAAGTCAAATGATATCTTTAAAAGTCTTCTGGAATTGATTTTGTTACGTGTATCAGTCTGAATGCTCCCTTTTGAAATAATATGTACTTTTATTGCGACACGTCATTATTCAGAGTTGATGTAAGTCGAAGTTGAAATAATAACCCTGATGAACATTTGTCAGGGGCCCGTTGCAAAAAACTTTCCATTGATGGTAACTTTGCCATCAATGGTAACTAGCATGGAAACCTTGATTTCGTTGGCTGTTTAGCCTGGTTACTTTCAATGTTAAGTTTTATGCAACAGGGGCCAGACCATGACGAAATGGACTCTAGAGAATTTTACCCAAAGTCAATTTTGGTACCTGATTGTATTGAGTTCAGAAATCATTTCTGATGGGCACATTACCAAAGGTGAAGCTTGAGGCTCTTGAAGTTGCCTTAGATTGATTATCCCAAAGTCATTGCTAACATGTTCTGAAATACGGTTGCACCAGAGCAGATGTATGACTCGATTCAATTCAATTCAATTCATATTTATTTAATTTCCAACAGAAAGATAAACAAAGGTATTACATATATATTATTACAGAAAGTATGAACAAAATGCATGTACATAATTCAGTTTGTCTTGGTAACTATACAAATACACTTTACACATAGTGAAATGATTACAAGAAATTCTTAATTTATGAGGAAATGGGGGGGGGGGGGGTCACTAAAAATCAGAGCTTGTAGTTTGTGGATCCCCCAGACAAGGTCCCACCTGAAAGTTTACTAAAGGATTAGAAGAGACAGAAATAAAGAATAAGAAGTAGAAGATGAAATAAATTTAGGAGGAGACGAAGAGTATGAAGAAGAAGAAGGAGGAGGATAGGAAAGTAAGAAGAATAAGAAGAAAAGAAAGAAGGAGAGAAAGGGGAGAAGAAGAATGAGAAAGACAAAAAAGAAGAAGAGGAGGAGGAGAAAGATCAAGAAAGAAGTAGAAGGAGGAGGAGAAAGAGCAAATATGAAGAAATGAAGAGAGAGAGAGAGAGAGAGATTAAAGGTAATACAAAGTTTTGGGAAATTTCGAAAATTGGGTGGATAGTGAATCTTTACAATTTTGATATATTTTGATGCCCCTGTGCATGTATTATAAGCACTGCAAAAATTAGCCCCTAAAACATTTCTGTTTTCGAGAAAAATTGAAAATAAAAATTTACCGGTGCTCCCGGTAAATTTTGATAAATTTCAAATAGCGCCTATGGCCGTGCAATGGTAGTTGCGACCATGAAAATCTCAGAATATGTAGTTGTGATATATAATTTCCAAACGGGAATAGCTAATCGGTCGATTTTAGTCAAGAAACATTGTTTCATAGCTAAATTAATATCTTGACCTTGAGAGGGAGCTATACAACATAAAGAGTTTATTATTTATAATTTCATAACTTTAGACTCGATTTCAACCGCGACAACGATCAATAAATATTGTTGGAACGCATATGCTTCCAATATGTTAATTTGAACCCAATTCATGACCCCATACCAAAACTTTGTAATACTTTTAAGAAATAAAGAAAAGGAAAGAGAAACTAGTCGAGGCTTAGAGCCTGATCAAATCTTATTCTCATAGCTGTGATTATCATAACAATAAGATAATGTGAACGAGTTTGGCGTACACTCAAACTTAAATCAATATTTACAGTTATTACTATATCGGTATTACTATCAATGTAATCGTCATTGATAAAAATAGAATGATAGCCGTGAACTTTTTTTATTTTTGGTTCACAGAGAGAGAGAGAGAGTGAGAGAGAAAGACTGAGGGATTACTTGACAGCATAAAACGCGGGAAATATTGCTTTTGATATCGAAAGCTGTACTAGTTTTGCAAGTATGAAATTATCCAAGGTCGCAGATATAATACCAGCACACAACTAAAATCTAAATTCATTTTACTTCTATTTGCATACAAATGTGCATAATTAAACCTCATGGTAAAAACGTACAAGTTAAAGGCCTGGCAACATTCATGTATGAATTCATCAGCGAAAGTTTCCCGGGTACACAAATTTCCAGGTGGGGCGAATAGGTGGACCATAAATATATTTTAGAAAAAAACAAGATACGAGGTCGGAGGCCCTTTTCCCCCGTGTCATATCACATGTTCTAAACAGCTGCCCATTGAGGTAGGTATAGACACAAAGAGATCATTGCAATAGGACTACAGATTTTGCTGTCGATAAAAATCACTGCCCTTTCACGTGCTTGCAATGGAATTTGACTGAAAAGAAAATGCACAAAAGGCCATTGTTGAATGTAAATTTTGAAGCTTGGCGTACGTGCACACTGGCATGTTTGCGTGTTTTTTTGTTTTTTTTGCAAAGGTATATTACGCCATCGTCTAGGTTGTTATTGTTGTTGGGTTTGTGTTGGCGCTATGCTTCGATTTTGATGATTTCTGTCAGGTTTGCGTCTTGCATTTTAGGGTTTCCGCCTCTTGTTTATCATTAAATAGGAATGCCATTGTTAGGCGTGATTAATTTAGAGCCGATTTCCGACATAAATTTTGTCCATAGTTTCTGCGGGGTCAGAAAAGAGGGGAAGGGAGTGGTTAGGGAGAGGTAAACCATCAAAAGTTTCTGTTTTGTGTGTTTTTCTTCTTCAATTTGGCGGGGAGGGGTCGCCCCCTTCATGATGCTTGTTTGATAAGGAAGAACGTGTTGATGGTAATATATACAGACTACAGCGACACTGTTGGTCCGGTGGGCCTTCTGACAATCTTCTTAAGGGTTCACTGGGCCGACAGCCCAATGGAATGAGACCGACGTTGTCCCTAATGCAGTTCCTTGTTTTGTGTGCCTCGTGGCCCATCGGTCTGCTGGACCAAATGGAGCGTTCTTCTTTGTTATAATCATTTCTGTCGGTCCCGTAGGCTGTCGGTTTACTGGAATGTTCACAGACCTACTTATCATCATGATAAACTCCACCATAAATCTACAAATCTGAAATATAATAAATTATCGAGGGACGTCTTCCGCCCAACCGTGACTTACAAAACAATTATCGCGTTATGTAAATATACGTAGGTTTGGGAGGCAAAGGCTGAATTCTACGTGAGAGTTTGAATACAATACATAGTCCTCTGCCCTCTCAGATTTACCTTTGTCATATTTTCTTCATAGCGTTGCTCAAGGACATTTTTGTATATTTTGATTTTAAAAATGCCTTAATTTGTAGAAGGTGGCGTCTAGCGCTTTATTTACCAGATGTTCCTCTTTCTTTGGGGTCTATCCGCCCTTTCATTCTAGTTCAATCCATTTCGATTTCCAATCTCATTTCAATTATATATACACATTATTATAAACTAGAATGAAGTTTATGCACATAACTCCTGTTTTTATACTGCTGCTCCACCCGTCCCATATAATAAAATAACCCTACTACTACTACTACTACTACTACCACTACTACTATTACTGCTGCTGTTACTATACGACTACTACTATTGCTACTACTGCTACTACTACTACTACTACTGCTACTACTATACTACTACGACGACAACTACTCCTCCTCCTCCTCCTCCTACTACTACTATTACTACTACTACTATACTATTGCTGCTACTAGTACTGCTACTACTACTGCTATTACTAATACTACTACTACTTCTACTACTTCTTCTACTACTACTACTACTACTACTACTACTACTACTACTACTACTACTACTACTTCGACTCTACATATTTTAACCACCTCTTCTCTCTCTCTCTCTCTCTCTCTCTCTCTCTTTCTCTCACTCTCCCAAAAGGTTTTTCAACCCGGTCTACTTCTTGAACCTTTTAAGTGCAGATAGAAGTATTGACTGATATGTCAAAGCCCACAGACGTGCCCTGTGTCTAATCATCTACCCATACTTCGCACCAACCCTGGTAAATTCTTTTCATTGCCAAAAGTTGTTGATATTTTATAGAAACGTCACAATCATGACTATATATAGAGCGATGGCATAATACACGCGTAATACATACGTGATTGATGTAATGAGGAACTATTTGTGAACGAGAAAATTACCGACGAGGCGCCATTGTAACGTATGCGGTCTCTGATTGGTCGCCCAGTACGTCGGTGTGTTCATTTTACTTCTCGGTGATTGGGCGGGTGGGTGTCAGTTCTCATGAATATTCAATACACTGTCCTTGTTGTGTCATCGAAGCAACGATTACGTTCAGTGATTGCATGTTATTACCAAAAATAGTTTTCGCCGATAGTGAAAAAGGTTTCTCAACCCCCTCTCCCTCTATACTGTGACTTATAAAGACCGTCCTTATAAACCCAACCATCTAATCTTTTCCTCACTCTTGTGATTATTTTTGCTACCCCGCCACTTAAAACAAACAAACAGCGTGCTGTGTGAGTATTTATAAGCATCTAGTGATATGAATTTTGAGAATTTGTCTGCAGAAAAACAAAATTGGACGACCTAGGCCTGGCAGATTGTAGATGAAGTAGGTGCGACCCGATTCATATTTGACAGAGCGATGGAAACCAAGGTAGGATGGCGATGATTGTATCGGGTTTTATTCTTTAAAATATTGCAATGTTGTCTCATTCGAAACAAGTTTTTCATAACTCGTAAATTACAACACATTTATTTATTTATTTCTGATATTGAGACAGGGTGACTCATTATCACCAATAATGGTGGTCTTCCATGATGCCCTATTAAACATAATGAGGTACAATAGTTTAAAACATTATAATAATCAAACAAAATCATGAACATAAACTCATAACAACAACAAAAAATAAACTAAGAACAAGTATCAACATTATTCAAAGTATTTGGTATCCTCGTAATGAATAAATGGTTTCTTTGTTTTGCGTTGCTTTGCTTTTTCGCTCAAGAAAACGTTGTTGCATATTTATAATATCTTAATTTAACATTATAGTATAGACGGTAATTAGTTTTTAAATCCGATGAAAAGTAACTATTATTAGCATAATTCGGTAAGCATTAGACTTTGAAAAAGGCAACATATACTTTTGAGAGTACATAAACAAAGTATAAAAACTACTTAGGCTTAAGAGAGACATTGGGGATACCAAAATTGTTGTATACATATTTACAACAACAACACATATTACAGGATAGTAAATTACTGGATAATATGCAAAATTATTGCATTTAATCTAGTATAGCAATTGAATATACACTCTTAAATTCAAAATTACAAATACAAATATATTTATAACTGATAATAAATTATAGGAAATCGTTCTTTTAGTTTGAAAGGCATTATGTATTCCTACATTGAGAAACCTTTCAACGATAAAAGGTTAGGAAAATCGTTTACCGCCCAATTATAATCAACCCCACAATAGGTAATCATACCATGAGATGCCAAACAAAAAATGCTGTAAAGTATTCAAATATAAAATATTCTTTCATGAATATTTGATATAATTTTTTGTGTAACATAGTAAGCAAAAATAAAATAATATGTTAGAATTTTGTCTAGTTTAAAAATATATATATTTTGACAAAATATATCGTCCCTCGAACCAGTAAACAGAAAGGTGATAGGGATTTTTTCAGTTATTACCCCAAAACCAGTAATAAAGAAGTGTCTGTATTTAGATATGAAATATTCTTATATGAATTTTTGATATAATATGTTTTACACACACCAGGAATATTCATATTTTAAATAGAAATTGAGGCTGATTAATGGAGTTTATGACAAGTAAATACTGTGATTTCGAACCGTAATAAAATGCAAATTGAATGTCAATTCATAATGCTACTTAAACACATATTTTAAAATGTATTTTCACATTCCTCTTTGTTTGCTTGTTTGTGAGTATTTCTTGTTCAAACGCTTTGTATCTAATGAAAAGGCGCTATATAAATGAAATAATAATATCATTATTATACTAAATACTAAAGATGTATACCCATACACTTTAAGCTAAACACTTTGTTTCGTATTCTACTAATCTATCCGAATCATTGGGGGAAAATGGCTTTCCACACATGTATCGGAATACGCTCTGTGGACCCGAGAACTGCAAATCTTCTGTTGCATGGTTGAGAATTACTTTATATCATCACTAACATTCTCATCAACAAATATCACCATCGTCATCATCACCATCGTCATCATCACCACCGTCATCATCACCACCGTCATCACGATTATCACCATCAGTGGTGACTCGGACCAGGGTGCCCGCACGGCTGAAGAATGTCTCGGCGCCCGTAGGAACTGTGCGGGAGCCGGACGGGCACCGGCCGAAAATTTCTGTTTTTACTCCCCGTACGGGCCCCAGAGTATTATGTGAAAGCCCCATATTCGTAACAACACTATTTAATAACAATCGTGAATATAAACTCAATACCAGTTAAAACAAAACAAAATAAAAGAGAAAATAAGTTAAATTCTTTGATATTCTCGTTGTAAATGTGGATTTTTTTCTACTTCAACACAATTCAGTAGCACCTTTGTAACATCCCATTTTATTGTTTAGACGGTGTTTCGTTGAATTACAATATCGAGTATATAATTAGCAGTGGTTATGGTTTGAAATCAAACAAATCTTCAGTATTTACTTGGCATTAAACGCAGTACTGAAGGCACTTCAAGACCAAGGAATCAATAATACATACATCAAAATCCTTAAAGACATTTATTCAGACTGCTACAACACTGTCAGAATGCACAAGGCCAGCAACAAAATCATGATAAGAAAGGGAGTTCGACAGGGAGACACCGGCTCACCAAAATTCTTCACTGCTTGCCTAGAGAGCATCTTCAAAACATTAGACTGGTCATCAAAGGGAATCAACATAAACGGGGAAAACATGAGTCACTTAAGATTTGCAGACGATATTGTCATCATATCTCACAACTTAAACGACCTTGAAATAATGCTACAAGAACTGGACGATGCAAGCCGACTTTCAGGCCTCAAAATGAACATGAAAAAGACTAAAGTCATGGCAGGATCAGCCAAAGATCCAAAACAAATCCAAGTGAACGGTACCAAAATGGAGCAAGTAGAGGAGTATATTTACCTAGGACAACGTTTCTCCCTCCAAGACAAAAATCAAGACAACGAAATAAGAAGAAGAATCAAAGCTGGATGGCGAGCCTTTGGCAGATACAGCACCATCATGAAAGGCAAACTTCCATTATGCCTGAAAAAGAAGGTATATAACCAGTGCATCATCCCAGCAATCTCATACGCTGCAGAAACATGGACGCTAACTTCAAAAATGGAAAGAAAGCTAGCAGCCTCGCAACACAACATGGAAAGAAGTATTCTAAGCATCACATACAAAGACAGAAAAACAAACAAATGGATCAGGGAACAAACAAAAGTCCAGGACATCCTTAAAACAGTGAAAAGAAGGAAATGGAATTGGGCAGGCCACATCAGCCGCAGGAAAGACAATCGCTGGAGCTCAGCAATCACTCATTGGACACCATACGAGGGAAAACGAAACAGGGGACGTCAAAGAAAAAGATGGCGAGACGAGCTGCAACAGTTCTGGGGACAGACAAATTGGCACCAACAGGCGCTGAACAGAGGCATTTGGAAACATCATGCTGAGGCCTTCATCCTGCAGTGGATTGACAACGGCTGATAAAGTAAAAAAAGTAAACTCAATTAATCAGCCTCCATTTCTATTAGGAATATGAATATTCCTCACTTATCAATAATAAAAAATAATAATAAACAAAAACAAAACGAATTAATACATGTATTTGAAACTTAAAATCCTTTGCAAGAATGGAATATGTAATAGGCCTAAGTTGTAATCTATTTGACTGTGTATTATTGTACTTGTCTATATCTAAACAATTTTTTTTTTTTTTTTTTTTTTTTTTTAAATCTGAGCTTGTAAAACTTGCAATGTAATTTAGCTTTCGGGCTGCCATTTTACAGTTGTTCTACTACTACTACTACTACTACTACTACTACTACTACTACTACTACTACTTCTAATACTACTATTACTACTACTACTACTACTACTACTACTACTACTACTACTATACTACTACTACTACTACTACTACTACTTATACTTATACTTATACTACTTCTACTACTACTACTACTACTACTACTACTATACTACTAGTCTACCACCACCACCACTACCACTACTACTACTAATATTATACTACTACTACTACTTCTACCACCACCACCACTACTACTACTACTACTACTACTACTACTACTACTACTACTTATAATTATATATTTGAGACCTTAATTGTCCCTAGAAAGCACTCGCCATCGTCCTTGTTAAGTATAATCAGGAATACGACATGCACAAATACATCCCTTCGTAGTTCAACCTGAATTTTTACAGTTATTATCCTTCAAAATAATTATGGATATGTATTTACATGCACGTACAGACGAGACAATTAAGCAAAAGTTCGTTCACGTATACAAGAGATCGATTTCGTGCGTTCTAGTTTCAATACTGTTGACCCATATACAGCTATCACACAATGTACTGTGGGCTGCAGCATACGTATAATTGTACAAATGGGTACAGTCAAAGTCCGTTTAACTTGAAAGCGTCACGTACGTATATCAAACATCGACTCGATCCGTGTGTTCGTGTTGACTATAGACCTATCACACAGAGGAGGAGATATAGATCATTGTATCAATACATATTTTTTGTTATCAAGATATAGAAATAAAAGGACATATCCATTAAGGAAAGTTCACGGCTTAAAAAATAAATAGGAGAATGCATGGGGTAAAAGATTATTTTTGCGTCATACGATATATTGATTATATAAATATATTTAATTGAAGACTTTTTTGACCGGTCAGAGTTTGTAGTAGGCCTACATGCATTGCTGTTGTTTAATAAGGACATTATAGTGATAATTGTTGGTTGTAGCAGTAGGCCTAATGGTTACTTTGTTAAAATAGATATATTGCTTAGTGAATTATTAATTTGTATAACGAAGAGCAAGGTCTGTATATAAAGGATTTAGAAAGGCGTTGACAGCGGCCTTGCGTACTTATAGTGGTGGTGGTAGTGGGCGGGGAGGGGGGGGGGGGTCGTTCGAGAGGGTCGTATAATCTCCTCCCTATATTGTCTACCTTCTTTTCTACACCTTGCCCTTTTTCTGTAACTGTCTCCCCTTCAGGTATAGGCCCCTCCCCCCCCCCTCTCTCTCTCTCCGTCTTTTAATGTGTGTGTTATTCATTGGGTTGGGGAGGGGGGGGGGGGTGTGGTGTGAAACTCATCTCTTTTGTGTCAACTCGAAAACTACAGAACCTATAGACCATTTCAAATGGATTATAAATGGGAATACAATACATCCCGAGGAACCTAGATCAATCTGGTGCCTTCCATAATTCATGGATGGCGCCACCTACAGTTCAAGTCCGAAGGTTGCAGCTTGTTTTGTCATGTCGAGTTTCGCTGGCGGAACAATATACTCCCTCCTAACAAATAAGAGATAGAGGGGATGGAACCTGGATGGTGTAGCTAGATAGATAGATAGATATATAGATAGATAAAGAGTGAGAGAGAGAGAGAGAGAGAGAGAGAGAGGACTCGATGCTTGGAAAGCTGTACAAAACGACCGCGAAAATATATTTGTTCTAATCTCTTGTATTTGTTTTGCCTTTTTCATGCAGATCGTTATCAGTTTCCATATACTTTTCTTAGAAACTAACATGGCTAGATAAACACTATTGGATACATATTCGGCATCTTTATAGTAAATAAAATCTTCCCTCCCCCCCCCTCCCATAACAAAATAGAGATATAAATTAAACCGGGTATCTTAGAAGAGTAATTATCCATGATTGCAACATTATGTACTGTTCTGAAGACTTCAAAATGGCTGATGAACTCTACGATGACTTGTGTTGAATCGAAATCAACCAAAATCCTCTTCCACCGTCCATTCTTCTTTTCCCCTCTTATTCAGGTATTACCCTTCGATGTGAATAGCTACACCTTGGGCGTGGCTTTCTGTACGTGCTTTCTCTCATGGGTGGCTGTAAAGCGATACCGAACAGAAGCTAAAGAAGAATCTCTGCACTCCTTACCTCCCGGCCCACCGAAATGGCCTCTGTTAGGAAACATACCAGGTGAGGACTCTCTTTCATGAAACTTATTATTTCAATCAAACCAGTCAATATTACCCAGTCAATCGTTCTATAATCAGTATGTCAATCAATCAATCAGTCTGTCTTTCCACCCATCAACCAATGAGTCAACCAACCAACCAACCAACCAAACAATCAATCAATTATTAAAATAATGTCAATCAGGCAATCAACCAGTCAATCACACAATAATTCAATCAATTACCCTGTCAATCAATCAACCAACCAATCAATCACTCGACCAACAAAATGAACCAATCGATCAATTAGTCAGTCAATTTATTGATCAGTCCATCAATCAATCAATCACATGATAATTCAATCAATTACCCTGTCAATCAATCAGTCAATCAACCAACCATCCAATTGATCAATCAACATCAATCATGCAATCAAAAACTCATCTTTAACAAAATGAATGAATGAATGAAAGAATCAATCAATCAATCAATCGCATGATAATTCAATCAATATTATTACCCTGTCAATCACTAGACCAACCAACCATCCAATTAATCAATCAACCTATCAATCATGCAATCAAAAACTCATCTTAAAATGAATGAATGCATGAATCAAGCAATCAATCAATCAATTATTCAATCATCTATGCTCATCCAGGCATGATGATGGCTGGAAGCAGTTCCAAGTACCTCAGTGATTTGGTGTCGGAGTATGGACCAGTCTATACCCTCTACATGGGCCCGAGACCAGTTGTGGTCCTCAATAAGTACGACATCATGAAGCAGGCTCTCATGGACGGACACCTACTCAGCGACAGGGGTGATCTTCCAGCTCTTGATGATTACTTCAAAGGAAGGGGTAGGTAGATATTTAAAGAGGAAGAAAGGTTCTCTTGAATGTGAAATATAGTTTGTGTGCTTTGTTGGCCCCAAGACCAGTTGTCGTTCTCAATAAGTACGACATCATTAAGCAGGCTCTCCTAGACGGCCACCTACTCAGAGACAGGTGTGACCTTCCAGCCCTTGATGATTACTTCAAAGGAAGGGGTAGGTAGATATTCCGAGAGGAAGAAACGTTCTCTCGAAGGACAGAGGAGTGTTTCGCAAAGACTAAGATTGACTTTAAAGACCGTCAATACTACTGGACCAGAAGGGATTAGACCACACAGCGAGGTCACTGACAGGTGGCTATCTCATTAACTCAGCTCTCAACTAACATAAGAAAAAGAGGATCATGGGGGACCAACAGGCACCGATTGGGGAAGTTTTCTATATAGAGGGAGCAAGTAGCTTCAAGTAGGACAGTGGGGCTTTATGTTGGCCTTAACTATGGCAGGCTGTTCATGCTACTGTTTGCTTTCCCCATTTACTGGCATTGGTATCTCAAGGGGCGTACAGGTCATGGCCACATATCTACAAAATTCACCTTTTGTGATAGTTTATTATTGAAGGAAAACATAATATCTAAAGATCATAATTAAGAGACCAATGGTGAGAGCAACCAGTGGCATGATTGGCCTGCCATAGTTAAGTCCAACTAAAAGTCGATCTTAGTCTTTGTGAAACACCCCCAGGTGAAATATGGTTTGTGTGCTTTGTTATTCTCCATCTTAATCCTAGCAAGCTAGTTGGAAGAATCTCTTAGTAGCGATGTCACATTTTTAACAGTTTCCGACAAAATTATGTTGGGAAGGAAAGTAGAATGTTGGCCTACTAAACAAAGACGAAAGCCAAGAACCAACCGGAAAATATTTATCAATTTATATATTTACTTTGTTTAATATTATGTTCTTTTTAATATGTTTGGGGTGAGGAAGCTAGGGGTTGAAGTACTTTTTCATGTGTACTATAAGTCGTGATACCTTTTTTTCTTAGGATAACATTTTGGTACTCTTATTATCGACAGGTATTGTAGGGTCCCACTACACAGAATACTGGAAAAACACCCGTTCTTTCGTCATCCATTCCTTACGGCAATTCGGCGTCGACCGTCAAAGCTTCGAGAGCGTCATCGCATCCCAGGCCGACATCCTGGTTGAGGACATCCGGAAACGAGGCACTTTCGACCCGTTGCTGTGTCTCCAGTCGAACGTCTGCAGCGTCATCTGCGGCGTGGTGTTCGGGAAGCAGTACAACCTCGACAATCCGAGATTCACCGATCTTCTCGAGACGGTGTACAAGGCTCTGCGAGCCATCGAGTACGCGGCGGTGAGCAGCCTCGTGCCCGGGCTGCACTACCTACCAGGATGCTCCTACCAAAAGTTTTACGCCTGCATGGACAAGCTAATGCGTTTCTTCCGCGAGGAAATCAACGCTCACGACGAGACGCTCGATCCCGATAGCCCTCGTGACGTCATTGACATGTACCTGTCGAAAATTCGGCGAGCGTCACCCGAAGACCCGACGTATGGGCTTTTCAGCAAGACAAACCTGGAATTCGTCGTCAATGATTTATTCATGGCGGGAACGGAGACGTCTGCTTCCGTTCTCTATTGGGCTATTCTCCTCATTGCTTCCAATCCCGGCATACAAGAAAGACTACAGAAGGAGGTGGATGACGTCACAACTCATTGTGACCACGTGAGCATAGCCGATGCAGCATCGATGCCGTACACGAGGGTAAGTGGAATCCGTGTACATACATGAGCATTTGGGTTTCACCTGAGTGCTCTGAAAACATAAAGCCCAGTTGTACACGTTACGTCATTTTCGTGACGTATGACTACGTCAGCGACTGACGCAGCCTTTGACGCACCATGCGAGAGTAACAATGGACAGAACAAACATTGCGTTGAATCAGCAGCGTATGCGTTAATTGCCTTTACAGTGTTGATTGACTCAGGCAGGAACGCAGTCAAAATAACGCCTCGTGTGCAGCAGGCGTTCCAGACGATTGCGCTTCTTCTCGTCCATTTCTTCAATATCTTTAATGTACTTGTATATTTAATACCAGTCAATGCAGGATTAGAGTTAAACAAACAAACAAACAAACATGTAAATCGAACAAACAGAGCTCATGGAACACGCGTAGAATAGGAGCTTACCCATTCATTTACATATTATCCCCCTCCCCCGCTTTTACCGCGTCGTATCTGAACGACCCTTGACCTTATACATTTGACGAATTATAGAATAAGCGCGGAGCAATCATTGCCACCGAGTAATGTTGGATCACCAAACTAAATACATTCCTTCTCTTTCTCGCTCCATCTTGTCGATGTAGGCGACGATCGACGAAAGCCTTCGTTACGCTAGTGTAGCCATCTCCTCGATGCGGTCGACGACTTCGACTATGACCCTCGGCAAGTACCGGTTCGAGGTTGGAACGTGGGTCATGCTGAACTACGAGTACGCGATGTTTGACCCAGACCATTGGTCCGAACCCAAGCGCTTTAAACCTGAACGATTCTTGGACGACCATGGTCAGTACTGCCCAGATGAACAGCTTATACCATTCAGTATAGGTAAGTACGCAGGCATGTGGTTTAGAGGATTTTACCGGACTATGTGATCACTGTTTGTCTACTTGACCTCTCAATCCGAGGATTGAGGGTACGAATCCCAGCCCAGGGGGGGGGGGGGGGTGTTTCACAAAGGTCCTAAGAGGAACTTATCTCTAAGTTGGACTTGAACACTATGGAGAGCCATTTTAAGCCTTAAAATAAAATATATTCAAAAGCAAAAATTCAAGTATTTTAGACATAAATTCCACATCAAGAACATGAAATCTCCTTGATAATAGAAAATATGTATGATTTGAAATTTTGAATCAACATTTTATGCCTTTTAGAATAACGTTTATAAAATATTTTAAAAGATGCTAACTGCTTTCCATAATTATAAGTCCAACTTACAAATCAACTTAGGATCTTTGTGAAACACGACCCGGGACTAATTAACGTTATTTAGCAAAACATTAATCCATATTTTGCCACTCTTCACCCATGTGCTAAATACGTATCCGCTTTGATGTGAAAGACAATGTAGTATTGTGAGCGTCTGTAAAATGGCGCCTGGCTGGAATTCTTCCCAGGGAGTGCATGATCGAAATCACTATGAATGTGCGCTGGTATTGTTCGAGAAATCTGGCTTTTCATTTGTAATTATTAATCATTTTTGTTATGATGTCGAGGAAGTTTTATTCAAATTCTAACCACTTCAAACTGTTCTTATTTTTCAAACGGTTTTCAGGAAAGCGCAACTGCATTGGAGAGAAGTTGGGACGCATGGAGTTGTTCATTTTCTTTACGAATATCATCAAGAACTTCGAGTTGGTATTCCCCGACGATGCGCCACACCCGAGCGTCGAAGCGGCAACAGGTGGCATGATGAGGGTGCCGAATAGGTACAGCATTACGTTCAAAGACAGGACGACCACAGCGGCGTAATGATTGCAGGTGGCAATACGTTTCAATAGGGATTTTTAGATTCTGCATGACGAGAACGCGGGCTGCCATTTTAAGGCAATGTGACGTCACTGCCAGTGCCTTAAAAGGACATCTCGTCGTGCAGAATCTAAGAGTCCCCAATGTGAAATGTAAAACAACGTTGGGCAGTCTTTGTTTATAATCAATATTATGGATAATGTATATTGACTTATGTATATTTTGCTTGAAATAATTTAAGAACAGCAATAATAATATTGTTTGCATGATTGCTGTGATATAGAGCCAAATTAAATTCAAGTTCAAGTTCAAGTTTATCTTTCTTTCATAATCAGGGCTCAAATTAATTTTTTGCCCACGGGGGCTCTTCCAAAAAAAAAGAGCCCCCGTGCGCCTTCTCACGGGGGCTCTTTGAGTGCTGACGGGGGATCTTATTTTAATACAAATTTCCATTGAATTGGTACCCGTGAAACTCCTTGGTATTTGATCAATATCATTTATTTAAGTCGGTATTTTCCCTCTTAGAAATTTACTTGTTACATAGCTGTTATTGACTTTTATCCCCGTGAGGACATTTTCTCCATTTCTTCCCGTTCTGCACATAATTTCCTCCTCATTATTCGGAGCAACCTTATTTACATTCTTTCTTTACTTTTAGTCTTTACCATATCCTTCCAAAATACAGGGGCGGATCAAGCTTTTTGCTAAGGGTGGGGGGCCACCCCAAATACGATGTGGAGCATCGTTCACGAGCCGCGTAGCGGCGAGGCGATTTTTGTTGTTGCTATTGTGAACCCCCGTAAGTGGTGTTTTCCTGGCATCTACTAACATGCGGATCATCGTCCACGAGCCGCGAAGCGGCGAGGCGATTTTTTGGTGCTTTTTTGAACCCCGTTAGTGATGTTTTCCTGGCATCTACTGACATCTACTAATACTGTGTAGGTCTGGACACATGATAGCATTTTTCTATGCATTTCACATTTTTCCTTGGCAGCCCAAGGGGGAGGGGGGGGGGGGTTAAACCCCCTAAACCGCCTAGATCCGCCCTTGCAACATCTTATGCCTTCTTCTTCTTCTCAATATTGATTTACTGGTCGAGTTACATTATTTGCTGGTCTTTAAGAATCACCAGATTTCAGAGGATTTAAACTTTTCACAAAACTCCCGCCCCCCCCCCCCCCCCACTCAGTGTTATTTAGGGTACGCATATGCTCGTTCCCTCTTTTTGAAAGCACCCCCTATCTGAGGACTGCCAATATTTTCGAACCCCCTTTCGCGGGCTTTTTGCGGGCTTTTCCTGCCTTGGAGACCCCCCTAAATCAGGAAAAATGCTCAGTGTACCCCCTTAAATTCGGAATAATTTCTCAGGAGTCCAAAGAGATGAGAGAAAAAAAGAAAAAACACCCCTTTTTAAAGAAATCTCCGGGTGAAAAGTCAAATACACCCCTTTTTTTACAATTCTCGGGCCGGACTTTGTTGCACGAAAAGTACCCCTTTACCGGACATTTTGGCAACACGCATGCGGTCATTCCGACCCCTGAGTGGGGGGGGGGGGGGGGGGGGGGGGGGGGCGGGGAAAAACTTCTCCATGTTTCAGTCCTTGCGCGATCGTCGATCTCCAGCTCCAGCAGATATTGGGCGTCAGCGTGCACACTGGTACTACCAGCGCAGTATAGCCACTGTGCTGACGGCCCCACCGCGAGCTTCCGTTGTTTGTATCGGTAATACTCGTAGAGATGGTAGAGAAAGCGCCATCTAAGTTCCATTTCATTGGTTTAAGGTTTGAAAATTGATACTCAATTTTGTGTTAAAGTTATATCAGAAAAGATAATCTTTATTTTATAATTCCACGGGGGCGATTTTTAATTTTGCAATCGCCCCCGTGAGCAACCTGACGGGGGCGATTATGGAGCTCACGGGGGCGAATCGCCCACCGCCCCCGTGTATTTTGAGCACATAATACACATTACAAATATAACATGAATATAACAAGTTGACAGAATATGGCGTTACAATAGAAAGATGAGGTGACCGTGGTTGAAAGCAAGGCTTGTGGAATTAAGGTCCCCCATGAGTAGATATTGAGTATGTCCTAAATGAACAAACTCGTCAGAAAAGAATACTGCATACATTAAAATGCTTTCAAACTAAACTAACTAAAGAATATAAACATAAATAAGTATCATAAAATCTACTGACTATACTAAATAATTATTTATTTTTAAATGAATTGTATAAATAAATAAATAAATAAATTAATTGTGTATTAATATATTATCTATTTTTAGATGAATTGTAAATATTTTTTTGTTAATGAATTGTGTAAATAAATTATCTATTTTTAGATGAATTGTATAAAATCCAATTACTCCAAAAATGTGAGTAAAACAAAAAAGTAATTCCTTGTTTTAAATCTTACGAATGTAGCTGATATTCAGCCGATTGATTTTCAAATCTTTTTAATACGTCGTCTCTGATTCGAATAAAGTAGAAACGAGTTAAATGTAGTAATTAAAGACAGCGTCTCGTGCAATGATACTGGATGGTGTATACAAATTAATGTCTACTAAAACATGTTTGGAGTGGGCGGTATTTTTAAAACCGTACTTAATTCTAGCATAAAATTGTTAGTTTGAATCCAAAGACTTATGGAACGCTAAGTGCAAACCTCCTTCTCTCGTATTTTTTAAAGCCATAATCTGGGTTTTTTATGTCACTAAATGCACAAACAAATATCATGTCGATATGAAATTAATTTTAAATTTTCATTGTCATCACTGGGTTTCATTCGTTTATTCATTTTACCTGAAATAATCTGGCGCAGTAGAGTATATTTGTATAGTAGCTGTGCCATTTAATTGATCTAATTATCATCAGTATTATTAACATTATTATTATCATTATTATTATTATTATTATTATTATTATCATCATCATCACAATTATCATTATCATTTTGTTATAAAATTACATAAATTTGTACAGAATAGAGTCTAACACACAATTTGCGCTCCATAATTCAATGGGCAAATTTCAACCTGGTAGATCGTCGACTCGCTCGGTCACGCGCCCTCTACGGAAACTGCGCTAACGCTCTGTTCTACCAAAATTATATACGCTTTTTTATTAAATAAAAAAGTAGAAAAATCATATGCAGAACGACATTTAGAACAGACTTATAATATTCATGGAAAAGATATACAATTAATATTTTTAAGACTTAGAAAGTGCACATTGAATAGTAAGCTTAGAGAATTTCAATTTAAAATGCTTTATAATATTATATATACTAAATTACATTTATATAAATTTAAAATGGTTAATAGTAATTTATGTTCTTTTTGTGGAAAATATGAGGAAACTTACGAGCATTTATTTTGTCTTTGTGAGAAAGTAAAACCAATTTGGGAAGAGTGTGGGAATTCATTTAATTTAGTAGAAATTACAAATATAAATTGGAAAGGTATCCATGTAGGGATAGTTGAGTTTAACATAGGGAAGGAACAGTTATTAAATCATATCATAATTTTGATAAAATATATGATATTTATAGATAGTAAAAATAGACAAAAACCACCAACTTATTTGGAGATTAAGAAAAGATTATTAGAAAATAGAAAGGAGGAGAAGAAATTAGCTGGGGACCGAGGTACACTCACATATCATTTTAGAAAGTGGGACAATTTAGAATAGCTTCTTGCAGAATAAATAAAATAAGGAAGGCGAATAGAAGCAATGAAATGGACATGGCTGATATAATGGTCGAGATTCCCACAAAATGTAGGCATGTTTTAAGTGGGTGTTTGTGTGGGTGTCTGTGCACGTGTGTGTATGTGTGTATGTAAGTATTTTTTTTTTTTTTCTTCTTCTTTTTTTCTTCTCTTAAATGTCTTTTTATGTTCATGCCTTCTTCATGCATGCATGTTTCATGCTTTATTTGATGTAAATAGTAAAATTTCATTTGTATTATTTAGATGTGAATTTAAAATCATATTCTATATAATAATATTAACATGCAGATTATTTTATGTATTGATTTTGTTATTGTTTGTGAAAAGCAATGGAGAAAATAAAATATCATTGAAAAAAAAAAAAAAAAAAAAAAAAAAAAAAGGCTTCCAGGAGGCGTCATATTTTTTCTGCGGCACAGATTGGGGCTTTTTTGTTTGTTTAAAGAGGTCTTGATTTAACCCTAACCCTAACCCTAAACTTTCCTATAGGCTCAACACGCACATAACCCCAATCTTTGCCGCAAAAAAAAGTAACGCTTCCAGGAGAGCATTTTCAAATCGGTTCGAACGAACCGGAAGGAAAATCTACCGGAAGCAATTACACCTGCTTTGTGATTCACTGTTTGAATGACTGAAATGTACGAACTGACGAATTACTTAATCTGAACATGGTTTATATAAGAAATATAATGCGCTATTGAAATCTCCCTTCATTGCTTTCTCGAAAGTCTTCACGATCGTATACATGTGCCTGCGCATGAGTTAAAACACTTTGTTTATGTATCATCAAAGTAAAGACAGGCTAATGTTATGCAAATGCAATGTATTTATTGATTAAATATTTACACTAATATGCACTTACATATTATATACATTTAAACTTAAAGGAAAAATCCAACCTTGATAGCAAACTACAGTACTCTAGAAGAAGGCAGACCAATTAAATAAGTACCCTGGTGAAAGTTTGAATGAAATCAGACAAAATATGAGAAAGTTAAGAAATTTTGAAATTTGTAATCACTATATAGGTATGGGCTCTTCAGATTGGAAAATCGGTATTAATGTCTTTATGATGTAGTGGCGGACAACTTACCCTTTTATTCCAACACTAAAAAATGACTAAAATGGCAATTCTCCAAAAATGTATGGCTCAGGAGGGTTTTTTCTCTTTAATTCGAGGATCTACAATAAAACGCTATTCATAGTGCATTGTGAGTAGTGCCTCATGGGAGAAGGCACTTGGAGAAAAATATAAATCAATTATATTTTTGTACACGACAAACGAGAGTTATATGCGACAATGTCACAATCCTCTGACCAATATGCAAATTTGATGTTCGTATAGACTTTTAGTGATATCATATTTAAAACATTCATATATAACTTTTCTATTATTGGTAGTTTCGCCATTCTGTTTATCCATAATTTTGCTTCCATACATATGAACTTATTACAAGGGTTGGATTGTCCTTTAACAATTTTCAATTCATACCTTGAAAAATTGATTTCCTTCATTTAATATGTGGCTGTTATAATTAATTTTTTTCTGATTTATATTACAGTTTTGTCGCGCGTATAGGTTCCTTTCCCGAGTCCGCCACCACGTTCAAACTGTAGCTTACGATGGCGATCTCCTGCATTTTTTTTCAAAATTTTAAATGATTTGTCAACCATACGTTTTTTTAAATGTATAATTATTTAATTGATTTATAGTATGATATGATCATGTATGTATTTTGACTTTTGGTAAATGATATATATATATGTAACTTGTTTGTATATTATTTGATATTATGTTTAAAAATGCAGAAATAAAATCAAACAAACAAACACAAGTGAAAAGGGACTCTTATCCGTTGCCCTTTGGCCTTGACGTTGGGTGTATATTCATGTTTTTGTATGATTTCAAAATTAATGAGAGTGTTGAATTTTTATCTTAAAATTTCGGCAAGAATATGGAAGTAATATCATATTCGAGTTAATCAGCACTACCCTTTGCAATATAATAAACTATCGAATTTAAATGTTTGAGGTTTTAACGATTTCCTTGAAATATTTTGTGATATTCACAACAAGTACATAATAAAAGAAAACAATTTAGAACAGTCAGGTGAAAGTGAAGAATCTATTGCGAATTTTAGCGACAGTGTCGGAAGGAGAGATAGAGAGAGAGAGAGAGAGAGAGAGAGAGAGAGAGAGAGAGGGGGAGGGATAGAGAAAGAGGGAGGGAGAAAAAAAAGATAGATAGACAGAGAGAAAGAGAGAGAGAGAGAGGAAGGAAGCAGTAAGAGAGAGAAGAGAGAGAGAGAGAGTATAGAGAGAGAGAAAGGAAGGAAGAAGTAAATGGGAGAAGGGAGAGAGAGAGAGAGAGAGAGAGAGAGAGAGAGAGAGAGAGAGAGAGAAATAAGATAGAAAGACAGCGGTATGTTTAATTTCTGTAGACTGTTAATTGTTAATGGCTCTATAGGCGGAGCAATCAAGCTTTTCTTTTTAAAATAATTAAGTATTTACATAGATATATTTATATATTATGTTTTTACACTCAAAATATAATCAAGCAAACAACCACCCAGCAAACAAACCAACAAGGGAGTAAGAGAGATAGATAGATAGAGAGAGACAGAGAGAGAGAGAGAGAGAGAGAGAGAGGGAGAAAGAGTGAGAGAGAAGGAGAGAGAGAGAGCGAGGCGCATAAATACAGTTTTGTGTGTGAGAGAGAGAGAGAAAAGCGAGGCATGTATATATATATTTTTTAATTGATGAGAGAAAAACATGGATGATGTCCATTTGCGATTGTTTCATTCATTGTACTAAATACCTTTTACGTAGACAGCTAGATACATATTTCTATACCTACACGCATTTACACGTATCTCGATGTCATCACCGACTGGGAGACTAGTTTGATGAAACAATGTTTGACGGCGGGTCGCTTTCCTGGTTGAATGGTATACGTAGTACTTGAGCGTTGTTCAGATGTGCGTTGTCGGGGGAACACGCCGCACACGAAACCTCGCCGCTCAGCGCCGTCGAATGGTACAGGCGACAGAGAATGAACTTTAAGTTCATCTCATTAATTTTCTCGTCTCGAAAAGGACAATTAGAAAGCTTAATGATGATTATATCGTCAGTATTTCTCTAAAATGCCATTGTGACTGATGTATTGAGGAGATCATTAAGTCGTAATTATTCGAGGAATGATGGTGCCTGGTGGATTGTACGCCACTGTTAATATTCAGTTGTTTGCCAAGGGTAGTTGATATCAGCCAGTGGATTTTGAGAGTCGAGCGATTTTCTCACGGAGTCGGTGAATGGACGCACGGTCGAGATGGATATTATTTGATTAAATTCCCTTCGAATCTTTCTCTTTTGTTAAAATCATTCCATATCTTCATGATGTGTTATTTCTTACATATCACCGAGTAAAGAACGAGAGAACAAAATGAGAAAATTCTCGCCTAGCTACCGTCGTGCCTCCGATGTTCTGTTTGAAATGTTTGAATGTTTATTTTCAGCATCTCTGTGCACGAATTACTGGGCGTTTGGTACTCAATGAATCAAACTGATCAAGTACTTTTTGGATTACAAGGTTATCGCAAGGTAAGTGTATTTTGCACTATATTGTTATTATTACTGTGTACTCTCTGATATATTTCAGATGTCTGTTTATTCACGAATTAATTGTGTATTGATATGATAACTATATACTCCATATCGAAATTACAATCATATCGTATTTCATAATTTAACAGCGTGTTTCATTCACACCCTTTTAACGCCTTTCCTAAAATCATGCTTCCACATCTTCGTATAGGACGTTTTTCAGAATACTGACTGTTTAAGTGACAGTTTTGGGTTATTTCAATTTACAGGCAGAATTTCATAGTACCTGAATGATATGTTTCGTATTTAATATCTCACTATTTTATAGTAAGGCAGTATGTAATTTGCAGAACTGCAGAACTTCATTGCATAAAATGTGTCCATTCAGTAAGAAGGTGTACTTTTTAAAATGTGAAATGAGTGGAAATCCACGCTCCACTAGTGAAATGCATTCTTAAAAGAGTGATTCAACTACTATTTTGGAGTGGATTTCACTATGTTTCAGGGTGAATTCAAATGCAGATATTAATGGAATGAAAATCCACGCTCCAATAGTGAAATGCATTCTTAAAGGAGTGATTCAACTACTATTTTGGAGTGGATCTCACTCATGATTCGGAGTGAATTCAAATACAAAGGAAGTGGTCCTACGTCACACGTAACAAAAAGAAGAAGAGGATTTCCCTCCTCTGCATCAAGAAGAGCAAAGAAAAGGTGTATATAACCCCCACACAAACCGAACAAAAGAAACACGACTGTCATCGTCTTATGTTGGCAAACGTACCATGTGCCAAAATTAATATATGCCACTTTTAGACCATTTTAATCAATAAATGCACGCTGAGCAAAATGATGAACAAGTCCAAAGTTCATTCTAACACTTGAATTTTGGATAAAAACTATTTACTTATCATCAATGTGTGTGGGCTTTAGATGGTATAGAGGCTACATTATATCAAACACACATTTTATTATCATGTGCAGTTTGCAAATTTAGATAATTGTGTGTTTTCAAATTTTATTTGATTTACTGTATTAATATTCAAATAATTCAAGAAACTTTTTAAAGCTCATCGTGTGGTTTTTCGGGACAAGCGAGAAAAAAGAAATAGATATGAATCGAAAATTAGTAGGAAAATACGTAAATACATAACATAAAAGTAATATGCAACAAATACAATAACAAAAAGAACGACATCAAAACAAAGAAAAACGGTAAAAAAAACACGAAAAAACAACAACAACCACACCAACAGTAGCTTCAGCTACTACTACTACTACTACTACTACTACTACTACTACTACTACTACTACTACTACTACTAGTACTACTGCTACTTCTATTACTGCCACTGATGCTGCTGCTACTACTACTTCTATATATTCCTACTTCTGCTGCTACTACTGATACTATTTCTAATATTGATCCTGCTGCTACAAATACTACTTCTACTGTATACTGCTGCTAATATTACTACTACTGCTACTGCTGCTACTTCTATTACTAATATGCTAGTGCTACTTCTACTACTACTACTACTCATACTACTACTACTACTACTACTACTACTACTACTTCTCCTATTATTACTGCTGCTACTACTACTGCATCTATAGGAGTTTTCTTAAATACCCAGGGGAGCCTCATCAACCCTCACCCATGCCAGGCACACATTATATACACCTGGGTCGAGAGGGACAGATCCCGGGGACAGATATGGATAAAATACTTTGTCCAAGGATGTACGCACTATGGATCGCACCCCGGACCTATCGTACGAGAGCCAAGCACCTTCATCACTACACCACATTGCTCCTACTACACGTAAAAGCTATGATATTGGCGCCACATTAAAGCCAGAGATAAATCAAACAAAAAACCTTTTACACGACACAGAATCGAACCCACGATGCGAGCAATTGCGTGCTATACGCGGCGTGCATGCAATTAATTACCGGCCTTGTTAAACTCATTTATAAATCCTGGTCAAATAACCGGCCGTTACACAAACATTGATGCAGCTATCTAGACCATCATAATCTGCTATTTCAAGAGGATTCTGCAGGTTGAACCAAAGTGCTGCTGGTTGTGAAAGTGAGTGGGAAGTCGTCGAGCAAAATCTTTAGTGTGTACACCTTTTTGCGTATTGATTTTTTTTCTTCAAATAAATCTGGTAAAACGAATACTTTTTCGAAGAATAGAGTCTGCAGAAGGAAAATCTCTCAGATATTGAAGGCAGTGTCTTCTGTACCACATGTTGGCCAGCAGATCGTAAGCTGAATCTGATTCATGTGAAGCTCATCTATCCAGACAGCTTGAGTTGGCTGCGAAATTAGTAGGCCTACACATTTTTTTAAACAAAATCTGCAGATATATCGAAAGAAGAAGAAATATTTCCTACTATTTCAGTATCGCTGTAAAGAATAAACACGGAATTAGTTTGACGATTTGATAAATTTATGCAATTCCTCCCTCATATATACCCCAAATGAAGTATGTAAGTGATAAGTAATATTTGTTTAAAGCGCTTTGTGACGTCCTTGATCTTTAACCATATTACGCGCTCTATAAACCCAGAATATTATTATTCGGTGATAAGTGCCATTTTTGTCAGCGTACATTTACTAACTGAATGTGGGATTGTTGGTAATGGAGAAAGATAAACGAGGCGTGATTAATAAAAAAGAAGACGATATTTTGGGATTTAAAAAGCTTTGTGACTGAGTTGTGTTACACTGTACAAAACCACTTCCTACTCATATATGAAACTGTTCGATAGTATTTAAAGATAAAGTTGAGTTCTGGGAAGAGGGGAAAATAATTATTTGTAAGCGTTAATATCAATATAATTATGCAAGTGTTGAAAAACATCAAATAACAAATTAATGTTCCCTAAAAAGCATGGCTCTTCAAATGCCTTAATATTCTAAATATGTCATGTAACAGCATAATACTTGGGACGGATTTTTAGGCTACATGTTCGAGTTGTCCCATATTAAAATGTCTGTGTATAGTGCTTGTAACTTTACCAAGACTGGGCCACATTTTCCTATCATTTTTATGATTCCAGAACCTTGCAATACACACCAATACTTATATGCTACATGATCAACTTTTTCTGATCGATTCCACACCGTTTCTTTCACAATGCAATTGCATGACCAGAACTCAACTTTATATTTAAGTCTTAAATCGACGCAAAACATAATTGTATCTCCGACTCTCTCTCTCTCTCTCATGCAACCCCCCCCCCCCCCCCACTCTCTCTCTCTTTCTCTTTCCACCCTCACACATTCATACAAACGGACTTGTTAATTCCGCAACGAAAGTACTTTGACATAGGACACTGTCTTCATGCTACGATCATGTTTTATTATGGACATAATAAGCCTGGGCCATCAGAAAGACAAATTGCCAATGAATGATTTGTTGAAACACAATGCAACATGGTGACTGATGATTGGTGATACATTCATGGAAAATCGACATTATACGATGCTATACCGTCTGGAAGTGTTAGAAAAGTTAACTTAAACTAAAGGTAATACAAAGTTGAAAATCGACATTATACGATGCTATACCGTCTGGAAGTGTTAGAAAGTAAAAGGTAATACAAAGTTTTGGTATGGGGGTCATGAATTTGGTGCAAATGAACATATTGGAAGCATATGCGATCCTACAATATTCAGTGATCGTTGTCGCGGTTGAAATCGAGTCTGAAGTTATGAAATTATGAATAATAAACTCTTTAAGTTGTATAGCTCCCTCTCAAGGTCAAGATATAAATTAAGCTATAAAACTATGTTTTTTGACTAAAATCAACCGATTAGCTACTCCCATTCGGAAATGATATATCACAACTACATATTCTGAAATGTTCATGGTCGCAGCTACCATTGTACGGCCGTAGGCGCTATTTGAAATTTGTCAAAATTTATATTCAATTTTTCTCGAAAGCAGAAGTGTTTTAAGGGCTAACATTTCTGGTGCTTATAACAGATCCACGGGGGGATCAACTTCAAAAATGTAAAGAATCACTATCCACCCAATTTTCAAAATTTCCCAAAACTGTGTATTACCTTTAAAGGACATTGCGGTAAAGCAGCGGTATGGAACATAGACTTTAATTACAGTCCCCTATAAAATAGAACATTTCTTGACGGATTCAAACAGAATTTATTTCTTTGTGCTCGACGTGAGTTATTAATGTTTTGTGATATCATGTAATTACTGAAACTTCCACAAACCATGGACCTATAATGCCCAAACAAAATGAATATCGTCAAATTATATTCCATGTTGTATGCTCAATATGATTTATGGCACTTTTTTATCACACCACACGTCATGGCAATATTATCTTTGGATGTAATGAGGATTTCTCACGTCTGGGTACACACTTCAGCCAAATATGTCAGATGCATTTGATAGCAAGGGAAGGAAATGGCTGTAAATAAGAAAAAAATAAAATAAAATCTTGTTTAGAGTGACTCGGTAACATTGTTGAAGGTTCATGAAAAAATTGCGTAGATTTTGTATGAAATTTTCCTTTTCAATATATGCCTTCTACTGTACTAACCCTCTAACATGGAAAAAAATCCCGAACAAATCTGAAACCACAAATATATTTACGGTTTTCTTTGAAGGTGTCACTGTGCGACACCCTCTAAAAGTGATTAACAGTAAATTCTCCCAACCATTTTTGAATTTCCCCAACCGTTGTTCCATGAAAAGAAGACATAAGACAGGCTTTTAGAAATATGTCAACACTTAAATGTCTGGTAATTAGAGACAATTCATTGCTTTGTGAAGATTTAAATTCACCTGGAATGTAATTAAATTGTAATAATATATTTGGGAGAATTAAAGAATCGATCAGATCAGTTTTCCCCATTTTTATAGTTAATAATGGCCCGTTTTCCCTCAAACTTTCAGATTATCTTTATTTGTACATTGAAGTCACTGTCTTAGCACTGTTTCCTCTCATCTGAACAATGTTACAAAGTCCCTTTAATATGTGAATACAGTTTGATTAATTATACTCATAAAAGTTTAATCACCATTTGAATGATATTGAGTCCGTTACCAAGGTGATCAATATTGTACACACAGTAATGTCTCAAACGCACAATGCTTATTTTGACAATTATCGGCCGCGAGGCACTCGGTTAAATATAAGGTACAGTAAAACCTGTCTATAAAGACCACCCAAGGGAGACAGGAAAAGTGGTCTTTATAGGAAGGTAGTCTTTATGTACAGGTGCCCATAGTACATGTTTCAATGAGAAACCATTTTCAAGGGAATACAAAATGTGGTCTTTGTAGACAGGTTATCACTAAAGCAGGCTTGAACGTAATTAACCAAAACGAATACAAAATAGATGAAAATATAGATACGATATGATAAAGTTGATAACATGACTGTTATAAGATTGTATTAATAAATAGGAGAAACAGAAGAAGTTATTTTCATTTTTTTTAATCTCTCAACAAAAGAACTCATAACTATATCCACGTAGGCCTACATGAATATTCATATGCTTTTTCCATTATAAAGAGCAGCCGTCTTATTGAGCAGACTGGCACGCGCCCTATACAATTTAATTTAGAATATGAATATCATGAAATATATATCACAGCTTTTAATCATGATTTGAAAAAAAAAATGCATATTTCATGGGTTCCTCAAGGACTGAAATCCTTTGAAACGAATTATGACTATTGTGTGTAGAGAGAGAGAGAGAGAGAGAGAAGGGGGCGAGAGAGAGAGAGAGAGAGAGAGAGAGAGAGAGAGAGAGAGAGAGAGGGAGGAGAGAGAGAGAGAGAGAGAGAGAGAGAGAGAGAGAGAGAGAGAGAGAGAGAGAGAGAGAGAGAGGGACGGGAAAACACACTCGATCCATTTCAAATATCACACCGGTATCAAAGTTTCATCCATTTCATCCATTTCAAATGTATCAAAGTAGCTCGGAATTGTATACACGGGAATGCGATTATAGGTCGACTGAGAGGAGATCCTCTTGAATAGATAGATAGATATTGGCTCACTGAGTCGGGATGAGACGTGGACATCTTTATCATCCAAGTGTCAAAATGAATGATGACGGGAGGTAGTTTTCGAGGTGAATTTAAAATGATTTCTTTCCCATTCGCCATGCTTTTTCGAGAGGCGTCCCGCCATCACGACGCGCGACGGATTTCTGCGATCAGCAGCTCGACTGCCAAATGTAATCATACTAATGGACTATTGCTGTAGACGATTACTGGCGATCCTGTCTCATTCGTTCAATTAGCACCCAGTCAAATACAAACAAAAATGTATTTATATGGCCTATAGAAGGTTGAAGGGCCAAATAAAGGTGATTTATTAAATGATACCAATCTCACATTTCAGTATTTAGTCAGGTCAATATACGGTAAAAAACACCCCAACCCCCCAAAAATTGCAACAAAAGGTTTTTCAACGGTTTCTAATAGTATTCGACCTCAGGAATAACATACTAAAAGTATACCCAAATCGAAGGTTCGGAAAGCTGTTATATTCAAGATGGCGTCCAAGATGGCCGCCGATACCTAGAAATGGCCATAAATCACTTATTATCCATCCTAGAGACATAATTCTGGTGTCTATCCCATGGTTTTGGGGGTCAGAGAATCCTTTGAGACAAGTAAGAATGGTTTGTGAAGGTCTAGGAAACCCCAAAATCCAAGATGGCGTCCAAAATGGCCGCCATAACATAAAAATGACCATAAGTCACTTATTATCCATCCGAGAGACATAATTGGGGTGTCTATGCTATGGTTTTCGGGGTCATAGAATTAGGATAAGTTAGAACGTTAAGCAGTGGTTCAGGAAACCACGAATTCCAATATGGCGTCCAAAGGGCCACAAAAACCACAAAGATTTCTCAATAGAGGGCGCGCTTTATAAACAGGAAATAAACTTATAGGCCCGAATAAGGGAGTTTACAGAAACAATCTGCGCATGGGCAGATTAAGGTCATTTGTACCAAAATGGTAAAACCCACAGAGATGAATACTGGATATGCGCTCATGAAAGTTATGTAACATTATTCATTTATGCACCAACGGTACATTCTATGATACGCAGGTGGAAGTATTCTTTTCAAGAGGTCAAACAAAGGTATTCATGAAGCACAACTAGTACTTTGGCAGTTATTGTTCTAAGATGCTCAAAGTGGAACTTCTCCATGTGTAAAAGATCTGTGGATATTTGGGGTCATTTGTACCATGTGCTATCTATAAACTCCCTTATTCACAAACCTAGGTTTGTCGACAAACCTCCTTTTGTTTCGCCAAACCTCCTTTTGTTCTTTACAAACCAGGTTTGTAAAAAAACGCGTCATATGACGTACGAAAACCAAGGTTTGTCGACAAACTTCCTTTGTGAATTCGGGTCATAATGTTTCTCTCTCACCCTTATTGTGTCACCGACCCCCCCCCCCCCTCCCAGAAAAAGGAACAATTCAACTATTGACAGGTCTAGAGGGAGTGGCCGAGGGGGGGGGGGGGGGGGGAGTGACAAAAACAAAATTTATAATACCTACCATACAATTACAAATGTTTATAAATCGTGATGTTTATGGCATCTTATAGCGAATACACATGCAGATCTTCATGTTCCTTCATTTTGATGAGGAATGTACTTTAGTAAGGAAACATCATCTTCTGCTTCACTATCAAGTGACTCGTTAATATGGATTGTGGAATACATCAAGTTGGAAAGGTTGACATGGTAGTCCGTAACATCTGCAGGTATAGCGAGGTGTGC
Organism: Strongylocentrotus purpuratus; assembly: GCF_000002235.5. Lineage (NCBI taxonomy): Eukaryota > Metazoa > Echinodermata > Echinoidea > Camarodonta > Strongylocentrotidae > Strongylocentrotus > Strongylocentrotus purpuratus. The sequence continues at coordinate 12,187,737 of NW_022145597.1, read as the reverse complement.
TACAAGCAGTACAGAAGTAGCAATGAATCAACTTAAGAAGATTACTAGGTGCAGCCTTCGTATTTGACATCAGTGGAACCAAATGATTGTCCTCGAATTTCCAGCCCCGGTCTTCTCATTCTTCATCCATGCCATGACTTGGTAGCCCGGGAGGGGGGTAAGACACGTGTGCCGCTCCAATGAGTCACTTTGTCACCAAGAATCCCTAAACATGGGTCCCATTTTAAACAAAAATATCCCTAAACATGGGTCCGTGTTTTCAAAATTTCCAAAATTGTTGGGTGTTTGCATTGTGAAAATTGTGAAAAGTGGGCTTTACTTCGAGAAAAATGACCCCTAAAAATAGATAGGGGTTTCTAATCTAATTCCCCCCCCCGGGCTTGGTAGTATGTTCTGAGGGAGTGCATTTGGTGGAGGCTGACGTAGGAGGGAGTTGCATTGGCAATTTTCTTGACGAACAAGTTGTATCGTAATGATGCAACTGAGTCATTACAGCGGCCACCAAACATGCCAGACATTGCTTTGATACCAAGTTCCTCTAACTTAGTTACTTTGGCTGTCTTGGTAGAAGGAAAGTACTAGCACAGGATTTCAACGTGAGGTCGATTTCACAAGCTTCTGGAAGACTGCTTTCTTTCCTATTCCAAATATCCGGTAAGTCGAATCGCAATCGGTGTAGGCATCCAGAAAAAGTAGTTGTGAGCACAGATCCCGAACCAAGGTCCACTTTCAACTGCTTACAGTTCTACATCTTCGGAGCCTTGGCTGCATTGTAAGAGTGGAAGTATAGTTCCCTGCTATTTGGGACTCATAAATCTAATGAGTGAGGAACTGAGGAAGAGTAATTGCACCGTCATCAATGTATCCGGTGATGCAGATGTACATATCGCTAAAGCTGCCGTGAATTCTTCTCGTCGTCAGTCGACTACTCTGATTTGAGAAGGCACTGACCTATTGGTGTTACTCTTGCATTACGCGGATGTAGATATCAGGGAACTATACTTCCACTCTTACAATGCAGCCAAGGCTCCGAAGGTGTATAACATTCAGCAGTTGAAAGTGGACCTGGGTAAGATCTATGCTCACAACTACTTTTTCGACATGCCTAACACTGGTTGCAATTCGACTTCCAGGATATTCGGAATCGGAAAGAGAGCAATCTTCCAGAAGCTTGTGAAATATGCAGCCCCACTTAAGAATCCAGTGCTAGTACTTTCCTTCTTCCAAGTCAGCCAAAGGAACTAATAGAGGAACTTTGTATCAAAGCAATGTCTTTCATGGTTGGTTGCTGCTGTAATGACTCAGTTGCATAATTACGATACAACTTTTAGTCACGAAAATTGCCAATGCGACTCCCTCCTATGCCAGCCTCCACCGATTCCACTCCCTCAGAACATACTACCAAGTCATGGCATGGATGGAGAATGAATCATAAGATATGGACGTCACAGACAGGGGCTAGAAATTAAAGGACAATGATGTTGAATACGGAGGCTGTACCTTGTAATCTTCTTAAGTTGATTCATTGGAACTGCTGTACTGCTTGTATTACACCTTGCTGTACCTACAAATGTTACAGACTACCATGTAACAGTGTGTGTGTGGACCTTGCCAACTTGATGTATGCCACAATCCATAGAATGAGTCACTTGATAGTGAAGCAGAAGATGATTTTTCCTTAGTAAAGTACATTCCTCTTCGAAATGAAGGAACATGAAGATCTGCATGTGTATTCGCTATAAGATGACATGGACAACACGAGGTTTTAAACACTTTTAATTGTATGGTAGGTATTATGAATGTGTGTCTAGATTATAACTATTAAGTCGGCCACTCCCTCAGACCTGTCAATGACCTGTCAATAGTTGAATTGACCCTTTTTCTGGGGGGGGGGGGGGGGGGGTCGGTGACACCATAAGGGTGAGAGAGAAACATTATAAGTTCATTTCCCGTTTATAGAGTGCGCCCTCTATTGAGAACTCTTAGTGGTTTTGTGGCCCTTTGGACGCCATTTGGATTTCATGGTTCCTGAACCACCGCTTAACGTTCTAACTATATCGTAATGAATTCTCTGACCCCCCGAAACCATGGGATAGACACCAAAATTATGTCTCTAGGATGGATAATAAGTGACTTATGGCTATTTTTTGCTATGGCGGCCATTTTGGACGCCATCTTGAATTTCGAGATTTCCTAGACCACCACCATTCTTACTTGTCTCAATGGATTCTCTGACCTCCGAAACCATGGGATAGACACCAAAATTGTGTCTCTAGGATGGATAATAAGTGATTGATGGCCATTTTAAGGTATCGGCGGCCATCTTGAACGCCATCTTGAAAATAACAGCTTTCTTAACCTCCGATTTGGGTATACTTTTAGTATGTTATTCCTGAGGTCAAATACTAATGGAAACCGTTGAAAAACCTTTTGTTGCAATTTTTTTGGGGTCAAACCATATCTTGACCTGACTAATTTCCGGATCACAAACGAAAAAAATGGATTGATGGCATAAACTACGATGCTTGGGGAAATAACAAAAGGCCCGAAAGATTATCGTTTTCTCAAGGAATATTCATATATGTTGACCTTTTATTTTCTCTCTCTCTCTCTCTCCCTCTGTTCATTTTTTTTGGCAAATCTAAGCTATATTTTTTCCTCCAATACATTACCGCCCACACCTACTATTTTACTGTAGGCCTATCTGATGACCGTATCAATCTGGTAGCTTAAAACAGATAAAACATCTAATCAAATGATATTTTAATTTATATGTTCAAAATTTCTCAACAAAATTGAATCATACTCTGTAACGCATGAGAAATTACCTGAATTCGGCCATTTATTATAATAAAATGAACAAAATATATCAGATTAAATTAAATTTGATCCAATCTTACTCATTCGGTTCAATTTAATTTTGGCCAGTTACTTAATCATTCGTTAACCCGTGCTCGAGATACATTTATAATGACAAAATCTCGAGATCTGTTGAAATCATTTAGGCCACACATGTCCCTAATGCAAACTACAGTGTTTTTAAAGGTTACAGGGTTCAGGGAATACGTTTGTTTGATGTGTACATAGTTAGAAATCACACGTATATGACGTTGAATTTTGTGAATATAGACATTTCATTCACTGGCGGTTACCGGGTTATGTTCTATTTTTGGACACTTAAAATAGAAAAAGGAAGTAAAGAAATAAGTAAATAAATGAAATGAAATAACAAATTAACCAACAACATCAAAAAATCATATACAATATGGGTGCCTTGTTATTCGAAATGTCTCTGACAAGAGCGCATTACAAACAAAATTAAAAGACAAAAATAGGGTCTAAATCATCCGCCGGAAGGGTAAAAATGGGGAAAGGGAACTTGAACAAAATATTGATCGACGTATTGTTAATAAATTTCGCATTTGGTTTCGGAGGGGGCGGGGTCGCTATCATTTCTTCCTTGACCCCCCCCCCCTTCCCCGTCCGTTCTGATGACTTAAACCCTGCTGTGTCAGGTTTTTAAAAAATGGCCTAAAATAGCCCATGATTAATTTGACGGATATTTTGGCACTGTATTACTCTTTCTAGCACTCTCTTGAATATAAGGTATGATAATAATACATGTAGGGATGATTAAGTGACAATACTTTGGAAAACGAACATAAAAGAACATTTATGTTACTTGACACGGTTACGGCCATTTCATTTTAAACCGTTTATGCTACAATCAACCATCAAATCATAATAACCATAATGGTTATGACCCTTTAAAATATAATTTATTCGGTATTATCTCAATTTAGGACCTTTTTAAAGTGTTGATTTCATGTGCATCTAAAGTCATTCCTTTGAACATTTCCGAACGACCGACAATTATAGCATATCCCTGACGAGATTAACTGTGTCGCGAACGCAATACTTGCCATGTTCGGTCCCACAGTAAGCGACGACGCATCGAGGGGCAATTTGGCAACTTAAAATAATGGCTGACTATCAAATTGGCAGTGACATTATCCAATTTACGGGAAATTAGATTGCAAGTTGAATGTGCATAATTATGTTCTCTGGAGATCCCCCAATTAGGAAAAGAATAAATTGATGGTTGAAAGAAAAAAATGTCGGTTTAAAATAATGAGAAGTCGTGCTGATAATTAACTAGGTTTGGAGATTGGTTCTAATGAAATGAATGGCATTAGTTCGCTGGTTGTTCTATTTGATATAAGACATTCAATTTGCCCTGATCGAATTAGTCATTTGTTATACATAAGGAGGTAGTCATTACTGATAGATAGTGATGTATCGAAATACATGTGCTAACGAATCATAAAGTATCCTTACTTTACTCAGATATACATGTTTATGTAATACAGGCATGGCAGGTTCATTGATTGTACAAAAGTTACATAACCAATACATCCTTTTCGTTTTTGTTTTTTTCGAGGTGAAATTCATTTGCAATGAAAAACTTTTAAAATAAATAAGATTGCAAATTTAAAAAAAATACTTTCTCCTCATTCTACTTTTCTAGTTTACACTCCATGATATTGCTTAACGTTCAGATACAATTACTGTTTAGTACACTTGATACAATAATCACCCTCGGTGAAAGCAGTTATGATTCTAACTGCACTGATTTTCATCGGATGCATCCGGACGCATCCGATGAAACGGCCAGTTAGAAAGCAACAGAGGAGAAAAAGGCGATTAAATAGCCGATGAAAAGAAGAGAAATAGGCGATTAAATTCTCCTGCTCAAGAGCAGTAGAAATTCTCATTCTATCGGTGTGAACGGCCAGTTAGAAAGCGTTCGGGAGAAAAGACGATTAAAACAGCAATTAAAATGGTCAAAGGTCGCAGTATACGCGCGCTTTATCGTAACCAGCTGTGTTTGTTGACTTATGGTTGAACATGCTGCATGCTAGCTAGATGGAGCGCGGGCTTAATAATTACGCAATAATTCTTCACTTCCGGCATGGGCTCGCCACAGCGAGAAAATTTCATCGGCAGTTAGAAAGCGACAGGGGGAAAACTGCGGTTTCACCTTTGTTTACATCAGGAAAATTCAATCGGTATTTTCATCGGTGTGACTCCGATAGAAGCCAGTTTGAAAAGTTACACATCCACACCACGACAATCAATTGATAATTATTATCATAATGTTCTATATTCCTCCCCTTTCCAAGGCGATCACCTTTGTCGAGAAGACGTGATTGATCTCACAACCAGTGCCCCCCCCCCCACTCTTCCTCCGGAAATGGGGGCTTCAGTATAAACAAAAGAGACTCATAACTAGGAGGTAGATATCAGATAAAACATGCCATCTCGTAGCTCATCTTGACTTAATGTGAAGTTTATCTATAAACAGTCAAAGCTCAGAGGTGAATTTACAGATGAAAATATATAAGGATGGCTAAGGCGTTGAACCTAGAGGTTATTGATAATAAAAACTAGTGTATTAGCCCCAGTTGTTTATTTTAGATGGATAATTTTTTCATGAAGAGTAAAACATCGTAAGTTTGAGATAGTATAGACAAACATTTTAATTCACATAACAAGTAACAAATGTTTACTTTCAGATAGTTCGTTAGCCAGTACAATAATTGTATCACTATTCGGCTCTCTGTCTGTCTCCACAAATTGAGTTGAGGGCTTGAGGCCTAAATAAGAATAAGGTATACGATTACAATAGGCAGGCATACTAGGCCATATATATATATATAGGTCGGATAATATCCCTCTCATGAAAATGAATGATGGAATTTCATTATAATTTCATCGACAGTTTGAACTGTTTCACCAATAAACCGTCCCCATTACTCGCTGTCTTCTCCAATTTATTCTTAAGCTTACGAGCAAGAAAAAGGAAAAATAATATGTGGAGATTCTGACGTATCAATATTGTCAGATAGACCAAGAAACAGGATTTTTTTTTGGGGGGGGGGGAGGGGGGGGGGGGGGACCTGAGGGGATCGGGGATGGGGTGGCAGTAAATGACGAAGGAGCGAAAATAGACAATTCTTAAGCTTACAAGAAATACACGGGGAGAAAAGTGAGAATAATTATGCTTACATGTTGGGACACATATTAAAATGTTAAATTTTATAGACAGGCAGAATAAAATAGGATTGGCAGGGAGAAAGTTTTACGACAAATCTGATGAGGGAACAAAAGAGAGTATAAGGAATTTAGAAATGAATCGTTAATTGCGAGACAGGATTTAAGGGGGGCGTAGGTATCGTAGGTAGGCAGGAATAGAAATTGAAATGTAATGATATAGTCAGATAGAACAGAATTGATTGGCAGTGTGGAAGGTGTACGATAATGCTTGAAGGGGGAACGATAGAATAAAACAAATGAATAGCTAATCAAAAAGAAACAGGATTGGAGGGGGGGGGGGGGGTAATTGGCGAAGAGGCAAAGAGAATCTATTAATAAAAATGCCACAACAATTTAATGCTTGAAATGAAGCAGTTTATATCAATGTACTATATACTCTCTATATAATATACAAACGTGAACATCCACCCTCCTATGAGTCATAACAAATTAGTTTGGAGTGGAAATCCACGCATGAAATAGTGGAATCCACTCCCAAACGGGTAATTCTAATCACTCTTTTTGAGTAGTTTCCACTATAATTTGGACTCTTGGAGTGGATTCAACTCCAAGAAAAAGTGAACCCTCATACGACCCCTGCACGAGTGGATCTCCACTTCTTTACACCTCGACATCAAACGTTCACCCAGAATACCGTATACCCAAAACGACGTTTACCTAACATCAAACGACCGTATATACACCTAATGTCAAACGTTAGACGAACTGTCTATACCTAATATGAAATGTTTCACGAATTGTTTGTTTATCAGTGCGCTATCTTGTCAGCTGATACGTCAGGGGTGAGATAAATAGACATCATTTGATGTATTGGATGGGCAGTGTATAGAGCAACTTTGAAAATAAGCATCAGAAGTTCCAACAATAAACAGTTTCGTTCCGGCACTTTAATTTGTTTTAGTGTCATTCCATCCATCGCTCTCGGCCCCTGCTCCCGTCCCCTTGATGAATGGATTTGGCCAAGGGAAGGACAGTGCTTCCATCATCTATATTGCACTGTATTGTCCATAACGTTAAAATAATTTTTCGTACCTCTTTTCACGAATTGATTGTTGAAGGTTGAATGTTAGTTGGTTGGTTTGTGTTTCACCGGACTGTTAAGAAAGCCTGTGTATGCTTGTAAGTAAGCGAGCAGGGGACCGACGGCTTTAAGTACTCTCCGAGGGACTTGGTAATGAGTATTAATGCCTTACCAAACGGCACTAGAGCAACGAATCGGGTTACAACCCGGGACCTCCCGGTTACGAGACCATTGCCCTACCACTGAGCCCTCGCGCTTCACTCATTTTGACGATGGTTAATTTTGGAAGTAATGATATTCTCTGCGACATGTTGCGACCGAAGTACGACCGAGATTACGAATAGATTCAGATAAAAAACTGAAATAGGACTAAATGTTTGATTTCCACATCGTAAATTCTCTGAAATTCTGGTCCTGGTTTTCAGTTGATAAGTAATGTCAAAATTGCAGGATGCTGTAAGACCGACAGTCGAACAAAAGGTCCGATCGGTCGCGAAACGTGGTGACGTCATACCAGTCGCACGACTAGCCACCGACTCGTAGCCGAGTAGGTATTTCTTTCGTTTTGAAGACGTGATATATAGCAGTGCTCAAACATAATGCGATAATTGCTTCGGGTTTTATGTCAAATATATATGGTTAGGGTTATGGTTGCAATGGGAATTTAGGTTTGGTTTAGAGTTAGGGTTAAAATAGATTTGGTGTTGAGGGTTGAAGTTAGGAATTCGGTTACTGTAGGAAGATGACTATGGAACATTTTTCACAGGAGCTTAAAATGTCGTGCAACCCGAAATACCATGCACTTTCTGTACTATTTAGTTCATGCCTGCAAATTAAATAAACGAATGAGAAAACATTAACATTAGTGTGAGAATTTGGGTCTTCAGGCAAATAATCATGTACACATTTTGTTTTGATCTCAATATCCCGTCGTAGTGGTGTCGTAATATGTGGATTAGCTTTAATGCATAGGCCAGAAAGGGGTAGGTTATTGAACGTCTCATCAGAGTAATCTATAGGCTATATAAATCGACTCTTGATTGCGTTACTGACATAATATGTTGAGATCAATTTCGGTGGAAAAGCAATTAGGCTTCAACAAGTCTCTTAGACATATTGCACGAGGATAGAGGGAGATGATTATTTTGAACGAGAAGTAAATGAGAAGTAAATGAGAATGGACAATGACGAGAAAAAAGAGGGTGGGAGAGAGAGAGAGAGATAAATAGCGAGAGAGAGAGAGAGAGAGAGAGAGAGAGAGAAAGAGAGAGAGAGAGAGAAAGGAGGGGGCGGCAGGAAGGGATAGTCAGATAGAAATTCGGAGAGTGGGCGAAGGAGAAGTTTAAGTGGATAAGAAGGGAGAAGGAGAGAAAAGAAGGAAAGTCACAAAAACACATTTACATCTGTTTGATTAAGTTTCAGATCAGTTCAATTACATAAATATAGGAATTGCGTATCATTATTGTCGTTTGTAATTAATTGTTTCCATATTCATTTCTATTCCGCCCTATCTATATTTCCTTCTTTTCTATTAAAGCGCAAAGGGACTTTCTTTGTGTTAGTGATATACGCTATACAAATAACGTTAATTATATTTATCATTATCCAGTAGATAATTTGTCATTTGTAACTACCATACAAATGTTACATGCCTTTTGCCTTTAAAAATGAACTTGTCCATGTTCATTCACTCCTGCGATCTATATTGATTTTTTGTTATCACCATGGCACCTCTTCATTCAGTGTACATCCCGTTCTGAAATGATGTCTCACTTGTCTGTGATGTCTGCGTCAATCTATCTATTTGTCTGTCTGTTCGTCTGTCTGTCTGTCTGTCTGTATACCTGTGTGTCTGCCTCTCTGTATATCTCTCCTTTTCGTTCTTTCTTTCTCAGTTTCTTATTTTTTTAAATCGAATTCAGACATCCCCTATCACCGAAAACAATTGCTCTCGATCAATTTCAAACACAAATATAACTCCTTAAACTTAAACCCTGTACCTAAACACTACACTTGAACCAAATTGCAAACCCTATAGTACTTATCTTAAATAAATAATTCCAGAGCAAATGTACCCGAAGCAATAATATCGGTTCACAAATACAGTTTACCAATTGTCAATATATACGATTCGTCTCCAGAAAATTACATTGGACCATTGTAATTACACCGTTCAGGAGAAAACTCTTGCAAATCAACTTCTCTCCTGCCTCCTCGTCTGCTCAGTATCCTGCAGTCATGCCGCTTGCAATCATTGTACCATGCAAGGAAATAAATAAAAGAGGGGAAAATAACCGGCCAGTTTCCATGACAACCGGTTGGGTCACGCAGAAATCAGGCCTCGGTATTAAATTCTGACTGTACAAATTGTACGATAACTTTCTATCCACTAATATTTACATTCTCTTTCCCTCTCTCTTCTTGTCTCAACCTCTTTCTTCTCACTCCCAAGACGCTCATATTGTATTTTAAATTTCTACTATAATCTAAACCAGTTGAAAACTATGTTGTATTTTGAACATTATCGGTAGTCATTTACATTTATTGCTTTAATATATGTCTGATTTTCTTTTCTTTCGATCTCAGTTACTAAAAAAAAAAAAAAAAATCACAACTCAGTTTTTGTGACTACGAAGAATTTTTAAACCAATAAATAATGTCGAATGAAATGAAATAAAATCATATGTTAGTTATTTTAATCCTACAAATAGGCCTACATTATGAAGTTGAAATCTATATCCATGCAGCACTCCAAACTAACTCATGTAACTACAGGTGATAACAATAATCCTCTCCCCCCCCCCCCCCAAAAAAAAAATAGCCCACATGTGAATATCACCTTCAGATGCGAGTTACCATATTACAAACATTATTAAAATGGCCACAATTTATATAACAAAAGAGGCCATATGTTAATATCAAATCATAAAATCATAAACGAACGCAAACAGGCGAAACTCGACCAATCTAAATCAACATTTCAAGTTTACCGTAAGTGCTGTTTTCCCAAGCGTTTCCCTCTTGCGCCGTATTTGCAATAGGAGATGTTTGGCATACAGAAGAAATCTCAAACCTGATTTGATTCTACAGAATAAGGGTCGGGAACCCTAGGCAGGCATTGTAGCTCTAATGTCCAGGTGACACAACCGTAAGAGTTCCCATGAGGGGGTAAGGCAATGAGAGAGGGATAGAGATAGAGAGGGGGAAGAGAGAGAGAGAGAGAGAGAGAGAGAGAGAGAGAGAGAGAGAGAGAGAGAGAGAGATAAGAGAGAAAGGTGATGATAGAATACAATAGATTGAGATCGTGATAATAATTATAAAGAAGAATAAGTGTACAGAAAAATACTACAGAGGTGGAAAGATTACATTTTGTTTAAATTGGAAAAGATAACGCGAAAATTAATAATTTGACAAAGGAAATGGGTGTGAAAGAAATGTAAATCATGTAACAGCAGGAAAGAAGATATTTTTCGGAAATATGGATCGAAAGTTATTACAAAAAAGCTAGGGTAGATTACAAAGAGAAAGAGAGAGGAGAGAGAGAGAACCAGAAAAATGAAAAACATGCGTAAAATATTACACTAGATTGAGAAAGAGATAAACTATAAAACGACAGAGAATAAATTGAAATAGGTGAGAGAAAGAGAAAGAGATAGAGAGAGAGAGAGAGAGAGAGAGAGAGAGAGAGAGAAAGAGAGAGAGATAGAGAGAGAGAGAGAGAGAGAGAGAGAGAGAGAGAGAAACAAGATTAGGAGAGAAAGATAATGAATGGAATGAAGAGAAAGAAAGAAGACACAATTTGACTTCGCGCCAGTTTTCACGGCTCGTGCGAATCGTCTGCCAAACAGCGTGTCAAAGTAGTACGTTCAGATGACACAAGAGATACGTAAATCATCATTTTGTTTTAGCTTTTCGCGTAAAATTTCACACTCCACTTACATGCATTGGAGGGGAAATACTTGCTCTCTGGTGGGTTGGCTGGAGCTCGCGTCGTTTGCTTGAAAGTCGGTGTTTTATTAATGAAATGACAAAACGGCCTGGCACACTAAGTGAGGCAAATGGGTCGAGAATCTGGGATTTTTTTTTCCACCGCTGTCTTCTTAACACGTGGGCGGATGGATAATGGTTTTAAAGGAAAATCTAGATTCCGAGTGGCAGCAAATAACGCTTTCAGTTGAAGAATCCAGCCCGATTTATGAAAAGTGTCAAATATATCGTGGCCCGTCAAAGGAATTTAGAAAGATGTACAACAAAAGTGATAATCCAATAATCATACTAGCATGTCCATTTTAAAAAGCTCAGCTATACAAACGAACTTCCCTGGCAAGAGCTGAGCTACCATTATAAGATGCTTAAGTTTTCAACTGACGTCGTCCCTGAAAAAAATTGTTATCGTAAAATCAAACAGACAAACAAACAATCAAGCAAGCAAGCAAATAAACACATAAACCAGCAATCGGTTTTATTTCTGACGAAGCATCAGCTTTAATATGGTGGAATTGACGTTAGAGACACTTTTAAAGACGAAAACACCAGTACAAATTTGTATACGAATAACAGCTTTATTAGATGTGCCTCTGTGGTGTAAATTATCACATCATATCGAACGCAACATTTGTCTTGGACATTAACGTAGTTTGCAAATGAATGCGGTACGACACACACCGCGAATTTACATTATTGATAAACCACTTTTAACAGGATGCCCAAATGAATGGTATTTCGATTGCTCAGGTATATAATATGGAATGATTTGTTCGCCATTAACGAGTTGTCTGTACTCTTTCCCTATGTCAGTTTACAGAAGTGAAGATCATTGAGTTATGGTATAGAGGAAAATATGTTTGTCAGTTTTCTCAGATATTGTAAGACATCTTAGAATAATATCATGGTTTAAATATTCATTCAAGTGCCCTTTCTGTACTTTTTCCCTATAACGTTGATGCCATTTTACTATTAAAAGGGAAGATCATTGAGTTATGGTATAGAGGAAAATATGTTTGTCAGTTTTCTCAGATATTGTAAGACACCTTAGAATAATATCATGGTTTAAATATTCATTCAAGTGCCCTTTCTGTACTTTTTCCCTATAACGTTGATGCCATTTTACTATTAAAAGGGAAGATCATTGAGTTATGGTATAGATGAAAATATGTTTGCCAGTTTTCTCATATATTGTAAGACACCTTAGAATAACATCATAGTTGAAATGTTTCTTCAAGTGCCCTTATATTTGAAATATGAAGAGATATGGTTACAAAGTTTGGACTAATCATTCATGCCACATAATTATGTGCGTAGACCCATGAGTACATGTATGTGTGAAGTTCGTGTGATTTTAACCGTTCCGTGTTAATTTAATTCCATCTTCATCATAAAACCTTACATTATTCTTCAATTCTCATACGCTTCAAAGCAATCCTTTCCCGGTTGCTTCAAGGCAGTTTCTTTGACAGTGTAATGCAAGGCCAGGACTCTTTAAGCGATTAGTAAAAACGTAACCCATTTATGAAGAAATGAATCCACACATGTATAGCATGGAAATGCATTAGCTATGGCTGATACAATGACCGATTCGTATGCAGAGCGAGTCGATAGAAAGGAAACCTTATTCAACTGCCAACATCGTCAAGTGAAATTTCTGAAATATATTGTAATGGTAAGATCGTTCACAATGTCTTCATTAAGGGGGGGGGGGGGGGCAATCCTGATATCAATTTGATTTTAATAGAAGCAGACACGTAAGAGAAGCAGGTCAGTGAAATTTGAGCAAAAAAAAATGAAAATAAGAGAGTTATGAATTTTGATTGGTTGTACGCAAAAATGTCGGTCTTGAACGACCGAGCACTGGTATTTTTTCCTTTTTTTGTACAAGAAAGCATGTCAAAATTTCTCGCGTCCAAAGTTGGGATGAATGGTGTGAGAGACGTATTTTCAGTATCTTGTTTGAGTGCATTCAAACGGAATGAATTATATTGGGACCATTCTACAAAACTTTAGGTTGCCCGTCAATTTTTATTCAAAACTAGGGAAAAGATCAATCTTACATGAATAAGGAAATTGCTTGGAAAGTGTTCATCTGTCGCTGATCAGATTTTCTAGATCGATGAGTCGATTTGAATGAAGAAAACATGATAGACTTCAGTGTAAGTAAATGTTCAATATATCCATATGAATGAATTGCATTGCAGGAATATTGCATTTTTAATTAAGACATTTACTTTTTGGAAGCATATCAAATACCCTACAGCTACACATTCACAATGTTCATCTCATTACGCGTATATCTGTCTATTCTTTATTATCCTTATTCAGACATGCTTTAATGAGTAGCATGCAGCATATAGACGTTGCATTCTAAATTAAGACAAATACATTTTGGAAGCATATCAAATACCCGATAGCTACACATTCACAATGTTCATCTCATTACGTATAGGTCTGTCTATTCTTTATATTCTATACAGACAAGCTTTAGTGAGCATCATGCAGTATATAGACGTTGCATAATGCCTCGAGGGCAGGTCTATGACTTGATCTTACGTAATCATATACCACTCAGATGAGCATGAAGCCAGCTTTGATAAGAGACATGAGGCTGAATTATTGAAGGAGAATGATTACTTTTCACTAGAATATTCTTTTTCAGGCGAGGTTCTAGAATAATAGAATAATGTTTATTTTCGTAGGACAAAGGAATGGGGGGGGGGGGGGGGTTCAGGGGATTCTTGCATTCATTTTCTACATGTGCCTTGCTTAAAGTTGTTGTGTTTTCGGTGGGGGAGGGGGTGAGAGGAATCTTGAGCTCCTTAAAGGTAAAGACCAGTTATGGTCATGCGATTGCATTGTGAAAGAAACGTTGTGGAATCGATCAGAAAAGGTTGATCATCTAGCATCTAGCATCTGCAAGGTTCTGGAATCATCAAAATGATAAGAAATTTGGCCCATTCTTCGTAAATTTACAAGCACTATACACAGAAAGATGTATATGGGACTACCCTATATCTCTCACAGACCATGAGAGAAACAAATTTACCAAATATATGAATTAGTAGGCGGTTTCCCGGCAAATTTGTTATCATCATGTATTAGTCAAAACATATTCTTTCACATGATTGGTAATGAGAGCTTCCATTTCATTTTTTGAAATTGGGGCGTTTCCAATACTGGTCTTTACCTTTAAGCTCTTGAACCTCTACATTCTTATTTTTAGAAATTAGGTCCAGTGGACCCGATGGAACCATCAAATTTATGGCGAACGGTCCATAGTTCAAGGAAATGCGGATTATCAGGGCCCGAACTTAAACCCACTTCCACGAAGTGGTACGAGACCAGGGTTTCTCCCTTTTCAAACGCTTCAGGACGCAAGCCTCGAATACATCCTATAATGGAAAGCCTGTCTAGATGACTAGACAATATGTAGTTTTCCAATTTGACCCAATTTGACCTAAGAGTTAAAGCATTAAAGAAGAAAAACACAGATATGTAATCTTAATACATGAAATTTGCTGAAATTTGGTATACGGAAGTATAGTTCATAGGCTGTTAATCGATCGCAATCACCTCTAGCCCATAGTTTTAACCGGAACCTCTGGTGTATGTTTGTATATTATTATTATTATTATATAAATAAATATAATCATCAACGTTATCTTCATTTTCATCCGCATCGTTATAAAAAGAAAAGAAAAGTGATTTTACAATCGATCGTTCTTATTCTTCTGTACGTGCTTCACAATATATTCGAGATAGTGTTTTAATATCTACGGTAGATCCTCCTTTTTCAGGTTGCATGGCTTCATTTATATTGCATGCACTGTCTCTCCGGGGAGCACGATTTTCAATGCCACCGTAGCCTTCCATAATAATAAACAATTGCTTGTTTGTTCATGCAACCTGTTCACCTTTGCAATATTTATGACATCAGAACATGACGTGATATCACGGTTTCTGAAGCTCTTGTCTCCCGCCCCCTCCCCCACACTCAGTGATATTTAGGGAACGCGTGTGGATGTTCCCTCCCTTTGAAAGCACCCATCTCCTGTGTGTAAAGTCAATACGGGCCGGACTTTGTTGCATGAAAAGTACCCCTTTACCAAGATTTCGTCGCTGTTTTCACGAAGTGACGGTAGTGAAAAAAAATTGCATTCACTTTGCGTTACGATTTTCCTCACTACCGTCACTTCGTGAAAACAAGGACGATTTTTGGAACACGAATGCGGTCCCTCCGGAGTGGGGGGAGGGGGGGGGGGGGTTGTCTAGACAGTCTTCCAAGCGTAATTTGTGTTTCTTCGTGTAAATGAAATTCAGTTGAAGCCAGTCTCTGTGGTAGGTAACCTTATCCTTAAAAAAAAAAGATAGAGATATAGGATATTTAGTTGACATATTTTAGACTCAGTATAGAAAGCGAACTGGGGCCAGTTTTGTTCTTACCGTCGTAAGTCTAGGATCGCGGACATCCCACGGAAATGCGTGTCTACTCTATAACACATGGGGTTGGGTTGATGTCTAATATAACGAAGTACGATTTATGACGGTATCGAGTATGGATTCCACCATATTAAGAGTAGATTCTGCACCCCTAAAAAGATGTTCCTAATATGACCCCCCCCCCCCATTTCCAATGTGGATTTCAACTCATTTTATGTAGGAAGTAATACCTTAATTTTGCAGTCATGAAAGTGAGCATACAAATTATAAATGCACCGTATCTACAGCAGCATAAGAATGCGTAACGGTGACTCCTTGTACTTTACCCCGAAGACGGCCAGCTGGTATTCACCGTTTAAATACTTGCAAAGAGTTAAACCTTGTCGTATTCTTCTTCAAATTAACATGAGCTCGTAAATGTCAAATTCGGTTACTATTGATCAACATTTGTTACAGGATATAATAAATGCGAACACGTTGATGAAAATGGTGTAATTGAAATGTATTTGTTCATGTTGTTAGAATGTTTGGCGTCGAAAGGGTTAAAGAAGAAACCGGGAGAGTAATACCTTCTTGCGATGTCAACCTTCTCCGTAAGGGGGAGGGGGAGAGGAGGGTAATATAAAAATGGGGGGGGGGGAGAGAAATAGGATGGAAATAGAAGAAGGGAAATTGATAAGGGAAAGAGAAATCGGAAAAGGAATTAAATAAGAACAAATAAGAAAGACAGACAAGAAAAAAGGCAATTTTAATAATGAAATGAAGAAAGAAGTAATATACCTCGACTAATTACTTAGTAAGCAAACCACGAATAAGTCATGCAAGGTTCGTGTAGAGTCATACACGTCTCGTAATTGCGTGAAAAGGGGAATGATATAACAGTGTTGCTGCACTGTCAGCGCCCAAAAATCGATACGCCTTGAACATTATAACACTTGACATACTGTCAAACACCACATCACAATTTTCTTTTCTATTTCTCGACCTCTCGTTCTCTCTTCCTTTGTCTGTCTTTCTCCTCTGTCTTTCATCCTTTGATTTTCTCCTTTTCTCTTTCCCTATTCTCTCTTTCACTTCTTTTCTCTTACTCAGTTTCTCTTTTTCTTGCTGCCATTCTCATTCTCATTGTCCGCACGCACGTAAGCACACACACTCGCGCACATACCCTCCATTTTCTGATTCTCTTTCCCTCTTTCTCTCCCTTTTCTCTCTTCACGGCCTTATCTCTGTCTCGGTCTCTCTTTGTCTCTGTTATTCACTATCTCTTTCTCTGTCTGTCCTTAACTCTTACTCTCTTTCTGCTCTCACCTCCTTTCTCTATCTCCTTCTTTCCGTATGTCTGTCTGTATGTCTCTTTCTCTCTCCCTCTCTCTTACACACTTCGCTTTCATACAACGTAGTTATTTCATCTATCTCCCTCTCTAAGTTTCGCAATACTTAGGCACTCGTTACACCTTTATTAATACAGATACCTTTTTATTTCACCGTTCCTCTCCGCATTACTTTTCTTGCATCTCCTTTAATTTCTGTTTTCTATTAACACTTGCCTTTATGTCTACATGTAAATAATCTTTTGTTAAACATTTAAAAAACGGATGTGCATTTTTTTTCGCTACCCCATTATCTACACCGTCCTCTTCCTAAATATAACTATACGTGTTTTCTTTCATCATCAATTTAATTTACTTTCTCCAATACATCTAACCCGTTTTTGTTTCTTATTTAGTTGTCGAATCCCGTTACTCCCACTCTTAGTAAGGTAAAACGTAAAAAAGATTCTGTATATATATATATATATATATATATATATATATATATATATATATATATATATATATATATATATATATACAAGCTTTCTTTAACAGTAAAGGAATTAACTTAATCTGGCTTAGTCTTTGATGTAATCTTTTGAAAAAGCGCACACTCTAATGTGTTTCCATGACAACAATTCTCTAGTGATTTTCCAATTCCTCTGACAAAATAGCCATACCTTCCAATATCAGTTTTGGGAGAATGCAATACAAAGGAAACAGAATTAATGCATAGAAACAAATATCCGTCAAACGTAAAAATACACGCATCATTCAAATTGATAGAATTTTCCCATCTTCATATTAATAATAGTAATTACAAAAATGTCTTCGTCTTTCCTGCTCATGTAAGAGAAGTATTCTAAACTGATGGAAGTAAGACAAAGGGGCACGAAGGTCCCTTTTTTTTGCGAATGACAAAATGTCATCGCTCCATGGATCGACGAGGCTGTATTGTAGGCGCTGTCTAGTCTTTATATCGGTCTCGAGGGTGCACATCAGATTCAAACCAATCTTCCTAATATATCGAATGATCTACTGTGATGTTGAATTTGAATGCTTTTGAATAAAATAGGGCATTCCCTAAAGGATTTGTCTCATCATCTTATCATCCTTTTTCATTTCGGTCTGCACTCAATATTTAAAAAAGTTTTTGTTCAAATTTGACTTGGCTTCGCCGTTTTGATGCTGACTATTCCAGTCATATAACTACCAGATAATGTAAAGGGAGGGGCACAACTGGTTCATGCTTACACCCCCTCTTTAAAAACATAAGTGGGGGTGGGGGGGGGGGGGGGGGGCGTCAACCGGGCAATTTTCCCATCATCCATTATTCTCTCCCGGGAATGTAATTTCCGTTTAGATATACATGAGAAAATCTCTCGAGAAATATGTTCTTCCAATGACGAAATCATCAGAGGAAAAGACTAAAAAGGGCCAAATTGGTTAATTTTCCCCATGAATATGTTTCCCGGGGAGAGAAAAAAAGAAAGGAATACAAACAAAAAAGAAAAAAAGAGGAAAAATCGTATATTTGTTGTACGGATTTATCGAGGGGGTTAGCCCTTGTGCGCCTTTGGAAAAAAAAAACCTATTATACTCTGTCAGCTTATGCAACTCATTGTATCAGCATATGATTAACATTTACAGCTGCCAATCAGTTGAGGCGCAGACAAAATATAATGCAGATTTAATCCCCTAGTTACTCTCGGAAATGACAGCGGCGTCTCCTCCTTGCTCTCAATTCTATGTGCAAGAAAGAGAAAAGTCAAACGGCATCTGACTAATAAAAAAGAGAACGCTATAAAGGTCTAGTCATGCGATAACAGGGTGAAAGAAAGTGCCTGGAATTTAAAAAAAAAAATCATTATTGTCATTATTATTATGATGATTATTATTAATATCATTATTTTTATCATCATTGTTATTATCATTATTATTATTGTTATTATCATTTTAAGTAGGAGTATTATTGTTAGTATCATTATAAGTATTATTACTATACAATTTGTTGTAGTATTAATAGTAGTAATAGTAGATTGTATTTGATAACTTGTCAAGTACAAAGCTAATATGCCAAAATATAGGTCTGTTTAGTGGGAAAGGTTTATTCTGTTGTAAATGAGAATTTTGAATACTGACATGTTTTAGAATGATACAAATGAAGAAAAAATTTGACTGAGTGGAGCTGGAATCACATGCACACTACACAAAATTAGGTATATGGTGCAATGTTGACATGTTTGCATTAACTTTTCCGGTTTCGTCATAGTAATACGTAATCTTCCAAACGGACATAAACAAACGAGGAAGCTCACAAATTATTCATTTGAAATTTCAATCATTTATTTGACGAATTGGGTTAAAATACCTTCTATCAGTCCATCATTACTTGAAGTCAAAATAAAATAAATAAATAAATAAAAAGGTATCCATCATATCCATGCACTGTTAAATCTTACTAACACTGAGTCATGCCCAAGCCGGCATAACGTCGACATTACAAACGAAGACAGCTTACAATATATAAACCCACTTCTTGATTTTCAATATGCGACCTTGCCGTGGTATCACTATTGGACGAGAAAACGTAATAGCCCATCCACACCGGGAAATATTTATACAAAACTCGTAAACAGAAAGGCTGTATAAAGAATAATCGCATAGCTAAATGGACGTGCAGACGCGACAAAGAGTACTGTAACAGTACCTGGAAACATTATGATAAAAGAAAATGAAAAGAAAAATGACAGCTGGTGGACAATCATGATCACGTGATCACGGTAAGCCCAGTCGATAGTCGCACGATGTTCGTACTAAACGACGTTTACTCTAGAATGGAACCCGACATGATTCTTCATCGAGTTATCGTTCGAAACCATCGTCAAACTCTGTTTAGCTACGAGAAATTTGTGGTAATCTTGGTTTTATACGACCCTTCTTTATATTCCGATATATTCAAACTATACACACAAAACGAATGATTTAATGATGGCTTAACGGTTTTCGTAAATATTAATACGAATATTTGTGCTAGTCTGAAGGAGAGGGGGTAGTCATGACTCGTAAGCATATAGCGGCGGTTTTAATATTGACCCTGACTTGTAACGATCGGCATATCTTCATCCGACACGGGAAGAAGACAAAATCCTAATACTGTATATACGAAATTCCAATATCTCTTGATATGGACTGTGGTTGTATATGAAGATTTCGATGAGCGATTTCTCATCCAGTATAGATGGTACAGTTGTATATAAGTGCAATAAGGAAAATTTGATTATGAAAAACAAATTATCATTATTAGAAACAGATTCTTGTAACTCTATAGCTAAACAGCTAGGACAAGTTATTGGAGCTATGTTTCGTGCATGTATAAAATGTATAGTTTGTGTGCTATTGATTTAAATAATTTGACAGGTGAAACGAATATGCAATGCCTATCTTTTTTTAATTTGATATGATTTAATTTATTAGTTTCCCTGCACATGTATTTTTAAGCTTAAATACGGAAGTGTTAATTTTTGAATGGTTTACACAATGACCTAGGCAATTTAGGAAATCAAGCTACAAGGTGTTCAGTCAGATAATAACATCTTATTACGGGGAATTTATATTAAAAGAAATAAACAAGTTGTATTAGTGGAAATTAGATGTCAATCTATCATCATCTAAGTATCAATTCAACAGTAGAATCTAAACGAATACGTGTGTTAATACTCACAACCGATTATGCTATTTTAAAAATACTTGATTATACTGTATCTGGGATGAAAAGGAAAGTTAAGGAAAATAATGACTCACACTATATACATTGACTAACTTTGCTTGAACATCGTTTCATAACGTGTAATTAGTTGAGTCTCCATAGACTAATGTAATATAAAAGAAATAAGAAATTGATTTATGCACGTTGTTTGACTAGACATAATTTTATGCGATGTAGCATGGTATACACATACAAGTAGCACATACAGGTATATTATGGTCCCACGGTTTAAAACAAGAAGGGAAATCCAACCTCTAAACAAAAAACTACTCTTTAACTAGATGAAAACATAAACATCAAAGAAGTAGACTCGTGAAAGTTTGAATGAAATTGGACAAAATATAAAAAATGTATGAATTTTAAAAGTTGTAATCACTATGGGTACGGGCTCCAACACACGAAATGACTAAAATTTCAAATTTTCAAAATTGTACGACTAAGAAGGTCTATTCTCTTTAGAAGACGTAATAATATGCTATTCACAATGTCTTTTGAGTAGTCGCCCAGGGGAAAGGCACTAAGAATTCATAACTTTCTTATTATTAATCAATCTTTTATCAAAAAATTGCCATTTTGTTTATCTAACATGTATTTGTCTGCTTGCTTAGAAATTAACTCATTACAATGGTTGGATTGCAATTTAAACTACCACATTGAATTGTTACACAGTCATACACTGGCGTACACTAGATTGGTACTCAGAAGTAAATTGATGACTACCCCCGGACGATTACCTATGGACAATTAACCCCGGACAGGTATCCAAGGACAAGTATCCCCGGACAAAGCGGGTTGTCCATTTTCCAGGGGTCAGATTTACTAGTGAATTTAGTTTTTCAGTGGAAGCTATCGGGGTGAAAGGTAAAAGGGTGCAGCTGTCCTAGGGACAAAAATTGCATTTTCAATTCCATTTAACATATACAATATGTATTTGGTTTTCATGAAATATTCTTGAAATCTTACTAGACATGGGTCAACTATAAGATATGGCGATGTAGCAACCTTTTCAATTTTACCGCCAGTTTGTGAGCGATCATGATTGTCTTGTACATGTACCTTTAGAGATTGTGCTTTTCACAAATCATATATTACATTTTGAAGCTGAGATCAACTGCAATGATTGGCCAATACAGACCACTGAACGATAAAACGCGACTACAGTGCTCATCAATTTTTTGGGAAAAAAGGCTGCGTTGGGATATTGTACTGTTCTTTAATAAGGAAAATTACGATATATGCAATGAACATACCTCAAATTAAAATGAAATCCAAACTAATTTCTTGATTACTAGGTTAGAAGTTTCCTTCGATTAATCAAACAGCCTTCTCACAAATATGGCTTAAAATGAATGTTTATGACAGAACTTATAGGAGCTACACACCTTAGAAACGAAAATGTTAAAACATTACTGAGATATTCCCAGTCTTATGTCTTAAATGTACGATTTTAACTCATTCTATATGCTTCATTAAAATGGTAACTGCTCCACTGCTTGCTGTCTACTTATATATTTGGATTACAAGTAATCATTATTAAATTACAAGGTGTTTATAACATTAGTTGTGCACTGAGGATAAAGAATATGCATCCGTTGGCCCGCCACTCATTATTCAACGATTTTCGACATTTAATTCTCCCTCTAAAATGTATACGCGTGGAATTCCACATTTTGTGCCATGTATATTAGGGATTATGTCGTTTAGAGTGGAATCCACGTTAAAATTATTGAAATCCACTCATCAAAAAAAATAATTAAACGATTACTTTGGAGTGGATTCCACTATATTATGGAGTGGATTCAACATCAAATTAAAGTAATCATTGTAATCTCTAAATACCTAATGTTACTCCAAAACAGATTAATCGTTTAATTGGTTGGAGTGAAGTTAAATGTAAATTGAAGTGGATTCAACTCCAAATGAAATTAATCATGGTAATCCCTAAATACATAATATTACTCCTAAAACAGGTGGATTGATAGATGATTGATTGATTGGTTGGAGTGGAGTTCACTTTAATTTGGAGTGGTTTCAACTCTAAAGGACAGGGACGTTATTCCTAAAATGACTTTTAAATCTAGTTAATTTTCCACTCCTCTGTATAGTATGTAGATAATGCATCAGAGGAGCAAAGTGTGGGATGGATTAATGCTTGCCTAATTTAGACTGGACTCTGTACTTTGCACTACCAAAATAAACCACACTGTTTATGGCGTTTAAGGCACCGCCCCATTTACAAGCTTAGCCTCGTTCGTTATGACCCTAGAGACCTTTTGTTTTACTGCGCATGCTCAAGGACTCCAACACGAGCAAATTGCATTTTCTTTTACTACATCTAATGCTTATGAATTTTGAAAACCATCCGTTCAACTGAATATTTAGGGAGTGAAAATAAGAGGGGGGAAAACTCTATAAAACCTCCAGCCTATGTAATTTTACAAAAAAGCAGAACATGCATTGCAATCATGATAATAGAATATCACTGTAGTACAATTGCAGTGCAATATAATACACAATAAAATACACAAATATAAAAAAATAAATTTTTGGAAGCGTTTAAGCAATGCGAAATGAGAAAACTGAATGGAGCTAATTTGGCAAGGAAATATTCGGTGGAATGCTCCCAAAGTTATAACAGATTATGTCCTAAGCCTCTCTGTCTGTCTCTCTCTCTCTCTCTCTATGTCTCTCTGTCTCTCTGTCTCTCTCTATGTCTCTCTGTCTCTCTGTCTCTCTCTATGTCTCTCTGTCTCTCTGTCTCTCTGTCTCTCTCTTCATCACTCTCTGTAACCCACAAGAGTTTGAGTTTTATTCCACAGTCTACAGTCCAAAATGCAATTGATTTTTGTTTATATAACTGATCGTCTGTACTCAAGAAATGCTCCAGAATTATTATAATAATAATTATAATATTCTGTTCTTGTATAGCGCATATCTATAACGTCTCTATGCGCTTCCAAAAGGCTTTAGAAATTATCACCCTAGCTTTAGCTCCGGCAGCCATAATCAGCGCACAATGCATTTCAAGGAATAATCCTACCATAAATGAAAAACGCCATTATAGAGAGAAAGAGCAGCCCCTGTGCATTATAAACTACTAATAGATCACTCGATGAAATCAACACGAAGGTTTTTAATCCTATTAGGCCAACTGTCCTTGCCACCAATATGAATCTCCTCCTACGGGAGGTCTATAGTCATGCCGGTGTAGAGGTCAAATCAAAGAAAAAATATGAAAGGCGGATTAAATCGCGGGTACTAATCGCTCTTAGTACGCCCATATCACACTGAGGAGACCGACTCGAGATCGAAACCAGACCGCCAAGGGAGCGCAGAGAGACCGAAACCAGATCGACAATAGAATAAAAAACTAAAAGGAATTACCCATTTTGCATCCAATTGCACTTATCCCCATTTGATTCGATTTGATTTGGTGTTTATTATTTATCATATACATCATCACAAATACATGATTTTTAACAGCATGGTCACATAAAATACTACATAGCACAAAAGGAGTCGTCATAAGCAAAGCCTGAACTGACGTTCTTGTCATAAGTAAAACATGATATCTAAACAATTCATTATAAAATAGCGGTTGACGAACAACAAAACAAAAATGAAAGAGAGAGAGAGAGAGAGAGAGAGAGAAATAAATATATAGAGTAAGAAAGAGAAAGGGAGAGGGAAGAGTTGCATTCAGATAGTATCAACGAACAATTAAAACAATCAAAATTCCTGGCAACTCAGATTTTCATTTTGTAAGATCGAAGGATACATGCTATATAGAATAATATCTTTGGTACATGCACATTTCCAGTCATTAATACCAATGTTACAGATAGAGGCATTAATAATACACATTGATTTGTCAAACCAAGGATACTGATTTTTACGAGGCTACTGACAAGTGGGAGGGTGCAGGCGGTGCCCCCCAAACAAAACAAAAACAAAAAAAAGTTACGCCACTGATGAGAATCAGTCGAAATATACCGCATCATCGTTTGATATTTCATCTCGTCATTCTTATAAGTATTAGCACCGTGAACAAATGTTTGATTTTACTAGTAGACAATCCGGTTCTAGCAAATTTATATGAAAGATCATCGTATCTGTGATAATATGTGTTATCAAGTTGCGATCTAACGTAGATAGGAAGCTCCCCTTCTCTCTCTCTCTCTCTCTCTCTCTCTCTCTCTCTCTCTCTCTCTCTATCTATCTAGCTCCCCCCTCTTATTCAATATCCTTTTCTCTTCATTTGCATTAATTCTTTGTTTTATCCGTTTTTATTTCAACACTCTCTATTCCTAACACTGTTTTGTCTTCCCTGTCAAAACTAGACCCCGTAGCACAAAACTTACCATTGATGGTAACTTTGCCATCAACACAATCATTGATGGTAACTTTGCCATCAATGGTAACTACTATGGACACCTTGATTTTGATTGGCTGTTGAGCCATGTTACCATGGTAGTTGCCATTGATGACAAAGTTACCATTAATGGAAAGTTTTATGCAGCGGTGTCCAGGCGTTTTTTATTTGGTAGTAAGGCCCCTTCTTCCTCTTATTCCTTTGTGTACTATTAAACGTTAAACTCTTGTATTCTTCCCTAATTGCTCATTTTTTAACCGCTACCCCCTTCTCTTACTCCCTCTCTCCATGGCTAATCCTCTATTCCTTATATACACATTCCTCTTCCCCCTCCCTATCTCATCACCCGTTTCTCTCTCTCTCTCTCTCTCTCTCTCTCTCTCTCTCTCTTTTCCCTCCGTCTGTACTCCTCCCCTCTCTGTTCATTCGCCCATTTTCTCCCTCTTCCCCACTCCTTCCTCTCATTTTTTTTCATTTTCCGTTACCTCTCAAATTCAGAACCATGTATGCACTTTCTTACAGATTAATTTCATTCATTTAGATAGGAAAACAAAATCTAGTGACGCAAACGCGCTTTTTATGACATGACAACCTCGTCGGGTTCTTTTCATTTTATACATTATACATCCCGTTATAGCCTTTTCATTTATTAATGCGACGTTTGTTTCCAAGATGAAACAAATTACGATTCCCGCTCTTTTCGTGTCGTCTGCCAATATCCCGTTCCGACGACCTCGTCGAAAGGCGTCCAAACACCTGGGATGCCATCCGCCGAATATGTTTTTATATTTCCCGAAATTATCGACAGGCTGTTAAAAAAGCATAATACCTATGAGATCAAAGGATCGAAGTTAATAACTGCCCGATGCTTTTGGATTCGGAAAATGAAAGAGGAAGATATAACTTCTGCTTAGGTCAAAGCATCACCGCTTTAATTACATCTTCAACAAAACAGAAAAAGGTGTTTCAGGGATTTGTTTAATGTTTGTTTATTATGAATAAGCCCGGAATCGGTACTGCTCTTTTCCAACGCTCACAAGAGACATTTACGTGGCATAACAGAAAGAGAAGGTTAGGTTCTGGTCACGATGTAAAAAGGTTTTTGAGCTTTCTTATTCGTTGTACGTTAGATTGGAAGATTATCAACATGGGAAATAATGCTCTTTAAATGGCCTCATGTTTAATTATGATGAGAAATAGCTGACGAATTAGGATGAAAACTTTCAGGCCACATGTGTTTAGTCCCACACAAATTTCATATTCAGCACGATTGGGTTATTTTCTTTTTACTTTCAAAGATAAAAACCCTTACAACATAAATCAATTCGTTCGTAAATCATAATCAAGCATTTCCAAATTACGACCGACAGCTTATTTCACAATGTAATCTCATGACCAATTCTCAACCGTATCTTCAAAAACACGCCCTTCCATTTTATCTTATTGCAACCTTTTGCATGTTACCGAGCTTTTGAAAGACACACAGTAGTCAGTGTCCATGTGTATTGCATCACAATTCGCTGACACTAGATTTGGTTGAACTACCAAATAATGTGAATGAGTGTGCCAAGGTCTCGGAAGCAGCGAACCCATCGTCCCACCAGAAAATACCCAAACTTGCCTATATCTCGAGGGTGAAGGAAATTTGAAATATAAGGATAAGCATTACATACGATGGTATATGCAAGGACACAGTGCATTACACAATACCTGTCTGTCTTAAAAGTGAAAAGCACTCGTGGTGACTGACAACACCTGTTATTGGGTGAACACCAGAATGGTGTCGAATTCCACATGAAACCCGTTTGTTGCGTCTTTAATAATGCAAATCACAGGTAATGATACATGAATACTGATGATATTAACCATTTAATCATGAATATTAGAAGGGAAGACCAAAACAAACAAAGACAAACAACAGTAACAAAGATCAGTGAAATTGAAAAACGCGTTAGATTAACGAAATGGCCGATTGCTGAGGGGTGGGGCAAAACACGGGAAACTGATTGGCCGTCAGGAAAGAGAGCAGAACTGTTGGAATTTGAGACTGGGCAGTGATGATGACGACGAAAAAAAGTGCAAATGTGACCACGTGTCTCGCCGGGAATCAAGAAAACTGTACCAGACCAGCTCGATAGATGGAAGACGAGCTTTTACCGTGGAGTAGCGACAAACGGAGAAAAGAGAAGAGAATGAGTCTTGTTTCATCGCAAAATCCAAGCGTACTCTCCCAACCATGACAATATACGAGTAAGGGACAGAGAGAGAGAGAGAGAGAGAGAGAGGGGAAGAGAGAGAGAGAGAGAGATGAAAGAGAGAGAGAGAGAGAGAGAGAGAGAGAGAGAGAGAGAAGAGAATTTGGTGGGTGGAAGAGATAATGAGAGTGAGAGAGGGAGCGAGCGTGTGCGTGTGGGTGTGTGCGCGTGTGTGAGATAGTGTGAGTGTCAACGGGAGAGTGGGGATACAAGAGAGAGAGAGAGAGAGAGAGAGAGAGAGAGAGAGAGATGAATGAGATAGAGGGAAGAGACAGAGACAGGCAGACAGACAGAGGGAGAGAGAGAGAGAAAGAGAGACAGAGACAGAGACAGACACACATACACAGCAAGACACGGATAGGGGAATTGTTTTGAAATGAAGGCGGATCCAAGACAACTATTCTGATTAAATTTGGGTATCCTCTTTTTTCTGCAGAAGGTCAACTGAGAGGTCATTTAATCTCATCCGTTGATACATCATTGCTCCAGATCGTAGCGTATACGGAGGAGAACGATCCGTTTTTAGAGACGTAATGGTCACTCCTGAACAAGTTTTAAATGACCATTTGATTGGGAAAGGCAACTGAAATTGGATTTCTTTCTCGAATGAGTCTTATTTTTGTACATACAGGTAGATTGATTACATGTACGTCTTGCCTCTGATAGAATTTAGCCCACAAATAAAACGCGTGTTTGAATTTGCGTTGATTGTTTGTTGATGCGAAAATACCCGGGATATTTCTGTTCGATGCGAAATGCTAGCGTTATATTTGGATTAGTGTTAACGGATTCATGAACAAGACGGTTTACGATGTAAGGAGGACAAGGTAGGCCGTGACTGTCATCACGATTCTCTCTTAATTTTTCTGTTTATCTCCGCCTCTCTGGCATTAATAAGCCTTACTAATGTTATTCACTTTCTCTGGTGTTGACATTCACAAACTACATGAAATAACGTAAACTTTGGGTGAAGATGTATTAACCGATTGACTACTGAATTCTCGAATCCCCCTTTGTTTAATATGGAAACCAGCCGGTTATAAAAAGCAATGGGTTAAATGACGTATTCTAAACCAATTTCGAATGAATCTAAGTAAAAAAGGTAAACAAATAAATATCATTACAATGTCATGATAATGCCTGACATATAACGTTGAAATGTTCCTTTTTATTTGTATCAATACTGTGTACATTTTACAACGCGGATTTATTCTCAATCGTGCGATAAATGAAACGGTATTCTCAACTTATAGTTTTCATTAATTATTTTGCTGTCTCCTTTACTTCCTCTCTCGTATGTTTTAAAATATGAATCGCTCAAACTGTCTCCTATAATCCTCTCCTTTCTCTTCTTTTTTAACATCTTCTTCTTCATGTTCTATTTGTTTCTCTGTCTCACACACACGTCACGCGCACATCACGCACTCTATGTTTCACACATGAGCCTCTCCCCTTACCTCTCATTCCTCTTCTTCTTTTAAAATCTTCTTCTTCACCTTCTATTTTTTCTCTCTTTCAAACACACACGCACGCACACACGCACATCACGCACTCTATGTTTCACACATCACAGCTTCTCCTCTTTCCTCCCGTCTAACTTCCTACTTGTTCCCACTGTCTGCCTTTCTCTTCCTCTCTCTGTTCATCTTTTTCCTTCGCTATCTCCTTCCTTTCCCCTCATTAATAACTAATAGCATTTTAATTTGACTCCATCATTTCATTTACACTTGGCATACTTAGACAAATTCGCCGATAGACAAATGAAGTCATTTTAATTCAATTCAAATAATTTTATTTCCATAACTCAATCAAAACTTCACGCATGAAACGAAATTGCTTACATAAAATGAATATCAAATGACATTTTTAGGATACAAAGACACAATGGTCTCATGATTTTATATTTCATTGAATTCTTAGGATGATTTTTGGCTTTCTGTTGCAATTACAAGCATGATAACATATCAAAGACTGAGGTACATAACTTATCATTGTTATTGTTATTATCAGTTTTATCATAATGATTGTTGTTATACTTATTGTTAATGTTATTAGTAATTTAAAAAATAAGTATAATTGCTATTTCATTATTTCAGGATCCAGCATGATGTGATTGAATGTGAATTGTGATGCATCGAATTTTAAAAGATTGAACCATAATTTATATATCCGCCTGATGGGATTTGATCATCTGAAACCTGTGATCTTGCTGCGCTTTGCTGGGCTGTTATCACCCAAAACCTGCTTTTGGTTTAAGTTAAATGTTAATGTAATTACTTTTATTCTTAATGATATATTTGTGAGTCGATAAGTTGTCGTTTGGATGATATATAGAACACGATCATGGATGCACACAACACATATGTTTTTCCGTAGGGGTAATGTATTTCTTGGGTCGTCCTGTTGTCCGTGTGTGTGTTTTTTTTTGTATTTTTGTTAATTCATTTCAATACGGTAATACAAAGTCCGTATAAAAAAGAAGACGACATTACCAAAACAACATAGTAATTACAAATTATTTACAAAGGATAATGAAAGCTAAATACAAGTTATGCACAAATTATTTTTACAAAAACGAAATAATTGTAGTGTGGGCCTTGTCAGTGTGACTAAGATAATTATGAGAGAGGAATCTAAAGAACAGAATATAATGAAAATTTAGGGTAGATGGTTAACTCAAGAAGAAAATATAACACTAACATGACATGAAGATAATTGATTGATGATTTTGATATCAAGCTAAATGCTCCTTTGAAAACGTCCTTTGAATTACGTATGGTCTGGCCTGATTTTCAGAAGCAAGGTACTCAATATGAATTAAGAACGAATACGTGTACCTAAACAATGGTGACAATAAAACATGCAGTGCAGCACTATACTCTCAAACACAAAATGCCTGAAACGCGGCATATATAATTCTGCAGACGATTTGACAAGCATGCTCGCCGTTGCCACGGCAACTCCCGCCATTATCATACCTAAAAGCGAAAAAACGTATTTTCGTGGAAATGACACGGAATATATTTGTCCAATGCAGTTTCCCGAGTGATACTTTCATGAATAATGTGCGGCTGTCCTCAAATCAGAGTAGAATGGATTTTTAGCCCCCGGAACGTGTCGGTCGATAATTAAATGAAATGAGAATTCATCACGACATTGATTGCTTAATGTGTTTTCGTGATAGCATAATGGGTGACGCGATAAGCTAAACGCAGTGTTTATGCAGCTCTATTAAACACCAATTCAACGCACCATTGAATCAAATCTCATTTATAGATATATTGTAAAACCCCCGTGGGAAATTGGGTAAAACTAATAAATAACAATATATAAAGAAGTCAGATACAAACTAGAATGATATGAATAATGAATAAAATGATTAAATATAGACAGGAGTGAAACAAATTTAGAAGGGCAGTAGAAAAATGGACAATTTGTAATCAAAATTATCAGCTTTATTCAAGGGATATACATGAATAGTCAAATTTACTTGTTTTATACAAGATTGTATATAATATGAAATTGAAGACATAGCGTACAAAATATATGAATAATGTTTAATTAACCTACATCTGCCCTTTGATATAATTATTTTAGAAGCACAAGGCATTTTTTTTTTGGTTTTGTTTCAGCAAGTAGTCGGTCTGTGCTTATCCAATCTACGTATATCAGATCACAAGTATATAGCCCCCTCCCCTTCCTTGAACATGCTAAATCCTATCTGTGCAGTTTCGTTAAAGCTCAAACAATTTTTCTGATAAATGTAACAAATAAGTCTTATAGCGAATATTTAAGGGGCATTCTAACGTTCCCAAATTTTGTTAGATTCTTTTCTTTCGAATCTCGCGATTAAGTGAGTTTAAAAAGAAAAAAGAAAGAACAAAATTTATTAAATCTATATCTTAAACTCACTAATCGCTGTGTGTCTGAATGCCCCTGTTATAAGAAAGTAGTAAAATAAATTCAATAACAGTCGTCTCGGCATCAGAGATTTGATTAGGTTCTGTCAAGGCAGCGTATTATTTATCCCCTTATTTTGAAATATCAAAAATATTTTGCGACGTAACGTATTCGGGTCATACGCTTCGAATAACACATGAGCTATAAACGTGAATACACGTAGGGCATTTGCTGCGTGCTGTTCCCAATAATTTACACGATTAAAACACAAACAAACAGAAAGGCCGGCTGTTTACTGTTTTATATCTAAATGCACCTCTAGTCACTAATGAAAAATGAAATCTAACTTCTTTGCTATGATGTAAACCTTATTGTCAGTGTATGTTAATTGTTTTTCTTCTTCTAAACCTTGCAGTGAGCGAGCTGTATGGAGCATACTCAACTTTAACGCTTCAACTTCTCGATGGTTCATGAATTAAATTCGTCTTGGACATCCATTTCTAACGAGTACGAAGTTGATATTGACGATGAGGACTGGTTCTCCGTCGTTACAGAGGTGTACGTTGTTACGATCTACTACGATCTACCGCGGTCTACAGGAATCCACTGCGATCTAAGAACGAGTGATCCTGAGGCGTTTTTTGATAAAGGTCATTGGTCTTTTGAAGAAGGAGTATGCATCAATATTTGATATAAAATCTGTTTATGTTGGTGTCTTCAGAATGATACCGTTTTCGAGCGTAAACCTAATTGGAAACCAAAAACGCCCATGGGCAAAGGCGATGGAAAATTACCCTGATTGTTTTCGCGTATTTCATGAGAAAGGCGATTTGTTAATGGAAAACTGTTTGAGATGATCAACGTCAATTACTGGATTTCACGATACTTGCTTTATGAGATAGCCGGATGGCCAGTTTATTGTTTTCTTCTCGATTTTGGTGGTGTTGATGAGCCGTGATTGAACGCGCAGTACGGGAACGACTGCGCATGCGTGTGGAGGATTTTTGAACTTTTGTGCCGAGTCACGCTGAGAAGGACCCCCGATTCAACGCGGGTCATGTGATCATATCATGAAAGTGAGCTTTCGTTGGACTCATGTCATCATGTTGATATGCAAATTTCTCGCCCTTTCTTCCTCGCCCCCCGCGATGGCAGACCTCGTGTACAATCCCAGGACAGATGTCAAACTGTGCGGTCGTGGAGGGCGGCCTTCATGGCTCTGTGATCCATTTCATATTCTTTCAAGAGAGGAGGGTGAGTGATTGATATCATCAGCAATAGCAATATTTCTTCAAAGATCATTTCGCCTCGTTAGAACTTTAGATTATTGGAAGTGCTTTTGCCGCTATTAATTAAAATAAATGCCGTAGAAAGTCCCCAAATGATTATGAAAACCATTATCTCTGCATGACAGGTACTACATCAGTGGTGCAAGCAATATACATGTGTATATATATATATATTTTTGTTGTTGTCGGGAGGGGGGGGGGGGGGGGTTAGCAAGTACTTGTACGTATTTGAAACGCGTTCATAGCATTGGAAAACACACAATGAGTACTTCTTTACAAATGGGTCAGGAAATTTGATGACATGGCTCTGATTTGGCGGATATAATATTTTCTCAAAAGATAAAATAATTTTTTTTTTTAAACCGAAAATACAATGAAGGTGCTTTCTCTCCAATAAACAAATGCAATATCTAAAATGGAAATTAACCATTTATAGTTGTGCCTCTGCGACAGGTCTCGAACCATCTTCGGATCAATTTATCTAATAAATCTATAATCAGTATAACATTCATTCCACGCTTCCATTTGTTATTGAGAGACAATTGTTTATCTCATAGCTATGAAGCGCAAGAATTAAAATACAAGTTGGCATTCAATTCAGTTCAATTCAATTCAGTTATTATATACACAGCTTTGATATTTGATGCTATTTCTTTGTCAACGTCTACCACAGTTGTAATTCCCTTTTTTCATTTTAAACATCTGAGCATTTTGTTTACCGTTATATTATCGAAGCATTGTTATCATGAGAAAGCGAGAAAGAGAGAGAGAGAGAGAGAGAGGGGGGGGGGGGGGGGGGTGGGGGGGGGGGGAGGTAAGGGGGACTTTAATCACAATTAAACGCCCACTTGACTACAAAAATGTTTGGCACGATTTTCCCTTGCCCCCAATATCTTTGCCCCTCATAATACCAACCTAAGTTGTTAACACTTTCGTTTGAAAAAGTCCAAAATATTTCTGAAAATAATGCCGAAAAAATGACGGAATTGAGTATCTTATATGAATCAAGGGGTTATTGGTCATGTTGGTATAACGCGCTTAAGATAGATGGTGTAATATTTATAATCCATTTAGCATTTACATTTTGCTTGACAAGCCTTTATCATTTCCGCATTACGTCAGGCGAGTTTTCCTATATTCTACGCCAAATAAGTAAAACACTCATACATTTTCACGACCATGCCAATATGCCAAATACAAGGTCCATTGAAGATGTAAGCTAGATAGGCAATATTCATTCTTTATCAGTTTCACTAGAAATGCTTGAATAGTGCATTGACATTCAACTATTCCAAGATAGCCGTTGCTGCTAGGATCAAGCTTCCGAATAATGTCATGTTTTTTTTTTACTGCTATTAATACCTCCTTGTTATTAATTGGTGGTCAACAAACACACTAGATATATCTGGCTTTCAATGAATTGTTTTGAATTATGAAAAATATTGTGTTGTGCTATTTTTACTGCTAAATATTATGTGCTGACGCAATTTTTACTGCTAAACCTCCTTGTTATTAATTGGTTAGTAAACAAACACACAATATATATCTGGCTTTCAATGAATTGTTTTGAATTATGAATGATGTTGTGTGCTTATTTTACTGCTAAATATTATGTGCTGACGCTATTTTTAATGCTAAACCTCCTTGTTATTAATTGATGGTAAACAAACACACAAGCTATATCTGGCTTTCAGCGAATTGTTTTGAATTATGAATGATACCGTGTTCTGACGCTATTTCCTTTGCTTCTATTCCCGACCCGTGCAGCTGATGAGCTGGACTTTGCTCTGGAGGAAATACGTACGACGACGCCATGTTCCTGTGAGCTAGAGCAAGCTTGCAACGTGACGAACAATGGCTTCACCGTTTCAATCGCCATATTGCCTTATTTACCGTCCACCAGGCAGTGAGGAAGATACCTTATAATTCATATTTACTATTTTTAGATAAACTGTAGATTTACTCTCTAAGGCAGTGCAAATGATACCTTTATCATTCGTTATGGCTATTTTAAAGTACATATGTACTCTGTAAGGTCAGTATCCTACGAAGTTTTTAAGTTGACATTTAAAAAAAAAAAATTTCTTGATGAAAAAATGATGTTTCATTCACTTTCGGTGAACTTTAAGGTAGCTAGATGATTTTAACCAGAAAGTGAGAATTTTAATTTTGCTATCTATGATTGTTTTCTCTATTATTCATACATACAAATTGAGGCTTGCTCGTGTAGACTCTTAGATTAAAAACGTGCTCTTTTCAAGTATATAATATATTCATTTAAAAAAGAATTTCATTCTTCCTCAACATGTCCAATGTAACATACAGGTGTTTCTATAACGCGATTGCAAGGACTTTCGGGGAAAATAGCTTAATGGCAACTTCAATACCCTAATTGTAATGCCCATAGAAATCATTTTCGATTCTGTTGCATATCACTGTCATGTTCGCACATTTTTAAAGGTGACGTTTAACGAATTTGGAATTGCATTAAAGGGATTGGGTAACTTTGTCTCAGATTCTGAAACGAAATCCTGGATTAAGCTCATGCTGAAATGATCATTATAAACCTTTAGGTCAGTCAGGAACCCCATGACTTTTACAAGCCGATCACCTGTCTGATCATCAAGATATTTATGATTGGAAATCGAAATCAAATTTTGCGTTTTCCTAACGGTTTTCATAACACTACAGTCTATTGGGGAAAACGAGGATGGTAAAACCGGTCACTCAAAGATTTTTTACTTCATTGAGGCACTTCTTAATCATTTTGAAGCGCAATTTTGTAGGGATTCAATATTATACCATATCACAGACACTGATACCACGTAGGGCCGTGCATCTCAGATTTAACAGATTTAAAAGTTAACTATGCCTTTAAGTTAATTTTTCGAAGGTTTTATCAATCGTCAGTCTCGTGGAAACAAGAATGCATGACTAAACTTTGACAGAGACTCATTTTAAAATATTTTTACTTACACCTTGTTTTTTTTAGGGACCCGGTGACGGCTCAGAACTATGCCGATTATCTGCGCAAGAACTCATGGCTGTTCGGCAAATGCGGAGATGACATTGTCATAGTAGTTTCTAAGCAAGATAAACAAGTGAGTAGACGGTGAATTTTAATAAACAAACATATGAACAATAAACGTTAAAAAGCGGTGTTAGAAAGGGGTGGCAATATAGAAACGATAATTCGTCCCAGTAACAATGTTTTCTCAGAGTTTGATATGGTAAATACTACCACCTTTCCTAGAATTTGTTTAAAGCAAAACGGGGAATGATTGTGATGTAAGTTCTCATACTACTAAAAACGCTCATTTTCGTTTTGTTATAAGTATGATGAAACGTGTATTGGGCTAGTAAAACTCTGTAACTAATCGTACATAGTCAAATATCATGTTGTTTTCATCATAAGAATTAATCAAAAAGATTTTCATTGGATCTTATCGTAAATAAAATTGAAAGTAGTTAGCATAAACCTTACGTTATAAACCATTCCGAATCAATGGTGGTCTTAAGACAATAATCGTAATTTTCCACTTCATTGTCTTGATTTGTCACCCTTTCCTAGCACGTTTTTCTTTCCTCTCCCCCTTTTATATATTGGGGGGGGGGGGGGGGGGGGGGGGGGGGGGGGTGGGTTTTAAAAAAAAAAAATTAAAATTAATTTTATGATATTTTTCCCCAATTATAGGCAGGGCAACAATCATTGAACTTTTAATCCAATTGTTCATTGTTGATCGTAAAAGTTATGTGTCGACTTTATCAGATCATTTTAATTGTCAGATGAAACATTTATATCATACCCCCTCATTGTCTGAATAAACACATTTTGAGTCACAATTTATTTATACCCTGCTGCTAGTATTTGACGCCTTCTCCATTATGTATACTCTTTTTATTAACAGGACATTGCCCACTTGTCCCTCTGTTAAAATGTCTCTTGATGAATAATGTTGCCTTAGAGGCCGCATTACATGAAGTTGCAGACATGCCATTGGCAAAGACGTTGGCCGAGATTATAGAACCATTATATTGCTATCACAAACAAGTTCTGTTAATACATGTACCATTAGTGAAATCAAGATATAAAAATGCGCATTGAATGGTGGTTTCGATAATGCAGAAGGCTGAAGGCTATTTACATCAAATTCAAGCCAAACGAATAAAGAAGAAGATGACAAACGAAACAAAGCAAAGAAAAGAAGAAGAAGAAGAAAAAATGGCACACGGAAAATGTTCGTGTGTATGTTATTTGATGTTGGCCATGGACAAATTCAAGAAAATGTAAGGTCCGTGTATAATTTAGACGCCGATATCTTTTTTCTTCATTTTATGACAAATTAGAGTACATAACACTTGTAATATTATAATTGAAAACGAAATAGACGGACTTTGATAGACAGCTTGTAATTACAGCTTATCCACTGAAATTCTTTAATATTTTAAAGAGTTAATTGGAGTGGGTCGGCGGGCAATGAAGAAA
This sequence comes from Strongylocentrotus purpuratus, assembly GCF_000002235.5. NCBI lineage: Eukaryota > Metazoa > Echinodermata > Echinoidea > Camarodonta > Strongylocentrotidae > Strongylocentrotus > Strongylocentrotus purpuratus. The sequence goes on along the minus strand of NW_022145597.1, from coordinate 12,150,785 downwards.
ATGTTATACAGTGGAACCAGTCTTAGTGGTCACCTCTCTATATGGGCCACCTGTCTTAAAGTTGCCATGCATCTTCTCTCCCTCGAGAGACCGAAATGTGTGTTGTAGAAGGTGTTTTTTAAAAAAATACAGTGGCCACTTTTTTTCTGTTTTTCTTGGTTGTCCTTAATAGGCACGTTTGACTGTATTCATCAGTTTTTACAAACTTAAAAAAACAGGTATTTTCTCCCTTGATTATACGTTTTTAATTTTTGTTTATTTATTTTTATTTTTTATTTTTTTTTGTTGAGTGGGGATGCTGCAATAAGCCATTACTGGGACTAACGTTTTCTCCAAATAAAATAACCTGTCTTTGTTTCTGTTATAGTAACCCGTAGCTTACTAGAACTGATCATCTTGCATTCTAGCACATGAGAATGAGATAACTCAGTAGTCCAAGGGTTAATCTGTCTGCCTTTCTTGCAACAGGTGTATGCTTCCACTGGACCTAAGGCGGCGTTAAAACTGAAGTCATTGATCACGGAGGACATCTACTCCGACACCAGGCAATACTTCGAAGACGAGGACGTCTTCACGGGGCTGAAGCTGATGGTGGAAAGCTTCCGAGCTGTCCTGCAGGACTCCTACTCCATCACGCCCGACTTTCCCCTGTGGCCCATCGTGCAGATGTCCATCGGCGCCATGTTCGTCCTCGTCTGCTTCTGCAGTATGTACCTGTGTCGGAAGCTGTTTTCGTAGCGCGGACTCCATCGACTGCACGGCCATCAGGTATCGATTCCTGCCCCTTTAGACTGACTGACCTCTAGCACCTTTGAAGTGTAAGGAGCAAGAGCGTGAGAGTCGCATCTCAGCCGCTGGAGCTTAATTGGTGCTATAACGCCTTGTCGGGCGACGACGGACATACACCGTAGATACCACGCCATTGTGATGCGGTTGCTATGGTGACCCATCCGCTGCACCTGAGCAGCGCCCTAGATCGCTACGCTGACACAATTACGGCGTGTTTGGGGTGAACTGCGACCAAGCGAAAAGCACGGAAACGGATTGATTTTTTTAAATCCTTTCCGCGGTGCTAATGCGATCACCACGGAATGAATTCTGTCTAATCGTCCACGGGTTTGTTATGCGGCGATTCCTCATGCAGGTGGGCGCATACTAATTGAACATTTTAAGCGCCTGTTTAGCTGTTCACCTCGTGCTAAATCATATATTCCAATTATCCATGGTGCCTACAAATATCACATTTTCCATCTTTGTATTTTGAGGGACTCGTTATGAATGAGCTCAATGAATCATTGAATTTATGACGTCGGTGCATTATTATTTTGATTCGTAGCATGATGTTGTTCAATAATACAGATGACGTATTTAGCGGTGAAAACATCTCGCTGCGTGTCAATAAAAAGATGGAAAAACAATTTGTAAAAGTATTTAATGATATCAGTAAGGTGAACGTTGCTTCAGAAGATGTCACAGCCTAGCCTAATTATTGAGAGGCCACTGATTGCGATTCGTCACTGTGGAATAACGCAACGAGCTTCGAACTGACATTCCACGAAGAAGAGTTACCATCCAATACCTCAGTCGTACCACCTAACCGACTCCACAGCGACTCCAAGCCGACTGCACAACGAGTAGAAATCGTGGGACCGATTCTTATCTTTTTTGTGTTCGGTTATGGTGTCGGTCTCGTTGCACTGACAATGGTATAGTACCTTATAGTCTCACTGTCTAGCCGACACCAAACGTTTTAACCGACTCAACATCGACTCCAAACCAACCAATTTTTTAAGCTTTTCGGTTTAATTATATTTGTGGTTTGGTCTGTTTTCGGCCTGTTGTCAGTCCCGTCGGTGTGACTTGGATATACTAATTTTCAATGCAATATTAATCCTCAAGTCACCGATTTTGTCGGGTATAAACACCATGACTGGTATTATCATTATGCAAATAATCGAAAGATGTGAAATGATGGAATCTTTAATGTGATATATATGTGATATGGTATCTAGCTTAGATAAAAGAATAACAGGGGGGCGTTTCATCAAAATTTGTCCACCGACAACTGTTCAGCACTCACTGAATTTGACCAATCAGAGGCCTGGAAAATAGTCGGTGACAATAAAATTGTTGTTGAAAATGGTATTAGTCGGTGAAAACCATCAACTATAAAATGTTTCATGAAACGCCCCTAGACTGTCAGTCAGGCCCAACGTCGATTTTTCACTATCATCCTAAACAAAATGCCTTTTTAATAGTTGATATTCTGGTTAGATCGTCTTAATGTTTTTTCCAGACCAGTGGATGAATAAATGTAGGACCGACATCAGACATATTTGAATGAGAACATTGGCTAAAGGGGCATCTTGTTTGAAGACATGTAATTTCCCTAGTGCCAAAACATGTGGTGCACAATCATGCTTGTGCGCCTCCTTTCGGCAGCGCCTGGCAAATATGGACAACCTGCTATTTTGTATCATGACGGAAAATCAATATTGGACCTTACCGACATTGTCTTATACAACCCTGTTCGATAATCTTTTTGACATGTAGCATTGCAACTGAAAATCCCCCAGCGGAATATTGTTCAACAGTTGATATCAGTATACGTATTTGCAATATCAGTATGAAAGAGTCAATATTGTATTCCCGAATGATTAGTGCAATAAAACGATAAATGTACTTTGTTACACCAAATGCATAATTGCACTCGAATAATGCCTGCAAATATTACATGTTACATCGTCACGGTAGGTTTGGTTCGACGCTCGTATTTTATTGATTGACTTTATAGTTTATTAGATGTAGATGAGGAGAAAATGTCAGTATTTTTAACAAGATTTTGTGGGAATAATTTAGTATCTGATATTTATCGTTACTTTCGACCACAGTTTTTGAGACCAGACCAGGCTTGCACACTTGCACTTAGGTCCCAGGTACTGCAACCATTGATCTTAACAGCAACCGTTTATGGAGTGGGGCTAATTTCGATTATTTTACAGCAGACTGCGGTATTTAAACCCGTCGCACTCTATAGGCGTCATTTCAATTAGGTTATTGCCTGCTCTATTGAAGTTTGTGAAGGCAGATATCTCTTACAAAATTCATTGTTATAACGGTACAAATTTGCATTCTCCTTTTTTTCAGCGGCACATGGCGCGTCAAGCACCGCACCAGTCGCTGGCGGAGTCTTACGTCAGACGAAATGACGCATCGTGTGTAATGGGCACACTTGGTGACGTCATCTATTTTTATGACGTGTTTGATGATCAGCAGTAATATCCTAACCTTCTGAAAGAGAGTATGCAATTAGACCTAAATGTATACCAATATAAATTGAAAACTTATGCCAGATATTTCATTAAAACGTGTCTTATCCTTTATAATTGCGTTTTTTTTAATTTCCGAGATAAGCCAGTGATGCTAGGTTAGGATAGCTTTAGGCGCAGGCACCAGCACTCAAACTACACTGCTCTATCATTCAATGTGTAGGTCTTTGGATATGGTTCTCCCTTTGATGCGAAAGCAAGACCATCTACAAACCTGGATACACATCATTACCGGTGTTCGTTGAAGAACATTGGACCCAAAATTGATCCCTGAGGGATTACGGCGCATCAGTTATGAGGAAATGCATGGCTCAAGACTTAACCATCTTTTTGGCTAGTTCTGTGATCTATGTCTTATTGTAGGTCGATTGAGGTAACATTTCCCTTAAAATATCATCTTCAGGCCTGCTTTATGTTGCCGAATAGATATTTGAAGATGTCACAGTGCATACATGAAAAGGCCTGTAGGCATTTGGTTTGTTTTATTTGTCGGAATATGTAAACAGTAGTATCAGTATAAATCTGTGATGGATTTTCTGAATAAGTTGATCGTCATGCCTCTCGATAAAACAAACAATTCATCCTCTTTTCGATTGAGGCGTTTATATGGACGGACGTATGTCACCTAGAAAACCATTGATCTTGTATTTATTTAAGAGTTTTGGTAAAATTGTGATTTGATCAAGAGGCTTTTGAAGAAAAAAATCTTTTAGTCATGGCCGTTTTACGTCCAAATCTTGAGAGCAGGCGTTTTGTTAAATTGAGAGTTGAGTTGAACATCCGACCAAATGAGACACAGGACTATATTCGACTAAATTGTCTCTGTACGGGATTAAGTGTTAATATGTTTGCCATAGTTACATGCCGGTCAGGATAAGCAGGATGGAGATGGTGTACGTAGTACGTTAGTCTATCATTTAGGATTGAAGGGATCCTCTGAACTTCTAAAGAACTATGGAACACCCGCTGTTATACCTCGCGTGGGTGCTCAATCTTTGACGTGAAAATCTTTGACTTTTCAAAAATTCGTGCCTTTCTATAGTTCAAAGTAGTTGATATCCTTCAGTTTATATACTTCATCTTCAGTTTGATATATTTATTGATATAAAAAGAAGAAGGAAGGGGAGAAAGAAGAAGATGTAGAAAGACAGGAAATGATAACAAGATGAAGGTAATAAATGAGATAAAGAGTAAGAGAGACATGGCAAAATTGAAGATTAATATTATTACTTCCATCACCCTCCTAATTATTTTTGACGGAAATTAAGAAAGCATTTATTAACAATATTTAATGATTTTCTAGTATTTTGTCCCTCAAAAAAGTATGATATTCTGATGATGTCCCAAGGTTTGGAGAGCTAATTAATTTCACCACCCTCCTAATTATTGTTGACGGAAATTAATAAAGCATTGATTAACAATATTTAATGAGTTTGGAGGATGTAGCTTATTGGGTCACGTCTCATGCTCACCCAAGCAAACTGAACATGACGAGTCAAAACACACATGAGCATACATGCAGGATAGCCATGCCAATGTTATTGATATTAGCATAATATCAAAATAGGTATCCGAAGACAAGCTTGTAGTATAAACACCGGGGAGGGTTGATTAAAGTCCCTCGCGTTTTCTCAGGGTTTCACCGATGACTCCGGGATGGCTTAATTGCAGTAGACACCACCGTCGCCCTCCCATGAAGATACCCATTAATCTTCGTACCTTAATAACCGCCCCCATCACGTCGGGTGACGGCTGTATACCACCCGACTCTTCCCGCTTCCACACCTATGGTCTCTCACTTCCCATCCAGTTTCATCATCATCAAACATTATCATAAATGTTCCCTACGCTTCATTTATGTTCTTGCACTTTTATAATCAAAGGTAATGCAAAGTTTTGGGACATTTCGAAAATTGGATGGATGGTAATTCTTTAAAATGTTCATATTTTTGGATGCCTCTGTTGATATATTATAATCACTAGAAAATTTAGCCTCTAACACACTTCTGCTTTCGAGAAATTTGAATAATCAAAATTTACCGGTGCTCCTGGTAAATTTCAATATTTCAAATAGCGCCTCAGGCAATTCCATGGTAGCTGCGAACATGAAAATCTCTGAATATGCAGTTCTGATATATAATTTCCAAACGGGAATAGCATTTCGGTCGATTGTAGTCAAGAAACATTGTTTTAAAGCTAAAGTAATATCAGTCTTGAGAGGGAGCTATACAACATAAAGAGTTTATTTTTTACAATTTTATCACTTTAGACTCGATTTCAACCGCGACAACGATCACTGAAGATTGTAAAATCGCATGAACCAAATTCATGACCCCATACCAAATCTTTGTATTACCTTTAACACCATCGCATTGAGTTTCGACAAACCCACGTTAGGGCAATTTCGATACCAAATTGTACATTTATATCCCAAAGAAATCATTTTCTGATCATGTCATGACGATGTTCCCACATTTAAGTTGGTGATACACTAGACTGTAAAAAATGCCTTTATAGGTTGATTTTCGAAAGCCTTTGCGATCATGTTAACAAAGACATGGTCATGGTAAAAATGGGAACTAAAATTTAACTCCCAGAATGATTCATAGCCCACTTCAATTCATCCCGTGTGCTTCAGAAAACTATTCCCGTTACATAGTAAGTAAATTGTATCTGTTGCAATGCATTTGTAAAATCTCTTCTTCCCATAATACTACGAATTCTTCTTTTGAATGATCTCCGACACCTCTTTCCGTTTTATTACCCGTCCGAAAGTTAATCTTTCTCTGCTTCTTTTCCTTCTCATTAATATATTCCTTTCCCACATCCCACCCTTCCCATCTCAAAAGGCAAGTCAAATCTCTTCACCCCAGGTTATAAGCTGGTATCACTTCGTCTTCTTGCAAATACAAATGCATTATTGAAAAGATATGCCGTCGCTACAACAAGGAAATGATGTGAGATGTCGTAAATGCAAACTAAATGTTTTCAGGGTGCAGGGTTCGCAGGAATCTAATCCTCTACCGGAAAATGTAGCAGACATGCCAGAGTTATGGTCTGTTAAGTAGGGTTTGTGCATAGTAGGTTTCCCAATTTCAAACCAAAATCAATAATAAATTTGATTCCTTTTCCCCCCATTTGTAATGGATCAGCAGTCATGATCATGATCATGTACATGTATGTTTAGTTTGTTTGAATGACTGATTTCATTGATCTTGATTCTTTCGTAGGTATTACAGTTGTCATTTGTAAACCGCAAGTTTATGCAAAATGCAATATACGTACATTTATACAAACTATAGTGACGCTGCATTCATGTTATCTAATTGCGTATTAAACTCACTTGTTGCTGTGGTTACCGACTGATTGCGATATAGCAAGTGTATGATTGCTCCGTGGATATATCCGCGTTTGCCACGAGATAAACACTAACGGCAGAGAAAAAATAAGAGGATAAGCAGCGGCAAAATATTCACCCCTACATGATATTAATTCATATGTAAAAAAGAGTAAACAGTTAGGTGAGGGTAGACATAACGTCAGAATACCATTTTAATCGTGAAGCAAAGCGGTAGGGTATATTTTGATTCAATGCTTACATTTGTTTGACTACATATTCGTTTCATATGGGTGTATACCTCAACATTATCATGACATTGTAGTTTCTTTAATAACAAAAGATATGATAGAGAAGCTTTTATTTATCCTTTTTTTCTTCACTCAAACTATTTAGTTAAAAAGGTTATTGTCAGTATGTCTGTTAAAATGTTCCCGTGTTTAGTTTGATCCACTGTCGTCACATTTTCATATTTCTACGAGTGTGATTGATTCACTATAATTATGAAGGATGTGTAAATGAATGTTCCAGATTGGGCAAGTCCATGATACCCTGTCCCTTACGTCACGAATCACATCTAAAATTTAATGATATATCTAATGATTGTATAAGTAAATTAGCCCTTCTTGTTAAGAGTTTCTTTAGACCAAATATGAAGAAAAAAGATGATGCTAATATATGGTCAGTCTCTGCAATAATTTGTGACGTATGGGATAGCACATCACCGAATGCCATGGACTTACCCATTTATCATAATGCAAAATAAAATTTGTTGACAGGTCATGCAATTTTGTTTAAGCAATACTGGACTCAAGAACTTTCTGCCCCAGCGTTTATTGCACAGCGCCATTTCCATGTCAACTTATCAGCTGTGCGTAATAATATTGATAATATTGGGTTCTTGTATATTTAAACGCTCTTATCTGTCAGACTTGACACTCCTGGCGCTCACCATTATTTCCCTGGCTCTAGCATGGTACGTGGCCATTACGGCGCTCTAGCATTTCAAGGAATTAATTCTTGCCAGGTACCCATTTACACCACCTGGGTTGAGTGTGGCAAATGTATATCGATAGGGACTTTTCGATTTGCAAGACGAGCACGTGGACTGCGACGTGTGACATCCTTTTAAGGCACTGTCAGTGCCTTAAAAGGACGTCACACGTCCACGCAAATAGAAAAGTCCCAAGTGTCTTGCCAACTGAGGACATGAGTGCCGCGGCGGGACTCGAACCGCGGACCTTGTGATCCACAGTCCGGTGACATATCCACTCTACCACGACACCCAATACCTAGTTCCAACTTCATAGCAGAGAGGGGAATCGATGCGAGAACCAACAGCGCAAGTAGGAAAGCAGTGCTACACGCTGACCCGAGATGGCGCTAGAGGGAAAGCCGGAATTATTGCTTCTCGTACGGTATGGCTTTACACTGGTATTTAGATTTCTCAGTTCCATCTGCTTATCTTCCAAATACAGGACCAAATTAGTGTAGTACTCGGTGTTGTTATTGAGGTTTTATTTTATAGCTGGCTAGACTAAAATGTTTTTGTATCTTTTCATGTAAAAACACATTAATTATGTAGTGATTTTTATTGCATGTATTTCTTTGGAGATCTATGTCATCTCTTTTGTCGTTACCTTTTTATCGTTATTTGCTAAGATCCTGCTTAGAATAAATCTTCTTGTTCATTCTTGCGTGTAGAGGCCAATGACAAATCCAGATTGTGTTAAACAAAGGAGGCGCAGCCCACCAAAATGTATACATACCGGGATTTTATTTCTTCTAGGGGCTTTTAAATGGGAGGGGGCGGAGAGTAGGGGGAGTGTATATGAAATGATGACACTATGCTAGTGAGTGGTAGATGAATTGGAGGCACAATAGCCTATGTATACATGTATGGCTATAAACACAATGTTAACCATATGGAAAAAGTGTTGTGTTTATTCAGGGTATGCTTTACTACCCCCACGTTATACATGTAGATTATCTCCTTTAACAAATATGCCATTAAAAATTAATCATGTAGTATATTCATTGTCATACAAGAATTATTTTTCTTCTAAATATTCTTCAGTTTATAATGTCATTTTTTTTAAAGAGGAATGGTATTTCTACATACACGTTGATAAAGCACAGCGCTGTCATGGAAAATATGCCTCAAACCTCAGACCGTGTAATGTTTTAGAAGAAAAATAATACGCATGTATTAATTATGGTGTTTGTAAATTATCAGATTCTGTAAAGGGTACTATGTATATTTTGCTGACTCGAGCAAGATTTGGGTAATGCTAAAAACGCCGACAAGAGACAATAACCATATTGTATACTATTTTATTGGCGCTTCTATTGCGCTTCTATCGTTTTTTTTAAAATAATAATGACCCCTCGCGCATCTTAACAAATCACACTGCCTTGAAGTTGAGATTACATTCTATGCAGGGATGGATCTACGGGGCGGGGGAGGGGGTGTTAGGGGTTTAACCCCCCCCCCTCCCCTTGGGCTGCCAAGTGAAAATGTGATGTGCATAGAAAAACGCCATCATTGTGTCCAGACCCACACAGTATTAGTAGATGTTAATAGATGCCAGAAAAACATCACCTACGGGGGTTCAAAATAGCACCCCAAAAAGCGGCTCGTGGATGATGCTCCGCATCGTCCTTTGGTCAACCCCCCCCCCCTTGGCAAAAAGCTAGATCCGCCCCTGCTTTGTATGCGATGTTATGTCATCTTGATGACTTCGTTACCTATGCTTTCTTAACATGTGCTGGTAATCTATTGCAGCCATATGCCATTGTATACAGTTTTTATTAAGCAGACCATCGTCAGATCTTTTTTTTTTTTAAACAGTTTTGTAATATATTTAAATACGATCGCAAAGACTCTCAAGAACTCAAGACGTCAAAGGCAATTCGCATTACCCTTGTTTTTATTTTAGTGAAATCAGACCCGGATGATGGAAGATGTAATTGTATTGTTCACACATTATTTTCAAGAGATAAGAAACGATTAGTTTCTATAAATTTCCTTAATTTGAGTTTTTGAAAGTTCTCGCGATCTTATCCTTAACATTTATTTGACAAATGTGCAATAAGAAAGTCTACATCGTTCAGAGTTTGGCTACATATCAGATTGCCATTAGTAGCGGCACTGATTATTGCAATATTTCTACTTTGTTAATATTATATTGGGTCACAGTCATTAATACTCTAATGGTATATATACATCTTATTCTTAATATTCTCTCTACTATTTAATCTGTACTTGCTTAATTTTCAATGTTTCTTTTTAATACTTAGTTTTACATTTTGGTGTCGAAAATGCTATTTTGTGAGATACATATTATGTTTACATTAATGACCATGTTTACATAAATCTGTGATTTGTGAAATCTACAATATGTAATATGGTTCATGTATTTTTAAACCGTTAATATAACCAGGGGCTTGGCAGGAGGGGGCAAGGTCATTCATACTGAACTTTCCCCAAAATATTGGAGGAGGGAGGGGTAATACCCCCACGACGCCCCCGACGTATAAGTATAATCAAGTCAGCATTATTTTATGTCCATCGAAAAACGGTTGTACATTGTCACATTTTAATAATTATAGCAAATAAATACAATTTTATCAAATTAAAATGATAATTGATCATCTTGTTGATTTAATTACGCTTCAATTTTTGTTAACGTACAAACATTTTTCTGTAATAGAATGTGACGTTCCCCGATCTATATGTCTTCTTGTCATCGCCTCAATCACACTTACATTGAAATTTCATTTCTGTTTGCTTACGGTTTGTACTAATGTATTGTTTTGAAATATTCACAATTTTCAGAAAGCATGGGTGTGTGTATGGGTATGTACGTGGATGTGCGCGGGTGTTTGCATGTGTTCGGGTAGGCGGTGGAGGTGGGTGGGGAGGAGGGGGCGGGGGTTTGAAGTGGCAAACAATGCCTGTGATCCCCCTTGGATCTACCCCCCCCCCCACCTCCCCCACAACGCCAGAGGAACCTGGGTATGCCTTTGCGAGATACAAATCCAGACAGGTTTAATGAGCTGGTTAGCCTGCGGTTGTGGAGAAACATCGCCTTTAAATAAAAATAAACGACGACAACAACAAAACGGACAAAAATAACACTAGCCGGTCAATAACAAAATGAACTTTCTATTTTGTTTAATTCTCCCAAGTAATACCGCTTGCTACAGCAGCTAGATTTATAAGTACACAAGAATACAAGACGCATGATTATTGGGATAATAAATTGTTCAAACTAGACCACAATTCTTTATAATGTTCCCCAGTGATCTCAAACATAACAAAATGTAGTTCTGTAATAAAATACTACACATTATTCCATTTACAGTCACATTAAAGACCTTTTTAACATCATAACATAATACGAAATGAATAGAAATATACAATTGTATACACATTGCAATGATGTAATTTGAAATTAACAATTGTATACATACGAAACTAATGTAAATTTGAAAATAACTACATGTATGCATATTCCTTTGATGTAATTTGAAATTCAATGATTTTATACATATTCAATTGATGTAATTTCAAATTATATAATTGTATAGGTATTAAATTAATGAAATTTGAAACACTGAAAATGTAGATTTAAAAAAAATGCATGTATGTTTCGTTGATACCATTCACAAAAATCAGAATTGTAGATTATCATCAGTGATATCCACTTCATACTGGACAATTTTTCTTTTTTGACAACATTTGCGAATTAAGAAAATACACAAAGAACTGCCAAATTACCTAACTGGGGTTCTGTCTGAAGTAAAAAATATAAAAACATTACTCTTAAATACGCCTATATGACTAAAATGTAGTGCATGGTAATTCCATACTGTACAAAATGCAAAACATCCATGATACAAATATTCACCCTGAAAAGATATTAAAAACCACTAAAACCATTTTTACATGATAAAAAACGAATGCCACCTATGAGTACTATACTTTGCTTGTATTACTTTAAGAATAGAATGGTAGACAAAATCCGCGCCATTTGGAGGATCATGAATTTGAGAAATCTGTTATATGGTTATTATAAGTAGATTATGATAACAATAACAATGACAACAATAATAACAAAATATACAATATCAATATAAATAATACTACAAATAAAATACAATACATGTTTCTTAAAAAGCGCTTTACCATTAACTGCTAAAAGTGCTTACAATATAATTGTATCCCGATAAATGGACACAATCACTATTCTAAACAATAACGCACAGATTTCCCCACTCCCGTGAAACATTCCTGCAAGTCGCCTTTTCATTTAAGATAGTGTAATAAGAAAGTAGATTTTGAAACCTTTCTAAGACCACAATATGTGATTTGTATACGAAAAATAATAAGAAGAAAAAAAGCCTCAGATGATAGCACCAAAGAAAAATGACACATACACAATTTCCCTCTTAGAGCAGGGCCCCGTCTTACAAAGAGTTGCGATTGATCCAAATCAAAGACAAGTCCTCCAATCAATCGCAAGTTTGCATTCTAGTATCTCTTAAGTACATAGTTGCGATTGATATCAATCGCAAGCAAGTTGCGGTTAGTATCAACTCTTTATAAGAAGGGACCCAGGATTAACTTTTGATGACTCCTTTCATAACTTAAAGATTTGTTTATTTTTATAGTAAATACATAGGTACATTTTAGTGCTAATGCCACATGAAAAAGATTGCTAAACACGACTAGGATTATTCAAAACATTGTACTCAAATAACCGAATCCAAGCTGTGTGAGTAGTACTATATGTATATTTTCGGTGCAGTGTTGCAACTGTTCCTAATTTTAATTAATATTGGGTCAATTTTCCAAAACTGCACAGTACTCAATAACTCTTCTTTACAACATTTTCAGCCGTTTTCAAATAAATTTCAGACAGTCCCTCTAATCATGTAATTAATTGACAGCTATTCAACTTTATTCTTAATTATGCAAGATGCATTATAAAAATCGAAATCAAATACACGAACCAATGAATTACAATTCCAGGACAATCGGGAAAAATATGATTGCAGGATGATCCTACATTATGCTCCGGTATTTATTGCTCCTAACGTGTTTTTAATCATAATCAAAGATATATGTTAAAGCCACACTGTCCTATTTGTAGCTACTTGCTCCCTCTATATAGAAACAAATGCCTAATCGGTGACCATTGGTCCCCCATGATCCTCTTCTTGAGAGCTGAGTTGATGAGATAACCACCTGTGCAGTGACCTTGCAGGGTGCTCTAATCCCTCAAATAAACTAGTACAGATAAGCTTTAAGAGTTTTACTTGTAAGAGGGTAACAGGTTAGGTTGAGGGCTAGGTTTAGAGTAGGGTATATTGTTTGGTGCAGGATTAAAGTTAGGTACTCAATTAATCCAGGGAATTGGCAACGGAACAACTGCCGCAGGAGTCTGTGTCGCAATACCGAGTGAAGCCCGCGTGTTGGACAAACGTAGAGGGCGTCTCATGAACGAAGCTCAGTTTCATCATCGGGTTGGCGCTCAGCGTCAACTACGTTTCCATGGCCAGGTTTCTTTCACCAGCGATATATGGCGATTCCGCACGGCTAGAGCGAATGGGTTTAGTTTTGTGGAGGTTGTTGCCCTCTTCTAGAGTTTCAGGTAGCGGGCGGTCGAGAGTTTCAGGAAGGAACAAAGCGATGCCTCCGCAAAAGAAGGATGAAATGCCGAAGATAAGAAGTGGACCAGGTTCGTAGATCCTGTTCTATAGGAGGGATAGGAGGGGGAGTGTAAATTTGAAACGAAACGCCAGTTTTACATTAAAAAAAAAAAACTTGTTTAATAACGGCACGATCGCACAAGCTTTCAAGAAATCGACCTTAGGCAAGTTCCAAAAACTTCGCTTACTACTTGTTTAAATGTGGGAATATCACAATGACGCCTCATATAATCTTAACGAGATTAATATAGATACTTCGAAAGAGAACCGAGATGTGACGTCGTACTGGTCAAGCTGGTTCCAAACAATTGCATGCTAAACAGTAAGGTGGTGATCGCATCAGCTAGGCCCTAACACTGAATTTTCCCTGCTCAAGGCCCGTTGTTTGAATGATTTCGCGGTGAATTTCATTCGCAGGCTCTCTTTTTTTAAAACCAGTAGCCTGGAAAGCAAGCGAATAAAACGACAGCACTTCGGTTCTCTGTAGGGTATTTAAATTGCTTAAGTTTGATTTCCTTAAAGTTTTTTTTTTTTTGCGATCGTGTGTAAAGAACAAATCCCATAGCATTATGTTTGCAAGTTCCAAGGAAAGAATTTTTCTCTCGTTTTTGTAGTTGAATGGTTGGTTAACCTTAGTATAATATATTTTACTTCAAATGCATAATTCATCCAGGAAAATATATCCACACAAACGACGTGGTTAAACTTCTTATTTAGAAGGGGATAGAACCCTCTAAGTATTTTGTTTATTAGTTTCCTTCTTCAAACGTAATGCTCGTACAACTCCGTCTAAGACTTAGTTGTTCAGTTCAGATTATAACTTTCACTAATGATGACATAAGAGAGAAGACAAAATAGACGAATAAATTGTGTACAATGAATTAAGGATACTTAGTCGAGTGGATAAGACATCGGGCTGTGTACTTCATGGTTCAAGCCCTACCGCAGCATCAATGTCCTTTGGACATTTGGCAAAATATTAATCTACTATCAACTGGAACACTTGACTTTCAGTGGCTTAGGGTCGCTGGGCTACATCCAGTGTTAAACAGTAGGATGGATATGTGAGCGATTATGAATGTAGTTATATTTGGTTCTTACTAGATAAATAACAAAGGGAGCCATGACACCGCCGACACGGGACCAAAATGAGCATAGACCAAATCCAACATTTCTGGTGAGGAAAGAAAACAAGATGGAGTTTAATAACAAAACAGAGTATATACATAAATCATCCATATCGCGAGTCGTGGTCAAGTGGATAAGTCGTCCCCAAAGGTGTTAAATTGGAACCGATGGGAAGGAATTCCATCAATGCTGTGAGCACCAAAAGTGGTATCCAAACAGAGCCGGGGTAGTATTAAAGCTCCTTGAGCACATCGCATGGTGGTTTGCAATTACCAGTTTTGTAATTGATATCATTGGTATGTCAAACAAGTGATTAACACCTTATTCATTTATCTCTTCATTGTTTAGTCATGTATTCATTTATTTAAATTGTATTTACATGTATATATATATATATATATATATATATATATGATTTTCTTTTCTTTCCTTTCGCTCAAAGGCCTGTCACTTAACTTGGTCATTAATATCATTTTTCACAGCTTTGGTCCGTGTACCCCAAATTCGGTATACTTTATGCGATAAGCATATTGGGTAAATATGACCCAACATTTCCTAGAGAGCAAATAAGTTAGTACCAACAACAACAACAACAACAATGACAACAACGACAAGGCACCAATTGTTTATTCATTTATTCATTAATTTGTTATCTAATTTTCTTTCCTTTTGTTCAAAGGCCTGTTAGTTAACTTGGTCATTCATTTTATTTTTTTACAGTTTTGTTCCATGTACCCCAAATTATGTATACTTTATCCAACAGGCATATTGGGTAAATATTACCCAACTTTTCTTACAGAGCAAATAAGTTAGTACCAACAACAAAAACAACAACAATGACAACAACGACAACAACAGCAACAAATTCATCATTCAAACCACCTACCTGATCGACGTGGGAAAAATCTCGGTTCCGTATACGAAGACGGTGCCGAAACTGCAGGTGATGCCGAGTTTCCCGATCATTGCGAAACTAACAATGACGGGCTGCAAGTTCGTACCATCAGCTGTAATTGAATACAAAACATCGGTCAATAAGTCGCGCCAGAAATGAAATTTTGACAATAAAAGTACGAATGTGTACAAATGAATAAAAACAAAAGACATATAGAGCGAACAACTGTGACGAATAAAATTGGAAAAAAAAAAATCGTCAACAGTTAATAACGGGATCGAGATTTAAGTTAAAGAAAGAAATTCACACGATATGAAAAGTAGGAAAAACACATATTAGATTACTTGGAAGGAACTCAACATTAGAATAACCCTTAATACACAAAAGGGTGTTTTGTTCTGTGGGCTAATGTGCTATAAAGAGAACTGTTACACATTTTATTTCGTATAACAGTTCTTTTCAGAACTCTTGCTGAAAAACAACATGTAGCAGTCCTTGAAGTATCTACATAGTGGTATCGCGATCACCCCTCTCTCTCTTTATGTCTAGGGGGTGTTTCACAAAGATGCTAAGTCAAACTTAACCCATAGTTGGACTTAAACATTATGGAGAGCCATTTACAGCCTTAAAATAGAACATATTTAAAAGCGAAATTCCACATCAAGATAATAGAAAATATGAATGATTTGAAACAACATTTTATGCTTTTTAAAATAACTTTAAAAAAATATTTTCTTAGATGCTAACGGCTTTCCATAATTGTCAAGTCAAACTTAGAAATAAGTTCAACTTAAAATCTTTGTGAAACACCCCCTAGGTATTCCACCGTGCAAATCTACAAAACGTATCTGACATCAAGTCTGTATGCTTACCTGATGTTTCCGGAACATAGGCTGTGATGATGCAAGCGACAGCAGCTACAAAGTTAGATACGACTAGTGTCGGTCGTCTTCCCCATCTAAGACAAGGTGAGAAATTATTATTATAATATTTAAACTAGAACGTCATTTATCAAAGTCATTAACAAAAAATAGCGTAGCTTTTGTGTCTCTGATTTGCATAATGTCCATGCCTGCATGCCCGCCAGAGTAACTGCAAGAGTCTGATAAAACTGAATCATGATTGAAGATCTGTGCCCCCCTTTCTCAATGCGATTTTATGAAGCACACAATTCCTGCTTTATATAAAGGGGATGACCACAGTACAGTGGTACTAAGTTAGCCTTGATTACAGCTAGTAGGAAAACGGGGAGAAACATATCAAAGTTGAGGAAAATCTGATAAGGGTGTGACTATAAGGTTTCTAATGTTGTGATCAATTAAAAAAAAGAATAAAAATGAACCCATTTTCATCTAAGAGCTATTTGTTTTTACTCAAACTTTCAGATTAAAAAAGAGCTATTTCTCCATTTTGAAGTTCTCCAGTTTATGGGGATCACATTGGGAATAATATATATATATATATATATATATATATATATATATATATATATATATATATATATATATATATATAACATGGGAATCAACTTTAAATTTAAGCAACGTGGATGTGTTTAACGGCTATAAGAGTAGTCATAAAATGGCAGAACACATTCTTCAATATTTGTTTCTTGATTGATTCTTAAGTTCTTTTATCACATCGAAACGGGAAAAATTTATCTGTAACAGTTTCGATGTCTCGTGTTCGTTCAGAAATCTTCCTCAGACGCGAATTGGCATCAGATCAAATCAAATCAAATTACTAACATGAAAAGATTGAAACAGAGTACACAGACATATTTCTCTTTTTTACGATTCCCAGAACTCACCCTTCTCTTTGTTTAATGAACTTACTTGACCAGTGTATACATAATGAGAGTGTATGCCGGTATTTCGACAAGACCGAGAAGGAAAAAATTGAGGTATTTATCACCGGCAAGCTCACTGCTGTTCAGAGACAATCCGTAGTACACCAGGCTACACATCAACCTGTTTGGAAGGGCGGGCGGGGGGGGGGGGGGGGGGGGGGGGGGGAAAGGAATAGAGAATGATATCGAAAGGTTAGAAAGTACGGAGTAGAGAAAGAACATCTATATCAATTGGTGCCTAAAAGATGTCCCATTGATGGTAGCGCCTAAAAAATTGAACTGATATTTTGATTGATTTATATCTTTTATACCAAGACAAAAAGAGGGCGTGAACTCTATGTTTTGGCGGGAGTGAATGTACCGTCTTGGTTTATCAGCTTTCCCCGTCATCTTTAAAATTTCTAAAGAATTATTATCACCTAATTATCCCCCAAATGGCTTTTTCAAACATTTATTTTTCTGAAAAATTCGAGCTGACGTTAAATTACGAGAACCCGCTCCCCCCCCCCCCCCATCTCGAAAGAAACAACCACACATGAACCAGCAAATGTGAGAAAATAGCGAAAGATAAGATTTACCATTGACAGAACATATTGACTGAGTTTAAAAACAGCCTTTTCTTTCTGAACAGACCAAACACTGTGGTCAGCGACGATGTCGACGTCGACTTCCTCACGTGATTAACCGCCATCTCGGCGTCGCCTTTCTCCGATTCACCATTCGACATCCCTTCCGTCGACTTCTTCTTGTACGTTTCCTTTTTCATGGCGAAGTCATCGTCCGAATTGGTCAAGACCGGGACATGACCGAGGTTGTTGAATTCCGCTATTTTCTCGACGACTTTTTGCGCATCGCTGGTACGCCCCCGGGACAGGAGCCAGCGCACCGACTCGTGGATTAACCTACACAAAATGAAATGGAATAAATGAAAGTATACATCGATACATTTTATTTCTACTTTCACAAAGAATAAGATCGACTTTAAGTTGTACTTAACTATGGCAGGATGTTCATGCCACTGGTTGCTCTCACTATTAGTCTCTCAATACAATGATCTTTAGATAATATTTTCCCTCAAATAATGAACTGTCAACAAAATACATTCTGTAGACTTGTGACCACGATTTGTACGTCCCTTGAAAAACCAATGCCAGGAATGTTTAGAGGAACTAGTGGCATGAACGGCCTGCCATAGTAAAGTTAAACTTAAAGTCGATCTTAGTCCTTGTGAAACACCCCCATATATCGTTTACTACAATTGTCGGTCTTGTGAGAATAGTGTATAATTAACTTTTGTCAGAAGGCCCAAGAGACGGACAAGATTTATGATTCCGAAAATGACATAGGGTATGTTATGAATTATTTATGTTGCCTTCCTCCAAAGGTCTGTTATTTCAAGGATTTGTTTTACTGAAGATTTGTTTTTTTAATCAGAATACTATCGCTCCAAAAGTGAAGTGAATTTCATTTTTCGAAGGTTCGTAATTCCGTCAAATTCCCTAAAAATAATAAACGATGCTTTTTCATTTTCTAGATTTGATATGAATTTACGCAATTTCAAATCTTCGGAGTAAGGAGCCTTCGGATTTATGAACATTCGGAAAATCGAAACTATCTAAACATTGACACTTTCGAAAAACATGATAATTCGGATTATGAACTTTCGGATCTAGGAACCTTCGGAATTATGTACCGAAATAAAAAGGACATGTAAAAATGGTAGATACCACAGTTCCCTCCACCCCCCTCCGCTCCGAATTACGAACGTTTCCAAAACCGGCATGTAACTTACAACAATAATGGACCTTACCAGTAATAGAATATTGCCAGGAAGCATGGTATGGAGATGGCAATCTGCATCCAGCGCCAGTCTTTTAGGAGCCACGCGATTGGAGCGAGGAGGGTGACGCCCAAGCCCCATGAAATATTGTTGATGCACGCTGCCAGGGTGCGCTTCTTGGGTGTGAACATCTCCACGACGAGCACGTACTCGACGATGTTGATACCCTGATTGAGAAAGAGCGGAGAATGTCAATAAACTCTCTATATTATACTCAATTGGATCTTTTTTTTATCAGTGCTACGTGAACTATTATTGGAGGTGTCGTGGTATGTGGAGATGTCGTGGTATAGTGGTTCATTTACTTGACTCTCAATTCAAGGTTGACGGTTCGAATCCTAGCCCGGGATTAACGTCATTTGACAAGACATTAATCCACGAAATTGCCACTCTACACCCAGGGCTTTTGCTGAGGTAATAATAATTGCAGGGCCCTCAATTATTATTATTATTATTATTGGATCACTTGAGATGCTGAACTGATCTATTTGTGAATGAGAAAAGAGTAGGGACTAAACTAAACAGGGAACGCCTTTCTCTGATGGGGAAACTGGCGAGTGCGCATCACCCAATTCCAAAGTACGGGAGGGGCAAGGCCCGTCCCCGGATAAGACTGAATTGTTCATGTTCCTCTGTTCCTCTAGGGAAACAGAATTTGATATTCAATGAGTTGTACATGGTAAGTTTTTTTCTTTTAACATAAAATATTTACACTTTTTGTTAGGCCCTCCCCTTCCTCAAACGTTGGATATATTAAGAATTTTGTCGATAAAGAGCAAGATACCACTTAAATCTGAGCTGCCGTGATTTTTTACTTTGAAGGGGAATAACAAAAAACACGTGAGGGGTCAGAATTACTTCACGAACCTTGCCTGACACACTCAAAATCTCATTCTAAAACTAGCCCTAAATATACTCACATTCTCAAACATACCCACAAGAAACCAGACGGAGACGAAAGCGTAGTAGTTGTAGAGGAAAGCGACAACCAGTCCACATATTCCTTCTCCGATGAAGGACACGATCAAAACGGTTTTTCGTCCATATATGTCCGATAGCTGCCCCGCACCGAACGCCCCTACCATCACCCCTGCAAAGTAAACGGATTGTGCCGTTGAGGGCCAGATGTCTCGATCGCACACGAGGTTCATCTGTAGAAGACATTCAAACAAATTTGGTTTATAATAAGAAAGAAAAAAAATTGGAAGAAAAAACCCCCCAAAAAGAAACGGTCACCCATTGGAGAACTGACTTTGAAAATATAGAGTAACATTGTTTTGATGAATTAAGCTAGAAACATCAGAATTACGAATCGAATATGAATCGAAAAAGGGCTACTTGTTAGAATACTCCACAGGGAGTGAAGAGTGTGCTCTCTAAAGTGCATAATCACAAGAAAATCCAGTGAACGGGGTAATAATATTGTAAGCACTTGGTTCGGTTAATGGTAAATGGCTTTGTAAAAAACACGTATTATTTATATATAATCATCGTCGTTTTTAATATCATTATTATTATCATTATTAATAATAATGTTAATATTGTTGTTGTTATTAATACTTTTTATCATCATTATCATCATCAATATTATTATTGTTGTTGTTGTCGTTATTATTACTTTTATCATTATCATCATCATCATTATTATCATTCACGAACTGATACCTCGATAACTGCCGTTGACTCCTCGGGGTAGATGGTGTAATATTCCCATCCATTCTGACATCCAACTATCTGAGTCTGATCCGTTATCATCTCCCCCTCTTTGACGTCATACATCAGACAGTTCTCGTAGCTCTCGACGCCGAATCTGACAGCGCCATCATCGGTCTCGTTCTGGAGCACCAGCGACTGGTTAGGAAAAGTGTTTGGTGCAGGGTTGCAGTGGTAGTATTCCGGCGTGGCCAAGGTAAAAGCCTGGCCAGAGGTTTCCGGCAAGAAAGTACAGAGACAAAGACCAACTTGTGAATGAACATACTGTTAATGATGTAGTGTACAATGCACATAATTTGTCACTGAATGCTACAAAACTTTAGCTGAGAGGCATAAACCTCCCGAATGTAACTGAAAGAAAAGTTTAATTAATTTCAGTAAATTTGTGTAGCTAACGTACACACGGCTGTAAAGATTTTCGACAAATAAACCTGAATAGCAATGCTCATTTGCTAATGAAACAGTACCAAGATATTGCTTTTCGACTATTTATTGGAAGTTCTTGCAATCCAGTCATTTATTTATTTTGATTATTATGAACATCACTTAGTTGGGGGAGGGGGAGGACAAACGGTCATTGAACAAACTCTGTATAAACATTGTTATACTCCAAGCAAGTTTTTTAGAGTCACTGTTGAACATTTTTTGTTTAGGGCGGGGGGGGGGGGGTGCTCATACATGTACGTTTACTTTTACTTTGCCTTTTGTTCTTGCCAGGGGGTAATTAGAGTTCCACCCGTCTTTAATCCAGAATACAGGATTCTTCCCTTATCACCATCAACATCACCACCACCACCACAACATCAATTATCACCATCATAACCCCCAACATATAACCATCGCCACAAACCCCATCACCACTACCATACCCACCCCCACCACCACCACCATCTCTACCATCACAATCATCAACGCTGTGATCCATCATTACCACCATCACCGTGCCAACACCGCCAACAAGATCATCACCACAAGCCCCACCAGCACCCCATCACTAACACCCTGGCACTACCATCACCACCAGCACCATCACTACCACCACCACCACCACAATGATGAGGACCACCACCACATTACCAACACTACCACCAACAGTACCACCGTCACCACTACCACTACCACCGTCACATTCATCATCACCACTACCACTACCATCCGACACCAACACGATCATCACCATCACCACCACTACCACCACCATCACCACCACCACCATTTACTGCTTACCCCTGAGAATATCTGCCAGGCAGGGAACCATGTTCCTGATACAGTGATGAGGATGAAAGCCAGAGTCTGGTATTTACCCCAGTCTTTAAGCTCGTGCAAAACATCATCCAACTCCATCCTGATACTCTAAATCGCCAAAACAGCGTCGTCTCTGAAAAAAATGAATGGTGATAAAGGAGTATGAAAGCCTATACTTGAGTTTTGGCTACCCGGTGGTATATTGTGTTTTAAACTGCAACGATGCAGGTGGAAACTGATGCAAGTGACTTTTTTCATCTCTGTCTCCATTACGATTTTTACTTTGACACGACCACCTTTTCTTTTCTCACTGTCCTTTCCCCTTTTGATTAGTGCCTACTTTTCCTTTCTCCATAACATGAGACCCTAGTTCAAGGAGATTTAGAGCCCCCTTTTCTCTATAATTGTCCCTATTGCATTTATAGATGTTATAATAATGTTACTTATAAAGTACGTTTTAATCTTTCTTCATTAGATTGTTTTTTGTCTTCTTTATAAGGTATAATTTTTTGCACTGGAATCTCACAAATCTTAACATTTGACACACGCACTTGGCCAAGGCCAACGACATTGATTTTATGTTGGTTGATTTTGATAACTCCAAATTATGATGAATCAATCTGTGTGAAACCCGCCTTCTCAGTTTGTAGCGGAAATGCGGGTGTCTGCAAATGATTATTTTATAAACAGATGATCACTTTATCTTTGAAATAATAAGTAATCTTCTTTGTAATAAGTAATCTTTCTGGTAATCATGATAATTTTCAAAGGAAAAAAGGAGTTCAGTATTCATTCCGAATTTCTCTCTTAAATGAAGTATGACACTAGAAGGGAATACAAAACTATATTGTCTATTGTCTAGAGGTACTGGACTAATGAATACCTAGAAAACATTGTTTTATATCAATGTATACAATTATCGCCATGTTTTTCTCGTTGAACTTCTAAGAATCATTTTGCAATTTGCCTTACAAACTAAATTTGTACCGAATTTATTTTGTTACAAAATGAGCTAAAAACAATTATTTTGGTGAAAATTTTTTTGTAACAAAATAAATTTATGAAAATGATTTGTACCGAATTCATTGTATTTATGATTTGTACCGAATTCACATCATTTGTACCGAATCCATTTTGTTACAATATTTGTACCTGCGAATTCATTTTGTTACTAAATGATTTGTACCGAATTCATTTTGTTACTAAATGATTTGTACCGAATTCATTTTGTTACTAAATGATTTGTACCGAATTCATTTTGTTACTAAATGATTTGTACAGAATTCAATTTGTTACAACATCATTTGTACCGAATCCATTTTGTTACAAAATTTGTACCGAATTCATTTATGTTACTAAATGATTTGTACCGTATTCATTTAGTTACAAAATCTTTTTGTACCGAAGTCATTTTGTTACAAAATGATTTGTACTGAATCCATTTTGTTACAAAATTTGTACCGAATTCATTTTGTTACAAAATGACTTTGAACCGAATTTATTTTGTTACAAAATGATTTGTAACCGAATTTATTTTGTTACAAAATGATTTGTACCGAATTCATTTTTCACAAAATGTCTTGAGACGCCAAATGTTTCCTTGGTTTTTCGGTATAAAATCACCTCATTTAGTCACAGAATACACTAAAAACTGCTTTTTAACACAATTACAAATTTTGTAACAAAATGAGGTGATTAATTATACCGAAAAACTAGGGTAACACTTGGCGCCCCATAGTAGCCAGTACACTAGCTAGCTAGCTAGCTAGCTAGCGCGCGGTCGATTGCTGGTTTTCGAAATTGCTATTGCTGGTCAACGTCAACATGAAGTGTTGTATGCATGTCGTATGTGCTCCGCAGCAGTCAAATTTGACGGCTTTTTCTCTCTGTTCTTGGGTAAAATTTCGAGAATGTGCTGAGAGATGGAAACGTCTATCTAGCGGTTATTCAGATAAGGCTAAGAAGTTTTGGTCAGCTCTTGATCTAGCTGAAAACCAGACTCTGAACAAATTTAATGACATCAAGTTGCGATATGGCTACCACCGCAAATGCTACCAGCGATTCACCGATGTTTCGTTGCTGACAGCAGCCGAAACATTGCTACAACAGCAGCAAGCCTCTAGTTCTACTTCTGCCCAATCTCTCCAAAGTTCCAGTCGAGATGAAGAAGAAGGTTAGCAACAAGATGGATATGTATTTTCAGTTTCATATAGAATTGATCTCGAAAACTAAATTCGGGCGCAGGCTCGGAGCTCGGCCTCTACTACTAACTCCAGGGAGCTCCGCCGCCCAAAACGCAGGCGGCGTAGCTCCCTGGAGTTAGGCCTCTTCCAACTGGTAGTGCGTTGCAGTGCAGTGCAGTGGCACGGCACGGCATCTCAATTGCCTGTTAAATGTTAACAATAATGTAATGTATTACTACTATTTAGGGCTTAATCATGAAGGCCTTTGGCTAATCAGTAATCACTAAATGACTAATCACTGTACATGACCATCATGTTGTACACAAACAATGTGTATAGGGCAGCTACATGTTAAAAGCAAGTGATGATATACATCTTGTGTCTTGTGTGTGCATGTTTTGTGCCTAAATGTTATTTTTTACAGACGTGTATCAATCAGATGACATAATGAGATATTTTTATTTACGTCTGACGTCTGGGGACCGGCTTTTAAATAATTTAACATCACCATCAAAAGACAAGATTCAGTCTAACCAGGCTCCGCTGAGTCCGTTTGCAAATTTGCTATTAATTTTGCGTCTATTGAATATTGGATTCAAACAGTACACCATACGATAAATAGGCATGATTGCTAAAAGTGACATCGCATGCACGAAGACAATAAAACAAATCTTACACATCAAGGCAAGGAAGAGCAGGTTAAACTTTAAAGTGCTCTCGATATCTGATAGAGAATGATCAACACAATTTGTTTGTCTGATTTAAATGAAATGTTTCAGTAAAACTAAAACAACTGTGACTGCACACAGATTTTCATTTGAAATAAATGATTTGATATTAGTTTGAAAAATATTAGCCGGGCATTTATGTTTGGGAATTTAACTCTTAATTTTGTTTTCCCTTTATTTGTTCCCATATAATTCATAGGTGACCAACAAGAGGCCACAGAAGAACCACCAGCAAAGCGTCTCCAGGTGCCAGAGTTACCGAGGGAATGCTGCCTATGCCACTCAAACCGATATTGCCGGGAAAGGCTTTCAGGCAAGAGGATGAGAGAGAGACTTGTCGCCTGTCAGAAGCTAGAAACCAGCAGTTTATTAAAGAAGGCAGCAAAGATGACTGGTAATTTCTTTTGACAAATTTCTTCATTTACTCAAAACTGAAAAGTGATTCTAAATTTCAAATAGTACGTCCATGTAACTGTTCTAATGGTAATAAAAGTTAGATGACTGAAAACAAATTCAGTACCACATTGGATAGTTCATAGGTTATTTTCTTTAAGCTTTGACTGTGTTTACATATATGATTTGTAATGACTAGTATAATTCCACACTTTCCTAGTTTTCTGTCTAATATTTGTACCATTGATTCATAAGTTCAACTTTGTAAAAGAGAAATTGAAATAAAATCTGTTGCATAGACTTTTTTCAATACAGTTTGGAATAAAATCAAAGTGAGACATTATTAACAGCTTTGGAGAGATATTGATATTTATCCATGAACTTAATTCTTATTTTTATCCATGAACCTAATTTTGTTGTTGTATTTTCCATTCCCCCCTCTTTTCCTTTCACTATTTTCTTGTTCAAACTGTAGGTAATCGAGCATTATTTCTCCAGATCCAGGGCAAGGACTTAGTTGCATCTAAGGCCCACTACCATGCCACCTGTTACAGGGAAGCAACTAGAATCTTCAGAAAAAGACCCAGAGAGGAGGAGAACCCAGAAGAAGCTGCATATCACATCAGTTATGAAGTATTTTGTAGAGATGTAATTGACGGGAGGATAATTGACAAGAAAGAAATCCTTAGAATGACAACATTATCAGTGATGTTTGTTCAGTGTGTACAGAAAAATCAGGGATTAGATGCTTCTTCCTACAGACCAGACACTCTAAAGAAGAGGTTGCGAAAGTCATACCCTCAACTGCAGTTTGTCAAAGCGTATCTCAGCCTGGAGAGTGAGCTGGTGATGGTTCACACCATTCCAGTACCGGATATCAAAGACTCTTCTAAAGTGCAAGAGATATTCACCTCAAGCGAAAGTGAAGATATGGACACTGAAAATGAGACGAATTTGAGTGCAACTCCATCAGCACATAAACTACATGTAGGGGATATGTATTTCACAGCACGCAGCCTGAGGGAGGAGTGCATGGCTGTTGATGCATCCCAAACATGGCCACCAACCGGAAGGGATTTGTCTCTAAATGTTGCTAGGGACAAAGTACCAGTTAGGATATATAACTTCATAGCATGGATGATCGGAGCCTCAGATGAGCCAGTTGGGGACAGGCGAGTTAATGTACTGGACCACTTTGACAGACGGATCCTGTCCTTGGCACAAGATATCATCTGTGCTACAAAACAAGCAAAGAAGCACCTACCATAACAGTCAGTGTGCCCTGGCGATGACAGTACGAGTACGACACACCACTGGCTCTGCAAAACTCATCAATCTACTCAATGGCTATAGACACACAACCTCACACAGGTCAGTCCTAGAACATGACACAGCTCTAGCTGAGAGCGAGATTAAAGCCTATCCGCACTAGTTTGGCGTGGTCACTTACAGGTGGTTATCTCATCAAATCAGCTCTCAATTAACGTTAAAAAAGGGGACCATGGGGGACCAACGGGTACCACTTAGGTATTGTTTGCTATATAGAGGCGCAAGTAGCTACAAGTAGTGCAGTCCCACTTTAAGAAATCATCACTTGTTCTACATAACATTCATAAGAGTGGGTACCGCTTAGGCATTGTTTGCTAAATAGAGGGCGCAAGTAGCTACAAGTAGTGCAAACCCGCTTTAAGAAATCATCACTCGTTTCCACATAACATTCATAAGATCAAATTTACTACTGTTGTGTGGGATAACATTGACTTTGGCGAAGATACGCTCTCGGGCAAAGGGACCATGCACGGAACAAACGGCTTCATCGTGTAGAAGTCAGTTGACGACAATGCCGACGCTCGCCCTCGACCTACAGGTACATGAACTATGGAGAAGACAAGGTAGCGATCCTTGCAACCCCCATTCCCTAACCTAGCAACACATTATGGAGGACAGAGAGGGGGGGGGGGGGGGAGTGTCATCATTTGGTGATAATCTGGGAATCCAGGATTACCAAAGAGTGTAGAGTTATTGAAATATGCTAAGAAGTAAATACAGTAAAACCTGCTTTAGTGACCACCTGTCTTCAAAGACCACATTTGTTGTTTCCCTTGAAAATAGCTTCTCATTGAAACATGTACTAAAGGAACCTGTCTACAAAGACCACTTGTTGTGTTTCCCTTGGGCGGTCGCTATAAACAGGTTTGACTGTATCATGTTGTGTCGTTTAGTAAATGATATCAAGCATTTAATTTTTTACAATCGAGGGTTTTGTTTTCATGTGCAAATTATCGTATTGTGACATAAAGAAATTCCCTCTTTGTTATAATTGGAACTGCAACCAATTATTTGTGTGTACATATAGATTTATATGGACATGATCTCGATACCCATATTTTGTTCATATTGACGATGTTTCATAATGTAAGTACAATAATATGTACGTAATGTAATAAATATTTGTTTACATGAACCAATGAATCTTTATTTATTTTCAGTGATGCAATCCATATAGGTGTGGAGAGTGTAAAGAAGCTTGTTTTGGTTTTGGTTGAAACAAAATATAGTAATTGCATTTTGAGATTTTCAGTTAGAACAAGTCTGGTTTAAGCAAATTATACAGAAATATGTTTTTGAAGGCGTTTGTTCGTGCAAGCATAGGTGCATGTGTGTGTGTACCTGTTTTTTAATGAAAATGGCAATCCTACCCTGGTCATAAGTTCTTTTGTATGAAAGCAGAAAAACATAGGAGAAACAGAATAATACAAGTTTGAAATATATTGAACCCATAATAAGGAAGTCTTTTTTGTGTGGGGGAGGGGGTGGGTAGTCCGATTTCATTTAAACTTTCACCATTTTCTTTTCTTTGGTTTTTCTGCTTTCATACAAAAAAGAGTATGTATCAATGTTGACTTTTACTTTAATGTAGACTTGGCTAACTCTTCAAAAATTCTACTTGGGAGTTTAAATCAAAGTGGTCGATCAAAGGATTTATAAGGTACTTGGTGAAGTGTGTGTGTTGGGAGCGGGGCGCCTGGGGTAATTTATATCTTCTGGGAGACATGAAAATAAATTGGGGTAAGCACTTTTTTAAAGCTCAACAGGGGGGGGGGGGGGGAGTGAACACTACATTTGTTCCGTCTTCATCCACCCTAACAACAACAACAAGAGGGGGGGGGGGCACAGATATAGGGTGTCTTTAAAATTCGGAAACACCCCTCTTTTGCCAGGGGGGGGGGGGGGGTTGAATACGCCAATGACAATTACACATTCATTCATTACATTACGCACATTTATTTTGTGGGGCCTTGAACAGGGATAATGACGTCATAAAACAAAACCAGGACGTTTTCAGTGTCTCGTCCCACGGCCTAAAAAACAGAAAACGCGAAACTCTGCCAAATTGCACATGACCTTTTCCTTGGGGTTACAAGAAGTCGGGGACAACTTGATGGCACCTAACCACGATTTATGTTCTCGGAACGGATCTGACATTTGCTGGTAGCTTTTATACGTAATACGTGACGTAAATAATCATGGTATAATAATAAGTTAATATTGATGAGGAAAAATAACTTTTTGTAGATATCAAAGAAGACAAGTCAAAAGTTCAAAAGACAAGGA
This sequence comes from Strongylocentrotus purpuratus, assembly GCF_000002235.5. NCBI lineage: Eukaryota > Metazoa > Echinodermata > Echinoidea > Camarodonta > Strongylocentrotidae > Strongylocentrotus > Strongylocentrotus purpuratus. Next base: position 12,121,813 of record NW_022145597.1, on the reverse strand, counting down.
TAGTAAAACCATAATCCACATTGACCCGGCCCATATACCGAAACAAATTGTATTAGAATATAAAGAAATCTAAATATTTAGCGAACCCACACAAAATAGCGGTTAAGGGCAGCAAACTAAGAATGTGGGAGTGTAATTATGCGCCTCAGCGGACTTAGAAGTTTGAAATCAATTAAAAGTGGGAGCCGCAATAGTACAATTTATATTCGGGGTCACCAACTGTAAGGACCGCTATTTATAATACGAGAAGAGGGTCGCTATTCATGAATCCATTCATTTATGAATAGCGACCCTCTACGACAGTATTTTAAATAGGGACCCCCTATGACAAATGACTCTGATTTTGTATTATGAATAGCGACCCTCTTCTTCCATTATGAACAGCGATCCTGACGAATAATGACCCTTTTCTCAAAATATGAATAGCGGTCCTAATGAAAAGTGGTCCTTACGAATGGCGGTCTTTATGAATAGCGAGCGGACCCCCCTCCCCCCCCCCCCCCCAGGCATGTGCCTTGGACGAAATAAAGGCCGAATAATCATTGCCGCTCGGCTATATTGTGGAGCATCAGTCTGAACGCTAAAGTCTAAACCGACGTTCCTCCAGAAACAAGCAAGAAGGGTGAGTTCTGGGGAGAGGTGAACACTAATTTGTGAACGTTATTATTGTTATGTCATAAGTCTGGAAGAACATCAGACAAAAAAAATGTTCCCTGAAAAGCTTGGCTCTTCAATTGCCTTCATATTCTAAATATGACAAGTAACAACTAAAAAATGAGGCCCAATTTGTATGTCTCATGTTTGTGTAGTCCCATATCTTTCTGTGTACAGTGCTTGTTACTTAATACCAAGACTGTGTCGAATATCTTATCATTATGATGAGTCCAGAACCTTGAAGCACACACCAATTAATAATTCAATTCTATACATGATCATTTTTTTCTGATCGATTCCACATCGTTTCTTTCACGATTCAATCGCATGACCAGAACTCAACTTTATCTTTAAAGCTGCTCAACGGTTGTTTTGAGTATTTAATTGTGTATTCGGCCTACGTTTGCTTCTCATGTTTGCTCCCATTGATTTCTACCTTCAATTCAATGACAGAAATCTTATTGATATGGGGCACACGCAGCGAGTGATGTCAGTACCCTTCTGACAAGAAAGGATTAATTTGTAGGTGCCTTTTGGGTAAATAATTTAAAACAACGAGGGGGAGGGGGGGGGGGGGGGCGGGTCAGCATTTCCGTGCGAAAGGTGTCCCACTTTGGTTTTACATCCTTATCTGAATTTAACCTATATTTACATTTTTAGGCAGCATCGAAATGAAACCAATCAAAGACGGCCAGATCAACCAGAAAAAAATGAAAAGGAAAGAGAAGTAGGATATTGTGAAATGCAAAGCAAAACTACCGTGAACTTATCCTTTCCTCCCATTAAAGTGCCTTCTTACGTTGGGGGCAGTACTCGAAAGATATTATGGATAGCATATTAAATAAATATTGGTCCTGCAGAAATGAAAGACCATCCCGGGTCACTCAAGACTTTGACTCAAGTTTACCGCCACTTCATCACAGAGACAATACAGATTCGGCCAATTTGGAGAGCCCATGCCTTTGCCTCCTGTTCATCCAAGCGTGAACACATTCCACACAAAAATGAAACTAAATGATTTGGGATAAAACGCTCTTTCATATGATGTATGATAATTTACTGTTCATAAATGATTTTAAAAATAATTAGCAATTTTCTCGGTGAAAACTTTTTTTGACACGGTATACAATGTACAATGATTGCAACTTTGAAAAAAATCATGACTTTCTTATTTTCTTGTCCGATTTTATTAAAACTGTCACCAGAATGCTTCCTTGATTTGTTTGCTTTCTTCTAGAGTAGTTTGCTATCAAGTTTGAATTCCCTTCACCTTTATCTTATAGCCCGTTATTAAGGAACGAAGTTATTAATCTATAACGCCCGAGTAGTATTTGTTTCGTGTAAACATTGACCTAGCTTGCATGCTATTCAGACGCACTGACGGATGATACAAAGAGGTACAATTTACGGGGAGCATGATGGAGACGATGGCTGAGGTATTTACCTATTTTGATGGATTGAAGTTCAAATTAACGAGCTTGAAAGATTCCTGAGCATATAGAACGATACAGGGGATAAAGAATGAAAAACCTCATTTTCTTTCTTAAGCAAACAACATGACTATTAAATCTTACAAGCACGCAGGACGGACTAGCAAATATCAGGGCGTATCTACTTATTAAGTATGATGACATTTTATAATCTAATTTTCTATTTAGTTTAAACAAAGACATGTAAAGACATGTTACATTCAAATAATAATCAATCATGACTGAACAAATTCAGCCTACTCTAAAGTAAACACATAATTATGTTAGGCACATGGGGAATAGAAAGACGAATAACCAGGGAAATGAAAGAGACGATTGGGGGGGGGGGGGGGGGGGAGAAAAGACAAGATGAAGAGTTGCTATATTTATTTTAAAAAAAGGAAAATTAAATTACATTACCACTTTTAATCGATTTTCAACATTAAACAAACATAAACAAAAGAAAATACAAACCTACAAAAATACGGCACATAGGCCTAACTTCGATTGAGGGACCCCGCTGCGCGTAGTTTTCGCATTAACCATCAGATTACTCCCGCTTTAAAACTTCGAGTAACTTAAGTTTCCCAAACCACGAGAGAGTGCGTTCGCATATGGTCCTTATTATATCCTTTGCAGTTTTAAACCACGAGCTTGCTTTACACTTCCTGACACCTGTGTAACATTTTAAAATGTTATTACGGAAAATGTTCAGTGCTTCTTGGCTTTGAAAATTGTTGTTAGACGCCAATGCTTATCCATCCCTCAAAACCGGATTTTGGCTAAGGAAGTTAGTATGAGGTCCAAGTTTCCATTTGTAAACGTCATCTCAATCCCAGGTCGGGTTTGACTCAATTAGCAGGCGTATTCATTCAATACATGTACGTCATACTACTTATTTCAAATTGCTATACATAACATAATAGTACACAATTATATACACAACTCAATTATTTTGAATGAATCAATCTTATCGTAATAGCCCCCTCCCCCCCCCCCCAGGTAACTAAAACATTCCTCTGAAATAGGATTGAGCTCTTGAAACTATAAATGATTATAAAACATAGCTATACCAAGATAGTGATTAAAAAAAATGCAGTCATTACTTGTTCGTATCAAATCACTTCAGAGATTCATAAATCGTATTATTTGAGAAAACATGTCAAATATGTCATAGGCCTTTTAAAGAACAATTAAAGGGGCAAGTTCCCCGTATTCCAGAGGGCGTTCAAAATACGTACCCGCTGGCGGACGGTGCTAGCTGCCTATTGACACCAACAGAATACGGCCCTAACGCAGATGGCATGTTCCGAATGTCCGCACAATGCCGATTATCGCATACATGTGCCGAAGTCATACCAATCGCAGTTCGGCTCTAAGATTCGGCTGCTGTTTCCACCCACTTTCGTGACGTCACTATCGGCAGCGATCAGCTGGCTTGGCGAAGGCAGGCCAGGCCGCGCGTACTTTGATTGACAGCTGTGTGCAAATGAGAAGTCGATCTTCGGAACCAAGATGGCGATGACTAGAGCAGCGATAACTACATTGACGGGAACGTGCCCCTTTAATGTTTGTAAAGGTCGAATGAGAATATTTCAAAATATCGTTGAAGGTCTAGAAAATAGGGCTACAATTTGCACCAATATACCAATCCGCAAAATATTGAATATGATATTATGGAATATAACCACATGTTTTATACACACACACTCACACGAACACACCCGCACAAACACAACACATCTTGAGCACACCCCACATAGCTTACGTAACTTACTATTTCACAGTTGAAGTTCCTCGTCCGCCGTTGTGATAGTTTGGTGTTACTGCAATTGAATCAAATTGAAGCACGTTCCGATGCATACGTACGCTTCTCAGATCAATTAGAGAACAGAACCGTTATGCGAAATCGACGTCGTTCGCCAATAACGATTAAGCAACAACCAGCAAAAATGAAACATTCGGTTTTATCAAAACAGTTGAGGAATTTTAATTTTTATTCAGATGTTGATGTCACGATTTCGACATCAACTCACTTGTACCAGCACATCTGTTTTGATTCCATCAGTAAATTTAAAAGAAAATGAGATACGTCTCAGTGCGAATAACGACGTCATAATTACGTGACCAGAAACCAAGAAACAAAGAATAATTGCGGTATGAGAACCTTGCAAAATATCATTCCAAGTACATGATTATATCCATAAACACCAACATGGCATAGCAGGCATTCCAGGCAACGAAGAATTAATACAAAACAGAATCAAACACAGCATGGCTTTGCGCGGCCCTGATTAACCAAAGCTCCGCCAAATAGTGAAAATGTCATGTTTTAATATCCAGGTCCGTAGGCCTAAATAGTAATCGTTAGAGCTTGAATTGCTTTTCTGCCTTTCTCCAAGTGCGTTCTGCGAAACTTTGAGGGGCAGGCGGTTTATTAGAGTTAAACGGGGGTAAATATTGGCTCGCCCCCAAGACGGGGAGTTAGGATTCATCATGCATGATGTCAGCAGGCATTGGTGATCAAAGGTTAACAGGCGAACAAACTCATACACAACCAACTGTCTTACATCTAATCAATCTCTCAAGATTCTGAAAGAAATGACGGGCAATTTCATGACCGTCTACTCATGCATTGCATATAGACAACGTTTTTGGATTGTCATGAAATATGTCAATGCTACTTTCATGATCACGCATTTAAAAAAAGGTGATACACAAGGCTATTAATGGAGGTGTAGCTTGGCAAATACTGATTAACGCAATCCACAGCTTCTTTTGGACAACTGCATATACACGAATGGACTTAAAGATGAAGTTAAGTTCTGGTCATGCGATTGCATTGTGAAAGAAACGGTGTGGAATCGACCAGAAAAGGTTGATCATCTAGCATATAAGAATTTGTGTGTATTGCAAGGTTCTGGAATCATCAAAATGATAATAAATTTGGCCAAGTCTTGGTAAAGTTACAAACACTGTACACAGAAAGATGTATATGGGACTACATGAACACGTGGCGTAAAAATCCTACCCCGGAGTTTTACGATGTTACATGACATAGTTAAAATATGAAGGCATTTGAAGAGCCATGCTTTTCAGGGAACATGTCTTATCTGATGTTCTTCCACACTTGCATAATAAGAATGATAACGCTCACAAATTATTGTTCACCCAGAACTCAACCTTCTCTTTAATTAACGGTCAGCGCGCGCAAGCGTTCGTGAAACAGACCGAAGTTCTGCTCACGCTTCGGTTTCGCGTATGTTGCACGCACGTGAATACTGTGGTCGCGTCGTCGGTATTATACCCGATTGGTCCCGAGTCAGGCCACGGAAAGACACGTAGGTCTCGTCATGCTACACCCCCTTTCAAATTGCTTTTGATAGATTTTTCGGAAAGTCTTTGCGATCGTGTAATATTATACTCATACTTAGCCTTCTTTACTAGTATTTGGGCCAATAGGTTCCATTTGGTCACAACATTTTGGTCACAACAGCGTATTTTCTGTTATTTTGAGCTTGTCCAATACAAAAGCGGTATTCGCCATATTTGCCCAATTCGCACCTGGTTGGCCAAACTCTCCTAAGAAGAAGAAGAAGAAGAAGAAGAAGAAGAAGAAGAAGAAGATGAAGAAGAAGGAGAAGAAGAAGAAGAAAAGAAGAAGAAGAAGAAGAAGGAAAGAAGAAGGAGAAGAGGAAGAGGAGGAGGAGTAGGAGGAGGAGGAGGACGAAGAGAGGAAGAAGAAGAAATAATAATACTATTAAGAAGAAGATGAGGAAGAGGAGAAGAAGAAGAGAAGAAGAGGAAGAGGAGAAGAAGAAGAAGAAGAAGAAGAAGTTAGAAGAGAAGTAGAGAAAGAAGAAGAAGAAGAAGAGAAGAAGAGAAGAAGAAGAAGAGTAGGAGGAGGACGAGGAGAAGAAAGAGAAGAGGCTAGAGGAGTAACAAGAAGGGTGGAGCCGCATACGCCCCCAACCCTCAATCCCCGTTTGAAGGCTAACACAAAATACAACCTGCCATAAAATTATGTCAACTTTATCCAGGGCCTCCCAGATATAATCCGCCTCCTATTCGGGGAAGGATTCGCCCAATTTTGATGTCTTCCTGGTTATTGCGCTGTGTAAACCTCTTCCCCTCATAATCTATCGTCTGAGTATGTGACATTAATGACATTGTTAATGAGTAGAGTTTAATCCTGAGTTTAGATTTCGCGACATCCCCGTTTACTCAAGAGAGCAATAACTTTTATGCTTGCTTCGACCTCATCCCTCGAGAGGGATTTTCCCCTTTTTTTCTTCTTGGAGGTTTTACTGTTCAAAAGCCTGCCATTCTTTAACCATGACTTTAAATTACAAAATTGTGCGTATAAAAGTTGTCGCAATTTGTTTTTCTTCTGATGATACCATAATATATTTCTATTTGGTGGATAGGAGCAATAAAGAAAAAATATCTTGCTCAAGAACAATAAGAGCCGTACCGGAGCTCGAATCCACGACCTATGTATTTCTAGTCGGGCGATTAATTCACTCGACTACGAAACCTCTACAAAAAAAAAAATCACTGTAATTAGCATGAGTACATAACGAGAGGAAGCATGTGAGGTATGGCTCGCTTTTATACAAAGATGCATCAGTCAAAACGGTCGTTTTTATCATTCGTATGACATTTTCCCGCACAGAATACAGCTCTACAAAAATATGTATGGTAATACCAACATAGACGACACACCTCGTTTTAATAGGCGACCAGCGCCGGATCGGATCCAATATATCATTTCCATGCCCCTCAAGGGGGGTTGATGGCAGAAATGAGCATACAACATGAAAACAAACAAAATATACGTCACATCTTGTTATGATTTCAATCACCTGATTCGATTAAGATAAATGGCCATGGTGAAAGAAATACTCCCATCTGACCTAAATTATTCCAGGTCTCCAGGATTTGAAGTTTAAAACATCTTCAAGCGATTGCTATGGCTCTGCATGCCTTGGGGATTATATGTCACTGTCTGTGACAGGATTTTGATATTCATATTTAAACAATTTCTGCAATGAATCAAACATTTTTTTTAAAACGTTTCCTATATTCTAAATAAACGCCTTTAATCATTGAATTGTAGACTTTCGTTTAGATCATAGCAAACGTTCATATACATTGTAACTATGAAGGGCAGTGGAAACGTCTTTGGAGTTATAATCATTTGAATTATAATACAATAAGTCATTACTTCTTCTTCATCACCATAACAATCATAGCAATTATAACGATTTTTTCGCCGTATGTCACTGTCTGAAACAGGTTTTTGATATTTTTTGTATTCGATAATTTCTGTAATGAATAAAACAAAAATCATAATTGTTAACGTTTGCTATATTAAAACAAGATTTAATTATTGAATTGTAGGCTTTTATTTAAACGGTCAGAGTTATAGGGGTAATGGACAAATCCTTGGAATTATAATCATTTGAATTATAATACAATATTTCATTACTTCATCATCATACAAATCATAGGGATTTCATAATGATACAAATGACAAATGATAATGAGACTCGAACAACGGACCATGATTGTGTTGTACATGTTTTGATCTCCAAACTAACGCAAATTACCTTACATTATCATCTCGTATGCTTTACCAAAAAAATGTTTGATATGAAACATCGCATTGAACTGAAATTGAACTCCAAACCAGTCTGAATGACTCTAGCTTCCCTTGGATTATTTTCTTCATTGACATGAAGTCTCAGAAAGACTGGAGAGAAAGAAATTACAGAGCACGGAAGTCGAAGAGCTCTCATCCAATTTGTTGGCGGTTTAAACAGGTGACTGCCCTGAGTCTGTATACCCGCATATATCACGATCAATAACCCACTTCGTATCATTATGTCATTATAAATCATTGATGTTGGAAAGAAAGTGTTGATAAAGAAAATGAAGACAAAAAAAAAAAGAAAAAAAAATCACTAGTGAAACTACCAGTGGATGCGTCAGATCAAGAAAACAGACAAATATGTCAGGAGCCTGTCCCGATCGAAATAGCCACCCCTTTCGAAGTTACTGAGAACATCTAACCCATTGCCAGAGTCACCAAAACAGACCCCCCCCCCCCCCCGTTGGGTCACCTTGCCCGTATCTAGATGATGTACCGGTCAGAAGGATGTAGTATGGCTGGAATTTACGAGCACAGAAACTGACACAAATTTTAGTCGAAATAAGATGTCAGACAGACCCTTAAAATTGGGAGCAAACAGATTTTCAGAACGAAAAGTTTTTGCCGTAAATTACCACCAAAAACAAAAATGGTCACCTGAAAACATGACACCAATGTGCCCTCACATCCCCCCCCCCCCTCCGTCACATAATAGCGAATAGCGCTCACTGACACCCAGGTACACAGTTTTTTCTTTAAGTTCAAATGTGCTGAAATTCTCGGCAAATGTGTGTCTTAACGATCTCGCTGGCGCGTAAGACGACCGCCAAACAAATGAGGTATAGATAGTTCGTAGGAAAAATTATTTAGCCCCCGGCCCCGGGTTTATAGGATTAAACTAATTTGTAGATATTGCTTACTGATATATTTGTTGGTAATTGGTGGCTAGTTTTGTCGGTAATCGGTGGCCTCTACATCCCCCACCACTGAAAACGGTCTAGCGACGCCCCTGCGCAAGATACGTCACAGGGTTGCCAATTTGTGTTCGATTAATCGTAACTCCTAAATAACAACTTTCTTATTTTCAGCCGGATTTCGCTCAAACAGCACTGACCTATTTTTAATATTTTCTGCTTCAATTAAAACCAACTTAATAACAGGGTGCACTTCCTTTTTAAACAAACCAGCTTCGCTGTCTCAACATGTTCTAGATATAAAGAAAATATGTTTTACATTCTGATCTTCATAACTATGATATTTGGAAGTCTGCCAATCGTTGTTTATCTACTGTCTGCCAGTCGCAAATACAACAGAGAAATGCACGGTTTCCAGCAGCAACGAGAGGAACGGACACTCGGCAACCAAACCAGCCAAAGAATCCCAGAAATCCATGCGACTAGCAGAAACGACAACGCCAGGAAAAGCGGAAGAACAACAACGATTGGCAGATTCCCAAATATCAGAGGGGCAACATACAACATCCTCAGTCAAGCGAATGTTGCATTCACCCGAAGAAGAACTTGACCCCCGCAATCCATCACGACAGAACTTCATCAATCACCGAACTTCACCAATCACCATGCTACAGCCAGACTTGCCACATGCAGGTTCAAGTTCTGTCACATGAAACCTATCCTTCGTTAACTGAACTTGGATACCCATCAGGTCCGGATCGACGACAAAATTCTTCTTACCTTCAAAATTAATGCATCCATGGTCTCACTCCTCCCTACCTACATGTATCTGGGGGTGTTTCACAAAGATCCTAAGTTGAACTTATCTCTAAGTTTGACTTAACAATTATGGAAAGCCGTTAGCATCTTTGAAAATTTAGTTATTTTGAAAGGCATAAAATATTGATTCAAATCATTCATATTTTCTATTATCATGGAAGATTTCCTGTTCTTGATGTGGAATTTATGAAAGTCTAAAATACTTGAATGTTTTGCTTTTGAATATATTTCATTATAAGGCTACACATGGCTCTCCATAATGTTTAAGTCCAACTTAGCAATAAGTTAAACTAAGGATCTTTGTGAAACACCCCCATAACTCATAACCACTAGGCAACCGTCAAGGTATACTCCGCTCCTCCCAAGACATCACGGTGAACAACCTACCCAGATTTCTTCACAACCAACAATCTCTCGTACTTAAATCCTATCTGCGTTAGTTGGCCAGGCGGAATTAGACCTGCGTGGTCACTGTAAGGTGGTTATCTCATCTTCAAGGGGTACCGCTTAGGTATTGTTAGCTGTATGGAGGGCGAAAGTAGATACAAGTAATGCAGTCCCGCTTAAAACAGAAAATAGACGAATTGAACCAACCAACAATCACTAACCTGCCTCCTTACAATTTATCGAATGAAAAAAAAATAAATGTTTTGAAAAATGGTGCTAAAATTATGCCAATACCAAAGCGCGATGAAATTTATTACAATGAAATATATTTTTGAATTCACTTTCGGGGGCTCTTTTGGGCATTTCGGGGGCTAATTCGCCCCGACCCCCGTGTATTTTGTCCCTGTTTACAGGAAATCTCTATGATGTGGACTTCAAAATGCAACCAATAGTTGCAGAATCGGTATGTCCTACTCGTCGTCTTAGCAATCTGATTGAACAGTAACGGGGAGTTTATAAACTTTCGGCTAATCAGATTCAAGAAGGCGCTGATGGTAAAATTACTCATATAAATGTTCAAAGTATTGAGACATTCACACACTGAAAAAAATTACCGGCCGATAGTAAAACAGGGGCATTCAACTTTTCTTTAAAGACTGTCTGCACTAGTTTGGCCAGGACGGATTAGACCCCCTCCCCCCTGCGTGGTCACTGACAGGTGGTTATCTCATCAAATCGGCTCTCAATTAAAATAAGAAAATGGGGGACCAATGTTCACCGATTAGGCATTGTTTGATATATAGAGGGCGAAAGTAGATTTAAGTAGTGCAGTCCCGCTTTAAGAAGTAGCCAATGCCCCCCCCCCCATCCATCTTCCGCGGTGAACTGTATGGACAGCCCTTCCTCATGCCGAGGTCTGGATACGACACAACCGTTCAGATACACAGCTGGTTTTACATGTTCATCGTATCTATTCTAATTGGAGGGTTGGGTATGACGCCGTCTTACCGGATGACATGTTTATCAACTTGTTTACTATCGACTCTTAGATTTGTCTTGGGTAGAGGTTAATATTATGATCCATGCAATTGGGTTAATACACATACCTGTCAATCGCATATTTTTTCAAGAAATCGGAGGGTAGTGAAGTTGTAGCGAACCTCCGCCCTCCCCCCCCCCCAGCCTCCTTTTTCACCCCAAACTCCCCTCAGTTATATATCCCCTCTCTCTCCCTCTCTCTTTTCTTCTCTCCCTTTTATCCCCTCTTCTCCCTCCCTCGCCCCCTCTCTTCCGTTATCTTCCTCTCTCTGTATTTTATTATTGTTATTATTTATTCGGCAAAAACAAAGAAAGTGGTTGAATACAAAACAAGAGTACAGTTGTACATTTGGAAAAGAGTCACATGGATGCCAGGAAAAGAAAAAAGATTATTATGTTGCGTAAGCTTATATACAAATTCCCCATTATTGCTGTCCGCCATTCTATATCAAATTTTAAAGGTACAAAGAAGTGGTTCCCCTTTAATACCCCACGCTACGCCATTTTAAAACGTAATGCCATGTCCCTTTTTCCCTTACGTCCATACGTTTGAACCGAAAAGATCCCTAGATCGGAATTGGAAGATCAAATGTGTCAACATGCATTTTCAAATGTTAGCCTTAATTGGTGGATTTAGAATTAATGTGAAGCACGGGGTATCATCTTATCGGTTAACATGCCAAATCATATCATTGTCATCATCCCGGTTAACGGTTGGTTCGGCACGTCTTTTCATCCTCCAGGAATTTGAATTAGAAATCAGTAGATGGTTTGGTATGAACACAAACACATCAACAAACAAAAAAAAAAAAAAAATTCAATATGAGGTGGCGAGGGAGAGTAGTGTTTGGAGGTAGTCCTTCGGACCTTGCTGTCCAGTTGGTTCCGGCAAGCGGAGGCATTGTGGGAGCCTTATAGTTTTTTTCTTCTTTTTTTTTCTTTCTTAAAAGTTTGTAATATTTGTTGTTTTGTATTCATTTACATGTTTGTAATTTGTGTTGTACTATTGCATGGCCTCCGAGTATAACAGTGTTTTACTCACTGATGGGGTTACCCTGGGTAAATAAAACAAAATAAAATAAATAAATTACCGACAAAAAAAAATGTTCAACTATTATCGGAGGAAAGAACTTCCTTTCTTGAGATTGATTACTATGGATATGTATAGGGTGAGGTGATGCACTCACCTTTGATCGATATTTTAGCTTGCCTTTAGAAATGTCAAAATAATATTATATATTTAATGTATTATAATATATATATTGAAAATGCTAAGAGGGACAATGACCAACGAGATACAGAGTTGAAAATAGTAACACATATATAAATTCGCAACGCTAGGCGGAATCTACAAGAGCATGAATTGAAATGCACAAACGCTTTCGATTTAGTTTTACATGTTTATATAGAATACAAAATATTAACAAGTACAATGATACCCAGTTGTACTCAATGAGGATCAGGTTTATTAAGCTGTCCTATTGATTAACAGTTTATTTTACAACTTTGATTTCCTATTTTCTCCAAAGGATCTATCCTAAGAAAAAGAGTTCAATCTACCTCATTTTAGATTACTCTTGATGAAACTCTAAATTGATTTACCGTTTTAAAATGTTGAAGGCTTTTCCTAAAACTTTCATGACTACTTTTACATACATTGAAAGACAAATTCCTGAACAATTCAAAGGCGCCAGATCAAAAAGAACTTGTAAGAAGAAAAAAAAGGTCTAAGGGACGTGAATAATTCAACCCCGTTTCCCCACAGGAAAAAAAATCATGACTAGTTAGTGCGGTCGCTTTTTAATATGACATGTCTACTCGTTTGTCTTGCAACGTCTTCATAAGCAGTCAGTCTTCGTTCGCTTTTTAGATCTGGGAATTCCCCTAGAAGGGGCGGCGCCGCGGCGGCATATCATATCTGAACTATTCAAGCTGACAACATCATCCATTATTTTAATCCTTGATTGCCGTTAACAGGGGCTTTACAGTAGGGCCTAATCCTTAGGAGATTAAAAGGTTATTAATCAGGCTCTGGCCATGCTGAATCAAGCTTAATGTGACGCGAAATAATTTGGTAACAGACAAGACATAACATTTCTTTTTTTAAACGATGTTCAAAATCGAATGTATGCATTTGAAGGAATTCCTGAAAACAAAAAAAGACTGTCATTTATTTATTAGTCAATTGTATTTCAGTTTGTATAATCTAAAATAAAAGTCCCAAGAGTTAAATTATGAAATACGCCGTGAAATGCCTACCTGATGTCAACAATTAGACATGAACCTAGAAAAAAGAGTTGGAGGTCCATTGTAAATTAAAGGGCATTGGTAACTAATTTGACCAAAATAATTTTCCGCTCCCCGTACACAACGCTCTGACACGATTCTAGATTTGTTTTTAAATGGCCTGAAAGCTGATGAATTCTCCTTGGAAAACGATAGATGGTTGGTTGATGATTGATTGAGTATTACTTTACCTGACAGGTTAGAAATTATGTATATGCATGTTAGTAAAGCAACCACTGATGATGATGATGACACAGCTCTACCAGACCTGGGACCCAGTCCTTATCCAGCCATGGATGATACATCAGTTAGCCGAGCAGGTGTAGCGAAATTGTTGAAGAAACTGAAGCCACAAAAAGCTACTGGGCCAGACGGCATCTCTGCTAGACTCCTCAAGGTGGCAGCTGATTAGATTTCACCTGCCATTAGTTTGCCTTTTTGAGGCCTCCCTACTTCAAGGCGAAATTCCTTCTTACTGGAAGAAAGCCTATGTTGTTCCCATCCACAAGAAAGGGTGTAAGTCATCTCCAGCAAACTACAGACCAATCTCGCTGACAGAAATCTTATCAAAACTGTGTGAACACATAGTGCATTGTGCTGTCATACATCACCTGATCAATCACAACCTGTTGTCAGACTCATAACATGGTTTTAGGAAGCGAAGATCGTGTGAAACACAACTCATCCTTGCCATCAATGACCTTGCCAAAGGACTGGATGATAGAGAGCAGATAGACTGCGTCTTATTAGACTTTGCCAAAGCGTTTGACAAAGTCTCTCACCGACGACTCCTCCTCAAAGCTGACTATAAATGAATCGAAAGCTTCCTTAGTGGCCGCACTCAACAAGTCACACTGGAGGGCCAGCGTAGTCACGAGGCCAAGATTACATCTGGAGTGCCCCAAGGTAGTGCTCTCGGCCCGCTGCTTTTCCTCATATACATCAATGACCTACCAGACAGTGTAAAGCACTCAACCATACGCCTCTTCGCTGATGACTGCATGCTATGTAGACGCATCAGATCAGTCCAAGATTGTACAAATCTTCAGGAAGATCTTGACAGGCTGCAGGAATGGAAGAGAAAGTGGCGGATGGAATTCCACCCTTCCAAGTGCCAGACTATGAGAGTCACCAACAAGAGGAAACAAATCCTAGGCCTGTATAACATCCACGGGCACGACCTGGAATTAGTGAGTTCCGCCAAGTATCTTGGAATCAACATAGATCAAAAGCTTAACTTCAATAGTCGTGTTGATACTACAGTCAAGAAGGCTAATTCTGTGACAGGCTTCTTGCGACGGAACTTCAAACACTGTAGACGGCGGATCAAGCAGGCCACATACTTTACATACGTCCGACCAGTGGTGGAATATGCTGCAACAGCATGGGAACCACACACACAGCGGAATGTCAACAAGATTGAAATGGTCCAACGAAGGTGTGCTCGCTACGTCACCGGTGACTTTAATCAAACCTCCAGTGTAACGGCTATGCTTGAAAACCTGAATTGGCCATTGCTACTCACCAGACGCCTTCACAGCCGCCTTGCCATGCTGTATCGCATCCGTTTCAACCTTTTCGACGTTACCTGGCAGTCCTTTCTCACTGAACTGACATCAATAACAAGTGGACATGGATCTCGTTTTAGGACATTCAACTGCAGTAGTCAGACCTATGCTTCTTCCTTCTTCCCAAGAACCTGCAAGGACTGGAACAACCTTCCACAGGACCCAGCCCAATACCCCTCTCTTGACGCCTTCAAGGTCTTCTTGAGTGGGATGCAGATGTAATGTCTACAAGACCGGGAATATTTTTACTTACACATGTATATATGCACCTGCACAACAAGAACAACAAGTTAAAATGTGGAATAACAGGACATGTGAAAGTCTCCACATATACACACAAAACCAGTGCGATTATCTTCATCACCATGAAGCGGCACTTAACTGGAAGAAGAAGAAAAAAAAGAAGAGGGGACCAACGGCTTTACGTCCCCTCCGAATGACTAGGTAATTAGGAGTATTGCCATCACAAAAGGGCACTAGAGCAACGACTTGGTTTTGAATCTGGGACCTCTATATCACGAGACCACTGTTCGTCCACTGAGCCACTTTTTCGTTGAAAACTCCTCATTGTAGTTGAAACCGCTTGCATAGCTTTTGTCAGATAGCAAAATAATTTGTCCAAATTATTAACGACGTCTGTGCCACAAGATGGCGTAAACACATTTCTTTTCCATTCTCAAGATCGGAAGATTCCGATAGCCGTAATCAAAAGAGTAGGGACTCTTAGATTTGCACGATGGAGAACGTGGACTGCCCTTTTAAGTCAATGTGACGTCCCTGCCAGTGCCTTAAAGGACGTCACAATGCCTTAAAAGGGCAGTCCACGTTCTCCGTTGTGCAAATCTAAAACTTCCTAGGACCGAAGTGTTATAGTCATATTCGCTCGTCATCTAGCGTAATTACTGGTTCCAAAATCAGAACCTGCGCATGAGGTTCACCGCGAAATTGCTCAAGCAACGGACTGCATGTAACGGGGCAAAGTCAGTGTTTGGGTGGTGCGATTACGACACCATCGGTTTAATAGTACAATATTTTGTGGAACCAGCAACCTTGAAAACTTGGCCAGT
The DNA here is from genome assembly GCF_000002235.5 of Strongylocentrotus purpuratus. NCBI lineage: Eukaryota > Metazoa > Echinodermata > Echinoidea > Camarodonta > Strongylocentrotidae > Strongylocentrotus > Strongylocentrotus purpuratus. The sequence goes on along the minus strand of NW_022145597.1, from coordinate 12,105,958 downwards.
ATGACATAATAGCATTTCAGTACTCTATAAAGCGCATTGCAAACTATACGACCTCACTACGATCCGAGTTTGGAAGAATTTGCAATATCATTTGATACGAACATTCAACATTCTAAAATCTTAGTGATCGATGATTTGAAAAGTTATGTAAATTTCAATAGATTTCAAGCTTCCTTAGATAAGGAGTGTCAAAGTCGACTCAGAATCGTAGTGACGTCGTACCAAATAGTGCGATTGTCTACGATATTGAGCCGATTCGTCTTTTTTTCTGTTCAAAAGGCTAAAATGCACTTAAATTCAGGGTGTTAGGAGTCGTATCAATATTTAGAACCTAAATCAGGAAGATGATCTTTGTTTATATTTCAATAATTAATTAATTTCTTTTTATTTGAAAAATCGGATCGCTGGAAAATCGTATAGTGTGGCGTCAACAAATGACGACACCACATTGCCATACTTAGTTTATAGGGTCTTATTATTATGTTCATATGTACAGTACCACATAATATACAGTCTTGGGATTTATCCCATGAATCCCATAACGCCTACATTAAACAAAAAATATTGATTTAATTATTCATAACCTCCATTATACATGTAGAGAATTTCAAAATATACATGTTTTAATGCTGAGTTTTTTGTTTTTGCCAATACTTCCAAAATCAGAGCGTAGACATGTCTATACAGCGTGCGAAGGGTCTAAAGCGTTAGCTTAAGAGGTAAGAAATTTGGAATAGAAATCTATTTTTTCATTAATGTGATTATTGGAGGAAACAGTGCACGCTCTAAAGAAAGTTATGTTTCCTTCAAAAGAACGGATGCTGCGACAACTCTTCCCGTGACACCATCGTATCTTTATTGGGAATCAAGACAAATACCCGTACTATTCCCTAAACAAGTAAACCTCTAGAATAACTTTCCATTATCATGCTTATAATGACCGTTTCACCCCTTACATATTGCTATAATTACCCTCAGACAACTACATTAAGGTGATTGAATTAGGGGGTACATCATCGGTTTAGCTAGATGGATGGAGCAATAAATACATTCCGCGTTATCTTTTTATCAAAAGCACTGTAAACCTTCCCCAATTTAGGAAAAAAGGATGACGTCCCATGACAACATTTCCTTAAATTCTTTTTTTAAAACATCACCTGTATTGTGCAAAAACAAAGGGAGGCACAAAAACAGTGCAGATTACACGTTCCATCGAACAATCCACATGGCAACGTAAACTATACGATGAAATACATATTATTATAACATAACATATATGGATATTGATATAACGCTGATATCCGCCAGGCTCTGACGCTCATGGCGCTGCACATATTACAATCACGAACATATCACTTTCTGAACTAAAGACAGTACAGGTAAACTAAAACAACACAAAGTATAATGCCACAAAATTGCAATTGTCATAATTAAATAGCACTGTTTAGAAAGAGACGGGTTTTTAGAGCAACTTTCAAGTAATGGAGCGCTGTAAAGCTACGAATACTATTAAAGTGGTAGGTTATTCCAAAGGGACGGACCAGAATGAGAATATAACATTGAAACATAAAATATACATAACAGTTATGTTTAACCAATGGATCATAACAAGTGTAAGCTAGGTTGAAGTAGACACTTCCATCTTTTTAAGTTCAATTCAAGACTGAGATTATAATTTTGCAAAGCTTAATTTAAGATATTGACGTTTGAAGTATAGCTGATGAGTCCTACATAACTGAATAAAACATCGAATTGCATTATTCACTGAGGAAATGAAGAAGGAAGGTGAAAACAAATAGATACAAATCGAGAAATTGCAGTAGGTAAATGAATAAGGATAAAACAACAATCAGGTTTTAAAAATGCTGTCCGCCAGTAAAGTGAAAAGGCCGAATATGAATATTTCACTTCTTAAAATTAACTTTGAGAAAAAAAATCAGAGGAAGTTGGAGTTTTGCTATCAACCGAGATGAAAAATCTAAAGTTGATCTTTAAATTGCATGCGCTCTAGGTAAATTACGATGTAGAGCAACCATCTGATACAATGGCATAGCCTTCCTTGATAACAAAAATTATACAAAACGCCGCTAATTATTTATAGGAATTATCATACGCCGCTAATAATAATTCATAGGGATAACAACTCTGAAATGCCGTTTTTAATTACCTGAGTGTTCTTGAAAGCAGTTGGCTAGACCTTCCTCTTTCGAACTATAGACAGGTGGTGGTTTCATAGAAAGAAGAAAAAGCCGTGAAGTACGTATGCAAGATCGATCAGCAATGTCCGCAGAGATCCAATATGTCACGTCGAATAAAAAGGAACGGATGTATTGGTGTGGTACCTACCACCGTATTAAGTTAACGACTGAAAACAAAAGTTTGCCAGAGCCTTGGGCTTTGTCCAAACACAAAACAAAACAACGATGATGACACATCTGAAAGAAACCACAACGTGAAAGTCTGTCTCAAGAAGCAGGTGCCGTTGAGTTGGAACCTTTCGAGAGGATCTCGTTGCCGTTCAGAGCTCGTTGGATGATGGAAGAACAGTATGTTAGAAGTCTTCAAAACATTCGAGAGTTTATTTTTGCCCTAAGAGGTGATTCAATCAGGATCAATTAAGTAAGAAGAAGTCAGTACGTGCCAGGACGTTTCAACCCAGAAAATTTGGGATCATAGATGACTGATAGACAACACAAATATGTCCAGCTCACTTCCCAACGATCATTGCCTAGTAAAAGATGGTTCGTAAACTTCACAAAGTTTCTTGCAAGAATAAGAGGGCGTCAGTCCTTGTCACTCGACCATGTTATGCGCGTTACGTGACAAATCTATATAATATATTTAAATTATACTGAATTATACTCCTCAATCGCTCATCATCGCTTCAATTTTTGACGAAGCACAACTTGGTTCATGATTGCAGTTAATCTATCAACTGATTGTACCTTAAACTTCGGAGGTATAGGCCTAGGCCTACTTATCCGTTCATCGATATGAGGGTCACAACGGATGGATTAATTAATTAATAATGGCTAATAGAATCCGAATTCGATGATGAAAATCCGCAAGAACTGACCACGAGATCCTACTTAAGATGAATCAGTTCCACCAGGTTTGAAACGTCCGCCAAAAAGTCATGCGATGATGAAATGTTCTTGATCGTCACCTAGCTCACCCTCCCTTCAAACATCTGTCGAGTGGTGGTTTTGTTAAAATATTTGGAAACGAATACGCGGACAAGTTCCCAGTGAAATAAGATGACCGCCTCGCTTGTTTCTCTATGCGCTAAGACGCAGAGGAATGCTCTTTCTCCTCTGGAATCCTTCTCCCTATTAATCGCGAGTGCCTTGATGCAACTAGTGATGAAGCCAACAATACAGAAACCAATTTTCTCACTGCAAAAGAAAAAAATTAGGATGGGAGTGCACGCGCGCTCAAAATTTGATCGCGCTACAATATTTATCATCGAACCATGTCGATCTCTTGTACTTTGGGGTGTATTTTACGATTTGTTCGCGTCTTTTTTTGACAGGAAGCTATTTTCTATTATGACTGTGGCAAGTAAAATTGGGTTAAATGATGTCTCAAGGTAAAAAGGGTGAAGCAGGAAGTACAGTATGTTGGGGATGGGGGGGGGGGGGCGATTGAAAGCATTTAACTGTATTTACTGGGTGACTTTTTTGTATCGTTATTTTTCACTTAGTGTATGACATGGAGGGCGTGTTCAGGGTGGGAGCACGCGCGTGTGTGCGTGTGTGCGTGTGTGCAGGGGGATGGGTAAGTGTGTGTGAGCGAGATAGAGAGAGAGAGAGAGAGAGAGAGAGAGAGAGAGAGAGGAAAGGATGATGATGATGAGGATGATGATTGGGTATGGGACACGAGCATTTCCATATTTCCAATCCTCTTTATCCTTTTTATAATCTCCAAACAATGAAACGGTTTAATAGGAATATCATAGCGTCATGACGCTCTTTAATCATTACATTCTCATGATAAACCTAACCGCAAAGTTTCAAGGAAACATTTTAACGTTGCTTTATTTTCCTTTGAAACAGAATTGATATAAACTGTTTACAATTCAAATTCAAAATAATATTCTATTCTTATTGAGGGTAATTCTTCCCCTCGCTGTTTTATTGTTATCGTCCGTTTTCTTCCTTTTCTCTTCTTTATAATCTAATGTTTATTCTAATTTTGCTCCTGTCATCTTTTTTTATTTTGTCCACCTTCTGTTCTCTGCAATTTTCGATTCACTAAAGTCAATAGCTTTATCTTACAGCCTACCTTATTATGCATTATTTATTTTGAAAATACAGGCTTATCAAACTTCTGCGACAAAATTTGATACGATGTGACATATTTCATTAAACACGAGGTCATTTTTAATGAAGAAAAGTACAATTTGAAGTCTTGGAGACAGCCTTGAGTGAGAAAAAAAAGAGGTTTTCACAGTGTTTCAATGGACTTGTCACATGTTTTTAAATGCTTTTTTGTTGGGAAGGGGGTGCCGGACAATATGCCTTTGAGAGTGTGCGCGCGGGCGCTCACCCTACGAATTTGCCTACCCCCCCCCCCCCCAACAAAATAGTTCACACTATCGTTACAACTTTATTTCGGGAAGCATTTACCCCTTTCCCCAAACCCCTATCGGAAAATCCCGGATCTGCCTTAAATGATGAGTGATACGACGGAAAATCATCTGTGAAAAGATATTTCCTCATACCTACCTTACAAAAATATGTTGACATTTGAAACACATAATATTTTTCAACCTTCTACAATTTGGATATATCATTAATCATCATGTCATCTAAATAGGACGTAATGAATAATCGGGAAATGAATCGAAATGTTCCCTTACAATAAAGATCCTTCAACTCTATAAAAAATTAGGCTACAAAGGCCATCCGATATAGGAAACCCGCCCCCTTAATAATAATAATAATATTTAACAAATCCTTTTTAATAATAGTGCCTTACACTTGATAAAAACAAGACAAAGTGCATGAACTTACACCCCATATTCTGTTTTTTTATTCGGTTGTTTCTTCTTTTTTCTTTACTGAAATATTTGAATACAACGACTCTCATTTACATTTTGTTGATTTTTCTTCTTTTTCCATTTATCCCTTTTCCTGCAACCAGCTCGTTGATGCACCACAATTTGTGGAAGAGGGGGGGGGGGGGGGGGGGGGGGGGGGAGAGGGGTGCTTCATGTACACAATTTCGTACTACATGTACATGCATCTTTTCTTTGAACTTCTAACTCTTCATGAGGATGAAGTTTCGTTAGTGATGATCAAAATAAATCACTAGTTCATGTTTGATATACAATATACAATTCATCCTAAATAAAATCTCTATCACACGGTTGCCAATCGTCTTTTTCTTTTTAATTTTTGACGACTCTCAACACACGTATCATTACTTCATCTTAAATACCGTTTTTTGACAAAATCGTCGAAAGGGAAACTGTAACGAGAACCATTGAGATGTCACCTTCGACTTCATATAGATCACATAACTCGATTTTTTCATGTGTTTTATTTTTAGTGGTAAAATAATCCGATTTCGCTATCCCACCGTTTCGGTTAATGTCTTAAACTTGAAACAATGAGCTCTTTGGCAAATTAATTTCCTCCACATTTCAAAATTCACGCATGAAATAAATATGGCCTAGATTACAGGTTTTGGAGGCGATAAAAAGCACCTGTAAATTTGTCATGGATAGTTTTAACCGGTTTTTATGGGGTGGGGGGGGGGGGCTCCATATTCATTAATCAATCTTTAAGAAGTAGCTACAAAATCGAAACTTAATCCTATTAATCTACTCAAAATTAAATGACAAAATATAGCTAAATAATATTAACTTAAATGTAATAAAAAGAGTGTGGTCTAAACAGAAGTTGTGGTGGGGTGAACTGGGGCTTGTGAAAATTTTAAAAAAAAAAGAAACGCTCACAATTCCGTTTGCCGGGATCACTTGAAAACCTGATTTATTTTTCTCTTTATGTGTTAACTGTGTGTTTATCCCTCTCCAAACAATAATATATAAATATGATTTACATGTATTGTATTAATTTATTAATACACACAGAGAGCTATTAAGGGTCTATGCTCCTTAATATTGACGTAAGTGTCACGGGATACTGTTTAATGCCTTGATGTCACTCATGTCATTCGGGTTAGATTGAGTTCAGCCGTTAAGCCCATAAATTCTTCTTTTTATCCCCCATTGATGTCTATAAAAAAACATATATAGCAGACACATACACAAAAGGGACATAAATCATGGTTACTTCACCCATAAAAAACACAATACGTGCCTCGGTGATTAAAGTCAATTCTTATTGTCTGAGGCGATGCTGAGACCTTTGTGAGACTCAAAGTGGAAGTTTCCTGAACATATAAATAATAAGGTTTCAGAAAAAGTATATAATTGATCATTTCTATAGAAGGGGGAGGGGGCAGTGAAATGTCTTTCCCCTGACGACGTTTGTACTAAATGTAGCTGGCATTTAGTGGGTATATCAAAAACATACTAAGAGGAACACTGTCTACCGAGATCCAGAGTAAAAATAGTATTTAACTGATGAGAATAATAATAGTAATAATAACTGACAAGAATAAAAGTGAGTTTTTACATTTTCTGCTATATATAACCTATACACGCAGCCCAACTGTGATCGCAAGTTCCTTTGGGGGAGGGGCTGGGGGTCGGATAAACAGATTCGGTGAAAGTTTGAACTAATTGGGATACAGATTAAACCAAAATTCAAAATTATAATTAAAAAAACAAGAAATGTAAATTTTAAGTTAAAACCTGAATAAGAACAAACATCTCTTAGGAAAAAAGGTTATTTGCATCGGGGTAAAAGTAGATCAAATTATTTGTTTATTGAGCGATGTTTAAAACATAGTACGTTACAAAAAGTGACTCTTTTAAAATTCTTTTCGATATCCAAAGAATAAATTGAAAGATGATTTACCGATGGCCTTGTTTTCTCGCATCAAACTACTAGTAAGAAAGGTGCCACCCCCCCCCCCCCACCCCTCACCAGCTCCCGCTCAATAGCTGGATCGACCAACGCTGCGCAACGACTTACTGTCAACATGTATATACATTCAAGGTCTTCATCAATCTATCAGGCTTTCGTTATCATTTCAAAAGAGTATCTTCAGCTAAAAAGGATTCAGAAAGTTGAAATTTCTTGCTTTATCCTCCCCCATCTAAAATGTTTAAGACGACTGAAAAAGATACATCATGTTCCTGGTGACATTTGAAGCACAGTCGACAAGCCAGAAAAGATGTCCTTATCAAAGCCCGCGTATAATTGGTAAAAGTCGACTTAAATACATAATCAATTTTTATTGTATTCTAAAAATGTTGATGTTGATGTTGAAAACAAAACACGAACAGAAAGTTGTTCGCCTATTGATGCTGAGGTCTTCTTGAGTATTAGTAAAGTGTTCTAACATATGGATCAATGTGTACTCCACTCTATAACTGTGAGGAAACGCAAATTAAAGGCGCCATATATATCAATATTTTTTGTTTTGTATTGGATTGGATGTGTTTAAAGATTGTCATTAGCTTCAAAATCGAAAGAAAACTAACCCTCTTGAAAGGGAATTTAAAAACTAACCAGAGAGTCAATATCATTTGCAATTGCGTTAAACTTCAACTAGGGGGAATACAGCAGTTAGAGAGAAGTTTGACTCCTGAGGAGAGGTGAAATAATTTGTGGGCGTTTTTATTGTTATTGTGCAAGTGTGGAAGAACATCAGAATTAAAATGTTCCCTGAAAAGCATGGCTCTTCAAATGCCTTCATATTCTAAATATGACATGTAACAGCTTTCAAATGTGGGCCTCATTTTTATGCCTCATGTTTGTTTAGTCCCATATACCTCATTCTGTGTACAGTGCTTCTTACTTTTACTAAGACTCCCTGCTGGAAAGAACACACTCATCCACAGTGTGAAACACAGTGAATCACACTGTGATTCACATTGTGAATCACAGTGTGCGCCACACTAGTTGGGGCGTTTTCACATTGTGGTTGATTCGTTTCACACTGTGGTTCACAGTGTGGATAATCGGAAAATGAAAGAACACACTCATTCACACTCATTCACAGTGTGAATCACAGTGTGCGCCACAATGTTAAATTGGGGCGTTTTCACATTGTGGTCGCATCGTTTCACAGTGTGGATAACCACAGATTCCAAATGTGACCACACTGTGAATCTGTAGTTATTCACACTGTGAATCACACTGTGAAACGATGCGACCACAACACTTATTCAGACTCATTCTTATCATTTTGATGATTCCACACCGTCTCTTTCACAATGCCATGGCATCGATCAGAAAAAGTGGATGATATAGCATACAAGACAGTGTTGGTGTGTACTGCAACTTTCTGGAATCATCAAAATGATAAGAAATTTGTGATTCACACTGTGAATGAGTGCGAATGAGTCTGAATAAGTGTTGTGGTCGCGTCGTTTCACAGTGTGATTCACAGTGTGAATAACTACAGATTCACAGTGTGGTCACATTTGGAATCTGTGGTTATCCACACTGTGAAACGATGGCAAGATCAAAACTCAACTTTATCTTTAAGGTTTACAGCCGCATGAAAATGTAAGTATCCCAGTGCTGTTTACAAAGAAATTAAAAACCTTTTTGGAGGTACACTTAAACTCTGCTGAGGCTTGAAATTGTTTATGTCGCCACAATGACGAGCAATCCTGCCCTAATGGAATATGTTTATATGATTTACTGCAACCTTGAAAGAAAATGGTACAAGGATTCCCAACTTCATCCTCTGATCTCGTTGAAAATGTATTTGTTCTTCAAATACAGAGTAATCACAAACCATTTTTCTTTTTTCTTTTTTTTTTGGCTGAAAAGAGTTCTAAATCGAGCGGTCCGTCACCACATCGTCATTCTAATATTAAATTTATCCCGCCCCTAGCCAGGTCGGATTTCCCAACGATCAACGTCTCCCGCAGAGGGGCGAGTTCAACCGGTTGCCATGGTTACGAGCACTCTTCGATGAAATATCCATGACCTGCCTGTCTTCATTTGGTCCAGGGTTGTTGTCTGTCATAAACCGTCGGGGAGCCACAGGGGCTTGGGGCACGTGCCCCCAATATAATTGTATCCAACACAAAAGAATAAGAAGAAGAAGAGAGAAACAAGAACAACTAAAAAAAACACAAATTATACAAAACAGAAGCCGGGGAAAAAAGAAGGGAGAGAGAGAGAGAGAGAGAGAGAGATAGAGAGCGAGAGAGAAAATGAGAGAGGGACAGAGACAGCGACGGAGAATGAGAGAGATAGAGAGAAAGAGAAAGACAGAGGGTAGGGATGATGAAGTACGTATGTGAAAATTAGGAAATAAACACGACAATAGCCCCCCAATACACACACCCTCCTCTAACCTTTTCCCTTGTTTATTCCATTGCTATTCACCGTTAAAGAAAAAAAAACCGTTCTAAGAATCCAACCCCCCCCCCCCCCCCCCCTTTAGCGACTGGTCTTCAGCTCCACCGCTGGCCACGACCCACGGATTAAAGGGCACGAAATAACCATGCATATAAACATATTATTTTGGCAATTGTGGAAAAGCCTGAACGAGCGTTTAGAAAGAAAAATATTGCCGTGATCAATCATTTACATGTACCTGGTCATATTCAAAGTGCCATAGAACTTCGTACTAAGAAGGAATTTCCACATGTTCAGTGCATATCAGTCATCTTGGGATAAGGTCTTTGGACAACATTGATTGTGTTGATTGATTTCTGACAGAAAGAAGTTTCTATCTTTAATTATTTTAAAATGAAGTGACTTACAACAACATTTGCAGTTTTCAGTGAAAGCTTGCAACAGATCCTGTGAACAAACATGAACTAATATTTTAAAGAAAAATGGCGTGATCAATCATCTGGATATTAAATGATTCCCGGCAAACATACATTCAATAGATGCCCAAACAAAGCTCCAAAATGTTCAGAATGTTTAATTTGATCGTAAGATCTTGAATTTCTGTCATGACTTTGAGCACAGCTTGCATGTCCTTATTCAGTGTTATTCTTTCATTTTGTAGTACAGATGCACGTACAAGCCGTTCTCTCAAAAGATAACAGAGTTTTTCTCCTAATAAGTTGACAATGCACAAAAGTTGCCCTTCCTACTTAAATTCGTTCTTTCTGATTATATTCAATGCTATTCTTTCATTTTGTAGTACTTGTACAAGCCATTCTCTCAAAAGATAACAGAGTTTTTCTTTTAAGGGGACAATGCACAAAAGTTGACCTTCCTACTTAAAATGCGTTCCATCTAATGATATATTGCTCGTTGCTACGGAAGTGTCACACTAATATTCATTTTTTTTTTTTTACTTATTCTCTCAATATCACACAAACCCGATAAATCAATCGCTCATCCAAAGTGCCAGGACACGTTTCATGAAATGCAAAATAACGATACGAACTATTCCCACAGGTGTATATTGTGTCATCACCGAAGGTCATAAATCTTAATTTAAAAATGATAAAACAGGAATATTTTTAACTTGGTTTCTATCGTCGCACCTGATGTCCTGCAGAAATGCAAATAAAATGAGTATTATTCTGTTTTTGTTATTCCGATTCATCAAAGATCCTGCGTCTATTGAAATACATTATAACAGAACAAAAAAGGAATTAAAAGGAAAGGACAACACGAGAGACAAACAAACCAAAAAACAATGACAGAAGAAAACGCAAACTTATACAAAAAAAAAAAAAAAAAATCAGAACAAATAGGGCAACAAGAATAATAATTAAACAATTCCTTGAATAACGGACACAAAAGCATACCTGAAGTAATCAACTACTTTTTCGCAGCTAAATTCCCCCCTCCCCGAAGTCGTTCATTTTTATTTGGCTCTGACTAGATGATAATAAACAATCCTTTTATAAAACCATTACGTCAGTTGTTAAACCGGCAACACATCGGTAAAACGAAAAATATTGATACATATGTCAACATTTCGAAATGGCACACAACTGTCATTGGAGTATTAAAGAGATTCCATCTTAATACATCTGTTTGTCAACAAGTTTGACGGAGCAAATGACAGACGTTTATAAATAGTGGAATGCGGGGCAAAATATTTCGACTGCTGGTCTAGATTCTCACGAAGGTGCACTTTCAAAAGTTCAAATATGACAACAAAACTACATCATCACGAAACAAACTTACGATTCTAAATTTCCTCGTTTAAAATTATCCCCATTGCCAAACGGAACAGGGTGGACTTTGTATACATAATTATGGGGATTAGAGAATTAAGTAGTCTATAGATTAATATGTTGAGGCAATGCAAAGTGATTTCATACAGTTTATTTACTTGTGTTTGTTCAATGTTTAATCTAACTAACATCATATTATTATTACATGAGTTTTTGTAGATTTGCATGGTGATTCCATACTTTGTTTGGAAAAATAAAAATATTTCCCGTCTTCCTGTGTTCTTCTTCGTCTTTATCATCATCTTTTCTTTCTTCTTGGGGAGTATTCCGGCCAGGCGCCATTTTACAAGCGTGCCAATCAAACCACTTAAAGTGCGGGTTCATAGAAAACCACAAATATGGCAAATAGCGTATTACTAGAAACTGGTAAGCTAACAGATGGCCATCATGCAAGTTTTAGGTCAACTACATATCGGGTGGTTTATAAAAATAAAAATAAGACAACCTCCATAGCATCTGGGATATGCGAGAGATTCGCCGGGAAAATAACGATGTTTTCATGCAATATGAACCAACCCCGCCCAAGCAGACGACATCCAATAAAGAATGAACATAGTTGCAATGCTTTTCTTTCTCAAATTATAATGAGTTTAGTGTATATAAATATTTATATAAGTATTTAGCCTGAGGGTATTGAAGTAAGAGAAATAACTGAAGAAAAGATGACAAAACAGGCACTGAAATCGTGTGAGATGTCACGGGACATCGTCTGCTTGTGCACATCGTGTTTAACATGTGACGTCATATCTCAGCAGCGACCGGAGAGCTTTTCAGGTGCTATGTCGGGGCTGTATTTAAGCGTTTTGTAATTGTTAATAATCATTACTTCGAATGTTTCCAAGCATTGGCTTTTGATAACATTGGCCAATCAAAGTGTCACCTTTGCAATAATGACATTAAAGTTAGTTTTTTAAATCAATGAACCTTCTATTTAAAAGCTTGCTTGCTATCGGGTTCCCATTTACACATGGGTGGAGAGAAGAAATGTAGAAAAAATGCCTTGCTTTGGAGCACAAGGTGCCATGCCAGGGATTGAACCCACGACCTCTTCATCTCACGTCAACTGTTTAAACCACGCGACTACGGCACCTAGCTTTTTTTGAGATTCCCCTTTTTCCCCTCTCAGTTAAATCAAGCATATAAATATTTCGTCTTATTTCTAAACTGAAATGTACTCTTTAAACTTATTTTATTACATACATACTTATCAGTATTTCGTTACTTGTATAATTATTTTGTAATATTATATATTGTAATACTTTTTGGTTCATATATGTCATTTTAACTTGTGGATATTTGAGTGGAAAAATAAAATTAAAAAAAAAAAAAAATATTGTTAGTTCAGTATGGGATGGACAGATATTACCATACATGTTTTCAGTCATTGTCTTTCACTGCTTACTAATTTGTTACTAAGAGACATGTATTTGGGCAAAAAACACAAGCTAAGAATATTTAGAAAAAAGCAATAAGTGCTTTATAGCTTGATATAACAAAAACGATGTATTATAAAAGCGATAAAGTGCAATGCATGCGTTACGCGCGATTATTTAACCCATAGAGATGGCGTCGTGATTTCTCTCGAGAATCGATGCATTTTAAAATTGAAAGCGAGAGGACAATTTATTCTTTAAGGTCATCGATGTGTAATGATACATGTACATGGTTTATTATACAACACCAGTTGCGCAACCTATCAACTATAATTTGCTGAAAAGATAGTAGAGATAATATCTGATGTCGTTTGCGACGGAGTTCAAACTCAAGGTCGAGTGTACTATGAAGGGTGGCTAGTTGTCCAGAGGCGTATATATCTACACATTAATAAACGGGGAGGGTGGGTGGGGGGGGGGGGGCATCCGCTGTTAAGGAAATTGAGGGGAATGACATTGACATGAGCAGCCTACATGCCATAGGGATTCCGGGGGAGGGGGGCCGAGGTGCGCCCGTATCATCATTTTGATGGATACACCACTGGTTGCATTTAGGGGGGGGGGGGGTAGGTGAATACAAATCAAAAGTTTACTTGGGACATTGCGATGTGTTACCTTGGTACATTACCAGGCTTGTTCCAGTGCAATGAGAATGACCTGTGAGTCATGTCGCATTCAATCCCCCCCCCCCCAAAAAAAAAAGAAAAAAAAAAGAAGAAGATATACTCGAAGGGCAAGATTCATCTCTCTCTCTCTCTCTCTCTCTCTCTCCTCTCTCTCTCTCTCTCTCTCTCTCCCACTCTCTCCCTCCCACCCTCTCTCTCTCTCTCTCTCTCTCTCTCTCTCTCTCTCTCTCTTCCTCTTCCCAATATGTCTTTTCTCACTTCTCTCTTTTTCTCTTCCTCTAGCCAGTCTTCAATCTATGTAACATATTATAATCGCATGTTCTCTCTTACTTCTCTTTCTCTTTCTGTCTTCCCATCTCTTTATCTCACATGTCGCTCTTTCTCCTCCTCTCTTGCTCTTCCTTTTCTCTCACATTTAATGAGGTGAGTTGGCCCGTCTGCCTGCCGAACAAAATATCGTAGGTTCGAATTCAACCTAGGCTGATGACTGAAGCCCTTGGTGTGTATTAACGTGCCCCTCCCCTGTTTCGTGGACACTCCGTCCCTCAGACAGGATTTTAAATGGAGGACCCGTGTAGAGGAGATTCACCACCTTTGCAAGTTTAGAACCCACTGCAGTATCAGTATCAGAGTAGGGGGAAATCCCGTGTAATAATAATAATATTACGCTTTTATATAGCGCTTAAAGGACAAGTCCACTCCAAAAATAACTTACTCTCAATGAAACCAGAAAAATCAGACAAACCATTCAAAAAAAGTTTGAGCGAAATCGGATCACTAATAAGAAAGTTATGATTTTTTGAAAAAGTATGTAAAACTATGAAACAATGAGAATCACAGCACAATTTGCCAAGATGGTTATCAGTTTGTGACGTCACGTTCCCACAACTTATCAACAGCTTTATATAGTTTAATCCCATTAGTTTTTCCTTTTTATCCCCCAAAACTTGATTTCCCCATGCCTTTGCCCAGGTTATAGGATTTGTATCATATTGCGCGCACGACATTTCCCAAAAACTTTTATGAATTTTGAAGAATTTATACTTTTTTCTGAATATTGTATTTCATAATTATTGATTTTTATATAAATAGTTTATCAAAATTCATTTTTTAATGATTTAACTGGACAAAAATTACTCTTTATTTGTGCATCCACACAAAAACATATTACTAACAATCTAACTTGGATGCTGGTGTGAAGAAATAAGATTCTTAGGGTGAAAATAGGAAATTTATATTATCAATATAAAGAAAATAAGTAGTGGATAGTGAGGACCATACGTCACAGATTCATGAGTGAGTTGCCAATTTGTGTAGTGACTTTCAATTTATTTCATGTCATTAAAAATTCATAAATTTGTTATTAGTTATCCGATTTTGCTCAAACTTTTTTTGATTGGTTTGTCTGATTTTTCTGGTTCTATTGAAAGTTATTTTTGGAGTGGACTTGGGCTTTAATACAAATGTCTCTAAGCGCTTCACTATAGTGTCATTGGAATTGAATACTTTCCCGCACGCGTTATTTTTTTATGCGGCACAGATTGGGGCATGGCGCGTGTTAAACCTATGGGAAGTACGTTCTTTCCCTTCTGAATAGTGTCTGCACATACGTGAGACTAGTCATGTTAGCTAGCGCATTAGCGCTGCGAAGAAGTTTGTATATCCATCGCGAACTATGTGTTTGGATAAAATTCCTCTTCGTTTAAGTTAGTTAAGTTTTATTGACTAATATTGTGATGTTCTCCTTATTGACGTGCTGCCTCCTCTTCAGATTTCCAATTTGATTTTAATTGTTGATGTAATGATTTTCCATGCGGTAGTGGATTAAATGTAACACTATTAAAAACAGACCTCTACTACTTATACTGTCTAGTACGCACACGACCAGTATTAGTCTGTAAATCAAGACCCCTTTTAAAAAAAAGCCCCAATCTGTGCCGCATAAAAAAATAACGCTTCCCGCACACACTATGTGCACAATCTCCACGCTCTGGGGAGCATTCCAGCCTGGCGTTACTTGACGCTCAAAAACTGTTTGACCAACAATAAAGGTCGCAACCTACCGGGTACCCATTTAACCCCTGGGTGGAGAGTAGCAAGTGCTGGTTAATATCCTTTCAAAGGGTATTAGTGCCGTGTCGGGATTCGAACCTCCGCATCTCCAATCAAGCGCCTTCAACCAATCGGTCACGACACTTGATCCGGTGCAGTGGTTCACCTGCATAGTGCACACCCTTAATCAATTATACCGGGAGGCGAGACTGGAGGGTTAAAGGAATCAGTTCGCCTCCAGTTCACAGGTGACGCCAAATACTTAATAATCATGATAATTATATTTGGTAAAAAAACTTTAAAAAAACAAACTATATCCCTATTTCTAAAAATAGTTTCAAATCATACTCGAATTTACTCTGATATAATAAATAAGAGAAGATGGAGAGAAGTATGAATTCCACAAAATTTGGGGTTCTTAAAATAACTGTTATGCCACTACAATCCCTTTGCGCTGTTGCTAGTGGTACTACTCTAATTTTGAAGAAGAGGAAAAGAGCCTCTGCGCAAATTCAAGAAATGTTAGAACATTTATTTTCTTTGTAGCAGTAACGGGTAACAGCTGTGCGAGAGTACACTAAAGTAAACAAAAAAACTGGAACATGCCTGAGGATATAAAAGCAAAAACTATTTCCTGTTAAAGGATGTTCACAGATGCTCAGTTCAGGATGTATCCAATGTCAAGGTCAGAGTTGTCTATCATCATATTAACTCAAATATATTTATTTTCCTTCTCCATCTGTCCGAAGGTTCATAATTCTGAAGGTTGATATAATAATGATAATATGTCTTGTTTACCCAGAGTAGCCTCATCAGTATTCATACTGTTCTCCCTGAGGACCCTGCAATCATATGATTTCCAAAATAATTTAGAATCCCGTGTCGTTTTTCGGAATTACAAACTTTTGGAATAACGAACCCTATTTCATTTTCGGAATTATTATGGTTTGGGAACTTTGTGTTTCGGGATCGTGAACCTTCGGAATAAACGAAGCTTCAGTAGTATAAAAACGAACGTTTGGTCAAACATGTAAGGGCCCCATTTCCACCGAACTCCATCCCATTCCCTACCCCTCTCCCATTCCCTCACCACAGTCTGATTTAAAAAGGTCGAGGTCGAGTGGTTTCGAACCCTGCACATTAACCCACATTCCCTCAGAGGTGTCGCAGTGCAGTGGTTTAAGCATTTGATTAGAAATGCAAACATTCTGGGTTCAAGTCCCAGCACATCACAAGGTTCCTCTGACAGGACATTTATCTACATTTACCCCTCTTAGCCCAGGTGTAGTAATGATTTTTTTTCTTATAATGCTGTTAGCATCGAAATCGGTGGCCCAGTTAGGACTGGAGTGACATTGGAACGCCTTGACCACTTTGCGTGATGGATAATTATGTACACTAAATAGGTTTCCAACATTGTTATAGTACTTAGGGCTCTGGACAACAACCCCGTCGTCAAGCGACCGCACAACAAGCTAGACGATAAACGACAAAAATGTGTTCACACCGTACACGATATGAGATAGAAAGGTCGTGCATGTCGTGTTGTCGTGTCGTTTTGTAGTTTGTCGTGTTTGGTGTGCAGAGCCCTTTATTATTAATTGCCTTCACACGTACCCCTGCGTTTTACAGTTTTCGAAAGTACACTCCACCGACATGAATGGCGACGCGTATATATAGCCTCTGATCCGCTGTATTAAAACATGTCTGGTTAAATTTGGACGGGGTTTATATTCATTCTAGAAAAAGAACGCCGATATTCATTAAACCGAATCCGTGCAAAACGTGACAATCCATTTGATTTAGAGGCATATTCACCAGGTAGGTCCTAACCCAACACAAATGCACCCAAGCTGCACTCAAACGCCCTGAATTTAAAAATACAACTGAAATACCCCCTGAAATGTCCCTGTGTTTAAATCTCTTCCTCACCTCAGTAAAATATTTTATCAAAAATCAAATACACCCTATTTTGATTCGTTAATATTCGTTAGAGATCATAGCTTCTCCCATTTTTTTAAATTCTCCTTGTCGGCGTTCATCTCCTTATTAAAACACTTTCTCTTTTTATCTTTTCATCTTTCCACTTGCCTCCTGCTTCTCCTCACTACCCATACCATTCAACTTCCTTCTCTGCCTTAAGTCCACATTCTTCTGGCATCCATAGGTTTCTATTCTTTTCCAATTCGACTTGAACTTCCATCTCTTCTTAATTCTTGCCTTGTTTTACCTCTTTTTCACATTTCTTCCTTTACACTAAAACACCTTTCCATTATTTTTGTGAGTATGCTTGTTCGCAGCATCACTCCAATTCCTTTGTTACTTCAAATTATATCCTCTTGCACATGTTAAATCTAAAAGAGAATGTACCAATTGTTTCAGTATAGAATGTATTGCTGGAAGTACGTTGGAGCGTTACAAAGAGGTGTGTATTAAGGGTCCTGTAACGGGGGGGGGGGGGGGGGGGGCTGAATCATACAGATCATATCAACTGTTCCTTCCCCTCCTCTTTGGCCCATCCCCCTTTATGTTCGGGGGGGGGGGGGGTGCACCCCACGCTTTCTTTTCATTTTCCCGTTGTGTCATCTTATATTTTGTTTGTAAACACTATCAAAAACTGTATTTAAAAGTCATGCATTGCTATTTACGCTTTTTTTATGTGTTTGTACTCTCGTATTCACAAGTCATGCATTGCTATTTATACATTTATTTTTGTTTTGTACTCTCATGCCCCGAGAGGGGGTCAAAAAGTCAATAACATTCAACAAATTCTAAAATCTACAAATAAAAAAGTCTGGTTTTAGTGTTAACCTTCAACCTACCTTACAATCATCCATTTCCCACCATATTTTCAATGCTATTCTCTTAAAGTCAAAGATCAGATTCTTTTTCGATGAGAATCGATAATGGGACCTATCAACAGCCTCTTTTTTTTCTATCAAAATTCCTGGATTAGTAAAGCATATTTTTGTTCTCGATTTCACTCACCTCTGCCCAGACAAGAGCTTGTGTTTGATATTATGGAATTGTAACCTCAGTAACAAATTGCCTTAAAAGAAAGCAGCGAAATCAGAGAAGCAGATTGATGAAGGTTTTTGAATAAATCTTTGAAAGTGGAAATCACTTTAAGTATGGAAATTTTAAATTGGGTAAATCGGTAACACCGTGACGAAGTGCCGGACAGATTTCAATTTGTTTTCAAACATACGAATGACTTAAATGACATTTCCTCCCTCGAAAATGTATTACTCAGGAGGGTTTCTTCTTTCTGGAGGACCTTTGATATATAATAAAATACTATCCATATTATATTATGAATGGTGCCCCAAGGGAGGATTAAGAGGAGCTTAGGAGAAAAACATAAATTAATGATATACAGCGATTACGTCACAGTCCAATGACCAGTTTGAGATTCGGTGATTAAGTAATCTCATATTTCAAACATTCATAACTTTCTTACCATTTGTCCACTTCGTTTCAAACTTTGCCATTCTGATTCCCGTATTTTCCCGCTTTTATCGCAAAGGTCGCATTGCCCTTTAAGCGTAATGGAATAGATTTGAAATCCCTGGTGCGAAAATGGACAACCCATTTTTAATTTTCGAGGGACCCTCCCAAGGGAGTAGAATTACAAATTATTTTGCAATGGTGGCATGAAAATGTATTATTGTTGTTTCTAGGGTGACACTTTTTATAATTCAAAATCCAGTGGCGCAGCCAGAAATTGTTCTAATTAGGGGCTCGCATTCCTTTTCAAAGGAGGAAGCAGGGCGGAATATGCCTACACACATGAGGAGAGGGGGGAGGGCGCGGGGGGGGGGGCAGGGCAAACTGGCTTTCCCATTATTTTGTTAAAGCATGGCCCAAACGACGGGGTTGGGTGGGGTGGGGGTGTGGATGGGGGTTACTTCTTGTGGGTACGCCATTGTCAACTGCACCCCTCCATTTTCCAAGATAATTTCCTAAAGTTATTTTATCATTGAGCTGTAATCTAATGGGAGATCCTATTGCAGAATTGTTACTGATACTTCAAAACGTTGCCAATAGACCAATTGCACTGACATTTCAGAATCAGCGTGGTTGGTTTGAAAAACACTCATGTCACTACATATTATATCAATAACATGGGCAACAACGCTACATGGGGGGGGGGGTAAGGTAAATGAAGGTGGAGATAAGGGGCACGTGACCCAATTGAATGGCGAAAAGAAGATGTTTCCAGAGTTAGAGAGTGTGTGTGTGTGTGTGTGTGTGAGAGAGAGAGAGAGAGAGAGAGAGAGAGGGGGAGAGAGAGAGAGGAAGAGAGGGGAGAAAGAGAGAGAGAGAGAGAGAGAGAGAGATAGAGGGAAAGAGGGACGGGGAAATTAATCGTCCCCCCCATATCAATCCGCTGCCCAAACATTGTCAAATATGTTAGAGAGCTAAGAAAATGAGTTAGCTATACATACATGTATTAGTGGGATTTACAATAACCAATCTTGTCACTGCGATATCCTCTTTTAATCAAGGCCTCTTACACACACCCAACAATTACCAAAATAGTCTTTGTCAATTTGTTTGCCCAGCAAGGTTCACTTTCCTTAAATTAATATAAACATGATGAAAGGACATGCAGCAACATGCCATTCGTGGTACACTTGTAAAACATGCATCATGACTACAACACCGAAGAAGCAACTAAGGGATGAAATAGAAATTCCGATATTTCAGTTCACAATAGGCATAAGAGAATTATTCTTCAATAAGTTGAAGGACAAAGTTGCCAATACGTGATTCCGGTCACAAAGATTGAGTGATCTTATCTTGCAAACATGAATACCTTTCAAACATGAGTTTTTCTCCATTTTCTTTCAATACCTCAGCGCCAACTTTCTTTATTTTTACTTTAATATTACAAGGGTCCCTTTAATCAAATAACCCACATTCTAATGATAAGTCACCATCGCTACCACGCGTATTGGACTATCGTGATCATTCTCTAAAACAGAACGGTTCACGCAAAACCCCATGAGAAATGCATCCCGGTTCCATTTCAAAGCAAATTCGATTTTCATCCCTTCCTTCTATGTCATACCGTAATCTTAATTAAAATTTGCCCTGCTTTTTACACAGCTGTTGGATTCAAGCAAGTTTGACGTTAGCTCCTCGGTCGAAAAGGGGGCTTTCTATATTTATGTAAATTTAAATTTGGTATCTTTGCAGAGTTGCCAGCTTCGCTTGCGCTTTACATTGTAAAGTCTAATCTTTCTGATTATCTGTCTCTTCCGTTTTGATTAATATAAATAATTCAAGATGACAAAATTCACCCGTGAGGCCATGATCGATATTGCAGAATAAGAAAATCAAAGATTCTTGTTTTCATAGATGTACCACGTTTTGGAACTAATTTGTTCGCATGCAAATTCAAAGAATACACTGTATATACAATATCATAACTGAACTACAACAAATGAAATGCAACAACGACAACATCATACAAAAACCAAACAACGACGACGAATCTTGAAGCCTTAATTTGATTTTTAAGATCAAAATCAGTTTTTAATTAATAACCCCACCTCCCCACCCCCCGGCAGCAGTAATACATGTCATGACTGCAGTTCTGACCACTCAGAGACCTTGAATCTTTAGATGCGGTATCTGATAAGCTGTATACTCGCCTCCCTAATCACACACAGCTAAAATTCTATAAACATGATTAGTATAAACGTGTTTGAAACGTGTTTAAACTAATCACGAGCCTTTCACACACAGAAATTTCGGTGCGGTCGTTAATCGTTTCGTGATTAACTACTGCTCGTAAAATGCGCAGTATTGCCATTGCGCATTGAAGGTCATGTCAAATCAATCAAAGCGCACGCTCCATCCAGTTTAAACACGTCTGAAACACGTTTAAACACGAATAACCTTTCACACACAAAATGTCAAGCTCACTAGATACGAACTTCGTATCTGCAGCCTGCTTTTAGGGGCGTATGCATCGCGACTTCGTATCTATCCTAACATCTTATAAACGATGTTCACACTGGGAAAATTTTCTATAAACATGTTTAAAACTGTTAAGTTAAACACGTTTGTACTAATCATCTCTGGATACGATGAATTTTAGCTGTGTGTGAAAAGGCTGCATATTGGTATACAGAAAGCCATAATAATGAATACAAACGGTTCTCATTGCTAACAAATATTCCGATAACATGTGCTCGTGCAGGAAAGCCGGATAATTGTGGAATATACAATTTTCTATGGTACCTGTATATTAATTTTGCCTTCACCAAGTTTGACAAGATTGCAGATTAGCAACTATAAGAAAATACATAAGTAAACAATGTATTCATAGTTTTCGGAATATAAATGATGCCTTGAGTGTTTGCGAAAATTAAATGCAAACATAAATTGCACGTACGTTAATCTGCTACGGCTGAACACATGCAGCGTAAAGAACAAGACAAAAATAACATCATTAATTGATTAGTTGATCTCTGTCATGCCATCATCTTTCCTCTTCTACAAGAGGTGGACTGTAAATTTCTCCTTGAGAGCAAATAACAATTCATGGGCAATGGAATGCCTAATGCCCCTTGAATTCAATTTCATTTGGGAAAGGCAATTGCGATACTCTGCCAAATATCACACGCTTTTGCTCCACTTCAGTTGATAAATTGTTTCAACGTGTGAACCCAACAAGCACTTCAATTCAAAGTACTCGTGCTAACAGTTATAAAAAAAAAGTCTGTCCCTGGATTTCACTGACTCGTGAAATGATCAACCCCTCTACCAATGGCGACTCATGTATTTCGGGGGAAAATACACCCACTTTTGACGACAATGCAGCAATCATTTTGTAATCCCGCCACTTGTTAGAGATGAAGTTAAATTGTTTCAACGTGTGAACCCAACAATCACCTATTCAAAGTACTCGTGCTTACAGTAATACTAGTTTCAACCGAGAAGAAGCTGCAATAGTAAAGGAAACCTCACCCCAGAGAATAAGTGTAGGTATTTTGAACAATTTGATTTATTACTGCTCTTTGATGTACAACATTCCTTACGAAAATGTATAAAGTATAAATGAAGATATTCTTTGCATGATGTAATGCCTTTTAGAACGACATGGGCGCAGCCATTTTATTTAAAATGTGACGTACCAGGTGGAGTTGTACCTGTATCACACATCAAGCTGTAGTTGGAAGACTTTTAAAATAAAAAACCTTCAATTATTTATGAGACAAAAATTATAGCTGAGAAGATAGAAATGATATATAGTGAAAATATCGAATACTAGAGGTCACATGTTTCACTAATTCATTTAAAAATATGAAATATAGCAGTTCAGAAATCTATTTCATTTATGAAAAACCTTCACCTTCTGTCAATTGTAGTAGCAGGTGGATGGAATGCTGCATTACCATACACACCTGGAAAGGAAACCTCCATAGATTTGAATACCTTTACTTAATTAACGACTTCACATAGTACGTCGCTTTATCAAGAAAATGGCGACGCCCATGTCGTGCTGCAGACGAGTAACTGTGCATTATTCTTTCGTTACGTCTCTCTCAAACACTTTGGTGAGGAATGTTGTAGATTAATGGACTGGAATGTAATATATCTCTCAGAATAATGAAGTTATTTCTTGAGGTGAGGTTTCCTTTAAGTTACAAGCGTACGTATTGCATGCACAATAGACAAACAAACACACCAACAAACAACATCATTATTCTTTTACGACGACATAAGAAAGAGGCAATATAAATATTTAAAAATCAAAAGGGAACATTGTTTAATATGAGCCAAACTCTTATCAACATTCAAATATTTCAAAACCTTATACAGTATATACACCAATAATCATGTGCTACATGGTCAACCTGTCCAATGGCTTCCACATAGTTTCTGTCACGATGAAATTGCATAACCATAAATAAACTTTCTCTCTAACAAGTGGTGGTATGTACAAAACGATTGCTGCATTGTCGTCAAAAGTGGGTGTTTTTTCCCCTAAATATATGAGATGCAATGGCTGAGGGATTTTTCCATTTCACGAGTCAGTGAAATCCAGGAACAAACTTTTTTCAATGGTAACCTTAAAGAAAAAACCCCCAAACAAATCACTTTTTCACAGTAACACTTTTTTACGGCATTACTAGCATTTACCGACCAGAAACTGCAATATTAAGTTATAAGCACACTTGTGCAGTGGCCCAATAAGAAGAAGAAGAAGCATTCAATTGCAGACACACACAAAAATAGCAAACACAGCAACAAAGCAGCTTAAATATTCTTAAACGACGTCATGATTGTGATCATTTCTTTTTCTTTTGGAGCAATCATTTTGAGAAGAACATTTGTAAATTATACCAGAATGTAAAGCGATATTTGCTACGTCGACAATTATTCCTGGCTTTATTTCGTACAAATAAAGGGTTAGGGATTGGGTAGGTTTAGGGTTAGTGTATTACCCCCCAACGAGACCGACAACGAACAGTAGACCAACGAACAAGAGAGAAATTACATTAGAAAAAATCCTTTAACCCAATAATCATGGGATTTTCCTAAGCAAAATGATACAACGGCTGCTTGAGAAGTTGAAAAAAGTCGAGGAGGTGGGAGGCACGGTGCCCCCGACCCTTCCCGGAAACGCCGCCTCTAAGCAAGACTGAGCCAATTTCTTATCAATTCGAGTATTCCAAAACCTCACTGTATATACACCAATACTTATGTGCTACATACATGTAAGCAACCTTTCCAATCGCTTCACATATTTTCTGTCACATTGCAATTGCATGACAAGACCAAGTCTTATAAATAGTTACGAATAATCCGAATTAATCGCAAGCCCTCCAATTAATCGAAAGTTTCCAGTCCCCTATCTCATACGTACATAGTTGCGAACTTGCGATTGTTACCAATCGTAACTAAGTGACGTTTATGGTAGTGATGGTTATGTTACCTGACTGCTAAGAAAGCATAAATTCTTGTTAGTGAGCAGCCAGAGGACCGACGGCTTTATGTTCTCTATGAGAGACCTGGTAATGGGGATTAACAAAGGGCACTAGCGCATCGCCTTGGTTTCGAACCCGGGTCACCGGATTACAAGACCACTACTCTACCAGCCGAGACGGGGCCCAGATCTCAACTTGATATTTGACAAATGGTGAGATGACAGACTCAATGACTGCTGTATTGTCATTAACGCGACATATGACGCTTGTGAAGCGTCTATTCTCCGAAAAAACATGAGTTACCATTGACTGAGAGAGATTTTTCATTACACGAGTCAGTGGACAAGTCCAAGGACTTGCAATAATTTTTCATTGGTATCGCCACGAAACCAAACAAATGAATACATTTTCGTCCGGACCATTTATTGACATTCAAAAGAAATATTGTGTTTTCACATCTACAGAGATCTTTTCAGTCCCAAAATCTTTTGTAATATCAACAACAAAACCAAAGAAATTAATACATTTTCGTCCGGACGGTTTATTGACAATGAAAGGAAATATTGTGTTTTCACATCTGCAGAGATCTCTTCAGTCCCGAAATCTGTTGCAATATCAACAGCGCGCCGCTTCTTCTTTTTTTTTACAAAGTCAATAAACAAAATTCTACTATTATACTGAATACCTTTTAGTTAAAGATTGGTATTCAACAACGGGAAAATTAGAGCATGAAATGAGATTACTATCTTGTTGAGACTCATCATTCAAAGGGGGAGTCAACCCTGGTATCTAAGATTTTTTTAATAAATAAAAACAATTAAAGTGAGAGACGTAGATCAGAGAAAAGATGGTAAAAACTCTTTTAAAAGCATGAGTTGTATATGCCGTTTTTTTTTTTAACCTTGTAAGCCTCAAGAAAATGCGGAACTCGCAAACGTTCATATGTAACAAATGGGGAATTAGGGGCTAGGGGTATACTTAGTACATACTGAGAAAAAAATGAGCCCGAAATGGTATCATTGTGCCCCAAAATGGTATTAATGGGGCACCTGAAAAAAAATCCTCTTTTTTCATGAACTTACTATGAGGGTTGCGTAAATCCCTTTTCTCGTTTAACCAAGAAGTTCTTCGTTTAACTTAGGATAAACTTTGAACGAACGATCGATACACAAATTGAAAGTATCATTGTTTTTGTTTTACGGTATAGGGCAGTTTGTATGTACTTAAGACTCTACTCTGTATGAAACAATAAAACACACGGAATGAGTGAAATAATAAATTCGCTCAAAATCCTCGGAAAATAGGGACATGAAATAGACCTTTTTGCACTTTACTGCTTCCATTGACATACATGTAGGGGCTGGGGGCAAAATTTCATTGATATTTTGTGTTTTATTCATTTTCATAACAGGAACCCATTGTGACCGTAGACTGTGAACAAACCTTTCCAACGGGTGATGTGTTGATATGCTATTTGAATAAACAGCTTTTATGTCAAGCTTACTGGGAGAATTTACAATAACTGTTGTTTAGAAATGCCTGGCTTGCAATCAGTCGATCCCGTTGGTACAAACCAAAAAATCTTACTTTTTCACATAAAAAAAGGAGCATCCGAAATAAATGACATTAATTGTGGTACTATTGTATGTAGCGTCACATGGTTAGCAGTAGCACGAGCAGTGGTAATAGTCCTAGTAGTTGTAGCAGTATGATTATTTATACAAATATAATTTATATCTTTGGTAGCCTTATGTTTGAAAATCTCCACTATCCGAGATGCGACAGACTTCTAACAAAACTTCTTAAATTCTGTATAATAATATATGACTGTATAGAAATGTGAAACTCATTTTTTTTTTTTTTTTTTTTTTTTTTTTTTTTTTACAGTTTTCAGTTTAATTCTGAAAAAGAGAGCAATGCTTCTTGTAGTTGTTTGGGGGTGAAATAGTAGTTACGCATTGTGGCGGGAGATTAAAGTTACTATGTCCCTTTTGCAGCCAACCTCAAATTCTGTAGAACTTTGCAGGAATTATGAATATGTCATGTATGTCCTATCTGTGAAATTTAAACATTAGCAGTATCCTAGTATTCAAATTATGCAAGGAACCCGTTTACTTGCTAGACTTCACTGTCAGACACTATTGAGTGACTGACTGGCTTTTTTTCTTCTTTGGTAATAACATACATGAAAAGAGTTGTAAAGGGTACATGAGCATTTGTCTACATCAATAACCAACTTCTTGTGATGGCCAAGAGTAAACTGATTGAATCGTTGCGCAGCATAAAACGTATGACCATTCGGTACAATTATTGTCTGAAAATCAAGACTATTACTTTTGGGCTCTATAGCCCTAAAGTCGATTTGACAACTAACAGTCATTATTTTCCCACTTGAAGACATTTTAAAGCCCCACCTTTTTTAGGGAAGTTCTAAATAAGTATTATCTTTTAAATGCAGTTGGAATTTAACTTTTTCATTTTTTTTGGCCTGCAAATGGGACATAGTACCATTGAGTTCGAGAAAAGGACAGAGAGGAAGAGGATTTTGGGGAAGATTGTGTGTCTTAATAAAGGGAATACTCACAACTTCACTTCTGTCAAAAAATATGTTTAGAAATATGAAGCTCATATTTTTTCAAAAAGTTTTCAGTTTTATTCTGAAAAAAGCAATGCTTGTTGGGTAAAATAACTGTGTATTGCGGTAATATTTTCCTAAAATGTAATTGAGCTATATTTCAGTTATATACATTGTGAAATCATGAACAATGAAAGATGTTGAATTTATGTTCGTTTATCAAATGATAATTTTTTAAAAATATTTATGTTTCAGCTAATAAATAAAATAGGACTATGGAAAATGTTTTGCTCCTATTTTATGTACAAAAAGAAATAGGAGATTTGAAAAATGAATGAAATGAACTAAAATATATTTAAAAAACAACGACGGCAACAAAGACAACATCAACAACATTTACAACATAAATGATCATATCATTGCTGCAGCGGAAGACATCTTGGAACCACATTACAAAACACAAGAGAGAGAGAGAGAGAGAGAGAGAGAGAGAGAGAGAGAAGGGGAGGGGAGGAGGGGGGGGGGGGGGGGGAGAGAGGGATGGGGTTAGGACGTTTAGTTGCACCAATTACGAAAATAATTATACAGAAGGATAGATACATTAGAAAAGATAGGCTATTCACTGCAGAAAGATTCATTCATCGTTATTATATTCTACACACCAATAATCTCGCAACACGATTAGGCTAATTAAATGAGCTCACGACACAATGAAATATTGTTCTTCATAATGAATATCCTGGCGGTCGTAGTAAAATGTAAAACAATCACATGGTTATATTATGATAGTCTCGTTTTCCTTTGTTGGCTTATACCGTATAGACATACACGCTAACAGCTATTTGGGTCATGGTTTTGCGACATATTTTGCCACTAGATATGTACATATCGTACCCCACTATCATACCCCACTATCGAACCCCACTATACGATCGTGATTTGCGGGATGTCGCATTTATCGACTCTTCACGATTCACAATAAAGGCCTTGTCTCTTCGCAGCTGCTCAGCGAAACTAGCCTGGGAATTTCTATTTGTATGTGAGGTTCAAAACAGCTTTGCGTTTATCGATCTCTCAGAAACGTGATTCTGGCTGTATGTCACATTCAAAACACATCTTTTTGCTTTATTAGATATGCCCATATCTAAAGCCCTTTAAAAAAAGGCGTTGCGTTTATCAGCTATATTTGCCTGAAAGACGTTTGAGAAACCTGCCAAAAATTTGGTCGATAAACGCAACCAAAGATACGCGTATAATTGTGACGGAGGTTTGTTTGTTTGTTTGATTTGATTTCTACATGTTTTAACATAATATAAATTAATATACAAGCTAGGTATACACATATTATCAATCTAAGTCAAAATACACATATAATCATATCATATTATAATTCAATTTATTAAATGATTATACCTTTAAACAAAACACGGTTGAAAAATGCAGGATACCACCATAATAATGCAAGAGCTTGAACGTGATGGTGGCCTCAGGAAAGGAACCTATATGGGCGACCAAACTTACATAATACATAACCAAACATGAATTATACCAGCCACATAATTAAGGATTTTTTTTAAAGGCATAAAATGAAATGCAGTAAGTGTTAGTGTGTATGTTAAAGGTAATACAAAGTTTTTTGAAATTTTGAAAATTGGGATGGATAGTGAATTTTTATTATTTTGATATATTTGGATGTCCCTGTGGATGCATTATACGCACTAGAAAATTTAGTCCCTAAAACACTTCTGCTTTCGAGAAAAATTGAATATACAAATTTACCGGTGCTCCCGGTAAATTTTGATAAAATTTCACATAGCGGCTACGGCCGTACTAATGGTAGCTGCGACCATGAAAATCTCAGAATATGTAGTTGTGATATATAGTTTCCAAATGTGAATAGCTAATCGGTCGATTTTAGTCAAGAAACATTGTTTTATAGCTTAATTAATATCTTGACCTTGAGAGGGAGCTATACAACATAAAGAGTGTATTTAATATTTACAATTTCATAACTTTAGACTCGATTTCAACCCCGACAACGGTCACTGAGTATTGTAGGATCGCATATGCTTCCAATATGTTAATTTGCACCAAATTCATGACCCCATACCAAAACTTTGTATTACCTTTAAGAAAGGATTAACTTTTGTGAAACGTGTTATTTTGTTCTTTGTTGTATGTTCATGTGTATATTGTGTGTGCAATGCGCGTATGCACGGGAATATATCTAGCCCCGAGATAAACTCTCGCTGGTAGTTTGTCCATCGCCAGAGTAGCGACAATTATTTGCTCACAATTCTTCGATTTGTATTGCGACACATTCCCTCTTTAGAAATATTGATATGAATGGTCAATTTGAATACAAATGGCTGTTCAAAAATGTAAATCCGACTCAAAATGTCACAATCGTTTTTATCTATTTTACTTAAGAGTAACCGACTGCCTTTAGCATAACACTAACTAATGTATTCGAGAAATGTCGTAAAAGACATTTCCTGAAAGCACCTATGCCCCTAAGTTCTTCAACATCGCTACATGTTATAACAAAATGATCATAGATTCTGTACTTAGAAACAAAAGCAGCAACAATAAAAGCGGCGAGGAAAAAGCTCGAATAACATTCAAAAAAGATAAACAATAATAAGCACTTACATTGCCAGATAGGGCGAAATAACATTAATACTTGCTTTAAAGCGGTAGGCATGGATATTACCCAATGGCATGTATTAAATCTATCACAACACTTTAATAAATATTCTTTGCGATTCCCTAAAAATTATACCGCGGGTAAGAATCCATTTGAACTAGAAATGATCTCATAAATACGCAGATTAACACGATAAAAGTGATTGTAGGAAATAGTAACACTTACTCCGTATAACGCCAAGAGCAGTTTAAGTGACGCGAGAATAATATATTGATATCACGCCTTCAGGTGTTGGTTTTTTCTCTCCCTTCAGTGGAGAGATGACAAAAATCGACGTTGTTCACTTGCTATTGAATCCTTAAATGCCTGTAGTATTTCATTTTATGTAGAATCGTTTGATCGGAAGCTGAGATAGCAATCGTGTCTGCCCATTGCCAAAAAATGATTCACGCCTCGACGAATTTCAACAGAAATTATTCATTAGTCGAAGAGCCTCGGCGCTCCTATTTTCGACACTTTTTATTACTTCACATTTTTTATTGTATTATTATTTTTGTTGGTGGGGGTAGGAAATGTGCCGTTAGCAAATTGGCATCATTGAATTATTGTAATATTTTATCGAATGAGAGCCAACAGCACATTACTGACAAAGGAAAAGGTTTGATACTGTGACCCATATATTTTGAAGGAAAAACATGTATTACTTCGTACCAGTCTCGTCAGCTACCGTGTTAGTCTACTGGTTTTATAGAGGTGTCATATAGTCGAATGTTTTAAGCACTTGATTGGAAAAATGAGAGGGTCTTGTGTTTGAGCCCCAGTGTGGCATTAGTGTCCTTTGGCAGGACATTGATATACATTTTCCTCTCTCCACCCAGGTGTTAAATGAGTTCCGTTAGGAAGTAATTCCTAGAATGCTGTAAGCACCGAAATCGGTAGCCTAGCTAGAGCCAGTGAAGTACTTAAGCGCCCTGAGCATCATGTGTGGTGGATATGTTCGCTATAAAAATTATTTTATTTTATCTAAAAGCAACAGCATGCAGGCCCATAAAAGGCTAACCGGTTCTTACTTAAGGGAGTCCGGTATGAACTTGGTTTTGAACCTTGGACCTCCCGGTCATGTGACCACTGAGCCATCAGTGCATGAATTGTAATAAGGGAATGATTGGTTCGAGGTAGGAAGTCTAAAAGTCTTTACTTTGTAATATTTTACGATTTTCAATTAAACAAAAATGCACAGTCAATCCTATTCCCGGTGAGATGGGGGGGGGGGGGGGTACAGGGCTTAGGTTATGATTTTGTTACCAGTGGGGTAAGCGTGGGGCACAAGCTCCCCCTTTCCATCGAATGATAAGAAAGAGAGAACGAACGCACGCGAGAGAGAGAGAGAGAGAGAGAGAGAGAGGGGGAGAGAGAATAAGAGAGGAGAGAGAGAGAGAGAGAGAGAGAGAGAGAGGGGGGGGAAGAGAGAATAAGAGAGGAGAGAGAGAGAGAGAGAGAGAGGGGGAGAGAGAATAAGAGAGAGAGAGAGAGAGAGAGAGAGAGAGAGAGAGAGAGAGAGAGAGAGAGAGATAGAAGTAAACAGAGAACAATCCCTGGACTGTGAATCACATGGTTCGCGGTTCGAGTCCCGCTGAGGCACTAAATAAGCCAGTTCACGGTTGCAGTCTGAGCATGAGCAGATAAAGGTCATTGCAGAACAAATTGTATAATACACTGAGACGAAATACTGGATACGTGCTCATGAAAGTTATGTAATCATTATTCATTAATGAACAAGCAGTGCATTCCATGATACACAGGCAGAATTACAGGTGCAAATATTCTTTGAAAAGGGGAAACAAAGGCTATTTATGTAGCACCTGCATCGCTGTAGGAGTGATTATTTCAAAATGTACAAAGTGGGACCTCTTCATGTTTCGAAGATCTGTGGATATTCGGGGTCATTGCAGAGATGTGCTAACCGTGAACTGGTCTATTCCTTTGGCAAGATATTAATGTACACTTGTCACTCTCCACCCTGATATTTCGTCCACGCTCGAGAAAATTTCAAACCGAAAAAAGACGCTTCTGCAGCAGGAGTCCTCAGCCCTCTGCACGAAATTAGTCAACTGACATGTCTGAAGCTATTTATTCATCCCTGGATTAAACATCACTCGCTCATCGTCGTCGGATGAGGGCGTATGCAATGGCGTATATACACGGAGGTACTTGCCCCAAAGACTATAAATTGGTGGATATTCCACTTCCGAAAACGAATAATTACAGCAGACGTTGTGATAAAAAGGACAGAACTGATGTTTAATGCATGTTTGTTTGTTTTCTGTATGATCTACCGGCGTCTCCAGTGGTTAGATTGCAGTTTGCATCTCGGGGAAGCCAAAGAAATTATTTTTAAATGTGTTTTTACTTAAGCCCCGCCGCACTAGTTTGGCCAGGAGGGATTAGACCTCCCTGTACGGTCACTAGCAGGTGGTTATCTCATCAAATCAACTGACAATTAACATAAGAAAAAGAGGATAATGGGGGACCAATGGTCACCAATTATGCATTGTTTGCTATATAGAGGGCGAAAGTAGCTATAAGTAGTGCAGTGGGGCTTAAGGTATATAGTAAAAACTACTGTGACATAAACATACTGCAATGTTATTTTGGTATCTAGTCAGAGCTGAGCCCGACGGTATGCCTTGCTTGATGTCGGCCATTCAGAATGTTAAGGAACGCGAGTATTTATTGAATATTTTCTATTTAAACGATGCAATGGGGCCCTATTCCGTTATTGTTAACATGCCATGTTTTGTTCCCCCTTTTGAAATCAAAAGTGTCGACTAATGTTGAATTAACGGGATTTAGGTCATCCAGGGATAACAATAAATACCATGAGAATAATTTATTCATGGGAGAATACAAACATCACTCTATTGTGCAAAATTATGGAATTTATTCCCTTTCAAATACAACATGCCAAAAAGGCAAAATTTAAAGTGCAGCCTATAATTAGCAACATGTACACATGTAGTAGCACAAACTCACGCACCCCCCCCCCCCCCCAAAAAAAAAGGGCAAAGTCTAGGTGAATTAAAGTGGCGATTTCAATTTATTTTAAAACAGATGGAATGTTAAAGTTAACGTAAAACTGGCTGAAAATCACAATTTTTGTGTAACCTGCTCTCTCCTGAATTCTCGCATTGCTATATACTTAAAGAGAAATCCAACCTTGATAAGAAACTAATATAGAAAAAAGGTTAGAGAAGCATTCTAGTGAAAGTTTGAACAAAATCGGACCACAAAATTAGAAAGTTATGATTTCGTTAAAGTTGCAATCAGTTGCTTTGGCTATGGACCCGTCAAATTGGCTGAATCGGTAATGTATGTGGTGAAGTGGTGGACAATTTTCTTATTTGTTCCAACACAAAAAATGATTAATTTTTGTTTTCTTCTTCAAAATGCATTAATTGTGATGGTCTTTTCTCTTGTAATAATATACTTTCCATGATAGTTTTTAATTAGTGCCCCAAATGTGAAGGCACTTGTGAGAAAAACATAATTTTTTAAAATTTTATACACCACATACGGGAAAGTTTTACATCACTACGTAACAATTAACTAATAAAATTACTAATTTGAGATTAGAAATTCGCAAAGATGTTGTGATCTCATATTTCAAACGATCATAAGGTTCTTATTATTGGTCCGAATCATAACGATCTATCACCATTATATTTCTCTTTTTTTCTGTCATCGGAATGATACGGAAGCGTTTGGGGAGGGGGAGCGAGAGAGAAAGAAAAGGAGGAAGACAAAGAAAGAAAGAGAGGGAGAGAAAGAGAGAAATGCAGAGAAAGAGAGAGAGAGAGAGAGAGAGAGAGAGGGAAATGGAATGAGAGAGAGATAGAGAGAGAGAGAGAGAGAGAGAGAAAGATAGATAGAGAGAGAGAGAGAGAGAGAGAGATAGAGGGAAAGGGGGAGGAGGGGGGGGGGGTGAGAAACATATAAACACATTGCGGTTTACGGTTAAATTAAAAGAAAAAAACCTAAATTAGTATTGGCAAAACTTGCTCATTTCCCATCCCCACTCACATTGAAGTAGAGGGATGGAGGGAAAATTCGGCTCCAGTGGTAAGTTGAGTGATAGCCTAGTTTCTGGGTTTCTCGAGTCTTCTTTTTTTTGTGGGGGGGGGGGGCATTCAAGATGGTTTGCGGTGTGATTTACCTGAATGCTACTATTATATTGATAGTTCCAGATTAAGCTCGACGTATTTTTTGGCCAGGACGAATTAGATAGAGAAGGGGGGGGGGAGGAGGGGAGGGGAGAAAAGGAGGAGGAGGGGGGGGGGGGGGGGGGGAGGGTGCACATCCAACGAAGAATCCAAGAGAAGAGTAGGAGATTATAGGTCTACTGCACACACTTATGTACTGCACTCATAGTCTCGTTGGATGTATGTGTCTTAATATTAGCTATAATAAACAAGTATTGAAGTAATAATTCAAGGTTTATCCAGTTCAATTCGATATGGCAATTTGTGTTCTCCTTTTTTTTTGGTTATTATTGAAATATTATCTGATTACATGTCAATGTCATTTTATAGCATTATTTCATGTTTTCTTGTATTTTACCATAAAAAATATGACAATAATAATGTCCGGACATGTTTCATGTTTTGTTAATAACAATTAAACCGAAATGGAATTGAATTGAATTGAATAACAACTCGAATAGTAATATATTTGCTAGCAGACGACGATATTGTGCAGAGCGCGCGCCGTCATCGTTGTGTGTAACGCGCCGATTCTTCCACTCGCACGCACCGTCCGGTTGCTATGGACGCTGTGATCCCCCCTGAGCGAATCCCCTGCACCCTCTGAATACACAGCCCCATACGTAGCAATGTATTATGACCGACCCTTAACCCCTATTGATGAGCTTATCCTTTTATTGTTGTTTTCAGGATAGGGCTTCCACTTGTTACCAGCCATGCGAGTATTTACTATAGAGATTTCAGTCTTCTTATCCATGAAGAAAGCACTGCCGTAGCTATAATACATACTGGAGTAGTTTATGAACGTATAATCTTCTTTTGGAGAGCCTTGCTTTCATAATATTTGCTGTCACGATCAAGTCGTGGATAATTGTATCCCGTATTTAACTTCATAACAAGAAATATATGAACTGTTTCGGATTGAATTACGGATATGACTATTGTTTTTGTGATACCATGGATATCGACATGTGAATACTACTAGTTATAATATACATGTTTGGAATCACTTTATACATGTTACTTAACAGATTAGGTGAGTAATGCTGTTATATTATGTTGTACATGCTATGAATTAATGTGCACTGTTCAAGAGAAAGAATTTGACGTTGGTAATATGGGACCGAACGCTGTACCCATTGCTATACTGTACGTAGTAATACAAATGATGTAGATATACCCTCAATTTAGAAAATCTTTTTGCCCTAAGGCGAATAAACCCATCCGAAATATATATATCGGGTTCCAAACATGAAGCAGCTTTAAGAAATATTTATTAAAATATAGTGATTTTCATTTTGTGTAAGCTATCGAAATTAAGTTTAACAATTAATGTATTACAATGAGTAACTCAATGTTACACATGTACATTTCAAATCAAATTAAAATCCAACCAATTTAATGAAATAAAATCCATATTTTTTAGTTGTCATCGATAAACAGGCAGAGATGGCCGGGATAATTCGAATCTACTTCCAAATGAATAGTGGAAACGGAATGGTAAATCAACATAGCCAACAACAAAACTATCATAAAAAATAAACATAAACAACTTATAGCAAGAAAATACGGCAGAATGACACCTAGACAAATAATATTTAGAGCACATTTATTAATGTATTGTGAAATTTAATTCATACTTTTTTCCTTCAATTTTTCAAGCATAATTATAATGCAGTCGTAATAACTTTATTTGTGTATATGTATTCACTATTCGAATTATTTGGTTAACTTGAAATTACTAAGGGGGGGGGGGGGGGGGGTTAGCATTTTTTCGCAAATTCATTTATTCAGTCTGTTGTGAAACGAAAATACTCGGCCTTTCCCAAATTGCATCAGGTTTCAGTGCAATTGGTACATTGAGTTCGCGTAAAGGTATCTCATTCGTAATAATTGATCAGATTTTGATCACTTCTTTCGTACCAGGCAAATTAATCTTCTTTCAATAGCGTTGACCGTAACTAATATGGCTTCATTATGATGGTTAAAACCAGTCAGCGGAGGCGTACAATAGCCAATCTGGATATTTAATTACTATTCAGAATATAACCTTGACTTGTATTTTCATATCAAGATAATAAAATTGAAGCTTTTATCATTGCCGATAATTTTCTTTGAACACCGTCCTTCTCCCCTCCTCAATTGAACAAAAATACTCGATCCTCTACCAGTACAAACAAGTGCAGATAATTGGCTCTCATATGCCCGCCCATCAAAAATAGTACACCGCCAGCACCACCGCCACTTACAATAACAACATCAAAATAACATCAATGGAAATATATTGTTTTACCAAAATAATATATTGCAGGCGAGTCGATGTTTTCGGTACAATTTTGAACGATTAATTATTGGTTCAATATCTCCTAATAACCTCATCCAATGAACGGACATAATGATGTAGGAGAAATCAATGTATGTATTTCAACAAAAAAAAAAAAGGGGGGGGGGGGGTCCCCCTTGACACTATTCGGTGTAGTGATGAACGGCGGAAGGCTAATCGTCTATGTATTACAAATTCGAATTAAGCATGGTTTCGAGGTATATCGAGATTGGTGCCGGACAAATTTGCCGCTAAGTTAGCCGGAAATTTTCCAACAAGATTAAAAAAAAAAATGAAACAGAAAAATCATATTTTGTAAAGATTTTATAGTAACATAAACATTTAATGGATGGGACGGGCGGATTTTTTTTTTTTTTTTTTTGGGGGGGGGGGGGGGGTGTCACACCCTCCAGCCCCCTGCCATAGCGACGTTTCTGCACTGAGTTTATCATCAATACACCTTGTCATATTCAATTCGGATACTGATAGTAACTTGTTTTAATCTAGTATGTTATGTAATATGTCTTTCATTGTTTACTTTACATTGGACTGTACATTGTTCTTTACAACCAGAACTAATTCCGTTTTCCCCTTTGCATTTGCAATATAAAGGTGATATTGAACACAAAATATGTTATTTTTATATTATGTCTTTTGATATAGATCTTTAAGTTTGTATTGCTTGAGAAGGAAAACCCCTGACGAACAAGATGAAGAGTGTGCCGCTAACATCCAGAGGACCAGTAGATGATAACAACTTCCCTTGGGTGGTAAGTTGAAATGATTGGCAGAACTTATAGAGACGGAAAGGGTCCGCGAGACCAACAGCCGATAAGCCCGGCAATAAATCGTCTGTCTCGCGACCTACTAGAAAGTTATATAACGGTGCACGCAAGCGGCGGCCCATGAGACTGGCATCCCACGAGACCGTTTCACATTTCTTGTGCTTTTATGGTCTCGATGGCCTTCTGACATTTTGTTGAGGTTTCAAGAGAGTGACATTGCCGGCCTCCTAGGTTTCATGGGCTGTCGTTCTCGTTGAATGTCGGTCTAGTGGGCTGTCGATTATGGAGACGTTCTGTACATTGATGGTAGGGAAAGGCAGGAACGGGATATCAAAGGTCTCACCACCAAACCGGCTTCAGACCGATCCTCCAAAAAGACCAATTCTAGGCCATAGCTGTAATGTAATATTTTCGTTCGGTCTGTTGTCGATTTGTTGTCGGTCTGGTTTCGGCCCATCAAATTTAGATTTCGCAATTGAACCTGTTTGTATTATAGACGTGTATACATTTTTATCAAATCGTATTGATGGTATATTGACTATTTGATTAAACAAAATCGAGGTCATGATAATTATGGTAGCTTAATTTGTATTAAATCGACATTAGCCCCAAACCTTTTTTGAAGTGATGTTGCCACGAACACGATGTCATGATTTATTTATTTTCATGACAGGAATCCCAGACTAGATCGTACCTGAGCAAAGGCGAAATCGGCTTCCGGGGGTTGCGACACGAACCCCCTCCTCACACCTCGCCCCATCGGAGAAGTCGAACCACAGGCAGTGTTGCAACGCCCAGTATGTATGGGGACCGAGAGACGGTGGTCCTACCGAAGATTGCCACAGGGCGAAGTGCCAAGAGTGCCAAAACAATGTGGAAGGATTACGAAAATATCAAGATCAAGACTGTACTCCAAAATGTAAGCAAAAAAAAAAGTGATTAAAGTAACAAATGTCAAAGTAATCGAATGTGCTAAAGTGTTCATGATCTTCCTGGATACTCGGTTAACATTATTCTATTTATCTTTTGAAGTCTAGGTATCCCATGGGTATATTCATTTATAAAGCAACTTTAAATCAGTTATTTCTACAGAAAAACAGTGTCATTTTTGTTAGCAGTGTCATTGATTTCCCGACTATGGTGTACGTCCATGATCATCTGCAGCTCACTTAAGAATTTTTGTTTATTTCACACAGGAATTGGAGACACCAAGAATCACACCGCTTTACGTGCCGAAGAACCCCAAACCCCTGTACAAACGATCCGTCGACGAGTGGAAACCATTCGACATCTTGCACTTCCGTGAGTTTGCCGAGAGTGGGGAGATCGAACCTGAAGACGTCACTAATTGCAACGAGTTCTACTCCCAGATCACCTTCTTGCGGAATGCTGTGAGGAACATCGATGGCACCACTAGTTATCAGGTTAGCTAAGCATTAGTTATCAGGTCAGCTAAACACTAGTTATCAGTTAGGTATAAAGCACTAGTTATCAGGTTAGCTAAGCACAAGTTATCAGGTTAGCTAAACACTGGTTATCAGGTTAGCTAAGCACAAGTTATCAAGTTAGCTAAACACTAGTTATCAGGTTAGCTAAGCACAAGTTATCAAGGGGACTTCAATCAAGGGGAGGGGGAGGGGAAGAAGGTCGTAGTAGTTGCTTGATGACTGTTCATTATCGTTCGCAAATCATGGACAAGTGTTATTCTTCAGCATAACTAGGTAGAAGGATGGATAGAGCAACACCCCCCTCGCCTTTTCGAGTGATTAAAACAATTTGAGGAGAGTGGAAGAAAGGACAAGAGAAAGGCCTCATGAAGAGAAGATAATATGACCTCCAACCGTTCCTTGTCGCTTATATCATTTTATTTTCAAAATCCTGCTTACATGTTTTGTTTACTCTTTAGTAATTGAATGGATCACAAAGCTCTTTTTGCCGTGATGGTTATCTTTTTTTGCCCTTTTCTGTTGATAGGTTGCAATGATAATGGGAGAGAGATATATACAGAGAAAATAGGGTATGAGCGAGAGAGAACAGAGAGAACAGAGAGAGAGAGAGAGACAGAGAGAGAGGCAGAGAGAGAGAGAGAGACAGAGAGAGAGAGAGAGACGGGGAGAGCGGATGACGAACAGAGAGAAAGAGAGGGGATGAAGGACACAGAGATAAAGAGAGAGAGAGAGATGTACGCCTTTTCTTCTTGCGAAAATTACTCCGTTTCAATTTCTTATACGTAAACCAAATTCCTGACCTCAAAGATCAACCCTAAACCCCAAATTAACAACCCAACCCAACTCAAATCTTACCCTTAACCAGATAAACCTTTTAACGAAACAAACCCTAGAATAGTTGTCGCCCCGTAAAAAGTTCGGATCAAGGATACGAAAAATATTAAAGAACATTCCGTATTCAACTCATGAGAAAACCGAGGAGAAACATGTTAGAGGTCTTAAATTGCAAATGACATTTATAAATAGAAACCATTGTCAAATGCTGTACTACAAAGGCTAAGAAAACCAAACATGCACAACTACCATTACACCGCAGCGAGAGAAAAAACAATAATAAATGACTTGTTGATTGTGTATTGATTTCTTTTTCACCTGTAGTTCAATGTATCACAACTTGCTATCGACTGAATCTGTTTGTCAGTCTGTAATGACGTAATAATGGCCTTGTGCGATTGTTTCGACAGTTTGACAAGGGCATGCACCAAAACTCATCATAATTATTTATACTGACATGACTCGAATCGCATACTGTTAGAAAAAGGAACCATGTTTACAAACTCAAAGCAGCCATATATAGGACGCAATCCTGCGCTGAGAAAGTAACACATATCTCAGACTATCTTTTGGTTCATATTATATATATATATATATATATATATATATATATATATATATAAAAAAATATAATACACACAGACAAAAAGTGCGGCCTTTGAGGTATAACGCCAGCCGCAAGACCGCACCCCAAATGAAGCAATCTTTTACTCCTAAAAACTTAAAGTACATCTTTTGCGCAATGTTTGCATCTATTTTAGAGATGCACGGTGATTTATTTTACCTATGCACCATAAATATAAATATAATCATTTGTGTTTCCTCGATGACTTATCCCCAACTTCAGAATCTTTGTAAAAAGCCTCGGAGCTGGAGTGAGCCCTCTGTCGTCGATGATCAGCCAGGGTTGATCGATGGTAACCGACTCCACTGGCAATCAGCATCCTCATCTCTCCCGCATCCTCGGATGTTGCTACCACTCAAACCAGGACCTACCACCAAGTGGTATGCGTGGCGGGCTGCCCCACCCAACAAAAACAACAAGGATAAACAGAAGTCCAAACGGAAAAATCGGATCGGTATGTAAAGTATGGATTCAACATAATTTACGTAAAAGGAACCCATTGGACAAGCATACAGTTCCACATTATTATTTAGTCCGTTGCATGGACACACGGCGTCATATTGATTGTGTTATCAGAGTGCTCCTGTGAAAACTGATCGGCGTGAATTTCCTAATGAGTTTCAACCTCGGACCAAAAACTGTAACTAACCCTAACTTTTACACATGTATATCATCAGTAATAGTCTGGTAGTACATTTTGATGTTGTTGTTATTATTATCATTATCATTATTAAAAGTAGTTGTAGAAGTGGGAGTAGTAGCAGTAATAGCAAAACTATTATCATTATGAATTATTATGGTTTTCGCAGATCATCACGGAGCTTTCTTAGACGCTTTCAGTCCACGTGTCGCACCTCATCCCACGCCGGCTGCGATAAAAGTTCCAGAGAGCACACCCAAATCCGACAACTCCAGACTCCGACAAGTGCCTCGTGGAGGAATACCCTCAGATGGAGATAAGGTGGAGAATGAAGAGAACATCAAGATAGTAGAACCTAAAGGACTTACATTCATTACCGAATCGAAAGAGGAGAGTGTTAATCAAGCCGAACAGAGAGAGACTGATGTGAATGTGTCTCAGGAAACACCCAAAGACAACGTCGGTCAAGAGCTGGAGAACAACGAGGCCGATGGACAGAATGTGGTTAAGAATGAACAATCGGCAGATGCGCTGAAGGGGAGTGGAGAACCGCAAGCGACCGTCGATGGAGAGGATGGAGCCACAAGTACGCATCAGGAAGATACCGATTTAGCAACACAGGAAGGGGAAACTGAGAGTTCTCCTGGAGAGGAACAACACATTGATGATGAGAGCAAGAGCGATCAAAGTCCTACAAACGAAGATGAGAATGACAATACGTTTGCAGGGGAGGAGACGGCCGAGGATAATGAGGTGAACGAAGGTGATCCAGTAGTATCTCAGGAAACTGATCCCGAGACAGACGCAATTGATGAGGACATACTTGTGCCAGACTCACCCACTGATGTTTCCGAGAACGTCGAGCCTGCTACAGAAGATATCATCCAAGGGGACGGAACTCCTGACGATCAGAACAATGATCAAGATCTTGTACGTGATGGAGAAACGCCAGGAGCTACTGATCAACCTGAAGTGACAGATGAAGTTCATGAAGATGCCAAGGGACCACAACCTTCGGATGGCCCAGACTCGACTGGTAATCAAGACATAGAGACAGGTGAAAAATCCGACCAACCTACTGATGATGGTGACCAATAATGTATTGATCCTTGAACAAAGATATAAATCATAGTGTTGAACTTGATAGAGGAGACACTCAGATTATCAAAAAGAGGATCTCCAATGCATTCCAGATGATTCCGTCGAGCTATGTGTTCAGATACCATTTAAATTGACTGACATCTCTATCGTATCGAGCCATTGGTTAAGAAAGTTTGGCTAACGCGGTTCGAGTTGGGCACAGTAATGGCGAATGTTGCTTTGTTTGGCAAGCACAACACAAAAGAATACCCGTCATGTTATGACCAACTGATATGTTGGCCAAATTCTGTGTATAAATTGCTCTGGATCTCTAAACGCAGTGAGCCATCTTTTGAGGATTCATGGGATCGAAGTATTCGGTTAATAGACGATCTTATACCAAGTCAGAAGGGTTAGGGGGTCGATAAATCACGAAAAACGTAAAAATTAATATCGCTGACATTAACTTTTCATCTCTGAAGTGTCCTTGAGACCGGGGAAATTAACGGTAACGCCAAACCCTCCTACAAATAGCGAGAGTGTCCTTGAGACCAAAAGCGAGTGAAAAACCAACTCTGAATTTTTATCTCATCTACTTCGGTCTCATTAAACCTTACTTCTTGTTTAGGCTTCGTTTGCTTTTCGAACTAAATACTGACATGTGAATACTCACTCAACATTGAACTTAT
This sequence comes from Strongylocentrotus purpuratus, assembly GCF_000002235.5. Taxonomy (NCBI): domain Eukaryota; kingdom Metazoa; phylum Echinodermata; class Echinoidea; order Camarodonta; family Strongylocentrotidae; genus Strongylocentrotus; species Strongylocentrotus purpuratus. Next base: position 12,063,692 of record NW_022145597.1, on the reverse strand, counting down.
GATGCTCAGGATAGCAACCCCGATTATGTTTAGCGGTTTTTGAGACGTTATATTTGTATTTTGTTTGATATTTCATATGTTTGCGTTCAAATAAACAAACAAATGATGATACATTTGCCATCTAAAGATTTTTAAAGTTCTTATTGTGTTGTGTTGTGTTTTCAAGACCACCGTTGAAGTTATACCTGTATACTCGTGCAATAATACAAATGGTTTGTTTCGTGCGTACACTCAACCCAGGTGATGTAAATGGATACCTGGCAGGAATTAATTCCTTGAAATGCTGGAGCGCTGTAATGGCAGCTAGCCTAAAGCCGTGGTAATAATAAATGCGCCTCGGAATAGAATTTCTAGATAGACGGCGCTATAGAAATGCCTATTATTATTATTATTATTATTATTATTATTATTATTCTAAAACTACATTCATGCTGATTGGGCTATAAGAGCACAAATATAGATGCATGCGACTTGGATACCAATCTGCACCCTTTGTAAAATGTTTATTTATAAGAGAAGCAGATTTGTGATAATTTGGAATAAAACGGAAAAGTTAAGAATACATGAAATCTCCAAATCTATTCAAATCTCAAATTGGCAATTTTGTTAGTGGACCTTGACGTAGTCATGCATAGACAACCCTCCCATTTGTCGTGTTAGAAAATACCATTAAAATCTATTTTTCTCCAAAAATACTTTCTCCTTTGAGGCCATACTAAAAATATCTAGGATACATATTGTTATAGGTCCTTTACAATGAAAAAGCCCCCTCTATTATGGGAATCGTTTGTCGAGAGAGAACATAGCGCTAATTTATTCTGGATTGTTTATCCTGCAGTAGATTGATTTTTTGAACCAGTAAAATAAACTTGCTGGAAATCATCTTTAATAAAAACTACAACTCTCATTTGCACAAAGTGACCTGTGTTAAGCGCATGGTTTCGGGCCTACTTACCTTGATTTCCTTCTACCAAGATCGTTTGGCACCTGTCATTTATTTGTAATTTTGAACATTGAGTGAACGATTTGTTTAATTCTGTGAACATTTATTTTTCAATCATTACCAGTAATCAAGCTTATTTTTGAGTTGCACATTAAGACCGGTGCCCCCGCCACCCCAAACCTCCAAATTGATTCAGTGTCCCCTAAATGAGTGAACCCACCTTACGCCACTGCCCCAACGTCATCAAGCTGACAGCAGTCAAATATTTTGAATATCCAGAGAAAATAAAATCGTTTAATTTATGTAAAAAATAAAATCATATTTTAAAACAACACCCATTTATGTGTTGAGAAATGCCAACTTTGACATAGAGTTGCTTTGAAAAAAGAGCATGGACATAAAACAGACAAAACGACAAAGAATAAAAGAAACGATTACAGATAAACTTTGGAGAAGCCAAAGAAATTGTTTTAAAATGTGTTTTAACTTAAGGTATATAATGGAAACTACCGTGACAGACCTGCAATAATATTGTGGTATTTAATCAGAGCTGAGCCCGACAGTAGTCTATTCTTTGCTTGTTGTCGGCTATCTGGAATATTGAGTAATGCGTGTATTTTTTAAATATTATCGCTACTTTTCATAACTGTTATTGTTAACATGCCATGTATCCCCCCCCCCTTGAAATCGAGAGACGGCTTATGTCGAATCTACGCGACAAGGATATCCAGAAGTCACTGTAAATACATTGAAAATAATTTGATCATGGGAGAATACAAACATCACTCTATTTTGCACAATTATTTAATGTAATGCCCAAAAGGTCGGGTCGGAAATTTAAAGTGAAACTTATAATTAGCAAAATGTACAGTGACACTTACACACGCACCCCAAAGGGCATACAATAAATAGTGATAATCAGAATTGGTAAATTAAAGTGGCAATTTCAGTTTAAAACAGATGGAATGTTAAAATTAACGATCACTTGCTAAAATTCTCGATTTATTTTACTGGCTACTACTGAAAAATCCAATCTTGATAGAAAACTTTTATAGAAAAAAGCAAAAAGGTTAGCATTCTAGTGAAAGGTTGAATAAATTTGGACAACAAATTTAGAAAGATATGATTTTTGTTTGCAGTCACTATAGGTATGGGCCCTTCAAATTGGCTGCATCTGTAATGTCTCTGTGATTGACGTGATGGTCAACTTTCTCATTTGTTTCAAAACAAATCCAAAATTGTCCGGGGTGTAGTTGTCCTACGGGGTAGATTTCTGGGAGGTATTTGTCCGGGAGGTAGTTGTCCCGGGGGGCGTTATTTTTTTATGCGGCACAGATTGGGGCATGGCGCGTGTTAAACCTATGGGAATTACGTTCTTTCCCTTCTGAATAGTGTCTGCACTTACGTGAGACTAGTCATGTTAGCTAGCGCATTAGCGCTGCGAAGAAGTTTGTATATCCACCGCGAACTATGTGTTTAGATAACATTCCTCTTCGTTTAAGTTAGTAAGTTTTATTGACTAATTATTGTGATGTTCTCCTTTATTGACGTGCTGCCTCCTCTTCAGTTTGCCAATTTGATTTTAATTGTTGATGTAATGATTTTCCATGCGGTAGTGGATTAAATGTAACACTATTAAAAACAGACCTCTACTACTTATACTGTCTAGTACGCACACGACCAGTATTAGTCTGTACATCAAGACCCCTTTTTAAAAAAAGCCCCAATCTGTGCCGCATAAAAAAATAACGCTCCCGGGGGTAGGCGTCCTAGAGGGCGGTTGCCCTAGGGGGTAGTTGTCCTAGGGTTAGTTGACCGGGGGTAGTTATCCGGGGGGGGGTGGATATCCCGGAGGTAGGCGTCCTAGAACAAAGTCTAGAAACCATGATGATGCATTTAACATTATACGAGCAATAATTTATAGATAGATAATCAAGGGGCTACTTTTTCCTTAGAGTAGGAAAAATCAAGTTTTGAAAAGGTCAAAACGAGTTTAGTCACTACATACGCAATGCGCCGATTCTTACACTCGCACGCACCGTCCGGTTGCTATGGACGCTGTGATACCCCCCCCCCCCCCCCCGAGTGAACCACTTGCATCCTTAAATACACACCCCCGTACGCTCGGCTAGCAACGTATTATGACCGAGCCTTAATCCCCATTGATGAGCTTATCCTTTTATTGATGTTGTTTGTAATAGTTTAATGGCGTTCATTCAGTATAATTGATGTTTTCAGGATAGGGTTCCACTTGTTATCGGTCGAGCGAGTTTTTACTATAAAGATGTCCCCCCTCCCTGTCCGTGAAGAAAGCAATGCCATAGCTAGAATACATTCTGGAGTAATATGGCACGTATAAATTAATCTTCCTTTGGATAGCTTTGCTTTCATAACATTTGCTGTGACGATCAAGCCAAGGATAATTGTTTTCTCTATTTATATTCATAACAAGAAATATATGAACTGTTTTGGATTGAATTACGGATATGTCTATCGGCTTTGTGACACTATGGATACCGACATGTGAATACTCCTAGTAATAATATACATGTTTGGAATCACTTTATACATGTCAACTACGAGTTCGGGTAAGTAATACTGTTTTATTATGAAATGTTTTATTATGAAATGTATTTTTTCTTCTCAAAATTACTTTTTTATAACTCAATTCCTTTGAAGTGCATTCCCACTTACTTAGATGAAATAACATTTTTAATTTGTATTACATTATACCACTACCAGCTCTGTGTTCGTTTCTCTCTCTCTTCTCTCTCTCTCTCTCTCTCTCTCTCTCTCTCTCACACACACACACACACACCCACACACACACACACACACGCATTCTCACATCAGGGCCTTTGTGGGGCACCTGATTGTGGGGTATTTCTGTGCGTTCCAGATATACCTTGTGGTCCCCTACTAGTGGGGTATGTACAACCTGGCGATAACAACCCGGCGGTGTGCTTACGATGTTACCATAAAAAAGTGTGCAAGTTTTAGCACACGCTCACAAAAAGTCATTTATGGGGTACCACTTCTAATGCCCCGCAGGGCATAGGACACCGAATATACAGTCATTTGAAAGACTTTACTCTTTGGGGTCCTGAAAGAATACCCCACAAAGTAAAAATGCCTCACAAGGGGTATGTGAAGCGCACATAAAACCCCACAAGAATGCTGAGGTGAGAGCACACGCGCACACACACACACACACACACACACACACACACAACACTCTCTCTCTCCCTTTTCTTCTCCCCTTCTCTCTCTCCACTCCCTGTCCCTCAACATTAATTTCCCTTTCTCCTTATTTTCCTGCTCCATATTTTTCGATTACTTCTTTCTTTCCTTTCTGAGTTTTACTGAGTTTTTTCGTCGAATTATTGTTACATAACGAATTGTAAATATGATATGCTTTTCTAATTTTATAATCAAATATCTGTAAATCATGAATGCAATTCAGCCATTGGCTGCGATAATGTTGATAAATACCTTACCTTACTTATACACCTTGAATTAATGTGCGCTGTTCAAGAAAAAAGAATCTGAAGTTAGTAATATGGGACCAAACGCTATACCCATTGCTATAAGACGTAATAATACAACTGTCAAAAGAACTGATGTAGATATACCTTCAATTTAGACAATATTTAGGCCCTAAGTCAAATAAAGCCATCCAACATAATGCATACCGGGTTTTAAACATGAAGCAGCTTTCAGGTATATTAAATATAGACAGTGATTTTCATATTGTGGAAGCTAATGAAATTAAGCAAACGAATTCGTTCTCACTGGCTGCCTGCCGTAGCAACAAACAGAGTTGATAAAAGACTTAACTCTGTTTCGTTGACGATAAGCCATGCATCACGTTTTTCGTCTTCTTTGTACATGGCTGATCGTCAACGAAACGAAGTGGTGAGTAAAAATGATAAAAGCTAATTGCCAGTATTTCGTCTTCTTTGTTGTTAGGGCAGGCAGCCAGTGGAAAGGATTCGTTTAATAACATTATGGAATTGCAAGCATTACTTTAAGCAAACAGAACTTTGTTATTCCTGGCTTTTTTGTTCTGATTGAGGTGTCATATGAAAGGTCAGAAAATGAACTTTCTAGAAATGTGATTTTTCTCTTTGACTTCAGATACCGTCCCCTAAATGATTTTTGGTACCCTTTCTTCAAATTGTTTTTAATCAGTCATATATGACATATGCATCATATGAGTTGCATAAAATGAAAGAGGAATATCTCAGCTTTATAACTGTGATTAAGTTATGATAAAACATCGATAATTCTCGGTTTCGTTTTTTCTGGGACGCACTGTTTGAGAAAATCTATGTACAAACAAAATGAGGAGGGGGTCCCCCATGATGAACAGTAGCATGTTACTTATGTATTACAAATTCGTATCAAGCATGGCTTCGATGTTTATCGAGGTGAGTGCCTAATTGTCGATGGGTGGTGGTTTCAGACAATTTTGCCGCCAAGGTAGGCCGCGAATTTTCTATCAAGATAACAAAAAAATGAAATATAAAAATCACATTTTATAAAGATGATATGATCACCTGAATAAAGGGAACTTTATGATACTATGTCCCTTTTACAGCCAACATCAAATTATGTAGAACTTTGCAGAGCTAAGGCGAAATCGGTTTCCGGGGGATGCGACACGAACCACAGGCAGTGTTGCAACGCCCAGTTTGTATAGTGACAGAGAGATGGTGGTCCTACCGAAGATTGCCACAGGACGAAGTGCCAAGAGTGCCAAGAAGATGTGGAAGGATCATGGGACTATCAAGATCAAGACTGTTCTCCAAAATGTAAGCAAAAAAGGGGTCAGGGGCGTAGGGGCAGATGGGGGGGGGGGGGTGGGCGACACTCCCATCCACAATTATTCTTTCACCAAATTTGAAAGGGATGATGAACATTCTTCTTCCTTTTACTTCTTCCCCTCTACTTTGTTATTGTTGGGTGTGTTTTTGTTTTGCTAGTTGATAAAAAAAAAAAAAAATGGTGGAGACTGTGTTGGCACATTGTAAAGCCCAAAAAACAATTTTTGTAATTCCTTCTGGAAAACATAAACATTCGAGGACCCCTTTCATTGTTTGAATTTGATTGCCTAACTTGTAAGCAATTCAGCCCAACCCTTTATGCCCCTCGAACTATTTTTTTTTCTTCGCCTTCTTTTTTTCTTCATACATAACACTGTTAACAATGTTTGACCAAAAATACTTTAATGAGGTGAACAAGAAGGGTGAAAGGTGATTAAAGCAATTAATATAAAAGCAATGGAATGTGCTAAAGTGTTCATGATTTTCGTAGATTCTCGGTTTATATTACTCTATTTAACTTTTCTTTTTAATGGCTAGAAATCTAATACAGGAGCTGGGTATAATCACTTACCCCTAATAAGGCCAACGGGTATAGTGAAAAAGAATGCTTAGATATGAATAATATGGGATTTATGGGTAAAAAATGTGATTTTATGACCTTATTTACAAAAATTACCATAAATATGCAAATAGGTGAATTTCTCAAAAAAATAGAAATTATCATATGATTCTATACACTTCACTTGACATGCGTGCAAATTTTCGCGGAGATCGGCCGCTTCATGGCCATAATGCCCCCCTCCCCGGCCGTAGTAAGACCTCAAAAAGCCCGGCCGTTTTTATAAGGTTAACAGGCAACTTGAAATCAGCAATTTCTAAAGAAAAACAGTAGTGTCATTTTTGTTAAAAGAGGAATTTATTTTCCCGACTATGGTGTACGTCCATGATCATTTGCAGTTCAGTCAAGAATTTCTGTTATCCCACTGTAATCTGATTGAAAATGATGCCATCTATCCTTCTCTATCTCTCCCCTTTCCCTTTTTTCCAACTCTCCCTATATTTCTATCTTTTATCAGTCCTTCGAGCTTGAGCTCTCTTTTTCTTTCTGCTCGTATTTCGATTGTGATGCTGCTCCTATTCTACTTTCATATTCTCATTTATATTCATACCTGAATTTATTCATGATGTGATTTAGAATTGTATTTAAATTTCTTGCTATGTATACGTCATTGTAACCAGGTAACTGTCTTGTTGTGTTTTGTGCTGAAGGCCGGAGGACCGTACCTGCCCATAGACTTTTTCTTTATAGAGTCTTGATGCCCTTCTGGCTTTCAGCACACGACACCATGTTGTTGTCTTATGTTTTACATATTACATGTTACACCAATGGAAAACAAATGTCTGTATTTTATATGGACAATAAAATCTTGAATCTTGAATCTTGAATCTTGTAACACAGGAGTTGGAAACACCAAGAATGCCACCGCTTTACGTATCAAAGAACCCCAAGCCCCTGTATGAACGAGCTGTGGACGAGTGGAAACCGTTTGACATCTTGCACTTCCGTGCGTTTGCCGAGAGAGGGGAGATTGAACCTGGTGACGTCACTAATTGTAAAGATTTGTACTCCCAGGTGACGTTCTTGAGGAATGCTCTGAGGAACATTGATAACACCATTATATATCAGGTAAGCTAAGGCATAGCCACCGAAGTGGCACTTCACTCAGGGAAAGGGGGGGGGGGGGGGCAACGGGCCCTGCCTCTGCATAGCCAAACAAAAAGGTTTAAACAAAAAAAAGATGGTAACGTAAATTTTACCCTTTTTACAAAAAATGAAAATGCCCCCCCCCCCCTCCACTGGCCCCCCAAAAGTAAAAAAAAATTATTGAAATTTGAGGAAAGTTGAAGAAAGGACAATAGATATGACTCATGAAAAGAAGATTATATGGCCCCACCCCTTCCCCGTAGCTTAAACCACTTATTTTCACAGGCCTGCTTGCATCCTTTTGTGTAATTGAATGGATCAAAAAGCTTATTTTGCCGTGATGGTTTTATGGTATGTTATGGTTGTAATAGTAATGCGTGGATTATTAAAGAGCGACAACAACAGACATCAAAAATATTTAAAAAACGAATAAAAAGAGAAACAAACCTTAGATAGGCGAAAGAAAAAAAAGCTAAAACATAAAATGAGGTAAAGAGAACAATAAAAAAATTAGGCAAATTGAAAAGGGCCAACCGAGAACTAATAGGAAAGAATTGAAAGGAAATGGGACAGACATATATAGAGAGAAAACGTAACGTAAACAAATATGCGCCTTTTGAGGTTTAACATCAGCCGTAAAAACTGCTCCCCAATAAAGTAATCTTTTACCACTAAAATCTTCAATAGGTCCATGCTTTGAAGTACAGTTTTGTTAAATTTTGCATCCGTTTCAGAGATGCATAATAATTTGTTTCACCCAGATATATACAGCTGATGCACGATGTAATTTTGCAAACTAAAAAGAGTGAAGGGGTTTCTGGGAACGCATTAGACTAAAGGTGCAAGTTTGTTCTTCGTTTACTGACATTGTCAGAAAATATGATAATATTTGTTTCCTCCATGACTTCTCCCCGTCTTCAGAATCTTTGTAAGAAGCCTCGGAGCTGGAGTGAGCCCTCTGTCGTCGATGACCAGCCAGGGTTGGTCGCTGGTAACCGACTCCACTGGCAATCAGCATCCCCATCTCTGCCGCATCCTCGGATGTTGCTACCACTCAAACCAGGAGCTACCAACAAGTGGTACGCGTGGCGCACTGCCCAACTCAACAACAACAAGAATAAAAACAGAAAACCAAGAGGAAAAATCGGATAGGTATGTAATGTATTGATTCGTCATAATATAAAACTAAACAGGGACCCAATGCACAAAGATACATCGCTACATTACTGCAAGGCCCGTTGCACACAATGCGTCATGTTGATTGCGTTTTCAGGGTGCATAACCCTTGCCCTTTCTTCAACTCGTCTGCTGTCCGCAAAAATGTCGTAGGAGCTACGTATTTTAACAGCAGTAGCGGCCTTCTTGCAGCCAGCTGACGAACTGCTCGGTTCAATTTTCTACACAAACCGAATTCTTAATTTGATTTAATACCAAGCCCAACTCTTTAACTAACCCTTATCCTAAGCCTTGCCCAAAACATAATTGCAACCCTACTCCCAACCCTCTACCCCTGATTTTTTAATTTTTTTTAAACACTCCTAAAATGGGTCTATTTATGAAGAAAAAAAAAAGTTGGCCGCCGTCTTGAAAAATAACCCGAATGTCAGGGAAAATGTAACGAGCGGCCATTTTGAGCGGCAATTTTGAAAAAAATGAAGAAAAAAAAAAAAGGGCCTCCTCCTTCCTATTTTTCGAAAAAAACAGGACGCTAAATATGTTTTTTTGTTGTTGTTTGGCCTTATAGTGCTCTGGTTCATAACACTTCTCTCAGATATCACGCACATGCATATGTGGCTAGTAATCAAATATTAATGTAATACCTTTTGATGGAATTCTGGATAACAACCTTGATGACAGGAGAATATAGTTGTCACTTCTTCGAAATAAGACCGTTCAGCCATTTCTAAAATCTTGTACAGTAAGCTTAAAACAAGGGATGTAAAGATCATGAAAATTAAACCGAAGTTTGAAAAGAGTGTAATTGCAGCCATGCTAAAGCCGGGCTAATATTACTAGCGCCATACAAGCGCCATACAAGCACCTATTATTACTATTATTATCATTATAATTAGTATTATTGTCAGTAGTAGAAGTAGCAGTAGAAGTAGAAGTAGTAGTCATAGTAGTAATAGAAGTATTATAATTATTAATATCAATGTTTTTGCAGATCACCACAGAACTTTCTCGGAGGCGGAGGCCTTCAGCCCACGTGTCGTTCCTCATCCAACGCTGCATTGAAAGTTCCAGCGAGCACACCCAAACCCGACAACTCCAGACTCCCACAAGTGCCTCGTGGAGGATTACCCTCAGATCATACAGCGACGAGTAAAGCAGGTAGAGACAAGATGGAGGACGAAGAGAACAACGCGATTGTAGAACCTAAATGACTTATTGCTACGGTCACAAAGGTTCGTACGAACGATGCGTTCGTACGGATGCGTTCGTACGAATCTCCCTGTTTTTCCATGGTCTACCCGAATTTCCATGGTCTGAAAATCGTTCGTACGGCGTTCGTAATGGCATTTGTGACCGAGGCTTTACATTCATTACCGAATCGAAAGAGGAGAGCGTTGATCAAGCATAACAGAGACAGACTGATGTTAATGTGTCTCATGAAAAGACCGAAGACAACGTCGGACAAACTTTAGTTTGAAACCCATCAAAACGCGTCATAATGACGCACATAAACCTAGGTTTGTCGACAAGCCTCCTTTATGAATTCGGGCCAATACGTTTGACCAAAAGTTTTACTTCTGTAACAGTGGTCCAATGCATGTTCCGAAAGTCGACCTTGATGGGAAAGAGTTGGACATGAATATGGCAGAAATTTCAAGTTTAATGTACGTTTCATATAAATATATATATATATATATATACTTTTTGAGGACAGTGCTTCATAAAAATATGAACCACAGAGCGAGTTTAAATTGTCCTTTACACACATGTTTGCCTATATCTACCGTACTTGCTTTTGTGTAAAATCATATTTTCAATAAATCGCTCTGGAAAGAAGTATGCAAATTGTGATTACATTATTGTTTGCCATGCCTTCTTATTGCTTTTTTTTCGTTTCCAAGGCGATTCTATTCATGCGCACATTTGATGCGCAGGGCCCGCTGATCTTACTTTGCACAAAGCCAGGGCCCCATTTCACAAAACTTGTCATCAGTGACAAATGACAGTCTTTGTTATAAGCTACTAAAATCCTTGCTTCTGATTGGTTATCAGCAGATTTGTCATTGATTTTTGTCATTTGTCATTGAAAAAAGGCTTTGAGAAACGGGTCCCTGAAACTCCAGTCATTGTGCAATACATACCCAGCAGGCAGGCCCTGTTAAGGCCCGGCTAAGTTGGTAGAATGCACTTGATCCATCAAATCTAAACATAAACACTTGTTTTTTGTGTGGATACCTTTGACTCGTTGTTTTAATAAACAAAATATAGTGCTGTCTGAGTGATTATGAAGGTTTCATGCTTTAAATGACACTTCCGATAAAATGATAAGATTTCCTAAATTAAGCAGGTGTTAAGTTAATTTATTATTTTTAAATCCTTTCTATTTGGTTGTGATTTTATTCTTACTATTTCTCCTAAATGTGTAAAAATAGTATTATGTTGCTTTCGATATACCTCCCTCTATGTATATTTTTACTCTCTTTGTGACATTTTCATGCTCTTCTTCTACATCTGAAGAAGGAGATGTGAGTTTGCTGTGCCTTTTTGCTTTATCTTTCAGCCTAGCTCTTTCTTAATCTCCGCTCTCTCGCTTTTTTACTCTCTCTCTCTCTCTCCCTGTTGGTCTGTTTGTCTGTCTATATGCCTGTCTCTCCATCTCTGTGTCTGTCTCTCCCTTCATTTACCTTTCTCCCTACACTACTCTATCATCCCTCTCCGCTTGTTGTTGTTGTTGTTGTTGTTGTTGTTGTGGATTGTCAGAGAATCCTCCTCCCGTCTTTCCGGTCAGAAAATCCTGTACCGCCTTATCTGCACATCACACAAACCAAAGATGGTTGATACTATCTCATCCTTACCAAAGGCATATATACACAGAGTTTGGCAAACTGTTGTCACAACATGGCGTTTATGCTGTGATTGCCCAACAAAGCAGCATATTCTCCATAATTGTTGTGCCCATGCAACTCAAACCGGCTTGGCCAAACTCTCGTTATCAATGGCTCTGATCCTTATTCTTCCCATGCGCCCTCTATCTATTCTAAATTGAGCGAATCGTTTTCGACTTGGTGAGCAAAACGAGAGAAGAGTCTGTGTTCATCACAGACACACTGGAGTTTATTTCGGCCAAACGGAGGTGGTGCATATGTCATCAAGGAGAGATTTGAATTCAAAGAAAGTAATGAGGATATTGCAGTCATCAGTAGTATAGGTAAGTGATGTATTTTCTCATCAAATAATTTCATACTTTGCGACATGTTTATGTACTGACTGAATGTATCGAAGGAAAATCCAACCTCATAGACAACTACATGGCAGCAGAAAAATTATAGAAGCAGACTGGTGAAAGTTTGGGTGACATCAGAATAAAAAAATGGAATAATAATTGTAATTTGATAGTCAGAATGCGAATTGCATACACTATGTGCTGTTAGGTAGGACAAGCCACAATGTTTGTCCAACCTAACAACAATTAATATATGCGATTCGCAATCTGACTTTTGAAATACAATTATCCGTAACAGGTGAATGAACAAAACGGGCTTAAAAGGTACTTCACAAAGACGTATATATTAAATTCGGTTACATTACAAAAACGGCCTATTGCCATACTTGGCACTCGGATATGAACGTGATCAATATAAGTATCTTTGAATTCAGACAAGTGTTTCAATGTGCACTTTACGATAAGTGCGATAGCCTGTCTTAATGCCCGAATATATTAAATGTTGTGGTCAAGCGAGAATGTCTACGGACTGTGAACTACAAAGTACGGGGTTTGAATCTCTGTCTTAGCACTTATAGGCAAGACATTCTACATTTGGCACACTCCACCCAGATGAAGTACATGTAAATGGGCATCTTTCCGGAAGTAATTTCTTAAATCCTTGAGCTCTGTACGCAGTGCCAACCTCGCTAAAGCAAGTGTCATAATAATGGAACACCAAGGGTGACAATATGCCAGACATGAGCGCTATACGAGACTTCCCCATATTGTTATCATTACGTTGGGTAAACGAAGTGCAACTCAATGACTGTCAAAGACTTTGTTATCAAGTTATTACTAGTACTTACAAGTGCATGTTTGCTTAAGTGTGCAATTATCCGCTCAAAGGTGAATATGGGGGTGATTGAATGCGGAGTAACAGTTTAGGTTACTGTTTCATTTGCTAAATTAACTGAAAGAGTATAGTATGCACTCCAGGATTTGAAAATATCATTATATGATGAATTAGTAGGTATAACAACTTCATTCCTATATATCGCGTGTGTAATAGTTAAAACAAATTATTTATAGCTCTTTTGAGGCATTATAGCAGCATAAATAGCATATCCGTTGGCTCTTAACTCCTACCCTGCTGGGGTCACGAAATGTGACAAACTAATTACACCTCTTATAAAAATGTCGTGGTCTAGTGGATCTGTCGTCAGACTGTGGATCACATGGTTCGTGGTTCGAGTCCCGCCGTGGCACTAATGTCCTTTGGTATTAAGGCAGTAATCTATACATTTGTTACACTTGACCCAGGTGAGGTTAATCGGTACCTTGCTGGAATTAGTTTCTTGAAATGCTAGAGCTCCATTAATAGCAGTCCTGCTAAAGACATGGTAACGTTATTGTGGAGAGCCATGAGTGCCAAGTCTGACAGACATGAGCGCTATACAAGAACCCACTATTTACTATTATTAGTAATTTAAATTTAACGTTGCTCCAACAAGATCATGAACATAAATTATGTCACTTCTTAGAACAATAATCTAGAAGTCTTAAAGCCTATCTGCACTAGTCCAGCCAGGAGGGATTACCTCCCTGCATGGTCACTGGCACTATGAGTTGGTTATCTCATCAAATCAGCTCTCAATTAACATAAGAAAAATAGGACCACGGGGGACCAACGGTCACCGATTAGGCATTGTTTTCTATATAGAGGGTGTAAGTAGCTATAAGTAGTGCAGTGGGGCTTTATTACATAATATTTATTAGCATAATATGTGTAAGAATTGTCATCATAATGATATCTGAAATCATAGTCCATCAACGTTTCATCGTAAAAAGGATGAACAAGCATGGCCAGGGGGGTGTTTCACAAAGATCCTAAGTAGAACTTAACTCTAAATTGGACTTAAAAATTATGGACAGCCATTGGAGTCTTAAAATGAAATATATTCAAAAGCAGAAATTCAAGTATTTTAGACTTTTTATAAATTCCACATCCAGAACATGAAATCTCCTTGATGATAGAAAATATGAATGATTTGAATAAACAATTAATGCCTTTCAAAATAACTTTTACAAAATATTTTCAAAGATGCTAGTGGCTTTCCATAATTTTTAAGTCCAACTTAGAGATAAGTTCAACTTAGGATCTTTGTGAAACACCCCCCTGATGTCGGTCTTGTCGGTGTGATAACTTGTTTTCTCTCTTTCTTCTTTATTTGGTCAGACTCCGAACATGAGACTCTTTCAACTAGAATTATGTTTAGCTTGACTTGACACCTGCATACCCATCAAACACGGAACTCAATATAAACATCTCACTTTTAACAAAGAAATCGCCAAGTTTTCTCCTAAAAACAACGATATTTGAGCTAGCGGCCTAGTATACAAACTGGATCTCTCGAGAGACCCATCAGAAAGCGACGTTTGTTAGTAAACAGTCGATGCTCTCTGCCCCAACGCAGTTTGCCATTAGCTTAGAAGTCTGAAGGGGTAAAAGATGGTTAAGTGCTGTCACCAGGTACTCAACGGAAAAGCAGTTTGCTATTGATTGCTCTCTTTGGCGGTTCCAGGGGTAACACAGGTGGGGACAGCGTTATGAAAAGTGTCTCCTCAATTTGAGGAAACCCCCTTTTGGTCTGAGCGTCTCTTGATGACTTGATCCGCCCCTAATACACAAAAACCTAATGCATGGGTTTGGTGGAACACTGATATCGAAATCAGCAATTTGCGAATAGAGTTTTTTTTTAAAGCCATTATATTTTGCATGGATCTACTAAACATGCTAACTGCTCGAGAATCATGGAAAATGTAGGAATACAGATAAATGTTAAGAGTGAGTAAAGGGAACATGTGCATTATTAAATAGGAAACACAAACGCACACACACGCGCACAATCACACACAAATTGGTTTCTTTGCTGTTCCAAACAATACCAATTAAATTATCATAGCCCCTCTCCCTAAAAATAATTAAAAACAAATAAAAACGCTTTGCTGGATTCTATTCAAGTCGATCGAAAGTTGTAAAAGGCCTATTTGGATTGATGTCCAATAGTCCAAGTGATAAGTTCTCACAAAATAACTGAGGATACTCATACAAATGTTTGTATGACACTGAATTAAAAATCCATTTATACAAATCAGTATTTCGAAAAATTAAATATTCATATTTTTTCGAAATACTGATTTTTATAAATGGATTTTTAATTCAGTGTCATACAAACATTTGTATGAGTATCCTCAAATACAAATGTTTGTATGACACTGAATTAAGAATCCATTTATAAAAATCAGTATTTCGAAAAATTAAATATTCATATTTTTTGTATTGCTTTAAAGTTACTTGTACTTTTCTGCAATGCGAATGTTATCATAACCGTATTTACACTGGAGATGTTATCGCTAATGTTTTGAGAAATGAGCCATATTCAAATGACAATGATAATAAACACCAATGCAATATAGAAATCGAGCTGAATAGTCATTGTTATACTGTCAAATACTACTCATTGTCACCATATCAAAGGAAAGGTGGATGCCCTGCCGGTGTTAATTTCGTTAATAAATCATGAACCCGGATAACGCTCGAAATGAAAAACATTCTCTAGGTGTTTTACAAATAGTATTTTTGCAATTGCGTTATTTATGTAGCGAAAGGAATATAGATTTATTCATTAATCAGCAGTTGGATACTGCAATTGGTCAGTACCCTTTTATGAAAACAAGATTGCAGTAATGAAGTGTTGTCAATAGCGGTCATATTAGACCGATTTTATAGATATTGCTTTCGGTGAAACAGCTCACATAATTATATATATGAAAAGGAGCGGTTCTAGAACTAAGCGATTTTTAAAATTATTGTTATTTATGATAATATTTTGTTTGGAAGTGTCGTGGTCGAGTGGTTTAAGGCGCTTGACTGGAGATGAGAAGGTCGAGGGTTCAGAATCCCGACACGGCACTAATAATCCTTTGGCAATATATTAACCTGCACTTGCTACTCTCCACCCAGGTGTCAAATGGGTACCCAGTAGGATGCGGCCGTCATTGTTGGTCAAACAGCTTGTGAGCGTCAAGTAACGCCCGGCTGGAATGCTCCCCAGGGAGTGGAGATTGTGCACACAGTGTGTGCGGGAAAGCACTGAATCCAGTGACCGGGGTAATAGTATATTTGTAAGCGCTTAGAGACAGTTGTATTAAGCGCTATATGAACATTGAATATTATTATTATATTATTATTATAATTATAGGCCTATATAATATTATCAATATTATCTTATATATATATATATATTTCGGGGGGGGGGTGGGGATATGGAGGCTTGGGGGTTCTTGCATTCATTTCCTACTTATAATCAAGGCTCTTTCTGGGGATGTGATCCCCAAGCCCCCCTCCCCTCTAGAAGCATTTCTTTATTAGGATTGAACATGCAGGACACAAATCGACCATGAGTCCACTAAACTGTCAAAAGTCATTAAAATAAGAGAGATCAATTCGGAGGTCTGGAGTAAATACACCTGCGTCCCCTGTTTGACAAGCAAGAACATTTGTCTGGTTGTACTTTATTGCGATTCAATTGTTATAGAAACACATTTTACCAGGCGTTAACTCTTTACTTTTCCACATTAAAAGACGAATTGTTAGTGCAAAAGCTGCTTTAGGATTTGTTATTAATCTCACAGACATTCTAAAAGAGTAATTTCAAATTCTCTCTCTTGAACGTCATTTTCTTTTTGTTTATTTTTCGAATGCTCAAAATGTTCAGTTTTCAGCAGATTACTCATTATTTTCTCAGCCTCACTTTTGAAGGAAAAAACAACAATGCCAAACGAACAACTGCACTTCCAACTGCTGTTAAAATAATCGGGATGAAATGAGAAAACGGCTACTTTTTGGAAATGCATCATCGATAGCTTAAAAGCGCTGAATTGTGTTCTTTTGCCAAGAGAACCAGTATACTTTGTCTTAACCCCCTATTAAGGAGGTGTCAATTGTTTATTTGTACAGTTTACCGGGCTGGTTAAATTGTTTCATACACGTGAATTGCTAGAAAACACTTCGAAAGTTTTCAAAGAAGCATCATTTAAAAAAATGTATAAGTAAAACTGAAAACTTTGGCTGTTTGCCTACAGCGCTCTAAACATTCATTACTTGAAGATATAACGCTCCCATTTCCCTATAGCTCAACCAATAATCGTACCACCCCCTCCCCTCCCGACCCCCTCATCCGTGTCTATTAAATTCCTATTTTACATTACCTTCCGAGATTCGGGTACAATGGTATTCATGTGCGCTGAGCCGTTTACCTTTCTTTTAATCGAAATGCAATAAAGGCAGAGCCACATGAACGAGTAGCATTATATTTTTAGTTCGATTAGGAGGAGTTATTATACTACAAAGGGGCTCACGAGTACAAAGAGTGGTAGTTACTTCTTCTAAAGAGTGGTGGGATGTAGGATATGTTATGGACTTTCTGCATACACGGAACAACGTGTAGATTAGTTGTGCCCTTTGGAATCCTTCACATTGTGCAGAAGCAAAGTTACATGTGAGTACAACTTACAAGTAGTTTTATCCCCATTTTGATAAAAAAAACCCATTGCATTTAAAGAGAAATATATGATACTTGAATATACAATACTTCTCTGATAATATGGTGTAGGCCTATTATGCGTGAATTTCCTGACATGACTCTCTGTATGGTTAAGTATTTAGAATTGTTCGAGTCCCACTCCAGGACGTTGATTTCCTTCAGCAAGAAATTCATCCACATTGTGCTGCACTCCATCCAGGTGAAGTAAATAGGGACCTGGCAGGAATTTATTCCTGAACTTACGCAGACCGCGTGGGAGCTACCTTGCTAAAGCCAGGGTAATTGTGCCGCATTATTGTAGAGCGCTTAGAGACTTCTGATAAAGTAAGTGTTAGGCACTATATAAAAACATATTATCATTATTGTTACAGCATCATGTTCGCTGCCCTTGTTTATTGGAATTATTAGGAATGTCTAGAGTTCTCTTTTAATCACAAAGCATGCGTCTTCCTGTCTGAAACATTTCAGCTAAATTAGAGCAGAAATATGGGAGATTATAACATTTATTTTTTGACCAACGTTATATGGCTGCAGTAATTATTAAAACCATATAATTGAAGAAGAAGAAAGAACTTACTTCTGGCTCTATCATGTATCAACACTTTTATATTGATAATTTATTTTAGTAATTTTTGTTTGAATGAGTAATTTCTTCGCTGAATGAATATCGACATCAATAATGCAGAGCATGCATTATAACATGTATACTTTTTAACACAAGCTAAGATATGAGGTGATAACATGAACCTCGATCGTTGACACCCTTCGTGCCTTATACAGGCGTGTATTGTACAGCTATATACATGCCTGTTAGCATTGATCAATTCAATCATTGAATCGTATCGATTCCGTTTTCGAAGTCGACCTTGAATAACGAAAGAGAAGAAGAGCTAATGATAAAGAGAGGAATTAAACAAAAAAGGGAAGGGAATTTGAATAAAAGTATATGAATTTAAAAAAGGTTGGAAACATACTGCAACAAAATATATGATAACAAATTACTGAGCTGTAATAAATAAATAAACACAAATATGTCTTCCTATTTTTAAGGGTTCCTATATAAAATAAAATAATTATAAGTTTAAATAAGATTGACGGGGGGGGGGGGGGGGAGGGGGAGGGGAGGGGGTGGGTGCAAGGTCGCTATAACACCTAGAACCCCCAATCTGTAGATCTTTGTTACGATGTACAGTACATGTATCTGTCTTGATTACGAGCTCTATCTCTAAAATCGACCGGCCCGTTTTCATTTAGGGGGCATTTGTAGTTCACGCATGGACGCATGGATAGGCGTCATATTGTGTAAACGTATCCATGGTGACAACAAAGAGGATTACAAGGTGTAGGACGATTAATAACTGGGAGAAAAAGCTAATGTTCAACCGGATTACCATAAGCTCTTGTCAGGGGCCTAGCTACAGGATACAAGGGACGGGGTACATACAATATAATAGGCATGGGCGTCAATCCTTACGTAATACCTATTGTTCAGGGGGGGGGGGGGTGAATGAATAGATCACCCCCCCCCCCTGAACAATTGGTATCAATTACAGATTTACGCCCATAGGGCACTAATTGGAATGAATTGGAGAAAACAAATGGGGGCCACATAGTGTGTGAGCCGCCACGGAAAAATGGCAGAAGTGTAGGGAAGTGATAGAGAGGAGAGGGGGACTATACAATTTTTGGAGAACATCACCCTACACCTCCTACACTTTCGTACACCCTGGCCCCTGCCGTTTTTGTAACTAGATTTATTACAGAAGCTTCCCCCTACTCCCAATGATTCAACCGACGATATTCCAAAGGCTCTTTTTTAATAATGCGCTCCGATAATGTCATCAACTCCAGTGGAAAAAATGAGATCAATAAAATGGAGTGGGAGAGAAAACACATTTGACACAAATAATGATTATGTCTCTTTGGACGATAAGAAGATAGACCAGGGGAATCTGGAAGAAGAAAAAGAGGGGAAAGAGCAATCCTTTTTCAGAGAGAATTTTAGCTACTTTCTACTATTTCTACGACCTACTTTACAAACATACATGCAAATAATGAGAAAACATGATTTCCAATTTTACCAGAATTCATACTTTAATGGCTTCTCATGCTATGAATTGATCAGCAAGGAGTTGCTCGCCTCGTAACCATGGTAACACCTTGCTATAAGAAAGAATATCACGGTGGTGTTTTTTGGTGACAAGGACGGCTCAGGATATGCTCTCAGATTCCTCATGTCTTGCAAAGAGTTTAACATTTCTGACGCCATATTGTGCATGCCCTTTATGCGCACAGTGGCATTAATTTGTACATTTTAGCAAGATTCATAATTTTTTTGTAAAACATAATCCCAAACTTCATATTATGCAATTGTTATGAAAATAAAAATAAAATAAAAATAAAATTAATGTAACCTTTACCATTTATCTTCCTTTCTCTCTTTCTCTCTCTCCCTTCCTTTCTCTCTCTTCCATCTCTTTCCCTTTCTTCTTCCCATCTCTCCCTCTCTTCCTCTCTATCTTTCTTTCTCTCTCTCTCTCTTTCCTCCAAACAATGTGTACTCAATGCATTCTCAGCCCTTCGTTCATTATGTAGAAAAATGACAGATAAATGTTTTTGACTCATCTATCTGTTTCTTTGTATTTTTGAAGGGGTGGGATGGGACGGGGCTTTAAAGGGGTGGGGGATTCGTTCTAATTTGGCATGATCCTCGCTTAATTTATTTTATAATAAAGACAAGAGATGGAAGCTTTAATAAATTGTAGGGTGCCTTGAGCCCCCCCCCCCCCCCCAATAACCGCCACTGATGCTCTTTAGAAGAGCACTTTACTTGAAGATTATCAAGTCATTATTGAACGAGAATTTTGTTGAAAGGTCGTCAATTCACATGTGTTTAGATTTCACTTTTGATTTTTGACTGATTGCATTTTGCAAACTGGCCAGCGATTGTCTGACAGAGATATTTTCTCCATTGAAGATCGACAAGGTTTTTGTAGAGAGGTCAACTATCCTAAAGGGAGAGGGGTGGGATGGAAAGGGGTGTGGGGTGGAGAGGGGTTAGGCGTGAACGAATCGGGTATGCGCATTCAAAGGGAATGCTCTAAGTAATTTGAATTACTTTTGTTGAGAGAGTGTTACATGTGTTTACAAAAGGCTGTTATATATGCCGACAACATGTCTAAATTAATTGAAGAATAATAATACTAGTGGGCTCTTAATGATGACGTATAATACGATTCACATTTATGTATCGTATAAAACAGAGCACAGTAAGTACGCGCATTTTACTCTTAAAACAAAACCGTAACATATCAACACAAAATTGGCGGTTTACCTTGCCAAACCTGAACAAGCCTTGAGTGTTTACATATGGAATATGTCAGACTTGGCACTCATGGCGCTCCCGTATATTCACTTGGGCGATCAAGGAATTATTTCCTGCTAGGTACTTTACTTGGGTGAAGAGTGGCAATTGTAGATAAACACATTGTCAAAAAGAAGTTGGTGATGTATACGTGATTCAAACACAGTGCCTTGTTAATCCACAGTCCGGTGACTTATCCATTATATCTTCATCTGATGACTGAAGATAGGATTGCCATCATCTCCACCCCCTTCTTCGTCTGCACCCCTCCTATGCACCCCTTTTGCCTCTCTCATTGCTCCTACAGTTTGTGATGATTAACTATGATTCATAGTCCTCACTGAGATGCAGATTTTCTTGGCATCGGAGTCTACCAAACTCACCGACCATATGTCTTTATGCCACACTGAATTTATGGTGGTGCATAAAATGGAGTACCCCGCAGCTCAAGATTATTTTGTGGAGAAAACCTGATTTTCTGCTCCATCACAGTCGATTCACGTTACATTCCCTCGTGAGTATTCATCGTTTTACATGTTGGTTCACATTCAGAGGAATGGCTCCCAAGGATCATTTGTGGCATATTATGCATATGAGAGTCCACAGCAATCAGCTTTTCTGAAATATGATAGCTGACGGCTCCGGTATTAAGCTGACTTTTAACTGTGCTTGCAGGCAGTGGAACTTTTAGAGGGGGGGGGGGGGGGCTTGGGGAGCTTAAGCTTCCTCCTTCAAAAGAAGACTTTCACTAAAAATTAAAAAAAGTAAATAAAAAATAAATAAATACATGAATGTAAATAACATATGACGAGGTACTCCTTCAAGTTTCAAGTTTCAAGTTTCAAGTTTATTTTTTTCACATTTCACAAAAAAAGAATTCACATGATTGAAAAAAATTGAACATAATATGAAATATACTAAAAGTGTCATATTATATGATGAATTCTTTGAAAAGACGTCGAAATTAATTGTAATGAATAGAAGGTTATACAGGTACTCGTAAAACGTGAACGCATGATTTTCCAAGCCTCAAAACCCCCCACCCCAATTTTTTTTAACTGCTTGTGCCTTCAATCCTGACATTTTAATAGAAATAAAGAAAGAATAGAAAGAAAAGGAATATACGAAATGTTGGATAAAATATACATACACATTGTATGTGTGGGAAAGAGTCTGGCCTTAGGGTGAAGTGACTTTCTTCCCCCAATTAATGAATTGAAAATGTTAGACCGATCGCATTTCCAGTTAAATGTCGGATTAGATGATGAGAGAGAGAGAGAAAGAGAGACAGAGAGACAGAGAGACAGACATAGAGAGAGAGAGAGAGAGAGAGAGAGAGAGAGAGAGACATAGGGGGAGAGAGAAGGATGGTAAGATACATGTCCCGTTGCATGGGGGCATTGTAATATACGTAAGAACAACTCGACCCCTCCCCCTTCGTTGCACTTTGTCAATATTGATACATTGACAACTCTTGTCTTTATGATCCTCAACCCGCGGGCTAATTACGTCCTGTCCTGGTATTTTTCTTCAATAAACAACCATTTTGATACTGATTTAGAATGAGCTCCTAAATATCCAAATACCAAGGGACGGTTGAAGATTTCTTTGGTTTTTCTAGTACTTGATAAAAGAGAGCTTTGTATCTTATGCAAAATCCTACCTCAGTTTAAAAAAAGAAAAGGAAAAGAAATTGAGCCAAAATTTTATTTTAGGGGTAGCTATGGGGACATCATACACCTCAATTTTTGTTGATTGCACGTCGGTGACGTACGGGGAATTTGAACAGGCACTTGTTAGCAGTGCTTTTATCAACATAATTTGCACTGGTTGCTGGGTAATGACCGCGGATGCCTTGTGACGCGAAAACTATACTATCGATATAATAGGGAACTCGATCGCATTTGTGCCCAAGTTCATGGATCGTCTGCGCGGTGCTCATATCAGTCACGCAATGTAGAGACATCAGATCCCACGTCACTATCTACATCTCCGAGCTAAATTGGGTGTTCTCTTTTACATGTCTCGAGTTGATTATACCTGTTGAAACACTGTTGAATGACACACTGTATGTGGATTTTTCTTTTCCATCATTTCAAGCCTTGGAACCTTTAGAATGATTTAATTACTGCGAGTGTACTACGTAATTCATGCTGCTTCATAATCAACTTCTTTGGGTAGTATTTTATCATAACTTTTGCGAGACCATTCCACCCCTCTTTTTCTTAAGGAGGATATCATGTTATCACGTGCTATATTCTGGAGTTCGTCGTCTGTTATGCGTTTGGCAGAATACACTGATTGAAATGGTAAGAACACAATTATACTTTCACTGGATTAAATGTTCTTCAAACCAATTACGATTTACACTGTCGTAAACAGATTAGAGAACGGCGAAGATTCCCTCTGAACGTTTTTGGTATTTATGTTAGTATTCACGGACTGGCTTCTCGGATGGATTTGTGATAACGTTTTTAATGAATACGAGCTTTTGTATTGGCTTTCAATGAACTAGTCAACTCGATTTCGTAATGTAATCAATTGTAATGCCCACATCTTTGTTGAGCGCTTCCTTACAAATTATTTCATTCACCTGTTACGAATTATTGTATTCCAATAGTCTGCATATGAATTGCGTAAGTTGTTAGGTAGGGCCGAGCAGTATGGCTTGTTTTACCTAATATCACATGATTTATGCAACTCGCATTCTGACTATTGAAATACGATTGTTCGTTACAGGTGAATACGAAGCACTTAATCAAGATATGTGCATTCAATTTAATTACATTACGGAAATGGTATGTTGAAAGGATGAAGGGAAAATTGATCCAGAGATTACGCGCCACTCGGTATTGTCCATTCATCGGTCGTTTTGATAACCAAACGAACTGTAGGCTTCTCGACGTAAAAGGGGCGAGTTTTTTTTAATTCATGACAATGTTAAAATACAAAGCAATTTGCCCATTTTCATCTCCGTCATCAACATCATCATCATTAGCAAAAACAACATCATTATTATCGCCTCGGCTTCGTCATTGTCATCATCATTATCATTATAATCAGCAGCAGCAGCATATTCATCAGTGGTACTCATCATTTTTACCATCATCATTCATCATCATTATCAACAAGTTACAACGACAACTCTATCATCATTATCATTATCATCACTGTTATCATCATCATCATCATCATCATCATCATCATTACCATCACTGTCGTCATTATCATCACCCATCATCATCATTATCATGATCATTATCACCATCTTCACCACCATTACAATCATCAACACAAGTACCACGAACACCGATCACCATCATCATCACAACCACCACCACCACCATCATCATCATCCCCGTTTTCCGTTTGACAAAGCTATAAAATCGGAGATCATTGTTGTGAAGGGCTACGAAGTATGATTTTCACGGCATGGGGTCGGAGGGTTGCAATTGGTGTACATAAATTTCATCGCTGTTTACATGGTTACGCGGAAACATGTGATATATTTGAGAAGATGAGTAGTCTGGCAAAGACTTTATCATGGATCCAACATTGACATCGCCGCCAGAGGTAAAATACATCATATTCAAAGACTGCATTTAAAACATATGTTCTGCTGTACGTGTAGGTTGTAAAAAAAAAGGGAGATCAGAGTATTCTTTCTTACAAAATGTCGACCTCTTTGAAGCAACAGCATTAAAATGAAAAATAAAACAAAGGACAGCTTATGTCATGGCTCTAATATTGCCAGAGACTGTGTTAAGTTAAGAGATATTTGCGAACAGTTTTCTAATGTAACCTTTTAAAAGATCTCGAGATCAGAAAGAAGAATGGAGAGAAGAAAGCGACAGAGTCAACGTGAGGTTAGAGAGAGAGAGAGAGAGAGAGGGGGGGGGGGGGGGGGGGGGGGGGGGGAGAGAGAGAGAGAGAGAGAGAGAGAGAAAGAGAGAGGAGTGACAGAAGGTGGGGGGGGGGGTAGAGAGGGAGATCAAGTAAGACATATAACAATATCGTAGTACATGTACTCTTTACATCCTTCAATACATGCATTGATGTCAGCGTCTATTTCTGAAAGGAGGGCGGCAAGATGCAAGATAAATGCATGTAAATGTACTTCAATCGAACGAGAAGCACTATAGCCAAGATTGTTCGGTCAACGAGTTGGATAGCGTAAATAAGAGAAAGATACAAGAGAGGGAGAGGAGGGGGGGGGGGGGTGTTGGGGAGTGGGGGAAAGGGTCAGGTGACAGAGAACGAGTGAGGGGTGAATGGGGTAGGATGCCTTTTAAACAAAGCGATAGGCAAGGATGATGGGGAGAGAAGACGGGGTGGGGGGGGGGGGAGGGAGGGAGGAAGAGGTATATCTTTTTTTAAACACAGGGAAAAACAGATAGAGAGAGAGAGACAGAGAGAGAGAGAGACACACACACACACACAGACAAATAGACAGGGAGACTGACAGCAATACATAAACATCGGAAGACGGGGGGGGGGGGCTCGCAAATAAAACAAAACAGGAAGAAACTCTTCTGTTTACACGTATGCCTACCTGTATCGGTCCATTAATTATCACCACACGACTACAGATGGACTACAGATCGGACACTGACAAGGAGAAGTGCTCTTGAATATTCATTAGAGCTAAAATACAGAGAGTGCTACTCCTGCAATTGCTGCTGCTTTCAATACTCTACACTGCTGTCATCAACTTTGGACTAAACATTATACTTACATTATACGCTACCACTAATCTTAAACTTACTCAAATAAAAACTGCAACATTATCCTATGCACGTATCTTGGACGAAATAAACCCCGGAGGCAACTAGTCGCCAGCGAAAATGTCGGTTACCTGTATGACATCTAATCGTTTTTCGCTCATCTTCTAACATAGAAAGAAAGAACCGAAACGTTTGAAGATTTGTCGCCTCGATCTATTCTCCTCTTCACTTCTCTTCAGTATCTGCTAGTAGTAATATACTGTACTTCAGGCGTACGCAATGCAAGCACTTACATGTGTAGATTCATGAGGCCTCGGTTAGGCTCCTTCCAGCACCATGACACCTTTAAACTGTGTGGGAAGTCTTTTTATATGCTTATGTTCAGGCAAAAAAAAAAATCATACCTTGGTTTCTTGTCCTCTCGTCCTTCCCTTTTTCGGCCCTCGTCATTTTGTTATATTTGTATTTGATATTTGTGTTGAACATGTATGTTTAAATTATTATGTATATACCTCTAAACAATAAGTGAACACAAAACCATTATTGTAATGAAATGTCAGTTTGTTTGTTCTGAGCCTGTGTGCATGAATATACTTGAATTTAAAGATAATTTGTGCTGGAACTGGCCCAATAGCTTTTTTATTTCAATGAGAAAACCCTCCTTAAAATTTTTTTAAAAATCCAGACGAAAAAAAGAGAGGAAATATTCATTATCTTTAAACTTCACAATCTTATGTTGTGTTTGTTGCGTATTAAACCATTATAATTCTACTATGAAGAACAAACCGACTTCACAGTAAATAACCCAGTCACACAGGTAAACCGAATCCAAACCGATCAAAAACCGAGTGACTCTTTGCCATTTGGGCCAAGTGTGACTGAGGTATTATGCAGTATTATTATGAGGGATGATGAATGACAGTACTTTCATCAAACGCGTTCTAACTTTTTATTCACCCGTTTGATTAATGTCCCAATAGTACACCATTGTTGCATCGCTGTTTCCATATGGATGAGCAATATTTTTCCCGAAAACGTGACAAATGATTATAGAATTGATTCACAATAGACATTATGCTGGTCTTTTTGATGCACGTAGGTCGAAACCTTTGTGATAACATGTTATAGTTGTTACATGCAAACGAAACTGATGCGGATTACGGTATGGGCGCCGGGCGAGATTCAATTTTTCTTTTGCAAATGTTTCGTTTGTGTTGTACCCAATGTTATACATCGATACAACAGTTCTACAGTGATACGCTAAACTTGGGTTGGGGGGGGGGGGGGGGAGATGTTATGTGATCTGAATCAAACACGTTATTAATATTTGATAATCATACTATTTCAGAGTACTAGAATAGCAGATATTAAACAGAGGTGTCTGGTAAAATTTTTGCAAAAAACGAGGAAAGATATGGCATCAGGAGGACTTCATGAATGGAATTTCCATTTCTTATATTATTTTCTATGACATATATTATTGGTTATAACTCCTCGTTGTTATCATTACCGTGTGATATTTGGTCCATCTTACGCATAGTCTATGTGCATGCACCCATGTAGAATTGTATTTGTAAACCAATGGGAGCAGAATTTTACATGAATGCATTAATAAATTGAATTCATATCTAAATGAATAGATCCTCGTAGCGTCTAAACTATTCGCGCCTGTAATCTGTGGCTGAATTTGAAATATCATCGGCCTTTTATCTGACCAATTAACACTTCAGTCAAACACTGGAGTAGCCAAACTTGTCAAACAGGGGAGGGGGGCACATACGGAAGTGGGGCGAGAATGACACACATAATAACTGTCTTACTTTTTTTTTTTCAATAGTTTTTTAAAAATTGATTCCAAACAATACAAATCAATCTTAGAAATAAAATGAAGTTGTTTTTCCTTGACATGAATTCAAAACATTTTCATTTATAGACATAGTCTAACGCGCATTAACACACCCACACCCACACACATACACGCACACAACCATGCGATAGGCGTAGGATTAAGGTCTTGACCCCCCGAAGTTCAGCCCATAATTAACAAGAGGGGGAGAGAGCATACCCCTTCCCCTACGCCTATGCCACACACATACTTGACACGGCCGACATCACACTTGACATAAGACCGCAAAAAAGATAACTTTACTAAAATTGGTCGGTTGCAGTCGGCCTATTTAATGGTGTGAGAGGGGGGTATAGCAGCCACACCAACGAGACCGACGTTAGATCGAATAAAATTGTACTTTTTTGACGAATTGCTATACGAATCGGTCATTACATTTTTGGAATAACGTTTTAGTCACTAACAAGACCACCGACAGACCGACTAAAGACCGAACAGAGCAGTACACTATCCCAATGGCAAAAATAGGTCGGTTTGATTTTGTTGTGAAGTCGGTTTGGCGGGGTGAATACTCTAAATGCAAGTATTGGTCGATTGAGAGACTATTTGCATTCGACTTGTTGTAGGTTAATGTTGCGGCTGCGATGAAGGTGTCATTTTTCCTTTATTGAGCGGGAGCCCCACCGGTATGCACTTTACTAGAAATTATCAAGCCATCAATTTAGGAAGCGTATATGTAATGGCTATACTGTGGACACTGTGGCGTTCCTCTGATATAACCGTTTTACAATTGGAACCATATTGAAGAGTGCTTTTAAGAGTAATGGAAATAGCATTTGTAAAGTGGTTGAATAGGTACAGGCATCCATTTAATTCCAAGCTACGTATGTTACCGACTATCATTTTCTCTTCCTAACTCTGTCTCTCTGTCTCTCTTTTTTTTCCCTCCACCTGATCTTTCTTTCTCTGTCTGTCTCCCTGCCTCTCTCTTCGCCACCTCTCTCTCTCTCATTCTCTTTCATCTCCACCTGAGCTCTCTTTTTATGTCTGTCTCTTTCTCTCTTTCTTTCTCTCTCTCCCTCTCATTCTCTTTCATCTCCTCCTGAGCTCTCTTTTTATGTCTGTCTCTTTCTCTCTTTCTTTCTCTGTCTCTGTCTCTCTTTATTTCTCTATGTCTCTGTCTTTGTCTCTCTTTCTCTCTCTCTCTCTCTCTCTCTGTCTCTGTCTTTTTTTTTCTCTCGCTCACTCTCTGTTCACGGTCTCTCCCGCTGTTCTTTTCACCCGTTTCTCTGGTAAACGAATGCCAATTGGGCACACACGTCTTGATCTTGAAGTCAAATATGTGTTTTGAAAGGCAGCGGCATTAAACGTTAAATATTCCACTGTTACCGCAGAAAATGAAGATAAATGGGGGAGAATCCAAATTCATACATTTCATGGACACTGCTTCAATTTGAAATGTCAGATGCCTGAAGCAGTGAAAATGTAAAGCTTTAGTTACCCTTGTCCATGCAATCTTGGCTTTTACAATTATTCTTTGATCCAAAGATCTCCTTGCTCTCGCAAATGGGGGAATTTACATTTGTAAAGCAACTTAAAGGGATAGTTGAGTTCTGTTTTCAGACCACAAATGCCTACAAAGTGCATGCTTATTGCTCTTATTCTTATCCATGACATTTCAAGTGCCCTTTCGGGACCTACATTGCTATCAAGGTAATTTAAGACCCCAAAATGTGTAAAATTTAGCCAATACGATCATACCAATTCAACTCCACTTAAAAAAAAATACGGTGACCGTTAATTAATTAATTAATAATAACAATACATGGGCCGGCTGGTTGTGCGTAATATAACCAACACGACAAAGCCAACAAAATAAAAATCGAACATCGACATTGGCTGAAATACAACGTAAAAGGCGCTATTTCGTTTTTCAACTGCTTTTTCAAATTATCGAATTTTTGTGGTGGTACACAAATATTATAAATCGTTATATGTATGGATATTTCAGCCGTCTCTGAACCGATTTTGATAAAACAAAGATGATTATGTCGTTTAAATTGTATGTTCTTTCAAATTTGACACTAGTTTTTCTTTATCTCACAGAAAAATATTTCGAATAGCGCCCTCTGCAACAGAACTCAACTATCCCTTTAAACACCCCATAATAATTCACAACTCTCTCTCTGTTTAAAATTATTTATATGTCTAGTTATATGCTGTCTTACTTTTATCTGGATTTCGTCAGTTGGGAAAGCTGCATGCGCTTATGGAGAAATTTGCTCTGATTTTTAAAAATAATTTTGTTTCTTTTCTTCAATATTTCAATTTCAATAAAAGCAGAAAAGAATGGAAAGTGGGCTACTTAACGTTTGAGAAAAATCCGTTATAGAAGAATACATTTATTATTTTATTTTACCAAAAATTGTCCTACAGTTGGCAACTTTACATTTTTAGTGTGCAGCCTATTCGAATCCATTTAGCAAGACATTAATCAACGTTTACCACTCTCCACCCAGGTGTAATAGTTACAGGGCCCTCGTGAAGAACAGCATCGATGCCGACGAGGCAGCCCTACGTTTACAAAATCATCATCATACTATTATAAGGTGACTTTTCATGCTCTATGTGGTTCGGTTCGCTTGTTACTCTCGTAAATTTGTAGGGAAAGATTTTGCTTTGCGAGTTGCGATTCGATCCAGCCTGGATCGGTCTAGCAAGTGAGTGAGAACGGGGTTTTAGACCCCGAGTGACAGAGGGAGACAATGAATAACTTTTCATCTGTCAGGTCTGACAAGTCGTTCTCCCAGACTTTGCTTTGGCCTTCTTGCTATAGATAGCTGGAGACTGGAAAAATGATAATTTGTCCCCCTTCTTATTTTTGCCGGTGTACGTCATCGTCCCAACTCATCGCCAAAAGATACTTCCCGTTTATATAAGGCTTTGCGAGTTGCAAGCTATATAGTTGATAAGCAGGAGAAAAGATAAAGATTGTCAGTTTCTCTAAGGGTTTCGGTATATCCTTTTCATAATCCATTGCAAAAAAAAAAAGCCATTCTGAATGGTTAATATGCAGCACGAGACGAGAAAAATATCCCCCCTAAAAAAAAAAAAAAATTATCATTAGGGTTTTTAATGAGTGTCCTTCAGGCACATTTTCAGACATCAGGTGCATTACTCGAATGATGAGCGTTACCTTGTACCCAAACTTACATTAATGTGAGGGTTCGTGATTACAAAGATGGAGGGTGTAAAGCTAGAGAGAGAGAGAGAGAGAGAGAGAAAGAGACAGATGGTGCAGGAAAGATAAGAGGATAGAGAGAGAGCGAGGGGGAGCGAGATGTTGGATAAGAGGGTGAGAGAGTGAAAGAGAGAGAGAAAGAGACAGATAGTGGAGGAAAGATAGAGGATAGAGAGAGAGAGAGCGAGCGAGAGGGAACGAGATGCTGAGTGAGAGAGTGAGAGAGAGAGAGATAGAGAGAGAGAGAGAGAAATTACGAGAGAAGGAGAGAATTAATTACCTATAAGGTGAGAGAGAAAGCGAAAGGGGGTATACATTATGGTGTAGAAGAGAAGTAGATGGGGCATATCATTATTAGCGGATGAATAAACAAACCATGATGACTCATTCTTTCTTTTTTCTTGTTTTAATCTCTCTTGCAACATGTCTCGAGACTTCCTGAGACTTTCATGCATATCATTTAAACCAGACCACATTCATGTAAAAAATTGCTCTCTGCCAAGTTGCACCTGGCTAGCAAAATGTTGATGATATACGTAAATGATTCCTGCCAAATTAGTTGGTACGCGATCGTTACGATTCCGTTCGGCAATCTGAAAATCAGGGTTTCTCAAAGATTGAAATATGTATGCGTGGAAATGCATCACTGTTATACTTTACACATGAAGCAAATATTCATTATTACAATGGGCACCAATCAATAGACGGATGGTTTAGAACAACACAATAGCAAAGTTATCCACTTTCCTCTTGATTACCATGACAACTACATCAACACATCAACACATTATAGATGAGTTTTACACTTGAAACATTCAACAAATCTTGAAGCTTTGAGTAAAACCAGAGAAGTCTCTGGTAAGTAGCTTATGGAAAAAAGCTACAATGAAGCACAAAGAAATTATTTTGCGTAGCACATGAAGAATTAAACTTGGGTCCCACGCACATTCAATTCATATAAACTAGAGGGATATTTAAAAGTCTGGAGCCCTGGCCAAAGAAACAGGTTGGTCTCTGGGAAATATTTATGCCGTCATGCGCAATTGCAACGGGGATTAAAATGGTCCCTTTAAAACGTAATTCACTTACAAAGCCCTTAATCACTGGGCAGGTGAAAAAGCAGCCCCCAGTGACTTTCCAATTCGACTTTAATTACTCTTAAAAATGCGCAAGTTTCCAGGTTTTATCGAATGAGTGAGTGATTGCGGCGCACACACAAAAAATGATGCTCAGTGAAAATGCAACACAACGCTCAGTTCCCCCCATCCTTCCTATATTTTAAAGTACATGTATTCGAGAATATCAAAGTACTGTTATATTATGTTTTGTTTAGAGGTGTCGTGGTCGGGTGGATATGTCACCGGACTGTCGATCACAAGGTCCGCTGTTCGAGTCCCGGCGCGGCACTAATGTCCTTTGGCAAGATATATTGATCTACATTTGCCACACTCAACCCAGGCGATATAAATGTGTACCTGGCATCATGGACCTATTACGGATGGACATTCAACGTGATTCTTTCTTTGATCCAATGATAGTCGCCGCCTTCTGATTACACTATGAACATGACTGACAAAGAAAGCGGACAAAATATACAGTTCCTCAAGTAGACAAAGGAACATTCCTTCACTGCTATTATGTAAAAAGGTGAATATGCATGTGACACCTGTTCTACACATTTTTACATAATAACAGTGAAGGGATGTTCCTTTGTCTACCCGAGGAACTGTATATTTTGTCCGCTTTCTTTGTTAGTCATGTTCATAGTGTTATATGCATCCGTAAAATAGGTCCATGCTGGCATGAATCTAATTCATGTTATTCTCACAATTCTCAAATCGGCAACTGAGCTTTGTAATTATGTATCCAATACTTACTCCCGCCGCCCTCCCCCATCTATTTAAATTAATGCAAATGCAGAACAGGAGTACGGTAAAAAATACGTACCCATCACTGTTCCCCTGGTTATACAGTATTACTATATGTCTGGTGTTTGACATCTCTTTTTAGTATAGTAATTAAGTTTGCTCTCTTCTTCCCTGGCCGCCATCTTTTGCACTCAGAATTTTGCTACAAAAATTTGTATGTGCACAGTTTTGTCATTCCAATTTTGTATGTACCATGTTTATATTGTTATATATCTTGAAAGTGCCGAATAAATAATACAATACAATAAAATACAAAAAGTAGATCTAATAGGCTCATGGAAATAATATAAATCCTTCCCTATCCCGTTTAGCTATAATGTTGACCCCGCCTTTTTCCTTCGCCCATACCCTATTCACAAAGAGAGGGAGAGAGGGAGAGAGAAGGAGAGAATAAATAAGAGAGAGTGAGAGGGAGAGAGAGAGAGAGAAATTAAGAGAGAAGTAGAGGAATAATGATCTACAGAGAGAGAGAGAGAGAGAGAGAGAGAGAGAAAGCGAAGGGGGAGGGTGGGGGGGGGGGTCTACACGATGATGTAGGAGAGAAAGAATGAGGGGAAGATCATTATCAGCGGATGCATAAACAATCCATGATGATTCATTCTATTTTTTCTATTTTTTTAATCTATCTTGCAACATGTCTCGAGACTTCCTGAGACATTCATGCATATCATTTATACCAGACCACATTCATCTAAAAAATTGCTCTCTGCCAAGTTGCACCTCGCTAGCAAAATGTTGATGATACACGTAAATGATTCCTGCCAAATTAGTTGGTACGCGATTGTTACGATTCCGTTCGGCAATCTGAAAATCAGGGTTTCTCAAAGATTGAAATATGTATGCTTGGAAATGCATCACTGTTATACTTTACACATGAAGCAAATATTCATTATTACAATGGGCACCAATCAATAGACGGATGGTTTAGAACAACACAATAGCAAAGTTATCCACTTTTCTCTTGATTACCATGACAACTACATCAACACATTCATAGATAAGTTTTACACTTGAAATATTCAACAAATCTTGAAGCTTTGAGTAAAACCAGAGAAGTCTCTGGTAAGTAGCTTATGGAAAAAAGCTACAACGAAGCACAGAGAAATTATTTTGTGTAGCACATGAAGAATTAAACTTGGGTCCCACGCACATTCAATTCATATCAACTAGAGGGATATTTAAAAGTCTGGAGCCCTGGCCAAAGAAACAGGTTGGTCTCTGGGAAATATTTATGCCGTCATGCGCAATTGCAAAGGGGATTAAAATGGTCCCTTTAAAACGTAATTCACTTACAAAGCCCTTAATCACTGGGCAGGTGAAAAAGCAGCCCCCAGTGACTTTCCAATTCGACTTTAATTACTCCTAAAAATGCGCAAGTTTCCAGGTTTTATCGAATGAGTGAGTGATTGTGGCGAACACAAATTGTGTTCAGTGAAAATGCAACACAACGCTCAGCTTCCCTATCTTTTAATACATGCATTCGGAAATATTAAAGTACTTTCCTGATATACAATGTTTTGATAATAGTGCAATGGGGCTCTAACTGGAAAATCGGCAAGCCACCCATGTAGAAATTATTATTCTCACAATACTCAAATTGGCAACCGAGCTACATCATTTTAGGCTCATGAAAATAATATAAATCTTTCCCTATCCCGTTTAGTTATAATGTTGACCCTACATTTTTCCTTTGCCCACACCCTATTCACAAATTTGCAATCTTTTTTTTTTTAAATGAAAATTATCTAAAAAACTTTATACTGTACAGTACATTCAGATAAAGTCTGATTTAATTCTTTATACATCGATACACAATTCTAATGAATGTATATATTTCATTTTGTTTTGTTTTATCAGGTCTTAGGTGCAAGGCTGTTCATCAAACACAGGAAAGTATTTCTTCTAGAAGAAAGGATTTGAAAACGACTGTTTATTTGCTGGCCCCGTCTGACTACGTTGGAAGATATCTAAACACCTTGGTAATCTGACCGTAGAAACATGAATTCACCGCAGAGTCCGAATAGTCCCAGAACCCCGCATAAATTCCTTCAAACTCTCCGAAACTCGCCTTCGTTATTGCGAAAACGATTCATGCATTCAGATGGTGATTTAGGCGGTGAAGGAACAGCAACCAAGGAACGGTCATTCCACGTGCGTTACGGGGGACGCGTACCGGTGGGGTCACTACGGGTCTGTGACGCGGTTACTGCGGTCGAGAAGTTAGCGCCGTTAGCCAACGCCCAACAAACGCATCACCAACCAATCAACACATCGTGTACAATGCGCGTGGACAAATGCACGATAACGTTCGAGGACGCGTCTCGCGATGTGCTGGAGTCGTTACCGCTGTTTTGTATCGCGTACTGCGCTACAGATCTCAGGCATCCACGCGCTGTGGCGCTAACGTGTCAGACTAAAGATTCGATCCATTGTTACGTATTTGAAGCGACGACGCGTGAGAAAGCGTCTGAGATCGTAACTTATGTTAGGAAAGCTTTCGAAGCCGCTTGGGAAGACTGGAAAAGAAGTCACCCGGATGGTGGAGATCCGAGAGAAAGGCAGATAAATCTTTCGCCTCCAGGACACGTGCCTCTTTAAAGTGGACGATATGGTTTGTTTTAGACGTGACTCCGTAACCACCTCCAAACCCTAAAACACTGCCTCCAAACCAATTCAGCCAAATGTGTAATGCCTATTGGCAATCGCCAGGGGTGAAAATACCTGAATTTTGCAACACATACTCCCGGTCTTTGAACTTTATGTCTAACGCCCCATAACGCTTGCATGTTTCATTTTCGCCATCAGTTTTTAAACGAGTCGTCGCTTCACGTCTAAATAAGCCTCGATACAGCAACGAACAAATCCTTGACATTGTTTTTTAACAAGACAGTGTACTTTTTTCATCAGGAAATGCTACATGACTGCTCTTTTCGAGCATTCCTTGCCATTGTTCTTCTTCATAGATTATGCCGTTATAATCTTTTTACATTTTTTATGTAAAGCTGTAGATGGCCGCATTATTCAAATCTTGTATTTATATATATAGATTCATCCTCAGATTTGTTAGCTAGTTTTTTAAGACTTTAAGACAGAGATGGTCATGGAAATAGTAACGACGAAGAAGAAATTTCATTTCATCTATTCAGAGGCAGAATGGGATTAATAACTCTGTGTTAAAGCCATACTGAACTAGAAGCACTACCGCAAAATCCCTCTAGCGCCATCTCAGGTCAGCTGTAGCAGTATTGTCGATGCTATAAATCTAGCTGAACTTTTTACAAGTCATGAGATGGCGCTGTGCAATTAACAGCAAGCCAGAGCAGAAAGATCATCAGTCCAGTATCTCGTTTTATAGGCCCCTAGAGTCGGTATAGAAGACAACTGACATTGAGAGATAACGTTTATAGTTTAAAACTGTGAAACATCAGCTTTAAACGTATTTTGTTCAAAAGTGTGTTGGATATTAAAACTATCTTTCCAATTTGAGTATTGGCATACCGTATAGGCATGGGAGGATAACAGTTTTAATTTCACGTATTTTTAGCGACTGGTGAGGAGTAGCTGCAATGTGAAGGTTTGCAATGCTCCTGGCGAATGAATTCCTCTTCAAACTTTGTATTTTGTTATGAATTACTGATACGTCATAAAGGTCTGTCCCAAACTGTTGTTAATCAGAGTTAAATAGAAATATAATGTACTTAACGCTGCTCATTTGATTTTAACACCAGTTTATTTGTTTACTATTCCGTTAAAGGTACTGATATATAATATCATTTTATCACTTTGCACTTACATGCTTTAGTACATAAAGAAACGAAGACGAATCATTTCATTTTATTATTCTCTTTTAATCACCAATACACTGTATATTATTCTTGAACCAGCATTTATGAAGAAACATGGAAATGTGTACTCATTTTGTTTCAATGTATTTATTTTTTAAACTCTATTCTTTTCACTGTAAAAGAAACATGAATGTTTATTAAAACAACAAACTCTAATGTTGCGTTAATGTGTTAATATTGTCTTTATAACCGTAGATAATATAATAAACTAAGATATAACCTCTGTTCTGAGGACTCCACTGTGTATGGCTGACGGGGAGGGTCATCGTTTTCTTTCACATACTGTACACTAATACTTGATTTTCCAGTATACATGTTCACATTACAAGAGGATACCCCATACAGAGGCATATAAACATTACTTTGTCGTGAGGGGGGAGGGGGTGGGAGAGGTTCAGGTCTCTTGTCGGAACATCAACTTTTCAGTTTTTACTTACTTACTTAATCTTTTATACCAACAAATATATGATATCTTATCAAAATAATGAATGACAGCAGATCACAGCACCGTCTGTTTGTGAGGTGAAGGTTGCCTTGGTAATATGAAGTGACTATATCCAAAATATTAGCAATTTAAAAATTCCCAACCTCCCCCATCCCCAACCTCCCTTGTATGGCAGCTACGCAAGTATAAAACATATTTTGAATAATCAATGCAGAATTGAATTATTAAACCTACAATCAACAAGTTGATAATTTTAAAAAGTGTGCTCGTTCTTTTAATATTTATTCTAGTAAAGATATAAGAGGGAGCCGATGGGGTTTGAAAAAAGAGAAAGAGGACAGGGAGGGCAAGAAAGAGAGAGAGAGACTAAAGAGCATTGAAAAGTGAATAAGATCGGACGTAATTATTATACAAGAATAATTACG
The DNA here is from genome assembly GCF_000002235.5 of Strongylocentrotus purpuratus. Lineage (NCBI taxonomy): Eukaryota > Metazoa > Echinodermata > Echinoidea > Camarodonta > Strongylocentrotidae > Strongylocentrotus > Strongylocentrotus purpuratus. Next base: position 12,026,413 of record NW_022145597.1, on the reverse strand, counting down.
TAATCAATTAATGCATATAAATGACAGCAAGCGAAAGCAGTAAAATGAGCGATAGTATACGATAGAAGAATGTGACAGAAAGACGATAACGTTAAAATGGGCACAATATCTCTAAAAGTGCATTCTAATTCAACAATTTCTCCAAATGTACAGCGTCACTGGAATGAAGTAAAATTCACGTTGGAATGACATAAAATAGCGACCGCAAAAAAAATGTTAAAAATAAACGGAAATCGATGTCTTATACGCGTTACACGATAACCTCATCCAGACCTAACAAAGTATAAAGACAACGTAACATCTCGAATGCTATTCCCCGGTTATTTCCTTGTTATCAGGTATAATGTAACGAATTATAATACGTACTAATTATGCCTTTGCACAGTTTTTTTTCTTTTCAAGTATATTTATATTTTTCACACATCTGAAACAATTCTTAACACAATGAGTGCAAAACATATTACAATGGAAAACATAAGTGTCACAGATTATAACATCTTAATAACTATAACACAATATAAGAAAACAAAATTGGAGAGGATATTAAGAAAGAATGATATATATTACATCAATGAAAATGTTGGTTTATACAAGCTACATCATATTATATGAATATCACAAAAAATACTCAAAACAATATACCAATAGCATTTCCAATGTACATTTACATGCAAATATGAAGTAAACTGAAACACATTTATACATGTTCAATTTATATATAACCTGATTAGATTGTAGCAAACTTTTAGAGATACGGCACATTTTCTCTTATGCCAAAGCGACGCACAACATATATTTTCTTGCAATATTTTGTATCAGCTTATCTTCACAATCACAATTACGTGCTCAAAGGCGGATTAACACATTTTAAAGAGAACACGACAGCGACATCATGTACCATAAAAATAGAACTTTACACTGCATGATGTATATGATATAATGGTAAAGAGTGATTGTAGGAAATATAGATAGTAGAGTAAAACTATATACATATCTGAATAAAGATACATTGATACTAATATCCGAATGTTTTTAATTGGAACAACATAGAGTAAAGTGAAACGTTGCTTTATGTTACGTTTCAGCGTTACCTTTCGTCATTATTTATACAATAATTACTACTTTATTTCATGACAATATCCCTCATTGAGATAGTGTTTTAAAGCAAGTTTAATGTCTTTACTATATGAACATACATACAATAGTGTAGAAGGACTTCATGAACAACTTCATGAACATAACTGTGGGGCATCATACATCAAATCATGTTGTATACAATGTTATGGCTTGTGTATTCCTATGTCTATGATAATTAATTCATGAAATATAATTGTAATACAATTAAAAAATGTTCGTGATTTTTGAACATTCTGTTTCATGTAGATGTAGTTGACATGTTTACATATTGTATCATATAGTTTACATCCTTTAATATATAAAAACATAGAGTTGACTTTATTTTTACATTCTGCTACATATTATACATGTAGTTGACTTGTTTCTAAATTCTGTTCCATATACATATAATTGACTTGTTTATATTTTGTTCCACATAGTTGACCTTTCTACATTCTGTTCAATATAGTTGCCTGTTTTACAATTCGTTCCATATAGGTGACTTATTTACACTCCGTTCCACATACATGTAGTTGCCTTTTTACATTCTGTTCTATATACATGTAGTTGACTTTTTACATTCTGTTCCATATACATGTATTTGATTTGTTTTTGTTCCACATACATGTAGTTGACTTTTTACATTCTGCTCCAAATACAAGTGGACATGAAATTTACTTTTTTTACATTCTGTTCCACATACATATAGTTGAATTTTTTACATTCTGTTTTACATACATATAGTTGACTTTTACATTCAGTTTAACATACATGTACTTATAGTTGACTTTTTACATTCAGTTCAACATACAAATAGTTGACTATTTACATTATGTTTTATAAACATCTAGTTGACTTTTTTCATTCCGTTCCATGTAGTTAAATTGGTTACATTCTGTTCCACATACATACAGTTGACTTTTACATCCTGTTCCATATATTTGTAGTTAACTTTTTTACATTCTGTTACACATATAGTTGACTTTTCTGTTCCACATACATGTAGTTGACTTTTTACATTTTGTTCCATACACAAGTGGACATGAAATCGACCTTTTTACATTTTGTTCCAAATACAAGTGGACATGAAATTGACCTTTTTACATTCTGTTTTACAAACATATAGTTGCCTTTTTACATTCTGTTCCATATAAATGTAGTTGATTTTTAACATTCAGTTCAACATACAAATAATTGACTTTTTACATTATGTTTTTATGTAGTTGACTTTTTTCATTCCGTTCCATGTAGTAGACTTGTTTACATTCTGTTCCACATACATAAAGTTGATTTTTAATTCCTGTTCCATAATATGTAGTTGACTTTTTTACACTTTGTTCCAAATACATGCGGACATATTGTTGACTTTGTTCCTTTCTCTTCCACATACATATAGTTGATTCTTTTACGTTCAGATCAACATACATATAGTTGACTTTTTTACATTCTTTTCCACATATATATTTTTGACTTTTGACATTATGTTCCATGTAGTTGACTTGTTAACATGTTGTTCCAAATACATGTGGACATATAGTTGACCTTTTTACATTAAGTTCAACATACATAAAGCTGACTTTTTTACATTCAATTTCATATACATAGTTAATCTATTTACCATTCTGTTCGATATAGAATGCTAATTTACTGAAGAGTGGGATTTGTTTTCTCATTTGCAATTTGCTAAAAATCAATGAAATGCAAATTATTTTGTTGTTGACTTTCTTCACTTTGAAACAAGTGGAGAAAATCTATGATAGGTTTAAAATGGCACATGCATTTCTCTTCAGAAACATTTACTTTACGTTGGCTTTCAGTGTAAAGTTTATACAAGTTTATAACCATTTACGACACCTTAGAAAAGGCATCTAAAATTGATTTGTTAACAAATCTCAAAAGGTCCACTAAAATCCGATGTAGTAAAGAAAACCAAAAATATAATATACATGATGTATTATTTTCATTACTGTTACCACTTATCAAATCTCTTTCGAATTACTTCGCCAATAAGTGGTCGCATCAAGTTGTCTCTTTTTCAATTGAGTTCAGTGATGCATAGAGCAGATAATTGTTTTGTGTTAAATAATACAATGAATACTGGCTAGACTATTAATGTCCGCTGGATTGATATGATTTTCCCCTTTTTTCTCTTGCGTACCAATAAAGACATTTTCGTATTATATGCTCAGATTAAATCAGTACTTTTATCCTGTCAGCTTGCACAATATTATTACAATAAATTATTACCATACATAATAACGACAATCGTAATGTAATTACAAGTAAGGTGAAATATAACAGAATAATAGGATAATATAATTCATTCCACTTATACAAAATAGTTTGCTTCCTAATCTTGTATAATGTATATTTGGATAGCACATATTTGTCAAATTCGTATTCATGGTATCGGCGACATCACACATACTTGAAATGCAAAGTGTTAGTTGTGACTCAATCTATTTAGTCTTTAGTTTACATCTGATCTTGGACAGGGCGTTCGTAAATCCAAACTAAATTTCGGGCAAGAGCACCTCGGATGCATAACTTAACCCAGCTTTCTCCAAAGCTAGACGAAGTTTACTGACCTGCTCATTCGGTCGGACACACCGTCTCCAGTCACAAAGCATCTCCCTGAATCCTGAACTTGAGACGCTGCTGCCAGAGGAGTCTGCTCTGTCAAGGTATTTCTCTACCGTTGAATGGGAGAAGCCAAGCTGATAGCCGAGGTCACGTGCATCCTTTATTGCACAGACTACACCAGACAAGACCTTTAGCATGTTGTCAGATGCAAACTTTATCTGTCCAAATCTGAAGGAGTGAGAATAATATGAGAAGCAAAGTAAGCTGGGATGGCAGGAACAATATAATACATTGGAGAAGATGATATTGGTACATTTTTTCTACTTTCATTAATATTATCCCAATGTACACCCAACTCTTATTCACCGCCTATGGACACTTTCTCACGAGTACAATATAATAGCCATTTTTTAAAACTACTTCGGGCAAATATAATAACGTTTTTAGGGGGTTTGTGCCGATTCTTGAACTCAACGATAGGCATATATATATATATATATACGTTTGCAACTCTTTGATGAATTATAATTATGTATAATTTTGAATATTTTCGAGCTATTACTTGACCTAATTACTATGTTATGCATTTTGACCAACAATTGCTTTACTTACGTTTGGGATGCTCCATAATCTGGCTCAACTGTTTGGATTAAATAAGATAAGTGTGAGTTTTAAACTTCAACTGTTCATTTCTTAAATTGTTATACGTGAAGTATCACGCTCTTCACTTATTACCATGAACATTACTTTAACATACAAATTAGATATCCATAGAGTATGAAATATGCCATTTTTCTTTGTTTATGCTTGATATGGTTTCTTGCACAATTTATTTGTTTGAGATTTGGGATTCTAAAGGTAAGATTTAAGTTTAGGGACAGAGAAACGATATAACAAGGAATCGAATGTCGATTTCGTGGGCGTCCAGCTTGTCTAATTTACGAATGAATGAAGCCGGAGTATATTTCGTTCTCCACGTTTAAAAATAATCAACAAATTGCGTGTAAACAATGCGATAATAACTTTACAACAGGGTATCACAATAAAGAGGTATGTGTCTACACCGCACTTCAAAGCTTGCGCCTGTGGTTGAAATAGATTTTGTATAAAAAAGTGTTTACCTAGTTGCCAGCTACATTAATCTATGTGGGCCTACAATTTACTTCCATAATTGGCTAAATATTGTGCTTAACATTAAAAAAAGTATATTTTTTCCTTAATTTTCCAACACAAGTGACTGTAAATGGATTTAATGTACTACGGCTAATATACATTATATTCGTTTCATTTATTGTCCCCTTGTCTAGATATTATTTCATTTTTGTTTCATTTCATTTATTTTCCACATTAAAAACCAGAAGAATATACAAGGTAAGAAGGTTTATATCGCGTGAACTTCTTTCAACCGTAATGGCGAAATAAAGTTCTCTGAATTTTGTATAAGCCACAATTGACACACCTTCCATAGAGGTGGGCATGTGTTGCTCTGCGAGTGTTGATGTGCCCTGCTCAATACGTAGACAGATACTCTTCGCCCCTCCCTCATCAGGTGAGGACATCAGCTCGAAGTCAAGAGTGTTGCATTCTCCCTTCAGTAGACCACGAACAGGGACCTGGTAAAACATTTTCAAACAAAAGTATGGATAATGGAATGTCAGAGTCGGAGATTGTCAAATAGTTGATGTCCATAACATTTGGTTTTAATTATCAGTTTTGTGAAGAAATCTATATCGGTGGTAATTCAATGATTAATCTAAATCGTGTAGTTGGAGAGGTTGATAACAATATCATTTGTGTGAGGAAACCTCGCGGACAGTGACTGTACATATTTACATTGGTTCTGGGACACCTACTTCCTGGACATCCATCCCCAGATAACAACTCCCAGCAACTACCCCCTAGGATAACTATTCCCCTGGGACAACTACCATCTAGGACGACTACACCCGGAATAACTACCCCCCGGACAACTACCCCCTAGGACAACTTCCCCTTAGGAAAACTTCCCCCGGAAAACTATCCCCTGACAATTACCCCCAGTCAACAACCCCCTACGACAACCATGCTCTAGGACACCTACCCCCCGGACAACTATTTACATTAGTTCTGGTGCGGTACTTACAGTTTCCTGGACCTTTTCTGAATCAGAAAGACACAAAAGCTTGAGATCATCTTCCTTTGATTCAAGAGAAAACTTGATCACGGTCGCAAGCTGGTAGAATGGTTCCGACAAGCTTTCCTGTCTTCTGCGCATCTCCTAACAACAAAATGTGATTGATTTTGACTGAATTGTATACCTGGATTACAAATCTGAGCAATTTAACAAACGTTTGGCAAAGTCATAGAAGTTGCTTTATTTCAAATTCTTTTCTTCGCACGACTTTAGGCCAACTTCTCTTTTAATTTAATTTTTAATAATCTTTCGGAATTGGAGATGATTGCATGCTGATATATTGTATAGTAAAGTACTATTTGCAGAGATATCCCTATATAGATCAAGTTTCTGGTGGATATTTTAAAACAAAAACCCTTTAATAAAATCTCATCAAAACAGCTATACATGAAATGGCATGTGATTTGAAGACAGATGGCAATAAACTATTCTATGCACAGATAAGTATGCTTACAAATGAATTTCATTTGGAATTAGATTAGCATTTTATTATGCATCCTTAGGATTACAAAACTGTATTGGATTTATGACAGACAGTTAACAACTTAATTATTCATACCCTTGGAAATCTGATGTTTGAAGGGTGGATTGGTTGAACTACGGCATTTGTTGAATACTTTTAGATGTAAGCTTCAAATCAATATGCCACATACTTACGATATTACAAAACCTGGTATGGCTATGAAAAAATTGAGTTCTGAACTATGTCATTGATAGTTTTTAAGGAAAGATTACATTAAATCATTAAATGTCCATCTTTTTCTCCCCAGTAATTTCCTTGAAAACAAAAGCATATATTATTATTTATATTCTGCAAAGACAATACAAAGAATACAGTGAATACAAAAGAACAGTACAGTTTTAAGTGAGTCACATGGATGCCGGGAAAGAGAAAAAGTAAAGCTATGGTCACAAATCAGAGGAGCGATTAGTAGCCTGCTCGGTCGCCGCTGAAATTTAGGCATCGCCCAACGATATTTTGGAGAAGTCTAACAGGCTGTAGAGCCCCAGTTATGCCTGGGCGGTGCCCTGTCGATTTCCCGTCGGTCGCCGGTCAATTTTAGGTCAAAACTTGGCGAAGTCGGAGAACTTCCCCGGGCGGCGTCCCGGCTGTGACCGACCGATGACCCACCAAAACCCGAGCGGTCTCCCAACGGCCACCGGCTAATTTTAAGGAAATTGCCCGGCAGCCGGCCGGTGATCGGCGGGGCGCCAAAATACGCTCGGTGCCCGGGCGTTCGCAGCCCGGAAACCGACCTAATCGAGCGTTCGCCGTCGAGCGATTTAGGTCAAAAATCAAAGCCGCTAGGTCAAAGGTTGCTGACCGATTTTGAACTCGCCGCCCAGTGACCGACCGATCTCCCAGCGGCTACCGGGCGGCGAATGCTCAGCAGCCTTTGACCTAGCGGCTTTGATTTTTTACCTAAATCGCTCGACGGCGAACGCTTGATTAGGTCGGTGCCCGGACGGCGACCGCCCGGATTTTAACTCCGCGCTAAAATTTCAGCAGCGACCGAGCGATGCCCTAAATACAAGCGGTGCCCGGGCGGCCGCCGCTCGGTGCCCGGACGAAATTGGCTCAAAACTCGCTTCCCGGCCGCCGAGCAGGCTACTTTTAGGTGATGTGACCATAGTTTAACTAAATATTGCATAACCTGAAGGTCTTCTTTTCTATGTGACTTACACGTGTTGAATAGCACACACTATCAAGATACATAAAATAATGAGTTGCAAGTACAAGAACAAAATAAAATATAAAACAGATGTCGGAATTTTAGTTCATCAGGTGCACATCTTTAGGTAAATGTGACTTCTTTCCTCCACTTCACCTACATATATTGGTATTATCCTGTGACAAAACGAATAACTTTTTACAGTATGACAACTCGGTGCTCAATGACCATGTAAACCAAATGACCTAGTTTTCATAAAGATGTTGGTTTAAAGATTCGTATTAAAGACAAATGGGACATGGAACTAGAAAGACCTTTCCGATGTCATAATTTACGTATATGTGTTGTGGTGTAGCGGATAAGATAACATATTTTTGGATCGCGAGGTACAGAGTTCGACAGATATGAGGGCTATATTAAAAGCCATTACTATTATACATACCGCGGGATATCTGTTGCAGGGATGAGCTATGCAAATACGCAGTGTAGATTTCTGTGAGGGAGTCATGAAGAGAGGGAGATGTACTTCACAGGTGTACTGGACTCCACGAAAGTTGCTTGATGATAACGCACATTGTTGAAGGTGATGCGTAGGGAAATCAACCACGTCCTCTGAGATGTGGAAACCTCTTGGTGTATTTGGAAGAACGCTCCTGTGACCAAATGTACCTTGGAAAATACAAGAAGAGTGAAAATGAAGAAAAAAAATAATACCGTATGAATTTTACACAAATTAAGCTTTAAATATCCAAGTAAAAGAAATGCCGGCCCTTAAAGACAAGTCATGTGAATTTGCACCATTATTTTAGAAACGTGTTAGGATTTACTTTACTAAAACTATTCACATAATTTCAAGATAATTTATATATCGTATTATGATTTAAGTGAGGGTGAACATTTTAGAAGGGCTGAAATGTTAAAAATGACAGCCTTTCTTTTGTTAATTTAGAAAACAAAAAAGACCTTCTACAAAGTTGAACGTAATAATTATCGGCCTACCTGGTCCTAACTTGGTGTAAAGGCTAACGCGTAAGTCATCTTGATGTTGTTCTGGATGGATAAATTGTGGAAGAGCTACAGTCGCAGGTTTTAGAAGTTCTTGAGTGAAAGAACATTCAATAACTGGAGTAATGAGAACCTCTCCGTCCTTAAGGGGAATCTTAGATAAGCAACAGCTAGGTACACGAAGAGTGACCATAGATCTCGTCTCTTTAGGGATTGCTCCTGCAGGGATAGATACTCTCATGTCCAGTTCATCTAGCTTCAGCTCCCCACCGTCGTGATCAATGATGCCATGAGAGAAGGGGTCCAAGAAACCAGGGTGGCGTTCAATTTCTACCGATGGATGATACAAAGAAAGACGCAGTTGACACATGAGATATGTTAGGTTTCTCCACAGGTTATCCTTATCAGAATTAAATACAGTTTTTCAATTTTAAAAAAATGTTAAAAAGCACTTGCAGTATAATTAATACCTCCTTGATAACAAGAAGGTCGAAGTGTGACATGATATTCCAGATATTTTATTCAAAAAATAAATAAGACCTTCAACAAAAATGTTAACTACAATTACCTGTTGCTATTTTGTCTGCTGCATCATTGAAATGAAAAGCTTGAGAAATTTCGAGAAGCCTCTGTCTTGTTCCTCCACGTCGTACCCATTCTTGAAGCATTTGTAGAACAATGTGTCGTATTGAGGTTGGTGGAAAGGAAACACAGGTGGACATGACCTGCACGACTTCCGAAGCTGCAAGATTAAGGCGTTGGGAGAAGTCTAGTAGATCTGGAGTTGTGCAAATCTTTCGGGAGATTTCATCATGACCTTGAAACAAATATAAAAAAGCGAACTTTAAAACTTTTATCGTCAATGCCAATCTTTATTTCCCTTCTCAAGCTGGACTCAAAATTCTTATAATTCTAACATAAATAGTAATTAAAACTATTCTTCATCCTGCTCATCTCTTAATACAACTTACGCACTGTCGAAAACATAATATACCATCCCACTTGATTTCTACCTTAACTTCTCATGATTGGGAAAAGACATTACCAAAATAGGGCTTAACATTTTACATAATTGTATCAAACCTGCATTGCAATCCTGGATGTTGTAATCTTGAAGAAGCTTTGTCATCAGAACTGTCTTCTCTTGGCTTCCTACACGTTTCCACCACTTTTTGAGGAGTTGCAATGCTAGTTTGTTCATTGCGGCAGAATCGGGTGGTGCCACGTATCCTACAATGACGTCATCATCCAGACGAAGGGCTTTCCCCAGTTCCCATGCCAAAGACAGACAGTTCACCGAAAGAGCAACGCTACATTGCTCGCCCGTACTCGGTGAACCTCCACATAGGTCGATGTCTTCACCACTTTTATCTCCATCTATGATTTTATAACAAAGAATATTTCATACATCTAGAGTCGGCCAGCTGTCGGTATTAGCCATGCATATCAAGAGAAATGTGTTGTAGAACCTGTCTAGAACTCTCATAGCAATACGACGTTGGGTCGATGTGTGACCAACGTGTGCTGCTACGTTGGCCCAAAGTCGCCAAGATGACGTTCGGCCAACGTTGGCTCGACATTGACACATTGATGTTGGTCTTGATTTAGGTCAAGGTTGTATAATCAACCAAAATCCACCGTTTATCAGTGAAAAAATCGTGGAAATGGCCCAGTGTTTAGCCAACGTTGACTCGTCGACTGCGTCCGTGCCGACCATGGCCGACGTTGGACCAACGTCGTATTGCTATCTGGGAAAAACCGCCTATCTACAGTAAACAAAACAATTCATGTTTCCCTTGAGTGGCCTCCAAAGACAAGCTTGACTGTATATATATATATATATATATATATAAATAGATATACTTAAGTTATCGTAGACGCTAACGTATTGATACAACATAATGACAGCCATCGTTCTGTGACAGGCCATCCGTAGAACTATAACATACATGTACCTGAATCCGAATTTCTAAAGATCTCCATATCTTCAGGCTCTACAGCATTCACTTGCTCTCTTCTTTGATCAGACGGTGAAGTAGAATTCACTCCCATTTCTTGAGAAACCTTTTCTTTTTCTTCGTCTACAAGATATAAAGTATTAAGCCATTAAGACCATAGAATAGTATAATATGGTACATATAATGGTGCTTCATTTAAGTCACTCATAAGACGTATCCAATGGTTGCTGCTCTTACTTAATAAATGGCTTACATAATGTTCAAAGAGACCAAGAGAATAATGTCCAAGTTTAATATCTTGTATACATTTAATGTTGCGGAAAACAGTAACAAAAATATCAAATGGCTGCACTTAATATATATAACCGTGGAATACAGGAAAGTGAATTGATTGAATGTTATCATGCATATTCATAAGGCAGTGACATTAAATCAAGTTCTATCTATTCCAATATATGATGATAAACTTGAATGATTCTCTCTTGTGTTGCACTTGAAAACAATATGTTTGATACCTTCAGTTTGCTCCGCTTTCGATGCGTCCTGCAGAGACTTCCACACAAGCTTCAATGTTTGCTTCGCTTTAGGCCCAGAAGTCTGTGATGCCTTCCACCTTGAAAGCATCTGGATGTTAGCGTCTTTCCTATTGTTTAATGTCCGATGTTCGATGTGTTGTAACTCTGTCTTGTTGAATCCCAGCTTCTCGCCAATCTCATAGAACTTCTTTGCGGATGCGATCTGACGGCCCAACTCAAGCAATGTCCTGTCAGGAATGTCTCTGTATCAGCAGATAAAGTTTAAGTCACACAACTAATAAGTACTTGGGGGGGGGGGGGGGGGGGGGTCACTTCTTTTTTGAAAATTAAAAAAGGTCCTATGAAATCACCTTAAGATTCTAATGAGTGTTTCTAGGATTTAGTATGTGGGGGCGTTGTGCGTTTTTATTTTTTATTTTGCTCTCTCTGTAAGCTAGTTCCCCTCCCCCTCCGTCCTTCTTTTCCTACCATCTTTCTCTTTCCTCATCTTTTGTCCCTCGCAATCTGTATAATTTCAAATTGTATTAATTCAGGTGTTTGTATTTGTTCTCTTTCATCGCCTTTGGCTCTTATGGGGGTTTTGATCTTAAAGCTATGCCCCCGCACTGAGCAATACAGTAGTATTGCTCAGCACAGCCACTGCCATTTTCTTTTCATTTGGCGTATTTAAACACCACTGGAAAACAGTTGGACCTGATAACGAACCAATTGAAACGCTGCAGGTTTTGCTAACATAATCTCTGACAGTCTGTGCAGAAATTCCCGAAGATTTGTGCAAGTAATCTTCATAGCTCTACCCCAAAAGTCAGATACTAAAATGCGAGCTGCACAGGACAATCGGTTTGATATTAAGCCATGTCACAAAGCTCATACTGAGAGTTCTCCTTATGAGAGTAAAATCATGTATTCCATCAGATATATCAGAAGTGCAGTATGGTTTTACAGACAGTATGGGAACTAGGATTGCTATGTTTGCCCTCCATGTACTAACTGAAAGAACATTGGAGGTACATAAAGATGTTTATTTGAGCTTTACAGACTACACCATGGCACCAAGGAGTATGGCAAGGCTGCGTAATGTCACCAGACCAATTCTCGCTGTATAATGAGAAGAAAATTTGTGAAATATCCGACATGAAGGGTATTATAGTTGGCAGCCAGAACGTAAACAACCTAAGATAGCAAATGATAAACTGTCCAAGTTGCAGGAAGCAGAGATGAGATGCAGAATAAGGTAGTCATCAAATGGGAAACAATTTGCCTGTCACTGAAGCTGAAGAAGTTTTTAAGAAGAAAGATGTACCCAGATGTAATAGTCAAATGCACGAAGAAGAGGAACAACAAGTAGAACAGGGTGGTGTTTCACAAAGACTAAGATCGACTTTAAGTTGGACTTAAATATGGCAGGCTGTTCATCTTGCCACTTTTTGCTCTCACCATTTACTCCAGCATAGGTCTCTCACAGGACGTACAAATCATGGTCACAAATCTACAGAATTTACATTTTTTGATAATTCATTATTGAAGGAAAACACAATACAAAAAAAACAAAGAAAATGCAATAAATTATCAACGATTTATTGCATTTTGTCCCTACCCCGAACATAAAAAAATCCTCTATATGGGCATACCATGAACCATAATGCATGACCCTACATAGGAATTGTTCCTGTTGGGGACCGGGGGGAAATGCAATGAATTATTTTTTACTTAAATTGCATTTTCTTTGTTTTTGTGGGGGCGGCGATGTACCCTTACCCCCTGCTGCGTACAGTCATAATTCAGTGGCTAAGCAATTGCCTCGTTTCTATGAGGCCCAAGAATAAAAACCGTGTCGATCAGCTATATTAATGCCCTTTTGTGAGCATTAATCCTCATGACTGTCAGTTATGACTTAAGGGCGTAGGTCCCCTAGTTGATTAGCATAGTAGCACACAAACAATTTAACAGTCACGCAAAACAAACACTCGCTATATGACTATATGACCAACCGTATAGATACCTTTAGGGTTAAATAAAGAAGTGGATAAATTTGAATCTTACCCGGTAGATCCAACGTCTGATGCATGTAGATCTAGCCCAAGTAAAACATAAATATATCAACATAAATACAAATATGAAAGCTATTAAATGAAATCAAGCTAGTTGTTAGCCACGTTTAAACAGACCAAGCCTTTACTTTAATATCTCTTTCACCCTCAATCCCTTCTTCCGATGTGGGAATACAAGTATTATGTTGACTACCCACCCCTATTTGTTATATAAGAGACAGGTTTAATATGTTGCAATATCTTGGCGTAACTCAAATACCTATTTCTCCCTACATTACACGCCTTTGGTCATTCGCATTATTAATAGCTCTCCAACTCTAATTTACCCCCTTGGCAGTAATTGAATTATGCTCCATGCGTGTCTCGAATTAGGTTCAGTGGACCTTATTCCTAAATCTATCCTCAAAGCTAACTTTTAGCGGCGAACATAACTGAACTAATAGTTGAAAGTGGTGCTAATATGCCAAGAAACTATATTTATTTTCGAAAGTGATCCTGATTATTGAACTTTATCCCTCTAAATTGCTTGAAAAACAACTCTAATTACTAGTATATACTAATCTCTAGGTTATCAGAAAAGTCGAAGCCTAATCTTTTAATGATTTGGGTTTGATGTTGGTAGGATTTCAAAAAACAGAGAAATTGTCTTTCACTTGATATTTCCAGTGTTTTACAGGCTAGTATTTTCCTCAAAATGGACATTAACTAATATAAAGACAAAGAGACACTTTTTTTTCGAAAGTCAAACCTGAGATGGCCATTTCTTCTACTGGTGAATCTATGAGTGAGAGAAATATGTCCTTTGCTGCTTGGCCAGACGACTGTCTCTCTCTCCATGTCACCAGCATGTCATAGATGGCCTGCTCTCTGTCATGGAACCTCCTGTATTCTATGACATCCAGTTCTTGTATGGTGAAACCAAGAGCTACGCCTAAATCATAGAACTGGTCTACTGTCATTGTTTGGGCTATTGTAAGGACATCAATGTCCGGCAGATCACTTTTCAAGACTTCTTCCACTGCCCTGCAAGACAAGGTGAAGGTGTTTTAGTACATCGATGGCTTTGTTAACCTTTTACTTTTAAACGATGGTTTATTGGTTTAAACAACAGCCTGACGCTAATGAAAAATTGTAAAAATCCTTATGCTTGCCCCTATACATCATACTTGAATTTTTTGTCTTGATTTGAAGTTGGGCATTCACGTATTGAAACATATTGAACACGGTGCAATTGTTTTCGAGAAATTTCATTCCTGGGTAATAACAATTTCGATACCCTGCTCGGCCCTAAAGATATCTTTGACAAATTAGAGCCTAGTATCGGAGAATTTTTTGCTGAATCAATTTTTAAAACACATTTGCAACGTAAATAAAATGAGATGGGGAAAATACCCCTTTTCATTTCTTTCACGTGATCTGTTTGCATTTATAATTATTTTGTTTTAAGTCCTGAAATGAAAAATAAATAATGTATTGGTTTGACCTAACCCACAAGTTATAGAGAGTATAAAGTTTCATTCCGACGAAGCTGATATAAATGCAGCTTTTTTAAAACGGCATTATTATCAATGACTTATTATTTGAAACTTACCGCAAAAATGACGGGGGCTCAAAAGGAAATCGGTACCCCTGTCCATCTATAACAAAAATTGAAGGCAAATTAAAGAGAAAATACAAAATTGACTTCTATTTTTTGTATTACTATTGTCTCTTTTCAAACAGTTTGCTGAATCTTTTGTGTCATGATTAAAATTACGGAAGATTGCTTGTACAAGAGTTTATTGATAATGAAGATTACAAGAACGCGAAAATAAATATACCCACATTTCGAATTCTATGACGAACTGTCGGCGAAAAAATCCAATTAAATAAAAGTAAATATTATTCTGAACTGTAATTTGGATTCATTTTTCGTATAATCTCAATTTTTCATTGTGTATTGATATGCAACACTCAAATGCAATGATCTCTAGGCTTTAGTTAATAGTTTCTTGTGAAATTCTCAAAAAAGTTCACGTTCTTTATTTCATCATACTTTAGAGTTTTTACCACGAACTCACAGTGACTAGCAATTTGTTATTAAGTGCACAAACATATAACAAACAGAGACTACACATACCTGTGTATCTTATGATACAAGCAATGGATCTAGAAACCCCTAGCCTTCCAGCCTGTGTAATCGTAATGGTAATCTCTGTGAATTCTACATCGTCCTCAATAGGAGTCACGGACAGCGTTATGTTGTGGCTCATTTTGCCATAAACATCCTTTAGAGAGAGAACCTGTGTTGTTAAATAGAAAACAAATAACAATATTACATTAAAACTATGCTACTATAAGGAAAATTAAAACAACATTGAGACGTGTTAATGTGTTATAGTATCTGTTGTTACCAACAAGATCACATCTTTTTTTTAGATAAATCAGCTCAAAGTTAATTTCAATACATTACGGTATATCCAATGTAAATTATGTTCATTTATATCATTGTAATATTCGCACATTTCAATAGATGACGTACAAGGCTATTAAAATTGCTTTAAACGGTTTGCTTGTTTTGCGATCGTGTTTAACATGGATGTATTCCCCTGGGGGGTGTTTCACAAAGATCCTAAGTTGAACTTATCTTTAAGTTGGACTTAAAATTTATGGGAAGCCATTAGCATCCTTGAAAACATTTTGTATTTTTTTTTTAGAAGGCATAAAATGTTGATTCAAATCATTTATATTTTCTATTATCATGGGAGATTTCATGTTCTTGATGTGGAATTGATGAAAAGTCTAAAATACTCCAATTTTTGCTTTTGCATATATTTCATTTTAAGGCCCCAATGGCTGTCCATACTTTTTAAGTCCAACTTAGTGTTAAGTTCTACTTAGGATCTTTGTGAAACACTCCCTAGATCAGAAGAGTGCATATGAAAAACATTTAATTCATATTATAGGTCATATATAAATGCCCCCTTCCTCCTCCTAGTTGTCAAATGTATATCCATCAAACCTTAAGCATCAATTATAGGGTGATGTTCATGTCGGATAACTTCATCAAACATGGAATTAAGTTAGAGTGCCCGGTAAAAATGTCACATGTAAAAATGTGAGATGTCAAAGGTAAAGATATCAGTGAACAAAGATGTAAAAATGTCAGATTGACAAAGAACAAAGCACAGTCCCAGGGTAACAATTCCAAAGGGAAAAATGAAAGAGGTAAACGAACAGGTATATGCATAAAGAAATAATGCTAGAGGTAAGAATGATAGATGTCTTTCTCTCTCTTGTTCAAATATGAAATGGTTACCTCTGATATGTTTTACCTCTGGCATTTTTTTATCGAACGTGGATAACTTTTTTATGAAAACAGAGAAGAATTTGATCATTATAGAGCATTTGCTATGAAAACTAAAAGATTATATGTTGGCTATAGATTAGTATATATAAAAACTTAAACATCATATAAATGGTTTTAAATTTTGATCACCGTGCTTTCAACTTGGAGGCCTTCACGATGACACGTCACGGTCACATCACCAGACTTAGATTCAACACTGAAGGGAACGGAGCGATGGTTCTTACGGTACGACTGCTGCTTCTTCTCAACTTGTATATTCTATTTCAAAGGAAGAGATGAAGCACCGTCGACTCTCATTAATGCAAAAACATATTTTCCTTTCAGCAAAGAAAATGTTTCAACCTCAACAGAAAAAAATAATAGTTTTTACAGTGATTCTTGGTAGTGAGCAATCACGGTTCTTAAAAGATCCATACTCCACGGAAAGTGTGAAGGTTCTTCTAGTATCAATTAATTTTCTTTAACCAATACTAAAGGGTTCAAAGTGACACAAGGGTTCGTTTAAGATCCCTAGTGTTTGGGAAAATTATTATATTCTACCTATTGCGTGAAGATGTATGTAGTTGATATGACAACAAGGTATCCTGTGTGGCGCATTGATATTGAGGAAATTGGTTGTCTACTAATTAAAATTCCCTAGAATCATACCTTGGAAGCTATACACAAGTTATTTTCTCCTCTGCAACGATAACGATGAATTAATTTCTATGTGAATGGCTTTATGTAGCTTTTGAAAACCATGGCAAATCATTGACTAGTTTATTGAGGTCAAAATTATCAAAACTTATATTTCAAGGCATGGAAACATTAAGTTTCTACTTTGCAACATTTCTTCCAAATTGTTCATCTCATTTGAAGAAAATTACAATTACTATGATTTCTTTATTGTTTCATGAATATTGTAATTCATCAAGAAGCATTAGGATAGGCTTCCCATAAAACTGGAATCGGACTGCCTGAAGAAGCCAAAATAAACTTGTGAAATGTCTCGGAGTAATTGTTAGTAATACAATCTGGAAATTGGTTACAAATTTACTCAGGGGCTTTTCACTAACCTTTTCGATCCCAGGAAGGTCCGCATGCATCTGGAGATGAACCTCAAACGTTTGTCCCCTCTCTATCCTGTCTGGGATGTAGGGGGTACACACATATTGGTGTCGGATCACCTGTTGTTCGAAAGGAATTAGAACCCACCATTCAGCACAGTGATCAATGTACAGCTCAAGATGTCTCTTGTACACCCTGCAGTATGGTGGTACGTCTGGCGTGCTGGAGGATCTCTTTCTTGATGTTATTGGTAGATCTGGTGTTAGTGGGTAACAAAACAAAATACGTTTGTTCTATTCACTGTTACACCTCCGATATAAACTGTTATCGAATATTTATATTACTAGTGGGTGTCCTTGTAAAGAATAATCAATTTAAGTAGTTTTTAATTTAATAAGCCATATTTAATAAGCCATATTCAATGATTTTAAATAATTATATTCTGCTTAAATAGCGCTTGATACATCGGCGATTTTCGAGTTTCTATGCGCTTTACATTATTTCCCTGGTCATCGGATTCTGGCTTGCCCGAACACAATGTATGCACTTTCTCCACTCCCTTGGGAGCATTTCAGCAAGAGCTACTAGGCTCAAATTGCTAAGCATACTACATTGGCCTTCGCATCCTACCGGGTACCCATTAACACCTTGGTGGAGAGTGGCAAATGTAGATCAATGTCTTGCCGAAGGAAATTAGTGCCGCGAAATGACTCGAACCGCGGAGCTTGCGATCGACAGTCCGGCGACGTATCCACTTGACCAAAACAACTCTACGAAAATTTAATTTATTTAAATCCTCAACTCCCTTTTTACCCCTTCCTCTCTTTTGACTATTTCCAAGGATACATGTTAGTTGCAAATTGTTTCTAACGACATTTTGGCATTGTGATGATAACGAGATTAGAGCTTCAACTACTAACCCACGAGATCACTTTGAAAGCGTTGGAAGTCAAGGCCAATCGTCTCTATCAATACACCCGATGGTGGTTTGTACAACTAGCGAAGAGGGACAAGAATATAATAGATTTTGAATACAATTTTTCAATGGTTTTAACATGATGATGACGATGAAGGCTTCTTGTATAGCACCGGTGGCCACTTTAGATGGCCGCTCGTTCCGCTTGCTCTACAAATACAACATGGTTGGCTTGGTACGCTTAAAGTCGATCTCGGTTTATCAATTTCCATTTATCCTAGCATTAAAAATTGTTACTTTTCTGAATGTGATCGACCTAATAAAGTTACCTTTGACTGAATCCCATGCACGGGAAACGATGTCTGGCTTCACTAGATCAGAGTTGACGACCAAGGAAGAGTGCGGTATAATGATCTTAACAGGTTGGTGAAACATCATGGTCGGAGGGTCACATCTGATCCCAAAACAGGCTATTGATTCATCATCTCGGATGTCAACATTGAGAGGGTCTCTTAAGAGGGTTATGGTGATATTGCTCGAGTCATTCTGATGAACAGCCTTCGGAGGAACAAACAGTGATACGCCATGGTCTTCTAGTTTGATTTCCTGACAGGCATTCCTTTCGACTTGAAGAGAGGCCATGACAGGTGCTGATGGCTCATCTGTTGTTTATTTCAACCATAGTCAATGACAATATAATCAAAACATTACATAAACTACTAAGTAAATGGATCAGCAGATTGGGATAGTCATGGAGTTAAATACCAATATATAAATATAGTTTTCCTCTCAGTATTGTTCACACTCAAAATATACAAATAGTACTTGTTTGCGAGTGCATTAGTGAATATGCACGCAGGTTAAGTCACATTAGGAGAATTAACGAGACTGTCTTGTCGAGTTAATCGTCCGTTTCATTGTGACTTAACCAAGTGCAGTGCATATTACTAATGCACGAGCTAAAAGTGTGTATTATTCTTTATAAGATGGGTCTACAATACGAGTCGAGGATTATCAAACTTCCTTATTTTTTCGAGAAGGAAAACTAAATATAATCATCGATAGACTTTAATCTGTAACTTAATGGATGAGAAAAAGATAGAAGTACTTGTTGAGAATTTTACACTGAAAAAGGCCGTTTGTGTTTGAAGGATTTCTTACCTCGATAAGACTGGATTTCCTCTACAGAAGGTAATCTGAAATGAATCATTTTAAGATAAAATATTTGTTATACAATGTGAAAACACGTTCAAGTTTGCACTTATAAAAAATGAAATAAATGACATGGACAGGAAATTGAACAACTATTGAGCGTCAGACACTTATGAGGACCAGTTATAACAAAACTGAGACTCTAATCATCGCATTAGGTATGTAAAGAAGAATATAACAGATATTTTGCAACTGGTAATGCCTTAAAATACCATTCACACATTATCCAAACATTAAACAACAACAGATAGATATAATATGTTATAAACGAATTTGTTTAACAAAAATATATAAACTGTCTATCTCATGAAAAAGAAAACAAAGATGAGACTTAGTAGTCGACCCACTGCAGTAGGTTTAACTTAGTAGTCCCAAACAAATTAATAGTTACAATAGACAGGTTTACCAACTTATTTTTTTCTTCTTCAAATACATGTAATGTGTAATCAAACTTTAAGATTTACAATTAAGATCATAGACTTTCTATTAAAATGTGTCATTCAGTTACCAAATCTCAAAAGATCAAGATAGAAGCATGCATTATTTAATTTTCGTTTTGATAATATTTGCCTAACAATTGCCTTACAACTTTTAGACTTTATAGAGTCACCTGGACAAAATCATCTGTTTGACCACTTCGTCCTTGGCGTAATGGATTGGTAGGTGTCCCGTCTCATCCTTCACATCTGACTTGGCTCCATTATCCAGGAGATAAAACACCAAGGCCTTCTCAGGTGATAGGTCGCCCTTGTAATACTCATCAGAGATCTGAAAAGTACAAACATACATGTATACCGTTTTTCTTAGACCAGTGTCGTCCATCAATAGTCAAGTTGGATTTTCATCACAAACATAATTGTATGCTGCCTCTTAGATTCACAGTAGTGTAAGTCCCTATTGACGTTCTATGTAAACCCCCCCCCCCCAAAAAAAAAAAAAAAAAAAAAAAAAAAAAAAAACTCTCACACATACACACATATTCTTGGTAAAATCATGGGTATCCGTTTCTCAATTTAGAAGCATTGTATTTCATTCACACCGCCTTAACGTTTTAATGTAAATTAAAAATTATATATATATTTGGAGGTTATAGGAAATGTTATTTGTTACTCAGACTGTGATCATTTGGGTGTCTGTCTCATTGGCGTTACTGGATATGACTCACCTTTCTAAGTGTATCAGTTTTTTGCACAATTTTCCTGCTCTCATAGCAGAGTTTAATGGCTTTATGGAGACACGTCTGGCCATCACTTGACTGGACATTGAGGTCACCTCCCTTAGAGACTAACTTCTCAATTGTAGAGGTATGTCCGTGTTGCGTAGCATGATAGATATACGTAAATTTGGTCTCATCGAGCTGAATAAAAGAAAATACACAGCATCAAAACTAATTAGTAATTGAAAAACAGTTGCTATGAAACCCCCATTTCTGTGATGAAAAGTACTGACTTGTGATCAAATTAAATGCAATGATATGAGTACCTTTCAACCAACCATGTAACTTAAAAGAAAGTGTATGCAATATGACTGAGGTCCAACTTGCTTAACAATATAAAAGTGGTGGGATATGGGAAGTAAAGCTGGAGCTAGTCAAGTCTCAATACATGACGATAGGTGACCTAAGCCTTATACCAACTAAAATAAATGTTATAACTTGTTATTTGACATGTATGAATTGTATGGTGTAAAATCGAGATAGATACATTTGACATAAAGCATGGGGTTAAAATATTTACCTTGGAATTCAAACGGTCGATGAATAGATCAGCGATACTTTGGTACCCAAGGATTAAACACAGTTGTAGAGGTGTCTGTCCATGAATGTCCCCTTTGTCAAAACGTGCTCCTCCTGCCAAAAGGACTTCAACAACTTCAAGGTAACCTTTCTGAACGGCATAGTGTAAAGGTGTCCTACCATCCTTATCGTTCTTTGTCACGTCAGCTCCTTGACTGATCAGATATTTGGTGACATCAAGAAGACCGTGCTGGGCAGCAATGTGTAATGCATTCCGACCGTCATCCTTTCCCCTGTTCACATCAGCCCCTTGACTGATGAGATATCTGGTGACATCAAGATGACCTATATTAGCAGAACTGTGTAGTGCTGCCCAACCGTCATTATTTCCCCTATTTACCTCAGCTCCCTGACTGATCAGATATTTGGTGATATCAAGATAACCGTTCAAAGCAGCACTGTGCAATGATGTCCAACCCTCATTATCTCCCTTAGTTACCTCAGCTCCTTGACTGACGAGGTATTTGGTGACATCAAGATAACCGTTCCAAACAGCACTGTGCAATGCAGTCCAACCGTTATCCTTTCCCCTATTCACTTCAGCTCCTTGACTGATGAGATATTTTGTGACATCAATATGACCGTTCGTAGCAGCACTGTGTAATACAGCCCAACCATCATCGCTTCCCCTATTCACTTCAGCTCCTTGATTGATAAGATATTCGGTGACATCAAGATGACCATTCTTAGCAGCGCTGTGCAATGCAGTCAAACCGTTATAATTTCCCCCATTGACTTCAGCTCCCTGACTGATAAGATATTTGGTGACATCAAGATGACCGTTCGAAGCAGCACTGTGTAATAAAGTGCAACCCTTATTATCCTCCTTATTAATCTCAGCTCCTTGACTGATCAGATATTTGGTGACATCAACATGACCATGCTTAGCGGCACAGTGCAATGCAGTCCAACCGCTAGCTTTTCCCCTATCCACTTCAGCCCCTTGACTGATAAGATGTTTGATGACATCAAGATGACCATTCTTAGCAGCGCTGTGCAATGCAATCCAACCGTTATAATTTACCCTATTCACCTCAGCGCCTTGACTGATCAGAACTTTGGTGACATCAAGATGACCGTTCGAAGCAGCATTGTGTAAGAAAGTGCAACCCTCATTATCTCCCTTATTCAGCTCAGCTCCTTGACTGATCAGATATTTGGTGACATCAAGATGACCGTTCGAAGTAGCACTGTGCAATGGAGTCCAACCGTCATTATTTCCCTTATTCATCTCAGATCCTTGACTGATGAGATATTTGGTGACATCAAGATGACCGTTCGAAGCAGCAATGTGCAATGCAGTCCAACCCTTATTGCTTCTCTTATTCACCTCAGCTCTTTGACTGATGAGATATTTGGAGACATTAAGATGACCTTTTGAAGTAGCAATGTGTAATGCAGTCCAACCGTCATTGCTTCCCCTATTGACTTCAGCGCCTTTACTGAATAGATATTTGACGACATCGAGATGACCATTCGAAACAGCACTATGAAATACGGTGCAACCGCCATTATCTGTCTTATTCACATCAGCTCCTTGACTAATAAGATATTTGGTGACAGCAAGATTACCGTTTAAAGCAGCACCGTGCAATGCAGTCCAACCGTCATCATTTCCCGTATTCATCTCAGCTCCTTGACAAATGAGATATTTGGTGACATCAAGATGACCGTTTGAAGCAGCAGTGTGCAATGTAGCCCAACCCTCATTATCTCCCTTTATCACGTCAGCTCCTTGACTGATCAGATATTTGATGACATCAAGATGACCATTCTTAGCAGCACAATGGAATACAGTGCAACCGTCGTTGTCTCCCTTAAACACATCAGCTCCTTGACTGATGAGACATTTGGTGACATCAAGATGACCGTTTGAAGCAGCACCGTGCAATGCAGTCCACCCGTCATTATTTCCCCCATTCATGTCAGCTCCTTGACTGATCAGATATTTGGTGACATCAAGATGACCGTTTGAAGCAGCACTGTGCAATGCAGTCCACCCGTCATTATCTCCCTTATTCATCTCAGCTCCTTGACTGATTAGATATGTGGTGACATCAAGATGATTGTTTGAAGCGGTACTGTGCAATGCAGTCCAACCCTCATCACCTCCCGTATTCACCTCAGCTCCTTGACTGATGAGATATTTGGAGACATCAAGATGACCGTTTGAAGCAGCAGTGTGCAATATGGTCCAACCCTCATCATCTTTCGTATTCACCTGAGCTCCTCGACTGATAAGATATTTGGAGACATCAAGATGACCGTTCGAAGCAGCACTGTGCAATGCAGTCCAACCCTTATTGTTTCCCTTATTCACTTCAGCTCTTTGTCCGATCAGATGTGTGGTGACGTCAAGATGACCATTCGAAGCAGCACCGTGCAATGCAGTCCAACCGTAATTATCTCCTTTATTCACGTCAGCTCCTTGGCTGATCAGATATTTGGCGGCATCAAGATGACCATGCTTAGCAGCATTGTGTAATGCATTACAGCCGTTATCCTTTCCCCTGTTCACCTCAGCTCCTTGGCTGATCAGATATATGATGACATCAAGGTGACAATTCTTAGAAGCATTGTGTAATGCAGTGCAACCGACATCGTCTCCCTTATTCACGTCAGCTCCTTGACTGATCAGCTTTTTGGTGACATCAAGATAACCGTTACTAGCAGCACTGTTTAATGAACTCAAACGGTTACCCATTCTACAATTCACTTCAGCTCTTTGACTGATCAGATAAGTTGTGACATCAGGATGATTTTTCTTATCAGTATTGCGTAATGCAGGCCAACCGTTATTATATCTCCCTTTATATTCACCTCAGCTTTTGTTTTATCAAATATATGGTGACATCAAGATGATGCGTTTCTGCTGCGAGTTGTATTGCAGTCCGTACACTTCTTGTTATGTTCTTGATTCTTTGATAACGATGATAATGATGGTGTTCACTCTGCAAATTTATAGATAACATAATCAATAATGAATCACTTGCTTATAAACCAAAAAATATATAGCACAATCCGATCTCATCTACGATAATGGATGCACTGTATGCTGACTTGAACAAAATATGTATATCCGATAAATTTCTGATCGTATCACCAAATATTGCTGCCTAAAATCTATATCCTATATATCTGCATGGTATATTGAAATGCAGGAAACCCCAGTTCATTAAATATTCTATGACATTAGAACTAATAACTCTGGCATAAATAGCCTTAACACGAATGAACTTATCTGTGCTTAACTCATAATACCTTTATGAGTCAGTTGGTACACAATAACTATACAAACTATATCATTGATCTTGTGTTTACCACGCGCGATGATGTCTTGCATGGCACAAGTCCAACCCTGTCGCTGTTCAAGTTGTTTTTCGTTTATTGAAGCCTGCCCCCACGCCTTCAGTTCTACCTTCATTTGTCATTTGAAATAGGCAGATTTTGATCATCTTCGACGTATTTTACATCTTATACCCTGGAACTCACTTCTAGATCCGTCAAACATTGAAGAAAGATACGAACTATTTCTCGACTTATTTCATGCTGCTGTTAACGACGCTATCCCTCGAACTTTGAAAAAAATCCAAATGTTCCCCCTGGATCTCAGTTCAATTGAACTAAAGAAGCCCATATATGGTACAGAAAATGCATTATTTAGAATCACTAGAAGGACAAAATGATGATTGGGTTGCTTTTAAAAACTTTTATAAATAAGGTAAGGATATAATCTATACAATCCTACTGGGTTTATGGAAACTCTCCCTATGCTTGTAAAAATAATAGGCGTAAACTCTGGTCATTTGTACGTAATCGGAAGCATGTAGGACCACATGTTATGCATTCAGCTCTTTTTTCTCATCTGTTTTTGGTCCTTCTTTACCTCTTCATGATGCTCCTTCTACTTGCTCTTTGACTATTCCTCCTGTCCGTCTCTACCTTTGACATTTATTCTGCTCTTCTTGGCCTATCCAAGAACAAACCTCCAGGACAAGACGGCTTACTACCCAGTGTTCTCAGTCACATTGCTTTTGACATTTCACACCGTCTCTCAATATCGTACTATGCATCTCTTCACAGTGGAACTGTCCCGTCTTTTTGGAAATGGGCCCATATTACCCCTGTGTTTAAGACTTGTGAAACGTCCTCTATTGCCATTACCGACCAGTTGCATTAACATCTGTGTTGTGCAGAGTACTTGAGAAAATTATCGTGGAGGCAATTGATTATTCTGTCGGTTCATATCGTCTCCTTAACATAAACCAGCATGAGTTTACCAGAAGGACGAGCTGCATAACTCAGCTTGTGAATGTGCTCCATAGGGCGGTCCCCACCACGAATTGACGCAGTGTTTCTGGACATGTCGTAAGAATTCGACAAAATGCCTTACAATGTCCTTCTTGCCAAACTATCCTCTCAGTTCAATATTCAGGGCAACATGTGAAGGTGGATTCGCTCTTTACTTTCTAACCGTTATCAGTCTGCTCTCTTCTCTTCTCCTTGGATTCATGTTCCCTCTGGGATTCCACAAGTGAGAGTACTGGGGCCCAAGCTCTTTAACCTCTTTATTAATGATATTTCTATTTCTCTCTTATCTGAAATTGTTTTCTTTGCAGATGATCTCTTGTTATTCCGTGTAATCTCTTCTGTTGCTAACCAAATCCTACTTCAAAAATACTTGGACACCTTGATACAGTGGACTGCCAGCAATGGTATGTCTTTCAACCCAAGCAAGATCAAAATAATACATATAACCAGCAAGAAACAGACCCAACACATGCATATCTTCAGTACCTTCTTTTCAATACTTAAGCATAACAATTAGCTCAGACTTGTCTTGGAACTCACATATTGATTATGTTGTTTCTAGGACCAACCGTCTATTTGGTTTTATCCGAGTAGTTGCACGCGGTGCTTCTACTAATGCCATATTCACATTGCATAAAGTTCTCATCTTGCCATTCCTTGAATATAGCATTCCGGCCTGGCACCTGATGACCCGAACCCAAATTAAACAAATCGGGAATATTCAGCGTACGGCGACTCGCTTAGCGCTGAAGCAGAGGCGTGGTGAGATGCCGTACGATAAAAGACTTCTGGCACTCGACTGGTCTTCACTCTCTTCTAGGAGGGACTACGTGTTATGTGCATTTGCTTATAAGAGCCTTTCAGGCTTATGTGACTATAAATCCCTTCAAGAGAACTTACTCATCAATCCACGTCGACTGGAGGATCTTTCTTTTCGACATCTTTCTTCTGGAAAACAATCCCTTTAGTTTCCCCCTCCAGAAGACTACCTCGACTATGGGACACATTGTCCAATGACATCAAGTTCAGTAAAGTTCTCTCTCCGTAAAGAATCTTATTTCCTGATTAGATTATATTGAATCTTTTGTTTTTTCTTGTCTGCTCTATCACATTTAATAGATTACACTCTATGATTTTACTTTTCTTGATCACTCTTTCCCACTCCTTCTGTTCTTTTACTTTGCTCCTATCTTCTATTTCTCCCTCGAATGTCATTGCCTGTCAGGCGTATATGATAACATTACATTTTAAGAACATGTATGTGGCTTCCAAACTATTTCGTGCTTGTAAGTTTTTATCCAGTATAATGTGTACAGTGATCATTTCCTCTTCTTTTTCCTTTTCCCTCTCTGTCTCTCTGTCTCTCCTCTCTTTCTGTCTCTGTCTCTGTCTTTCTCTCTGTCTCTCTCCTCGCGCTCTGTCTCTCTGTCTCTCTGTCTCTCTGTCTCTTCTTAGCTTGATTTCTTTTTCTGCCTCTCTTTCTCTAGTTTTTCTCTCCTCCTCTTGCTGACTCACCTCTTGATCACTTAAAGTTATATCTTTATCCATATGCCTACATTAATGACCACGCACTTGTCCACTGTATCTTAATTCTTTCTTTCTTAATTGGATATCCATGTTGTGTTGATTCTTTTTACTATAGGTTATATGATATTAAGATGAACCCCCATTTCTTTTCCATTTTTTTCAGATTCCTTTTTTAATAGTAATATATACACATATTTCATCTTGCCATTTTATCTATACCATTTCTGTTCACAGTGCATATTTTGGAAGCCTACTTTGCTTATTGAATTTCATTCTTTATTATTATACATTTTAAAAAAATACCTTGCATGCTTCCCCTTTTGAATTGTGATCAGGATGATGCCTATATTGCCAGTTATACATTCTTTGTTCTCAACTTTCCGATATTCAATGTTAATTGGTATTATATATATTTTTTTTATAGTAATTTGTATTATATTTTACTTTTATCATGTGCAATATTCTATCTATATATAACTTTTAATTATTTACTGAGAGTAGCATGTGTGGGGCACATACCTCCGGGCAACAGTGTTGAACTTCACTTTGTTGTTGTTGTTGTTTTTATTTCCGAAATCAGATGAAAATATTATACAGAGTAAAAAATACAAAGTAAAATATGTATACATGTACATAGACAAAAATCGGTGGATAGCCCAATTCAGCAGTGTTTATAGAACACTACTGTTCTTCCTTGGGGTCCTTACACTACACTATTAACATAAAAGCGACATATTAAAAGCAGGATAGAAACATAACATAAATACAACTTTTTAAATACCAAGGTAACAGAATATACAAAAATAATATTATACGTGTACACACACACACACACACACACATAGTTATGCAAAATCATTTGAGTTTAAGGAAGTGTGTTAAGAAAAAATATCAGTTATTAGGGTATGGAAGGGTCTTAATGTAGTTACATTTCTGATGTGTTCTGGTAATTGGTTATATTGTGTCGCCCCCCTATAGAAGAATGTTCTTTTGCAATTATTTGAATTCGGTTTAGGGAGATCTAGATTTCGGGATGAGCGAAATGAATAATTATACGTGCGTAAGTTGATATTATTTGACATATAAGACGAGTGTAATTATTTAATATCTTAAAAATCATAGTACATACATGCTTTTTGTAACGGCAGTCTAGAAAGTCCCAATTTAGAGAATCATGAACATGTTGATTGGATGTATGAGAATAAGGATTTACTTTCATTATCACACGGCCCGCCCTGTTTTGAAGCTTTTGTAAAAGTGAAAGGGAGGATTTAGTTGCGGATTGCCAAACCATGTCTCCATTGTCGAAATGTGGAATAATTATGGATTTGTAAATTAGATTCAAATCAGATTCATTTATAATATGTCTTAATCTACCAAGAAAGCCAATAAGTTTACTGATTTTCTGACACATTATATTTATATATCCCATTTTAATTTATTGTCTATATTGATACCGAGGTATTTTGTACTGTCAACCTTAACAATATTTGTATCTCTTATTTTCACATTAAGTACATTACACTTTGATAACTTATTACGGGTGCCAATGAGCATGGTAACAGTTTTTGTATAATTGATTAATAACTTATTGCGAGACATCCATTTATCAAGATATTCCATTTCATCATTTAAGACAGATTCAACAACAGTGGGACATTTATGCGAAAAATAAATTACGGTATCATCTGCGTATAGATGTACGTGACAAAGATTGAAAATTTTAGGCAGATCATTTATACAAATCGTAAATAAAAGTGTGCCCAGTAGTGACACCATGAGTTAAAACTCTTTCATTTGACATAACATAATTAATCATGGTAACTATGCTTCTCTCAGACAGATAGCTCTCAAACCACTGTAACGACATTTCATCTAAACCGATAGAATACAGTTTATTTAAGAGCACCTGATGGTCAACCGTATCAAACGCCTTCTGTAGGTCTACGAAGACTGCCCCCGTGTATCTGCCTTCACCCATTGCCATTAACCAATCATCCGTAACTTTAACTAAAGCATTGACAGTTGACTGGCGAGCCCTAAAGCCAGACTGAACAGAATCAAGTATATTGTTTGCATGAAGATGGCTAACTAATTGGATTTGGCTTATGCGTTCTAGTAATTTAGAAATACAAGGGAGCAAGGATATAGGCCTATAATTGTCTGGATTAGATTTATCACCTTTTTTATGAAGCGGAATTACTTTAGCTATTTTCCATCTTATTGGGACTTTACCATCAGTTATAGATTTATTAATCAGATATGTAATTGGTTTAATCAAAATATCCACACACGACTTGAGTTCCTGAACGGTTATACCGTCAACTCCGCATGATTTCTTATTTTTTAACTTATTAATCTCTCTCATTACATCAGCTTCAGAAACAACAGATAATTTCAACTTATTTGGACAAGGTGTATTATTAATAGTTGAATGAAATTCATTTTCCCCAAAGTTACTTTCTTGATGTTTTTTCAACAACTCTGTTACAACATTAGCACTTTTGTGCACCCGACCCATGCACTTGCTGCTCCCTTCATATTCATATTCATATTTATTTCATTTCCAACAGAAAGGTAAACAAAGATATTACATTTTTTTAATCATACATAATTCATTTTTTTCAGGAAACTATACAAATAAACTTTGCACATAATAAAATTATTACAAGAAATTCTTAATTTCTGAGGAAATGGGGGGATCCACTAAAAGCAATGCTTGTAGTTTGTGTATCCTCCAGAAAAAATATAATTGTTTGAAATTTTGCCTACGAAGACTTGGAAAACACAAGACAATATTACAAAGCAACAGACAACCACGAAACGAACAAGGAGAAGTATTAAAACAGATAAGAAGGAAAAGAGAAAAGGGGGAAGAAGGAAGAAGCAGGACAAATCATGACCAAAAAAAAGGAGTTATAATGGTAATTTTGGGAAGGTAATTTCTCTTTGCATGTTGTTTTAATTCTTATAAAGTACTTGTCTCTTGTCATGCTGTATCGTATCTGGGGTGTTTTTATGAACGGTCGCATAAATAATAATAATAAAAACAAAAAAGCAAAAACAAAAACAATTAGTGGAAAGTGACGCAGTGACATCACAGGCTCATGTGAGTTGCCAATTTTTTTGTGATTTTCAAAGTCTTTCATGTCATTAAAAAATAAAAACTTTATTATTAGTTATCCGTTATCATTACAAATTAATAACTTTATTATTAGTTATCCGATTTTGCTCAAACAATTTTCAAATGGTTTTCCTGATTTTCTGCTTCTATTGAACGTGTGTTTTCTTTTGGAGTGGAATTGCCATTTAATTATTATTGTTCCTCTTTGATTGTCATGAAAGAAAAAGCTTCTAGGGGCTACAATTTGAGAATGTTAAATTATTACCAAAGTGTTGACATTAATCTTATTAGATGGGAATAGCACTGAAATTACATTCTATCTCATTGTTCTCTTTTTCCTTATTCTGTTAAATGTATCTAAATTTCAAGACAAACAAGATCAAGAAAAAAAAAACAATTACAAAAACTCGATAGACAGTGATTAATGGAGCTATTTAGGAAATTAAATATTTTGTACACAAATGTATGAAAACATGTCAATTTTCGGCTACTCGTAAAGGATTTTCCAATTTTGCAAACTTGGTCTCAAAAGTTGCGAGACACTTGAAAGGAAAACGTAACGTAAAGGCAGGTCGCGATCTGATCAGGGTCGTGTCAGTCGATGATATTGTACATTGCGGGAGTGTGTCAAAATTCCCATCAGTCAGAATACGGTTAAAGACTATCTCAGGATCTGAGTCATATCACCGAATGGAACAAATATAATAAACGTGGCCATCTTCACACATTGGATAGTGAAAAAAACCCATCTGGGTGGGAATCCTTTGTTGCTTGGAGGCCACCAATCCTTTGTGCATGAACATGGGAAGAACCACACAGCAAGAACAATAGAAATAATATTTAAAAAAACACATATGTTTTTCTGTGTCGCTTACAAAAGTAGGTACACATAATTTGTTCATGTCCCAATTTTATTCAAAATTTGTCTCGACATTGCACTTTCGTAACAAAAAAAGTACCAAACATGTTCAAAGCAATAACATTTTTCTATCAAAACTTTCAAGGAAAAAATGATATATTCGTGTAAAATTATCTAAAATTAAATCGAAAATTGAGAGAATTTCACACGAATAAAGTTAATCTCAATCTTAATAACCTATTCATTTGTTACGACATTGTGTTTACATTTATTGCACTTTATGGATTATGGATTTGTAAATTAGATTCAAATCAGATTCATTTATAATATGTCTTAATCTACCAAGAAAGCCAATAAGTTTACTGATTTTCTGACACATTATATTTATATATCCCATTTTAATTTATTGTCTATATTGATACCGAGGTATTTTGTACTGTCAACCTTAACAATATTTGTATCTCTTATTTTCACATTAAGTACATTACACTTTGATAACTTATTACGGGTGCCAATGAGCATGGTAACAGTTTTTGTATAATTGATTAATAACTTATTGCGAGACATCCATTTATCAAGATATTCCATTTCATCATTTAAGACAGATTCAACAACAGTGGGACATTTATGCGAAAAATAAATTACGGTATCATCTGCGTATAGATGTACGTGACAAAGATTGAAAATTTT
Organism: Strongylocentrotus purpuratus; assembly: GCF_000002235.5. NCBI lineage: Eukaryota > Metazoa > Echinodermata > Echinoidea > Camarodonta > Strongylocentrotidae > Strongylocentrotus > Strongylocentrotus purpuratus. The sequence goes on along the minus strand of NW_022145597.1, from coordinate 11,994,488 downwards.
AGGCAGATCATTTATACAAATCGTAAATAAAAGTGGGCCCAGTAGTGAACCCTGGGGCACACCATGAGTTAAAACTCTTTCATTTGACATAACATAATTAATCATGGTAACTATGCTTCTCTCAGACAGATAGCTCTCAAACCACTGTAACGACATTTCATCTAAACCGATAGAATACAGTTTATTTAAGAGCACCTGATGGTCAACCGTATCAAACGCCTTCTGTAGGTCTACGAAGACTGCCCCCGTGTATCTGCCTTCACCCATTGCCATTAACCAATCATCCGTAACTTTAACTAAAGCATTGACAGTTGACTGGCGAGCCCTAAAGCCAGACTGAACAGAATCAAGTATATTGTTTGCATGAAGATGGCTAACTAATTGGATTTGGCTTATGCGTTCTAGTAATTTAGAAATACAAGGGAGCAAGGATATAGGCCTATAATTGTCTGGATTAGATTTATCACCTTTTTTATGAAGCGGAATTACTTTAGCTATTTTCCATCTTATTGGGACTTTACCATCAGTTATAGATTTATTAATCAGATATGTAATTGGTTTAATCAAAATATCCACACACGACTTGAGTTCCTGAACGGTTATACCGTCAACTCCGCATGATTTCTTATTTTTTAACTTATTAATCTCTCTCATTACATCAGCTTCAGAAACAACAGATAATTTCAACTTATTTGGACAAGGTGCATTATTAATAGTTGAATGAAATTCATTTTCCCCAAAGTTACTTTCTTGATGTTTTTTCAACAACTCTGTTACAACATTAGCACTTTTGTGCACCCGACCCATGCACTTGCTGCTCCCTTCATATTCATATTCATATTTATTTCATTTCCAACAGAAAGGTAAACAAAGATATTACATTTTTTTAATCATACATAATTCATTTTTTTCAGGAAACTATACAAATAAACTTTGCACATAATAAAATTATTACAAGAAATTCTTAATTTCTGAGGAAATGGGGGGATCCACTAAAAGCAATGCTTGTAGTTTGTGTATCCTCCAGAAAAAATATAATTGTTTGAAATTTTGCCTACGAAGACTTGGAAAACACAAGACAATATTACAAAGCAACAGACAACCACGAAACGAACAAGGAGAAGTATTAAAACAGATAAGAAGGAAAAGAGAAAAGGGGGAAGAAGGAAGAAGCAGGACAAATCATGACCAAAAAAAAAGGAGTTATAATGGTAATTTTGGGAAGGTAATTTCTCTTTGCATGTTGTTTTAATTCTTATAAAGTACTTGTCTCTTGTCATGCTGTATCGTATCTGGGGTGTTTTTATGAACGGTCGCATAAATAATAATAATAAAAACAAAAAAGCAAAAACAAAAACAATTAGTGGAAAGTGACGCAGTGACATCACAGGCTCATGTGAGTTGCCAATTTTTTTGTGATTTTCAAAGTCTTTCATGTCATTAAAAAATAAAAACTTTATTATTAGTTATCCGTTATCATTACAAATTAATAACTTTATGATTAGTTATCCGATTTTGCTCAAACAATTTTCAAATGGTTTTCCTGATTTTCTGCTTCTATTGAACGTGTGTTTTCTTTTGGAGTGGAATTGCCATTTAATTATTATTGTTCCTCTTTGATTGTCATGAAAGAAAAAGCTTCTAGGGGCTACAATTTGAGAATGTTAAATTATTACCAAAGTGTTGACATTAATCTTATTAGATGGGAATAGCACTGAAATTACATTCTATCTCATTGTTCTCTTTTTCCTTATTCTGTTAAATGTATCTAAATTTCAAGACAAACAAGATCAAGAAAAAAAAAACAATTACAAAAACTCGATAGACAGTGATTAATGGAGCTATTTAGGAAATTAAATATTTTGTACACAAATGTATGAAAACATGTCAATTTTCGGCTACTCGTAAAGGATTTTCCAATTTTGCAAACTTGGTCTCAAAAGTTGCGAGACACTTGAAAGGAAAACGTAACGTAAAGGCAGGTCGCGATCTGATCAGGGTCGTGTCAGTCGATGATATTGTACATTGCGGGAGTGTGTCAAAATTCCCATCAGTCAGAATACGGTTAAAGACTATCTCAGGATCTGAGTCATATCACCGAATGGAACAAATATAATAAACGTGGCCATCTTCACACATTGGATAGTGAAAAAAACCCATCTGGGTGGGAATCCTTTGTTGCTTGGAGGCCACCAATCCTTTGTGCATGAACATGGGAAGAACCACACAGCAAGAACAATAGAAATAATATTAAAAAAAACACATATGTTTTTCTGTGTCGCTTACAAAAGTAGGTACACATAATTTGTTCATGTCCCAATTTTATTCAAAATTTGTCTCGACATTGCACTTTCGTAACAAAAAAAGTACCAAACATGTTCAAAGCAATAACATTTTTCTATCAAAACTTTCAAGGAAAAAATGATATATTCGTGTAAAATTATCTAAAATTAAATCGAAAATTGAGAGAATTTCACACGAATAAAGTTAATCTCAATCTTAATAACCTATTCATTTGTTACGACATTGTGTTTACATTTATTGCACTTTATGGATTATGGATTTGTAAATTAGATTCAAATCAGATTCATTTATAATATGTCTTAATCTACCAAGAAAGCCAATAAGTTTACTGATTTTCTGACACATTATATTTATATATCCCATTTTAATTTATTGTCTATATTGATACCGAGGTATTTTGTACTGTCAACCTTAACAATATTTGTATCTCTTATTTTCACATTAAGTACATTACACTTTGATAACTTATTACGGGTGCCAATGAGCATGGTAACAGTTTTTGTATAATTGATTAATAACTTATTGCGAGACATCCATTTATCAAGATATTCCATTTCATCATTTAAGACAGATTCAACAACAGTGGGACATTTATGCGAAAAATAAATTACGGTATCATCTGCGTATAGATGTACGTGACAAAGATTGAAAATTTTAGGCAGATCATTTATACAAATCGTAAATAAAAGTGGGCCCAGTAGTGAACCCTGGGGCACACCATGAGTTAAAACTCTTTTATTTGACATAACATAATTAATCATGGTAACTATGCTTCTCTCAGACAGATAGCTCTCAAACCACTGTAACGACATTTCATCTAAACCGATAGAATACAGTTTATTTAAGAGCACCTGATGGTCAACCGTATCAAACGCCTTCTGTAGGTCTACGAAGACTGCCCCCGTGTACCTGCCTTCACCCATTGCCATTAACCAATCATCCGTAACTTTAACTAAAGCATTGACAGTTGACTGGCGAGCCCTAAAGCCAGACTGAACAGAATCAAGTATATTGTTTGCATGAAGATGGCTAACTAATTAGATTTGGCTTATGCGTTCTAGTAATTTAGAAATACAAGGGAGCAAGGATATAGGCCTATAATTGTCTGGATTAGATTTATCACCTTTTTTATGAAGCGGAATTACTTTAGCTATTTTCCATCTTATTGGGACTTTACCATCAGTTATAGATTTATTAATCAGATATGTAATTGGTTTAATCAAAATATCCACACACGACTTGAGTTCCTGAACGGTTATACCGTCAACTCCGCATGATTTCTTATTTTTTAACTTATTAATCTCTCTCATTACATTAGCTTCAGAAACAACAGATAATTTCAACTTATTTGGACAAGGTGCATTATTAATAGTTGAATGAAATTCATTTTCCCCAAAGTTACTTTCTTGATGTTTTTTCAACAACTCTGTTACAACATTAGCACTTTTGTGCACCCGACCCATGCACTTGCTGCTCCCTTCATATTCATATTCATATTTATTTCATTTCCAACAGAAAGGTAAACAAAGATATTACATTTTTTTAATCATACATAATTCATTTTTTTCAGGAAACTATACAAATAAACTTTGCACATAATAAAATTATTACAAGAAATTCTTAATTTCTGAGGAAATGGGGGGATCCACTAAAAGCAATGCTTGTAGTTTGTGTATCCTCCAGAAAAAATATAATTGTTTGAAATTTTGCCTACGAAGACTTGGAAAACACAAGACAATATTACAAAGCAACAGACAACCACGAAACGAACAAGGAGAAGTATTAAAACAGATAAGAAGGAAAAGAGAAAAGGGGGAAGAAGGAAGAAGCAGGACAAATCATGACCAAAAAAAAAGGAGTTATAATGGTAATTTTGGGAAGGTAATTTCTCTTTGCATGTTGTTTTAATTCTTATAAAGTACTTGTCTCTTGTCATGCTGTATCGTATCTGGGGTGTTTTTATGAACGGTCGCATAAATAATAATAATAAAAACAAAAAAGCAAAAACAAAAACAATTAGTGGAAAGTGACGCAGTGACATCACAGGCTCATGTGAGTTGCCAATTTTTTTGTGATTTTCAAAGTCTTTCATGTCATTAAAAATGAATAACTTTATTATTAGTTATCCGTTATTATTACAAATTAATAACTTTATCATTAGTTATCCAATTTTGCTCAAACAATTTTCGAATGGTTTTTCTGATTTTCTGCTTCTATTGAACGTGCTTTTTTGTGGAGTGGAGTTGCCTTTTAATTATTATTGTTCTCTTTTTACCCATTCTGTTAAGATTGATTTGTCTTTTGGAAATGTATCTAAATTTCAAGACATACAAGATTCAGAAAAAAACAATTAAAAAACTCGATAGGCAGTGTTTAATGTAGCTATTTAAGAAATTAAGTATTTTGTACACAAATGTATGAAACATGTCAATTTTAGGCCCTACATGTGAATATGTACTGTTTTGTGACCTCTACTCGTAAAGGATTGTCCAATTTTGCTAACTTGGTCTCAAAAGTTGCGAGACACTTGAAAGGAAAAGGTAGCGTAAAGGCAAGTCGCGATCTGAAGCAGGTTCGTGTCAGTCGGTGATCTTGCACAATGCGGGAGTGTGTCAAAATTCCCATCAGTAAGAATACGGTTAAAGACTATTTCAGGATCTGAGTCATATCACCGAATGGAACAGATATAATAACCGTGCCTATCTTCACACGTTGAATAGTGGAAAAACCCATCTGGGTGGGATTCCTTTGTTGCTTGGAGGCCACCAATCCGTTGTGCATGAACATGGGAAGAAACACACAGCAAGAACAATAAAAATAATTATTTAAAAAAAGTAGGTATACATATTTGTTCATGTCCAAATTTTAATCAAAATTTGTCTCGAAGTTGGCCTTTCATAACAATTTTTTTTAGCAAACATGTTCAAAAGCAATAATGCTTTTCTATCAAGACTTTCAAGGAAAAAATGATAGATTCGTGCAAAATTATCTAAAATTAAATTGAAAATTGAGAGAATTTCTCGATATAATATAATTTTATAACCTATTCATTTATTACGACATTGCCTTTACATTTTTGGGACTTTACGAAAGAAAAATTTATTTTGATGCGTCTATAAGGTGAAAATTAACATCTTGAAAGAATTGGGGAAAACAGGACAAAATAGAAAGTAATTCCAATTTCTGATCCCCTCAAATGACTGGATTAATGTCAAATATTTAATAATAATTATTTATCAAAATCAATGAAATGGGTTTCACAAGCTCACGTAGTGGTTATTGGTTTGAGCTTCTTCTGCTCCACCGGAGAAAGTGAAAAAGTGGCCCGGCGCAAGATATTGGTTGCGTGATACTCTGGTACCATCCTGACCTTAGGCATTGTCGTTGGTGGTGGCTTAAGTGGTGGACTTCTTCGGTGAGCGAATGGTCATCGCGGTTAGTGCAGTGATGAAATGGTACGTGTGGTATGTTATGGACGCTCTTTAAGGACCAGTTAGTAGCCACAGTGCTGAATATGTTGCCTTCCCTCGAGACAAATATTTATTCTCTTCACTACACATCACATGCACCACATTCATAGTTCACAATCCCAACACACTCCTTCAATTAGTCGCCCAATCACCACCAATTACATTCTTCATTAACCAATCAAAAGCTACACGTTTGATTAAAATCATTATATTGCAGTCCCTTAAAATTCTTTTTTTCTGACAATCAAAGGGGAACAAGGCTAATTAAAGACAAAAAAAGTAGAAGGAGCTTTTAATTAATGCTAATTAGTCGTGAATGATCATTCATGAGTCATTCCTGAGTCGATGAATGACTTGTTAATTGGACGCTAAATAGGTGCTAATTAATTTTGCTTGTCTGGTTAGAGTACTATAGCTACTACATGTACCTTACGTCATACTTCATGATAAAACGTTTTCAGACAACATATTTGTTATGAAATTAATAAAAACACTGATGGGCCCCTGAAACAGAAAATGTTGGCACTGTGGGAATCAATTTTCTAAAATCAGTCGGTGGCATTGCTTTCAGCTTCAAACTTTACCTAAGAATCCGAAATAGAAATTAGCTGAACACCAATTCCCTGTGGGAACCGTCTGTGTACGTAACTATCTAAGTTATTCATAATCGTTAGTCCGCCAATATGACAATAGCTTTGAATGTTAGGCTTCTTTAGAGAAGTTTCAGTTGTTGTTAAGGTAACCTTGGGTTTGCTCCCCCCCCCCTCCCCCAGTAATTAATGATCGCGTGCTCGATCTTGTTATTGAAAACAAGTCAGAAAAAAAGCTAGCTACCATCGGGATTCGAACTCGACATGTATTCAATTACAAGATCGAGAACGTGATCTTTATCAACTCGGTGCAAGCCACATGTTTATTTACAACAATTGAATCTTATCCAAGAAAGCCTAATATTCAAAATATAGAACATGTTATTTGGGTCCTCCAAAATTGGATTTTAATAGTGCACCTGAATTTCTAAGCTTTCTGGGAAATGAATGAATTTTTGGGGAGTGATGTTTAATAAAATATGTAATTCTTAAATAGTAACAATCACATAATCAAATACTTCAAACATGAGTTCTTACAATTGATATATCTTTAATCATTCTACCCAGGGTTTTTATAGAAATATCTGGATTGTAAATAAATCTCGACGAAGTATGAAAATATTTTTCATTTTGGGAAATACGGACCTTCGGAATTATGAACCTTTTTTCATTTCGGAATTATGAACACTATTTCAATTTCGGAATTAAGAACCCTATTTATTTGTTGGAATTATGAACCCTTTTTTGCATTTTCGGAATTGTGAACCCTTTTTCATTTTCGAAAGTATGAACCTTCGGATAAACGAACGGGATTGCAAATGCACAAGGAGCGAGGTGAGGACGACTTGACCTGTATCTTGCCGAGGTGCTCGGGCGACGACTAAGCCAGCCGGGGGTGGGGGGCTTTAGTTTTAGTGTTTGAAAGGTAAAATCAACGTTACCATCTTATTTTTATCCGTTTTTTTTTTTGCTAGGGGGGGGGGGGGGGGCCTTGGCATGTCGGGCACCCCCCCCCCCCCCCCCCCACATGTAGAGGCCACGCCTGGCATTACGGCTCTAATTTAAATGTGATACTTGATCTCTTTCTTTGAGTGTGATAACTGTTTACCTCGGGAAGTTATAGGTGTTATCTCTCGAATTTTGCTTCTACTATATGCGACCATAATTTCAACTCCTCGACCTCTTCAATTTTCTTTATTAAACCATATTTGCCTTCATCTCTTTTATCATGAGATGTTATGTTCTTCGACCACTTAAAATGTTAATTGTTTTTACGTATTATAGTTCGTCACATATATTCGTCCATCTCAGTAATTGTTAAATGTCATGCTCATCACTTTCTTCTTTCTTTTTGTTTACCCCTCTCTCTCTCTCTCTCTCTCTCTCCATCTTCCCCTCTCTCTCCTTTACTCTCTCTCTCTATCTTTTCCTCGCTACACTTACCCCATTATCTTTCTGTCAATATATTTTGTTTCCCTCTCTCTCTCCACTCCTCTCCCTTTATAGCACCCACAGTCCTACCTCTCTCTCTCTCTCTCTCTCCGTCCGTTATGGGTTCACTATATAACTTAAGTAGTTCCCATGCCCTCCGAAATCAAGGCCCACAAAATAATGTCCGGTATTTAAAATCTACAATATGGTCACACAAATAGTGCACACTGTGCCCGAGAAATATGATGAATACGACTTACCACTAATATAGGAAAACTGTCGGCTCTCTACGACTACATCTGCAGTGAACGTGAGAATGAATTCGATTGACTGACTCTCTTGCGGTACAGGTGGTGCTGCTGTGGAGCAAGGGGCGCTTACCAGTGACGTATGATACGTCATCTCATGCATATTCAAGAGTTTTGTCATGAATCAGTTATTGTTAAAGACCCTATCCGAAGAAAATACATCCATATATATTCCACGAAAGGCTGAGTGGACGTATAATTAAATACATTATAAAATTAATAGAAATTAAATTAATTTCTCTGTTCATTATTGCACAAAGGGAGTTTAAAACTTTTAGCCCCTTTCCGAATTTGGGTCAACAGAGGACAAAATAATATAGTACCGAAGTGTGACGTTATACTGTAAACGATGTCAAATGGTGTTGGTTCCAGACAATTGTGTGCTAAAAAATGGCGTGGTGATCACACCAGCGCCAAACACAGAATTCGCCGATCCAGCCCGCGTCTTATTTTTTCGTAAACAAATTCCAATATGAAATGATTTCCATACATCTTGTCAATTGTGTCAATAACAAGCTACGAAAGCTTCGAAAGAGGTCACAAACAATTAGACTTTGATTATTTATTGCTTTGCCTCACTATTTATAAAGGCAAAAAATAGAACTGAATAAATACTGAGATTTTAACCCACAACTCTAACGTTCTCTTACGCTTTCCTTACCGATTGAGCTTACGATGGATTGATGAAAAGTGGGTTTGCATGACTATTATAACCCTATTACTAACCCTAACGGTTAACATGTGCGCTCGCGAAGGTTTCCTTCGCGAGCTGAATCTGGGGTCAATTGGTTACGTACAGATAAGGCCCGTTGCTTAAATGGTTTTGCGGGGAGTCTCTTTTGGAAGGTCTGTTAATGGGAACCAGTGACTTAAGACGAGCTGATATTACGTCAGCAGTTCGGTACTATGTAATAATAATAATTGATTCTTATATAGCGCACGTATCGACCTTGCAAGGTCCTCAAGGCGCTCCAACATTACCCGGCTATGCTAGGCTGCCGATTTCGATGCTCTCAGCATTTTAAGGAATTCCGTCCTACCGGTACCCATTTAATGAAGAGTGGCAAATGAGTGCCTCTCTTTTAATAGGTATAGGACACCTACCCCCTGGACAACCACCCTCCGGATAACCATCCCTAGGATAACCACCCTCTATGACAACTACCCCCTAGGACATCTACCCCCTAAGGCAACCACCCCTAATCTACGCTTTTAATGACTGAAATATGTTACTAGCTGATACTGGAGAGAAGTGAAATGGTGAATAGAGACCACAAAATCTTCATTCGGTTTGGTTTGGTCCTTTCTTCCTAACATATGTTACACAGATCAAAAATTAATTTGACTACTTCATCATACACAGGAAAGGATTTACTCATAGATGAAAGGATTTGAAAACGACTGTTTACACAGGTCATCTGGAGTGTACTGCTGAGCGCTGATGTACTGATGATTCAAGATTCAAATGAGGTTTTATTCACGACTTGTCAAAAAGTCCAAAGACTAAATATGCAAGTCTACATCAAACTTACAATCATATACAAAAAAATGCATTAAAAAACATCATGATAAGAGAAAGAGGGGGTGAGGAGGAGGGGGGAGAGACAGAAAGTGAGAGAGAGAAACAGAGAGGAGGAAGGATAGACGACGGGAGAAAGAGGACGAGGCAGAGAGAGCAGAGCAGAGACAGACAGACAGAGAGACAGACAGAGAGATCAGAGAGAGGAGATGGGAGTGAAATAAAAATAGAGAGGAAAGACCAGAAGTGAAGAAGAGAAAAGGACATTTGAAAAGTAACAGGTTCAAATAGGGGAAAGGGATAACAGAGTGAGAGGAAGGATAAAAATACACTCTCCATCTTTCTTCAAAACTTTTGAGGCATTTACTCAACTAATGTTCTGAATGTTATAACTGTATATTTTGCTAATACTATTGCATCTACTAGGCCAATTTTGTGGATTTTCGGAATTGCATTCGCTAAAAATGTAATGTTCAAAAATTTGACTTTTTGGACTTGGAAGCCAAGGGAGTTTATACACAGTGAAGCTGCACCCGCTGAGGCATTGTATTGAAGGCTAGCTAGCAGTCACTATGGACACTTTTACTTCTAATCTTCTCATTGTTTGTGGCTCACTGATCTTCGTCCTGAATAGTCAAGAACACGATGAGACTTTTGTTCAGATCTTTGCACCCACTATTAAAAAGACATTCAAGTCTTTTGTTCACAAGGGCTTTACTATCAAAGAAGGGTTGCTTACTACAGTAACATCAAAAGCACCTTCCGAGTTCATGTACTGAAATGTGGAGATGTACATCCTAACTCAGGACCTGAAAGTCGCATCCAAGATAAGGATGGTGTTCACCGGATAAATGCTGTACCTAAAAGTTCTGAAGTTTACAATTTGCAACCATCAAGATCTCGACTGGATCCTACTCTCTGGCAGAAGATTAAGTCACTGGGAATTACTGTATCAACTCGTAGAGGCAATAAAGGCGGACTAACCTACCTCGTATTGTGGCTCCGCAAGTATAAAACATACATTTTGTTGATTAATCAATGCAGAATCAAATTTAACAAAAATCAAGAAATTAATAATTTCAAAAAGAGTTTGTTCTTTTAATATTTTGTTTCTAATAAAGATATGAGAGGTAGAAGGAGGCGATAGGGTTTGGTAAAAGAGAAAGAGGTCAAGAGGGAAAGAGACAGAGATACTAAAGAAGATGAAAAATTAAATCAGATTGGATGCAATTATTATACAAAATTAATTACGCAATCAATTAATGCAGATCAACAAAAACAGAAAGCGAAGGCAAACTACGAACATAAAACGGTATAATGGGACTGAAAGACGATGGCGTTATAATGGGCACAATATCTCTAAAAGTGCATTCCAACTGACGATTTCCAATTGTACATCGTCCCTTGAGTGAAATATAATTCACGTTAGCATGACATAGAAAAGCAACCGCTACAATGTGTTAAAATATTTAAAATACAATGTCTTATACGCGTGACATGGCAACCGCATTATCTAAACTTAAACAAGGACAAGGTAACATCTCGAATGCTATCCCCAGGTTATGTCCTTGTCATCAGGTATAATGTAATGTATTCCAATAGTACTAAATATGCCGTTGCACAACTTTTCTTTTTCAATTTTATATTTTTATTTCCCCACATCTCAAACAATTTTAACACTAAGTGCAAAACACAATACACTAGAAAACAGAAGTATAAATGTCACAGATTATAACATCTTAATAACTATTACACAATATAACCTTTATCACCAAATGATGAAAGAGAACCAAAATATTCTTCTTCTTTTTTTCAAGCTACTATAGGTCCCCTTAAATAACTCATTTTAATACAATAATGTGTGACGAAAGAAAGAGAGAAAAGGAAAGAATGAAGAAGGGAGCAAGATAAAAATGATGAGCAGTTAGAAAAAAACGGGGGTCCCACTAAGATTATAGTTAGAAAGAGAAATAGATAGGGAGAAAACAAAATTGGAGAGGATACTAAGAGAGAATGATATTAAAGTAGGGAAAGAGAGAGAATCACTAACTCAATAAAAAGCATTTCTGTTTTTAATATACAAGCTACACCATAATATGAATATCACAAAAAATACTCAAACCAATATACAAATTGAATAGCGATTCCAATGTACATGTATATCTAAATACGGAGTAAGCTGAAATTATTACAACGTCTGGACACATTTTTTTCACATGATTATACATATCTAACTTATATTGAGGTGATTAGATTGTAGCAAACTTTTAGGGATAAGGCGACGTACAATATATTTGTATTTGCAAATATCAGCATATCTTCATAATCACAATTATGTGCTCAGAGGCGGATTAAAATATCTGAAAGAAAACACGACAGTGTTTAATATCATGTCCATAAAAATTGAACTATACACTGTTTTACGAATATGATATAAATGGTAAACATTGATAGTGGGAAATGTAGATAGTAGAGTAAATTTGTATACATGCATGCAATTGTGATATATTCATATAAATATCCGAATTAATTAAAACAACGAAGAGAAAAGTGACACTTCGCTTTATGTTACATTTCAGCATTACTTTTAGGTATTACCTTTAGTCATCATTTATAAACTATAACTACTCCATTTTATGACAATATCCATCATTGAGTAACATAGCTTTTTAAAGCTTAGTTAATGTCTTTACGAACATTCATGTAAAGATGTCGAAGGAAATGGTGCTTTTACAATGTTATAAATATAACTGTGGGCCATCTAACAGATCATTTTATATACAATGTTATGGCTTGTGTATTCTTATGTCAATAGGCAGTAAGTCACGAAATATAAGTCAAGTTCTGTTAACCTTTGAACATTCTGTTCAATATACATTTAGTTGATTTTGTTAACATTCTGTTCTATATTGTCTCCTTGTACGTCTCTAGAATATCATACTGTACTACTCCGTTTTCGCCTCCTATAATACCTTTTAAATTCAGACCTACTATATGTGTTACTCAGTACGACAGCCTATTCACATACAAGCTATGCTTTTTATTGAGGCTCTCCACATTTTAAACTGTTTTACCTTGCCTGTTATATCTATCTATTTCTGAAATGTCGTACTTATTTTCCGTACATTATATTCGATTTCAAATCTTTATTTTTATTTTTTTCTTGTGTGAAATCTACTCTTATACACCTGTATAAAAAACAAATCAAAAAAGAATTTAAACTATTTTTTTTAATGTAATATGTGGAATAAATAAACTTCAAACTTCAAATACAGTTGACTTTTTTAAACATCTTTTAAATATAGACATACAGTTCCTTTTTACATTCTATTCCATATAGTTTACTTTTATACATTGTTTTATTTACACATATAATTGACTTGTGTACATTCTGAACCGTACAGTTGATTTTTTTAACATTCCTATATTTATTTATTCACTTATTTATTCAAAAATCTTTATACGGGATAACATGTTCAGGTATATTGTTTTTTCAACATGATCCTGTTAACATTGAAAAGCAATAACATATGAAAAGTATATCAAAGTTTCAATCAAAGTTTTCAAATTAAACTGCATGTATTGACATAAAATAATAATAGTAAATAATCATAAATGTACATATCATTTAACAGACAAAACATACTTATAGTTGATTGTTTTACATTCTGTTCCATATACATATAGTTGACTTTCATTAAATCCTGCTCCACATACATATAGTTGACTTTTTAAAATTCTGCTCCATATACATGTATTTGAATTTTGTACATTTGATCTATACAGAGGACTTTTTTTTAACTTTCCGTTCCATATACATAATATATATAGTCGACTTGTTTTACATTCGATATCCATCATTGAGTAATGTTGTGTTAAAAGCATTGTTAATGTCTTTAGAAGCATACATGACATAATGTAGTAGGACATGGTGCTTTACAACTTCACAAATAAAAATATGGGCCATCAGACAACAGTAATGTTGTGTACAATTTGTATGGACTGTGTATTCTCTTGTCTATGATCAGTAAGTCCAGAAATATAAGGCAAGTTCTCTGACCTTTGAATATGCTGTTCCCTAAACATGTAGTTGACTTTTTTTTTTTACATTCCGTCCTATATAGTTGACTTTTTTAAATTCCGTTCCATGTACATGTAGTTGACTCTTTTTACATTATGTTCCATATACTGAAGTTGACTTTTTTTACATTCCCTTCAACATGCATGTAGTTGACTTTTCACATTTTATTCCATATACATGTAGTTGATTTGTTCATATTCTGTTCCACGTACATTAAATTGACATTTTACATTCTTTTTTATTTACATGTAGTTGACTTTTTTTGACATGCTGTTCCACATACATGTAGTTGAGTTTCTTTACATTCCGTTCTACATACATGTAATTAACATTTTACATTCTGTTCCATATACATTTAGTTCACTTTGTTTATATTATGTACCATCTACATTTAGTTGACTTTGTAAACATTTTATTCCAAATACAGTTAGTTGACTTTTTTAAAGTTCTGTTCAATGTTCTATATACATGTAATTAATTTTTCACATTCTGAACCATATACACTTAGTTGACTTTATTTACATTCTATTCCACATGCATGTAGTTGACTTGTTTACATTTTATTCCAAATACATGTAGTTGATTGGTTTACATTTTGTTTCACATAAATGTAGTTGATTTGTTTATATTGTGTTCCACATAAATGTAGTTGATTTGTTTATATTCCTTTTCACGTACATATAATTGAATTTTACATTCTCTTTTATTTACATGTAGTTGATTTTTTTACATGCTGTTCCACATACATGTAGTTGATTTTGTTTAACATTCCGTTCCATATACATGTAAGTAACTTTTTACATTCTGTTGCTTATACATGGAGTTGATTTGTTTACACTTTGTTCCACATACATTTACTTTATCTACATTCTGTTCCACATACATGAAGTTGAATTTTTACATTCCGTTCAACATGCATGTAGTTGACGTTTCACATTTCATTCCATATACATGCATTTCACATTTTTACATTCTGTTCCACATAAATGTAGTTGATTTGTTTATATTCTGTTCCACGTACATAAAATTAACATTTTACATTCTCTTTTATTTACATGTAGTTGATTTTTTTACATTCTGTTTCACATACATGTAGTTGATTTTTTTTTAAACATTCCGTTCCATATACATGTAAGTAACTTTTTACATTTTATTCCATATACATGCATTTCACATTTTTACATTCCGTACTCATGCATGTAGTTGATTTGTTTATATTCTGTTCCATGTACATATAATTGACATTTTAAATTCTCGTTTATTTACATGTAGTTTTTTTTTTTACATGCTGTTCCACATACATGTAGTTGATTTTTTTTTTAACATTCCGTTTCATATACATGTAAGTAACTTTTTACATTCTGTTCCACATACATGTAGTTGATTTTTTTTTAACATTCCGTTTCATATACATGTAAGTAACTTTTTACATTCTGTTCCACATACATGTAGTTGATTTTTTTTTTACATTCCGTTTCATATACATGTAAGTAACTTTTTACATTCTGTTCCACATACATGTAGTTGATTTTTTTTTAACATTCCGTTTCATATACATGTAAGTAACTTTTTACATTCTGTTCCACATACATGTAGTTGATTTTTTTTTAACATTCCGTTTCATATACATGTAAGTAACTTTTTACATTCTGTTCCACATACATGTAGTTGATTTTTTTTTAACATTCCGTTTCATATACATGTAAGTAACTTTTTACATTCTGTTCCACATACATGTAGTTGATTTTTTTTTACATTCCGTTTCGTATACATGTAAGTAACTTTTTACATTCTGTTCCACATACATGTAGTTGATTTTTTTTTTTACATTCCGTTTCATATACATGTAAGTAACTTTTTACATTCTGTTCCATATACATGTAGTTAATTTTCTTAATTCTGTTCTATAAACATGTAGTTGATTTGTTTATATTCTGTTCCACGTACATTTAATTGACATGTTACAGTCTTTTTTATTTACATGTATGATGTAGTTGACTTGATAACATGCTGTTCCACATGCATGTAGTTGACTTTTTTACATGCTGTTCCATATACATGAAGTAGACTTTTTTACATTCTGTTTTATATACAGTTAGTTAACTATTTTACATTCTGTTCCATATACAGACATAAAATTTTAGAGTGAGATTTGTTTTCTCATTTGCAATTTGCTAATAGTTAATGAAATGCAAATAATTTGTTGTTGACTTTCTTCACTTTAACACAGTGTGGAAAATATATGTCAGGTTCATTTAGTTGACTTTTTTACCTTCTGTTCTTTATAGTCAACTTTTGTACATTCTGTTCCTTATAGTTGACTTTGTTACATTTTGTTACATTTTGTTCTATAGTTGACTTTGTTAAATTCTGTTTCCATATACATGGAGTTGATTAGTTTACATTCTGTTCCACATACATGAATTTGACATTTTTACATTATGTTCCTTATAGTCAACTTTTGTACATTCTGTTCCATTCTGTTCTATAGTTGACTTTGGTAAATTCTGTTCCATATACATGAAGTTGATTTGTTTACATTCTGTTCCACATACATGAAGTTGACATTTTTACATTCTGTTCCTTATAGTCAACTTTTTTACATTCTGTTTCAAATACATGAAGTTGACTTTTTTACATACTGTTCCTTATGGTTGACAATTTTACATTCTGTTCCATATACATGTACATGGATTTGATTTTGTTACCCTGTGTTCAAACTAGTTTTCCTGCAAGAGCACCTCGGCTGCATAACTTAACCCAGCTTCCTCCAAAGCTAGACGAAGTTTACCAACCTGTTCGTTCGGTCGGACACGCCGTCTCCAGTCACAAAGCATCTCCCTGAATCCTGAACTTGAGACGCTGCTGCCAGAGGAGTCTTTTCTGTCAAGGTATTTCTCTACCGTCGAATGGGAGAAGCCAAGCTTGTAGCCAAGATCACGTGCATGATGTGCATCCTTTACTGCACAGACTATAACGGACAAGATTCTTAGCATGTTGTCGGATGCAAACTTTAACCGTCCAAATCTGTAGGGGTGAGAGTAGTATGACAAGCAAAGTATAACGAGAACGAATACAAATATAGCAATTTTCAAGACTACTACTCGCGAAAATACATGTAATAAAGCTTTTTAGGGTTTGTGCCGATTATTGAATTCGACGATAGGCATATACATGTCTATGTACAATTTACATACACATATATATATATATATATATTTATATATAGGTGTGAAACTCTTTGTTGAATCATTTATGTATAATTTTTGAATATTTTTGATTTATTACTTGACCTACATGTAATTAGAATAGTATCCTAATAATCCAGGCTAACGTTGAACATTTACTGTAACAATTGATTGTAATGCTTACGTGTTGGAGACTCCATAATCTGGCTCGACTGTTTGGATGGAATAAGAAAATTATTTTGAGATTTAAACTTCAACCGTGCGTTTCTTAAATTGTTATACCTGAACCATTACCCTCTTTATTAATCACCATGGAAATTTCTTTAACGTACAAATCAGAAACCATTTGAGTATGAAATACGCCACTTTTCTTTGACTTTGCTCGATATAGTTTGTTTGAAAATTTATTTATTTGACATTTGGGATTCTTAAAGTTAGTTTTAAGTTTAGGGACAGGAAAACGATATAACAATGGATTGAATGTTGCATTTGTGGGTGTCCAGCTTGATTACTTTACCATGGAGCGATTAAAGCCGGAGTAATTTCGTTATTAATCCTTAATAAACAATACAAAATAAAGTATGAATTGAGTGTAAACATTGTGAAAAAAATGAAACACATTGAATCACAATAAAGAGGTGTGTGTCTCCACCGCCTTTCCTTGGAGTAGAAATAGCATTCGTTAAGTAATATGTTTATCTAGTTGCCGGCTACAATAATCCATGTAGGCCTACAAATGACTTCCATGATTTGCTGAATATTGTATATAACATGCAAAAAGTATGATTTTCCCCTGATTAGCCAATCCAAGTGACTTCACATTCGAGGGTATTTCTTATATAAATATCATCCCTTCGTCTCTCTATTAGAGGTTGATATATCTTGTAAACTTCCTTGAATGATTTTATGAGCTATAGATGACACACCTTGCGTGGAGATGGGTATTTGTTGCTCTGCGAGTGTTGATGTGCCCTGTTCAATACCTATACAGATACTCTTCGCCTCTCCCTCAGCAGATGAGGACAGCAGCTCGAAGTTTAAGGTCTTGTATTCTCCATTCAGTAAACCACGTACAGGGACCTTGTAAACATTTTCAAACAAATAACGGATAACAGAATGTCAAAGTCAGAGATTGTCAATTAGTTGATGTTGATAACATTAAACTTCTACTATTAGTTTTGTGAAGGAAATATCTCTCTCGGGTGATAATTCAATGATCAATCAAAGATCGTGTACTGGGACAGGTTTTTAACACTATCGTTCTTTGTGAAGAAACCTCAGGGAAAGTGAATGTTCATGTTAACATTAGTTGAAGTGTGGAACTTACAGTTTCCTGGACCTTTTCCGAGTGGGAAAGACACCAAAACTTGAGATCATCTTCCTTTGATTCAAGAGAAAACTTGATCACGGTCGTCAGCTGGTAGAATGGTTCTGACAAGCCTTCCTGTCTTCTGCGTATCTCCTGATAACAAAACATGATTGAAAACTTGACTGAAATTACAAACCTGCGCAATTGAACAAACGCATCGCAAAGCCATACAAGTTCCTTTAATCTTATGTAGTTTCCCTCTTCTCGTGGTTTTGTCTATTCATGACTTTAGGCCAAATTGTTTTTATTTTTATTTTTAATATTCTTTTCTTTTAATTGGAGATGATTGCGGGTCTATTGTACACTAAAGGACCACGTGGAGAGATATCCTTAGATAGGGTATCCCAGATCTATATATGAAATGGCATCTGATATGCAGAAAGATGGCAATAAAACATATTTTAAGCAAAAACAAGAATGCTAATTCATAAGAAAAAATACATGTTTTATATTCGCCAAACAGAAAATTAAAAAAACATTTAATACAACAAAACAGTAAAATTTGAAATGATTCTCATGGATTCCGGAAAAAGAAAAAAAGTAACTAAATAAATATAACCCTAAGGTCTTCTTTTCCAATATATTGATGATGTCGTGTGTACTGCTACTGTATTCATGTTCGTGTGTACATTGACTGTATATTCAACAATGATGTGTAATCGTCCATGACCTATCATCGTTTTTCCATTCATTAATGAACCTGCATTAAATCAGCAGATGTATGAGATTTATTGTATTATTACCAACGCTCCTCCTCCTCCTTCTCTCCCCTTTCCTTTTCTTTTCTGCAAGTCACTCTTTTTTTATTTTTATTTGTATTGTTGTATCTAAGTTGAGAGCTGCCGGCACGTCAAGCTACTTTGCTTATTTATGTAGCCCTCCTGCATCTAATGTATGTTAATTATGCATTCAATGTATTTGTTTAAATTCAATATATTTGTTTAATATCGTTTATTATCTGTATAAAATTATATACACTTGGAATATTGTATCAAGCCATATTATGTTCATGAAAATGTATGATGAAAAAAAAAAAAAAGATGCAGAAACCAATGAATCAAATCAAATCAAATCAAATCAAATCAAATATGTGATTCAATACCTGTTGAATAGCATATCAAGATAATGAGTTGCAAGTATAAGAAAACAGAAGAAATGAAAACAGGTGTCGGAATTTTAGTTCATCAGGTGTACATCTTTAGGTAAATGTGACTTTTCCCCTTCACCTCATCTACACCAAATGACTTAGTTTTCATAAAGATGTTGCCGGGTTTAAAGATTCGTTAGACAAGAGCTAGAAAGGTCTTTCCGATTTCATAGTTTGTGTGGAGGTGTTGTGGTATAGCGCATCAGACACAATATTCTTGGATCGCTGGGTATGGAGTTTGACAAATATGAGGGCTATATATTAAAGAAGCCATTATTATCATACATACAGCGGGATATCTGTTGCAGGGATGAGCTATGCAAACATGCAGTGTAGATTTCTGTGAGAGAGTCTTGAAGAGAGGGTGAAGTACTTCACAGGTGAACTGGACTCCACGAAAGTTGCTTGATGACAACGCCCAGAGTTGAAGATGACGCGTAGGGAAAGCAACCACGCCCTCTGTGATGCGGAAACCTCTGGATGTATTTGGAAGAAAGTTCCTGTGACGAAATGTACCTTGAAAATGCAAGAAGGGTAAAAAATGAAGACAAAATACTACCAAACACAAATCAAGTTTTAAATATTGATCTAAAACCACATACATGCACGCACAAAATTAATGGTAATTTGCACCTTTATTGAAGAAACGTGTTGAACATTTATTTACTGTATCTTGACTTATCAAAATTGGTGAATAATTTGAAAGGTCGAGGTGTTTGAAAGGTCACGCTATATTATGTAAATTCAGGAAACAAAGAAGACCACGTACAAAGTTGAAAACAATAATTATAGGCCTACCTGGTCCTAACCTGGTGTACAGGCCAACATGTAAGTCTTCTTGATCTGGTTCCGGATGGATAAAGTGTGGAACAGCTACAGTCGCAGGTTTGAGAAGTTCTTGAGTGAAAGAACATTCAATGACTGGAGTAATGAGAACATCTTCATCCTTAAGGGGAATCTTAGATGAACAACGACTAGGTACGCTAATAGTGGCCACAGATCTCATCCCTTTTGGGATTGCTCCTGCAGGGATGGATACTCGGATGTCTAGTAAACCTAGCTTCAGCTCTCCACCGTCGTGGTCAATGATGCCATGAGAGAAGGGGTTCAGGAAGCCTGGGTGGCGTTCCATTTCTACCAATGGAAGATACAAAGAAAGATACAGTTAACATATATGGGACATGTTCAGTTTATCTACAGGTTTTCGCGATAAGAATGACATACAGGTTCTATAACTCATTTTGTTTGTCTTTTGTTAACCACTTGCAGTATGATCCCAACTCCTTGACTAAAAACAGTTCGAACTATGAGAAGATATATGCCAGATATTTTATTCAAAAAAATAAAGAAGACCTTGATCAAAAATATGTTAACTTCAATTACCTGTTGCTATTTCGTCTGCTGCATCATTGAAACGAAAAGCTTGAGCAATTTCGAGAAGCTTTTTTCTTTTTCCTCCATGTCGTACCCATTCTTGAAGCATTTTTAGAACGATGTGTCGTATTGAGGTTGGTGGAAAGGTCACACATGTGGACATGACCTGCATGACTTCAGAAGCTGCAAGATCAAGGCGTTTGGAAAAGCCTAGTAGATCTGGGGTTGTGCAAATCTTTCTGGTAATTTCTTCACGACCTTGAAACAAATAAAAAAAGAGCGAAATTTAAGCTTTGATCGCCCATTTCTCTTTTTTATTCCCCTTCTTAAGCTGGACTAAAAATTCTTATAATTACATATATAGTAGTTAAAAGTCTCCATCATCCTGTTCATCTCCTAATATTGTATCTCAAAAAATCATATACCATATCCCATTTGTTTTCTACCATGACTTATCGTGATTGGGAAAAGACATTATCAAAGTAGGGCTTAACATTTGATTGTATCAAACCTGCATTGCAATCCTCGATGTTGTAATCTTTAAGAAGCTTTGTCATCAGTACTTTCTTTTTTTGGCTTCCTTGGCTTCCTGCACGTTTGCACCGCTTGTTGAGGAGTTGCCATGCTAGTCTGTTAATTGCGGCAGAATCGGAAGGTGCAACGTATCCAACAATGACCTTATCATCCAGACGAAGGGCTTTCCCCAGTTCCCATGCCATAGACAGAGAGTTCACCGGAAGAGCAACGCTGCATTGTTCGCCCATACTCGGTGAACCTCCGAATAGGTCGATGTCTTCACCACTTTCATCCTGATCTATGGTTTCTGAAGTGGAATATATCATACATCTACAATCAATTCTGTCGTAATGGTCACTTCTCTATAAAGGCAACATTGCGATAATAGCCATGCATATTGTATCCCCCTCTATCAAGAAAGGTATGTTATAGAAGCTGTCTAGAAAGGCCACCTACCTACAGTATGTTCATTTTTCTGCTTCCCTCGGGTGGCCCTTATATACAAGCTTAACTGTATATAACTATATAGATATAGATAGGCTTAAGTTATCATAGACACTAGCATCTTGACACAAGGGTGGCGATCCCGGGGGGGGGGGGGGGACACGTCCCCCTCAATTTTTTTAGGGGGGGGGGATCGTCCCCCTCAAAATTTGAAAAAGTGTCCCCCAAAAATGTATAGCAAATACTGATTAAAGACAGCAAAACACTTTTAGGCTCTGGAGGGCCCAAGAGTGCAGCGTTTAGACAAGTAAATATGCAAAAAGTTTCTCACTCGGTAGCTACGCTCCCTCGCATGATGTCCTTCAAAATGTACAAGTAAATACCGAGAAAATTGAAGTGTGAAAAAGTATATTGCTTGTTTTATACTATAGTTTTGCTAAGGAATGTAATTCTTTAATACCACATAACTTCAAAAACCTGTGAGGGGTAGTCACCTCCGTCACCTTCACCCCTCTCATTCAATATGCTCCCTCGCACTTGCGTACTGATGGGGGGGGGGGGGGCTTTGGGGGCAGTTCCCCCAAAATGAAATTCAAATGTGTTTTATTACTGATTCGATACCAGAGATTTACAAATGTTGTTGATATGGCATGATTTTTCGCTGAGCTTTGGGGGACTTTGCCCCCTGGACCCTTACAAGGGCCCTAAGGCGAGCCCCTGGTTGCTCATCTGACCGTAATTAAATGCCTAAAACGCCTGAGCTTTCGGGTGCTCCGCCTCCAGGATGTTCATCTGACCTTAATAAATGCCTAAAATTCCTGAGCTTCATGAGGCTCCGCCCAATTTACGCTCCACTTTTCTTTGCTTTGCTCTACCTGATCGTAAAAACTTTAGCCCCCCCCCCCCCCACTTTGAAAAACGTTCCCAGGGCCTGCGTAACATGTAAGAGTGGTAGCGATGCGGATTTTCGTCTGCCCCCCCCAAACGTTTTTGCTCATTACGCCACTGCTCCCTTGTCCCTCACATTTCGCCCCCCCGGTCATAAAAAGAAACCGCCGCCCCTGCTTGACAAAACCTTATGCGGCCACTGTACTAGGCAATCCTTAGAACTAATGTGGCATACCTGAATCCGGATTTTCGATGTCCTCCATATCTTCAAGCTCTACAGACTTATTTTGCTCTGTTCTTTGTTCAGGCGGTGACGTAGAATTCACTTCAAATCCTTGAGAAGCCTCTTCTTCTTCTTTGTCTACAAGAAACAAAGTATTGAGCCATTACGGAGACCGAATGGTATAGTATGGTAAATGGAATATATTTTTTTTTTAGTCACTCATATGACCTGTCCAATGGTTGCTCGTCTTACTTAGATGGATTAGAAATTTTCAAAATAGAACAAGAGAATAATGTCGAATTTTGATATGTCTTGTATACATGTACTTTATGTTGCAGAAAACAGTTACAAAACCCCAACAAATCAAATGAATGAACTCGATATATAAGTAAAATGACTAAACATTGTCATGTACATTTATATGGCAATAAAATATCTATTCTAAAACATAATGATACACATGAACGATTTTGTTTTAATGTTGCACTTGAGTCTTGAGAACAGTAGAAGAATAAAGTTGCATAAGTTTGATACCCTCGGTTTTCTCTGCTTTCGATGCGTCCTGCAGAGACTTCCAAATCAGATTCAATGTCTGCTTTGCTTTAGGACCTGAAGTCTGTGATGCTTTCCAACTTGAGAGCATTTGGATGTTAGCGTCTTTCCTATTGTAATATGTCCGATGTTCGATGTGTTTTAACTCTGTCTTGCTGAATCCCAACTTCTCGCCAATCTCATAGAACTTCTTTTTTGATGCGATCTGACGGCCCACAGCAAGCAGTGTATTGTCAGGAATTTCTTGATCTGTATCTATTCAGCAGATAAAATTCAAGTCACAAAACTAATAAGAACTGGTGGGGGACGCTTCTTATTCAGAACATTCTAATGAGTGTATCAAGATTTCGGTATGTGACTGTGTGGGTGTGTTTCTATTTCTGTCTTTTTTCTCTATCTGCGGGCTCGATTGTGGTAATAATGCGTGAAATATCTGATATGAAGGGTATTATAATTGGTTCTAGGACAATTACCCTCTGGGCAATCACCCCTGAAAAGTTACCCCCGGAAAACTACCCCCAAGAACAATTACCCCCCGGAAAATTACCTCCCCCCTGGAGAATTACCCCCCCCCCAGAACAATTACCCTCAAGGACAATAACTCCCGGAAAATTACCCCCGGAGAATTACCCCCGAGGACAAATACCTCCCGAGGACAATTAGCCCCTTAGGACAATTACCCTGAGAACAACTACCACCCGTGGACAATCAGGATTCAAAAGCAAAAGACGATCTGACACATTGAGAGATGGCTACGAGCCCATAAGATCCCCTGCAATAATCCATATTCGTTGAAATACTATAGCACGTTATCTTCCTCATTACTACACATTTCCCTTCAATTATAAAGTATGCAACGCCAGTGCGGTTGCTGTTTTCCACGAAGGATGTAAGTTTGAGGTAAATTGTCCAGCGCTTCTGAAAATGCATAGAAATACATTTCTCTGGAGCTGCGTTATTTCAATTTGTGTTACTCACGGTACCCTCTTAACCCGTTGACTACTGAATTCTTTCATTGCCATAGGCTTAATACATAGGCCACCAGGTTCCAGTAAGCAAAGGGTTAAGAAATGAAAAGTTTCTCCCAAATCCCAGAGTCTTCATAGACTATTTATTTTGGCTCTCGTCGAGTGCTATGTTCACACGTATGGGCACATTTAAGAATAAAAAAGGAGAAGACATTTTCAAACTGGGAAAAAATTAGTTTGTAATCAAAACCTAAGAAACGATTTAAAGATACTATATCCCTTTTGCAGCCAACATCAAATTATGTAGGACTTTGCAGGAATGGTGAATATGTTATGTAGTCCTATCTGTGAAATTTAATAGCAGTATCCTAATATTCAAATTAAGCAAGGAAACCCGTTTACTTGCTAGACTTCACTGTCAAACACTATTGAGTGACTGACTGTCCTTTTTTCTTCTTTGGTAATAACATACATAAAATGAGTTGTAAAGCCACCCCTACCCCCTTTTTTTTGGGGGGGGGGGGGAGGTTTAACATTAGTATTATCTTTCAAATGCTGTTGAAATTTAACTTTTCATTTTTGGCCTGCAAATGGGACATAGTACCTTTAAAGTACTGTATGCGGGCACCTTGTCGCCGAATGAACATGAATAAAAAGTTATGTATTCGGTCATGACCTTAATACAAGAATATGAGGATATTCGGGCCTCTCGTTGCCCTTATTTATCATGTTTTTAAACATAATGAATGTGGTAACAATGTAATCTCGGAATAAAACATATAATATATACTAGGGCGCCTTGCTGTCAAAATATTGTCAGCGAGCGAGGAAGGAAGACACTTTATTATCTTTTAAATTGTATGTTCTCACGTTATTACATACTCTAACTGTTTCCGATATTTATTTTTCACAAAATCAACGTTTTCCAAATGTAACTAACATTATCTTGCGGCACCCCGGGTGAAAAACGCTGCGAACGTACAAGAAAACATATTATACTTCAGCATAATTACAAACATATATAGATAACGTGGAGAAAACCTAAATTTCGGAGCATGGATGAGGGCCCATTAAATAAGCAAATACAAACACACGATCAGCTGATTATAAAAGTTACAGAGGATGCATAAATGATATCTTACATCCTAATTTCTTTGTTGTGCTATTGTTGGTGAGAGTGGGTGGGAGGGGGGGGGGGCTGCTTACTCATCTGCGCGCAGTGTATTGTTAAATTTCTAAGAAATATAATTTCTGTTCTTTACTCGGTAACAAAACTACGGGGGAATTGGGCAACTACCTCCCCCCCCCCCCCACCCCCACATCGAATTGAATAATTTGAAAAGACTGAAATGAACTTCATAAATACAAACAAATGAAAGTTCATGCAATTTTCTGTAAATATCAATTTGGAGAGAAGCTCGCATTATACGTCATAGTGTTTAAATACAAATTCCTCGGGGGTGATTGTCATTGGTGGTATATTTGCTCTCGGGGGGGGGGGGGGGTAGTTCTCCTCGGGGGTAATTGTCTTCGGGATAGTTGTCCTCGGGGGTATTTGTCCTCAGGGGTGGGTGGTAATTGTCCTCGGGGGTAGTTGTCCTCGGGGGGTAATTCTCCGGGGGCGGGGGTAATTTTCCGGGGGGTCATTGTCCTCGAGGTGTAATTGTCCTCGGGGGGTTATTCTCCTGGGTTATTTTTCCGGGGTGGGGGTAATTGTCCTTGGGGGGGGGGGGGGGGGGGGCTAGTTTTCCGGGGGTGATTGCCCAGGGGGTAATTGTCCTGATACATTATGATTGGCGGCCAGAACGGATATGCCTATAATAAATAGTGAGCTAGTTGCAGGAGGCAGGGATGAGTTGAAAGTACTACTGAATGATGTAGTCATCGAATGTGAACAACTGGGACTGTCCCTCAATCAGAAGAAGACAGAATGTTTGATAGTTTCCAAGAAGAAAGATGCATCCAGATGTAATATTCACATGCATGGTGAAGAGATAAAACAAATAGAACAAAACTCATGCAACTGCATGTCATGTATGCCTCCGGACAAAACTCAGTTAATGAAATGAATGGAATTATTCTTGAAATGTCAAGATAAAAAATAAAAAGTCTATAGTTACATGTCAACTAATGACTGATATCTGACCTTTGACCCACATAATTCGAACATAATCAGATCGTCTTCCTATGGTGATGCATATCGTTACGAAGTTCAAGGTTTATACGAGTAGTTCTTGAGATATCGCAATAACGAGGCTAATACACTCAAACTGCTTTAGTGACCACCTGTCTGCAAAGACCACATTGTTTTGTTTCTCATGAAAATGGTTTCTCATTGAAACATGTACTAAATGAACTTTTCTACAAAGACCACTTTTTGTGGTTCCCTTTGGCGTTTGCTATAGACAGGTTTGACAGTACCGGTAACTTCAGAGATTGTCCCCCTATGAACTTTGACCTGTGACCTACCTACTCCAGAATCTAATCCGATTGTCTTTCTATGAAAATACACATTGTCACCAAGTTGGAAATGTGTACCTTCAGTACTTGAGATATCGTGATAACGAGGATAATACTTGAGTCTTGAAATTTCATAAATTTACCTCTGTGACCTTTGGCCTTTGACCTACATACCGTTACAATATTTTTCCTATGATGAAACAAACTGTCACCAAGGTTGAGGTTAATACCTCTCATACCGTAACCATGTTTATATATTGCTAGAGCAAGGCTAAAACCTTTAATATTATAAATTCACATTCTGTGGTCCTAGACCTTCTTACCATAGGTCTAATGAGACTGTCTTCATGTGTTGATTCATACTATCAACAAATTTGAGGGTATATATATTTGAGGATAAAACCAGTAATTTCAGGAATTGTTTTCTTATGATGAAACAAACTGTCAAAACGTTTGAAATTCATACCTAAAATGGTTTTTGAGATATCGGGAAAGGAAGGCTAATGCCTTTAAGTTCAAATTGAACTCCGCGACTTTTGACTTTTGACATGTTTACCCAAAATCTGAACAGATCATCTTCCTATGGCGATACATATTATCATCAAGTTTTAAGTTCATATCTCAAGTGGTTCTCAAGATATAGAGATAACGTGAATGTGATATGGACGTATAATCGTTATTGCGATATCTCAAGAGCCAGGGTGTTCGCTTGTATCATCGTTGGAAGACAACCCGAAATCATAAAGGTTGCATGCAAATTCTGCTAGCTGGTAGGTTTGATTCCCTCAGATGGGAGGAGTGATGCAGAAGTAATGAAATGAATTACAGTTGCAAAGAAGTCATTTACCAAAATGGGACATATTTGTGCTACGAAATGACCTGCTATGACCACTTAAATATACGTACTTAAGCGCTGTTTACGCTTTATTCTTCTGTACGGCTGCGAGAGCTGGACGTTAAATACAACAGAATCCAACCAGCCGAACTGTGGTTCTTAAAATGGAAATTCAAAGAAAATTACAAATATGTCAACTAATGTATCACTAGTAACTCGTAAGCTAACAGATGGCCATCGTACAAGTTTTAGGTCAATTACATATACGAGAGATTCGCTAAAAAAGTAACGATGTTTCAATGACGTCACAATATGGACCAATACTGCCCAAGCAGACGACATCCCATAAAGAATGAACATAATTGCAAAGCTATTTTTTGTCAAATTATAATGAGTTTATTGTATATAAATGTAATGGCATTTCAAACCATTCAAAGGGGGATATGAAACCGATTCTAATAACTACAATCTTTTGTTTAATTAACAATCAAAGAAACCTGACTTTCAAATTGAAAACCCCCCGGAATGATATTGAGGACGGCATTTGTTCCCTCTTGAAACGCCGAACATACCGCGGTGTGTGCAGCTGAATATACAATGGCGTCTTATTTTGTTTACAAGCGACAGATTCCTTTAGTTTTGTATCGCTGCATTTTTCATCAAAATAAAACCATGCGCGGGGTTTAGAGTGAGGCAATAGATTAAACATTGAACCTGACGGTAGTGAAGTAAGAGAAAGAACTCAAGATAAAATACACGCACTGAAAATGTGTAAGATGTCATGGGACATCGTCTGCTTGTGCAAATCATGTCCGTACTGTGATGTCACACATCTTAGCAGCGTTCGGAAAGCTCTTCAGGTGCTATGCCGGGACTATATTTAAGCGTTTTGTAATTTATAATAATCCTTACTTCGCATGTTTCCAAGCACTGAAGCACTGTTGGTAGGATTTAGAAAAACAGAGACTTTCTTTTACTCAATATTTTTCAGTGTTTTACAGGCTAGTAATTTTCTTTAAAACGGACATTAGCTAGCTTGACAAAAAGACTCTTTATTCAAACGTCAAACCTGAGATATTCATTTCTTCTGCTGGTGAATGTAAAGATTCCGTGATCGACAGAAATGTATCCTTTGCTGCTTGGCCAGACGGTTGTCTCTTTCTCCATTTCACCAGCATGTCATAGATGGCCTGCTCTCTGTCACGGTACCGCCTGTATTCTATGTTATCCAGTTCTTGTATGGTGAAACCAAGAGCTACTCCCAAATCATAGAACTGGTCTACTGACATTGTTTGGGCTATTGTAAGGACATCAATGTCCGGCAGATCACTTTTCAAGACCTCTTCCGCTGCCCTGTAAGACAAGGTCAAGACGTTCTCACAAATTGCTTCATTTACCTATAACTTTAAAATGATGGTTAAATGGATTAAACAACAGCTCGACAGCAATGACCCTTTTCAAGCCATTTCTTGATATTTGCTATACATCATAGACACATGAAATGATCAAACGACAAATGTCTCAAAGACAAAGGCTCCGTGGTCAATGTGTATCACTTAATATATGAATGTCTAACTTCAAATCAAGGCCAAATGTTAAATCCATTATGATCCGTAAACCAAACCTAACATTCGATTGCCTGCCTGGCCCTATACATATCTTTAAGGAATAAGAGCCTGGAATCAGAGAATTATCACGAAATCAATTTTAGATCGCATTTGCAACGTAAACATAATGAGTTGGGAAAAATATATGTTTTCTCTTCTTTCACGTGATCTAATTGAATTTATAATTATTTTGTTTAAGTCCTGAACTGAAAAACGAAATCTGCAGTAATTGTTTGATCTAATCCACAAGTATTAGAAAGTATAAAGTTTTATTTCGACTTAGTTGATATAAATGTAGCTTTTTTAAAACAGCTTTATTATCAATGACTTCTTATTTGAAACTTACCACAAAAATGACGGGGGCTCAGAACAAAAGCGGTACCCCTGTCCATCTATGATTTTTTTTTTATTGAAGAGAAAATACATAATTTACTTATGGTTTTTGTATAACTATTGTGATTGTTTATTTTCACACAGTTTGCTGAATCTTTTGTGACAAGTTAAAGCTTATAGAAAAGTGTATATACAATAGTCACGTGATAATGAGCATTATAAGAAGGCGAATATTTAATATACCCACATTTCGAATATCATGACGAACTCACAAAATAATCTAATTAAATAAAAGTAAATCCCATTCCGAACTGTAATATAGCAAAGAGATACTATACCTGTGTATCTGATGATGAAAGCAATGGATCGAGACACCTCTAGCCTTCCCGCCTGTGTGATCGTAATGGTAATCTCTGGGTTGTCTACATCGTCCTCACTAGGAGTCACGGGCAGCGTAATGCTGTGGCTCATCTTGCCATAAACATCTTTTAAGGAGAGAACCTGTATTTCGGAAAAAAGAAAAAATAACAATATTAAATTTCAAACTATGTTATTACCAGAAAAATTAAAATAAAATAAAGATGTGTTATTGTTTTACAGTATATTTTGTTACCAACACGATCACAACCATTTTCGATAAATCAGCTCAAGGGCTATACCCTACGGTATTTCCAATATAAATCATGTTCAATGTTATATTGAGGGCGCTACTGGGTTGCTTGCCGCCACTAGCGATATGTCGCCGGAATAAAACAAGGGTAAATTTATCGCTAACAGCCGTGATTTTCACTTGCTTTATAATGAATTGTGTCATGTGTACTTGTGTGATCATTTTGAAACGGGATTTATGCAACATTAAAGAATGGCAGCTCGTAAAATATGGTAACAACGCCATTTTCTTGAACTCTAAAAGGTCGCTCGACCCTGACTTAGAAAGGTCACCTAAATTGCTCCGGATCATCAATAGAACAACGTAACCGCTACGCATAACTTAGTCTATGAATTAGTTCTACAAATTACGTAAGCAGTCTAGGATACCGTGGCCTAGTGATGTGAAGTTATTTGCTATTAAAGGAGTGTGGTATATTCCTAGTCTCGCTTGATTTGCCAACTTAGTGTTCGCATTACGAGTCGAAACGACCCCTCCACTAACAACCAATGCAACTCGTTCAAACATTGTAATTATACAAACTTCATTTAATAAAAGCAAACACCAAGAACGTTTGATTTCCCTCGAGCAATATGAGATCGCTATCTAACATGGAGGATGAATTTTACACAATCATCTTTGAGAGCAATATTGACGTCTGTGCCCTCTGTGAAACATGATTGACCCCGGAAACAGTTGATTATTTCGATGTAAATGGCTTCAGCCACCTTCACAACTGCAGAAGAGGAGATGGCGTATCCATATAAATAAATGAATACATGTAACACAGGCCCGTACCTGACATACATGTTTATGGAGACATCCTGCAGTTGTCTGAGGACAGATTCGGCCGTGTCGGCTGACACGTGAGATATCAAATATGTTTGTGGCGTCAGTCTACTTCCCACCAAATAGTGTCATCGAGCTAGAACTGGCCAACCATCTCATTAGCTCAGTAAACCAGTTAAGCTCCCATCACACCAAACTAGTTCTCGGTACGTTCTGAAACCGTCCTAGAAAATCGGGTTGTGGTCGGGGTAGAAGGTGTAATGTCTAAAATACGATCCTAGTTTGTTCATAAGCCGTCCTAAATACGTCCATGTTGTCTGTACCCCGTATACTGTCAGTTCTTATCAAGTTCAGGTCGGGTAAATTTGCCATTTCCAGGCTGCCCAGGCCAGTCCGTAGTCAGTGTAAAACCGTTATTAACTAGTTCTACCTCGTTCCCAATACGACCAATCCTATTCTATCTAGTTCAGAGACGGTTTAGCGCGTCCTCATATCGTTCTTAGTGCGTTCGAACGCGCTCCTAGAGCGTGTGCAATCACGTCCTGGCTCAAGGGTTATCAAGCGTTGCAACATTACGTGGTCGAGCATTAATTAGCAGTAGTATAATTGAAAGGAAATGAGGAAGGGCAAGAACGCGATGGGGTTTATAGCCCCCGAGCGTATATGGGCGCGTATGAACGCACTAAGAACGATATGAGGACAAATTGAACTGTCCCTGCACGGGTTTTCGAGATACAAACTAGTTAGAACAAGTTGCGACCTAGTTCGAATGGTTTGGATGGACGTATTGGAAAGGAAGTAGAACTATTTTTTTTAATGGTTACTACTGATTACGAACGGGCTTCGACTGATAGGAAATGGCAGGTGTACCCGATATGGACTTGATATAAACCGACTGTGGACGGGATACAGCCGAGATGGACGTATTAAGGACTGTTAATGAATGATGTAGGATCTATAGTTCTCACTACGTTTTGGAACCGTTTTAGAAAATCGTAAAACGGGTAGTGGACGGGGCAAATTGTGTTAATAATGTCTATAATACGATCCTACTTCGTAGTAGGTTTAAACCAGTTCGTAGTCGGTTTAAACCCATTATTAACTAGTTCCACCTCGTTCCCAATACGTCCAAACCCATTCTAACTAGTTCACCACTAGTTTTCAACCCGACCACCCCGTTCGGAGACAGTTCAACTCGCCCTCATCTCGTTCTTAGTGAGTTCGAACGCGCTCCTAGAGCGTGTGCAATCCCGTCCTAGCTCGGGAGCTATAAAAACCCAGCGCGTTCTCGCCATTCCTCATTCCCGTTTAACTTCAACGCTTCAAACCTGGCAGATCATGACATTCAAGTGAAGCCTCCATCACACCAATCTATTTCTCACTACGTCTTCGAAAATGTTGCCAAACGGGCTCAAACTGTGTGCGAACGGAGTGAACGAATTAGCAACTATTTATGATCTTTTTAAGAACTTCATGGACGGGCTCAGACTAGCTTGGACGGGAAGGGTGCTCTAGAACTTTGAGCATTTTCAAAATTGTCCCCGTCCTGCAATAAGACGGAGTGACAACGTACATAAAACTAGATGGACCTACTACGAACATTATTGACGTACTACGAACGGAATTGTCGTACTTCGATCCTACTAGGAACGTGTTACAACTTGATGTGGTCGAGCATCAATTAGCAAGAACGCGCTGGGTTTTATAGCCTCGAACCAGGACGGGATTGCACACGCACGATAGGAGCGCGTTCGAACGCACAAAGAACGAGATGAGGACGAGTTGAACTGTCTCTGAACGGGTTGGTTAAGTTATAAACTAGTTAGAACAAGTTGCGAACTAGTAAGAGAGGTTTGGACTGCTTGGAAATGTCAAATTTACCCGATCTGAACTGAATATGAACTGACTGTGGAAGAGAACAGACGAGTTGTACGTATTGGGGACTGTTAATGAACGAACTAGGATCGTATTATAGACATTAGTCCAGGCAGAGCCCGTCCATGAAGTCCTTAAACAGATCGTAAACAGTTGCTGTTAAGTTCAACACCATTCGCACACAGTGATTCTGACCTGTCTTTTGTTGTAAGGAAATGGTGGGTGAATCCACACATTCCTGTTAAAAGCAGTTTGAAGTTCTGTAGTAAACCAATATTGTAGTATAGTAATACTACAGCAAGTTTTCAACTGAGTACCTTATACTTTCTGGCGATATTGAGCCTAACCCAGGACCACAGAGTCTCGATGGTCATAACTTTGATCATGATCATGTTCATACATCTCAATATACTGATTATGCACCGTCAAGTCGTATTTGCTATGATTTAAATGCTCACTATCAGTTGAACAGACAGCCTTACCAGCTGCTATCTCAGCCTGTGTGGACCAGGGTTTGTGAGCTTGGTATCGGTCGCCGACGTCAAACTCACCGCGGATGTAAGCCCCGTAAGCGTAGGGTCCCAAGGTCAAAATACTCTGCACCGATTTCTGTGCCATCCACTGGTCTCCAACTTGGCCTACGGAATGCACGATCCTTGACCAATGAAACACATGCAGTTACCGATTTAGTTGTAGACAATAACTTTGACATATTAGTCATAACTGAGTCAAGGCTATCTGGGGATAGAAACAGGGACTGTCACACTTTGGCCGATATAAATTTATGCTTGCCTAATTATGATTTTATTCACCGACCCCGTAAGTCTTCTCGGGGTGGTGGCATTTTTGTCCTTTATGGATCCACAGCTCGTTGTACTGTAAATTCCCATGATGATTTTTCTTCCTTTGAATTACTTGATTTAATAATCAACCTTACCTTATCCTCTGCTGCTAGATTGTACTGTATTTATCGTCCTCCCTCCACAAGTAACATTGTCTCTAACAGCACCTTTCTGGAGGAGTTTTTAACTCTTCTTGAAGGTGCTGGTGTAAACAATCACTTTCCTCTACTCTTAGGTGATTTTAATGTACATGTTGACGATCGCAATGATAATTTTGCAAAATCCTTCATGTGCGGAGTTGACTCTTTAGGGTTTAAGCAGCATGTCCATGAACCTACACATCGAGCAGGCCATACCCTTGACCTAGTATTCACTAGGGATTCAGACGACATCGACCATGTAAAGCTGGTGTCTTCACTCCCTTCTGATCATTCTGAAGTTGTTGCTACAGTTAGCCTCACTAGGCCACAGAACCCGAAGAAGGAAGTGAGCTTCAGAAAATTTCAAAGCATCGATATGGACTCTCTACGCAACGACATTAAACTGATCTTCCATCCACTTCCTGAACATATATGTCCCTCTAAATCTGCAGATCAATACAACTCATTTTTGGGTACTTTGATTGATAGGCATGCTTCTCTTCAAGTTAAAACCGTCACGATTAGACCTAAAGCGCCTTGGTTTACCGAAGACGTGCATGAGGCAAAGAGACGAAGGCGCCGGGCGGAACGCTGTATGATCAAGTCAGGGCTTTGTGTTGACAGGGAACAGTATCGTCGATAATGCGATTCTTACTACGAATGCATCTACAACGCTAGGTCAACGTAACTCAAGAATCTTATTGCAGATGCTGACACCAAACAACTGTTCAGCATCGTAAAGTTATTCTCATCACCAAATAAATCATCGATTATTCCGGATCACTCATCTGACAGTGAACTCGCCAACAGGTTTGCTAGGTTCTTCAGCGAAAAGGTATCCAATGTTGCATCTTCCTTAACCGACTCAGTTCCGGTGTCAGCAATTTCATATTGCGCTCTTCCATCTGATCATGTACTTTCCCAATTCCGTCTTGTATCTGAGTCAGAAGTCAGGAAGCTCATCAAATCACTACCATATAAACACTGTAAAGGGGATCCAATTCCAACGTGGCTCTTGAAGGACACCCTTGACGAACTCATCCCTGTCATTACCAAGATGTTTAATCTCTCCTTGTCCTCTGGCCATGTCCCGGAATCATTTAAAACGTCTCTACTCATTCCTCTTCTCAAGAAGCCGAACCTTGATCCGAATGGACTGAACAACTACAGGCCTATTGCAAATCTACCTTTCCTAGATAAAGTCCTTCAGAGGATTGTGGCTGCTCAGCTGAAGGCCCACCTCGAGAGAATTGACATGCTTCCTGTCAATCAATCTGCTTACCGGAACCACCATTCAACAGAAACTGCTTCGGTTAAAGTCTTAAACGATCTTCTCCTGGCCATAGACAAGGGTAATGAAGTTGTGCTCATCCTCTTTGATTACACGGCTGCATTTGATACCATCGACCACACCCTGTTACTTCATCGCCTGGAAAATGATTTTTTTTTTATCACCGGAACTGTTCTTGATTGGATACGCTCATATCTCCACAATCGCAGTCAATGTGTGATCATCAACGACACGCCTTCTGCACTATTTCCACTGATCTGCGGCGTTCCTCAAGGTTCCGTAATCGGCCCACTTCTCTTTGCTCTCTACACCAGCCCACTGTCTAAGGTCATTAATTCTCACTAGGGGATTTATCATGCGATGTACGCTGACGACACTCAGATTTATATAACTCTTAAGCCTAACGGGAAGGATGATGCGACTCGGAAACTTAGCAGTTGCCTTGAAGATATTAGGTTCTGGTCTTCTAACGATAGACTTTGCCTTAATGATCGAAAATCTGAAATGATCCACATTACTTCCAAATTCAGAAACACCGATTCCTTCCCCGACTTGGTTACCGGAGATGGTTCACTGAAGGGTAGTGAATACGTTCGAGACCTTGGTGTTTCAATCGACAAAAATCTTACATTTCAGCAGCATATTAAAAATGTTTGTAAATCTGCATCTTTTGGAATCTTCAAAATTGGGAAAATTAGAAAACTACTTGACCGACCCACAACTGCAAAATTAACCCATGCTTTCATATCCTCCCATCTTGATTATTGTAATTCAATTTTGTCTGGCCTTCCTCATTCATACTTACTTCCACTCTAAAAAATTCAGAATACTGCTGCAAGGCTTGTTACTCTCTCGAGAAAATTTGAGCACATAACCCAAATATTGCGTTCTCTCCATTGGCTTCCCATAAACCATCGTACAACATTTAAAGTTCTTCTTCTGACATACAAAATTCTCCATGGCCAAGCCCCTTAATGTCTTTCAGAATTGATTTCATTACGTTTTTCTAGTTCTTTAAGACCTCTTCGATCATCATCAACCTTGCAGTTAACCCTTGGACCTCGTTCTGTTACAAAATATGGCGATCGAGCTTTTTCAGTTAATGCCCCTATCCTTTGGAATAAATTACCAGCGCATATTCATAATACTCATTCTCTTGACCAGTTAAGTCCTTACTGAAAACGCACATTTTTAATTCATGAATGCTATTATGCAGTTGTGAGTCGGTCAAAGGAGGTGCACACCATCTTATTCTTTGTTTGTTTGATATTTTGTTTGATCTCATGTTTGACCTTATGTTTGATCTCATTTTTATTTTTGTTATTATATATGCATGATTTATTGAATAAAGAACATATTTATATTTTTTGTGTTTATTACAAGTTTTAGTTGGTAATTTTAATTCAGACAAAAGTGCGCTTAGAAACACCTGTATTAAGCTCCTAATAAATGTTATATTATTATTATTATTATTATTATTATTATCATAATAGAGCCTTTGCTAGGGAAAAATAAAACGTTATATATGTGCTACGGATTATTATATATAAGATACATCACATCAATGCTTGCAAATGTTGATCACCGTGCTTTCAACTTGGACGCCTTCACGATGACACGTCACCGTCACATCACCAGACTTAGATTCAACACTGAAGGGAACAGAGCGATGGTTCTTACGGTAAGACTGTTGCTTCTTCTCTTCTTCTATATTCTATTTCAAAAGAAGAGACAAATTAACATCGACACACATTAGTGCGAAAACGCATTTTCCTTTCAGTGATTTCAAACCTCGACAGAAAACTAATAAATAGTAAATCACTCAGAATGAAGTGGTTCTATATACGTGATTCTTGGTATTGAGCAATCACTGTTCTTAAAAGATTTATGATTCTATAGAAAAATTTGCAGGGTCTATTAGTATCAATTATTTTTCTTTAAACAATGCTTAGGTGTTCATAGTGGCATAAAAGTTCGTTTAAGATCTCTGCAGTTTTTGGGGAAAATGTACTATTTCATGACAGTAATTGATTTGCTTTGAGTACATAAATGTAGCCTGATATGTCTTTGTCTTGATACTATGGCTTAGTAAAGCTGTCATTTACAAATGTCTTTTGTTTCCCGTTCAATCTATTAAAGGAAAAGCGAATATAACTACAATGTTTCTTTAATATCCTATGTGACGTATTAAAATTGAGGAAATTGGTTGTCACTTTCCTAAAAACATACCTAAACTCAATCATTGGAAGTTATGGAAAAGTTGTTTGCCCCTCTTAACCATAAAGAGGAATGATTTTCTATATGAATGTTTCTACGTAGCTTTTGAAAAACATGGACGATTGAATAATTAATTGGGTTCAAAATTAAAATAACATATATTCCAAGGCATGTCAATATTATGGTTTATTATTTGCAACATTTTTCCAAGATTGTTTAATTGATTTGAAACGAATGACCATTACTATGAATTCTCAATAGTTTCATGAAAAATTTGATTCATCAAGTTGCATTAAGACTGGCTAAGAATAACGGACTTATCACCAACCTTTTCCATCCCAGGTAGATCCGCGTGCATCTGAAGGTGAATCTCAAATCGTTGCTCTCTCTGTATACTGTCTGGGATGTAGGGGGTGCACATAAGTTGGTGTCGGATCACCCGTTGTTCAAAAGGAAGAAGAACCCACCACTCAGCACAGTGACCAATGTATAGCTCAAGGTGTCTCTTGTACACTCTGCAGTATGGTGGTTCATCTGGTGAGTTGGATGATATCTTTCTTGATGTTACTGGTAGATCTGGTGCGAATGGGTTAAGCAAGGCACTTGTTGTTTATTTTATTTATTTCATTTATTTATTTACCACGTGTGGGATGGGATACCCTTAACAGCACGAGTGCTGTTATTCACGAGGGTCCTCTCACATTAAAAGCGAGATTAAATAATGTGATTGGTAAATGTTATTTCGCTATGGAGCCGATTTGACCTTAAATGTAAAGACCAGTATTGGAAACGCCCCAATTTCAAAAAATGAAATGGAAGCTCTCATTACCAATCATGTGAAAGAATATGTTTTGACTAATACATGATGATAAAAAATTTGCCGGGAAACCGCCTACTAATTCATATATTTGGTAAATTTGTTTCTCTCATGGACTGTGAGAGATATAG
The DNA here is from genome assembly GCF_000002235.5 of Strongylocentrotus purpuratus. NCBI lineage: Eukaryota > Metazoa > Echinodermata > Echinoidea > Camarodonta > Strongylocentrotidae > Strongylocentrotus > Strongylocentrotus purpuratus. Next base: position 11,956,130 of record NW_022145597.1, on the reverse strand, counting down.
GGTAGTCCCATATACATCTTTCTGTGTATAGTGCTTGTAACTTTACGAAGAATGGGCCAATTTTCTTATCATTTTGATGATTCCAGAACCTCGCAGATGCTAGATGCTAGATGATCAGCCTTTTCTGATCGATTCCACAACGTTTCTTTTACAATGCAATCGCATGACCATAACTGGGGTTTAACTTTAAATATTTCTATCCATAGCGGGTGTCCTTGTCAAGAATAATAATTTTAAAGGTAAAAAAAAAACACATTGCAAAGCACCTCCTCCCCCTTATTAAAACCTCTTCCCCTTTTTTGAAACTTTCCACAGATACATGTTAGTTGCAAATTGTTCCTAACGACGTTTTGACACGGCGATGACAACGAGCTTAGAGCTTTAAATTACTAACCCTGGGAACGCTTTAAAAGTGTTCAAAGACCACAATTAGAATTCAATTCAAAGTTTATTCAACACTCTTCATAAAAAACCCATTTAAAACATACAAATACAGAATGGAATAATAACAAAACAAGAAATTGATAACAAATTACAATGGCAATTTATAAGAGCATTCGGGATATTTGAAAGCCTACCCCTAAAAACACATATACAGGTACAAAAGAAACAAGAACAAAAGAACTGAACAAAAAACTAAAAAAGAAAAAAACATACTAAAACATCCTATCATGTACGATCAGAGGAAAGAAAAGTGTCAACTTGCCCATGCTATTGATACTGATTATTATACTTATTTAACAGAAATTGTTTATAATTAATTTTAAAACTATATTTAAAATTATAATTCAAGATTCAAGAGTCAAGTCTTTACCAATGTACCCGATTGTGGCCTGTACTACTAGCAAAGAGGAAGAAGAATGTAATAGATTTTGAAAACAAGTTTTCACTTGGTTTGAAATGATGATGACGATCAGGGCTTCTTGTAAAGCGCCGGTGCCCACCGCATATGGGCGCTCGTGGCGCTTGCTCTACAGTAACTCCCAAATTCGACATGCTTTGCTTGGCATGCTAAAATGGGATCTAGGACCCCGTTTACAGTGAGAAAAGGGCCAGGGCCGGGCCAGGACTACTCGGCCCCGAAATTTTGTGCGTTTACAGTGCTAGGCCAGGCCGCGGCCTAAATTGTAACCTTTCAAAAGAGAGAAAAAAAAAGGAAGAAGAAAAAAAAATGTGATGGCTTCACTTTCAGCATAATGCATGAGAAATTAGTTTTTTTTTTTAAATGTATGTATAACTGTATAGCCTACACGTATACAGTATGTCACGATCATTAAGAGTAGTTGCGCGACGTGCGCGAACAAGCACTTCATAAACTTCAGAATAATTTTTCGTTATTTTGCAAGGTATTATTATAGCCTAGACGTAAAGTGCGCCAGCAATCATGTACAGTAGATGCCCGGCTCTCCCCCCCCCCCCCCCCCACTCAGTGTTATTTAGGGTACGCGTATGCTCGTTCCCTCCCTTTGAAAGCACCCCTCCCCCCTATCTCAGGACTGCCAGCATTTCTGAATCCCCCTTTCGCCGGCTTTTCGCTGGCTTTTCCTGCCTTGGAGACCCCCCCCCCCCCCCCCCCCAAAAAAAAAAAAAAAAAAAAAAAAATCCGGAACACTGCTAAATGTACCACCACCCCCCCCCCCCCCCCCCAATTTCAGGTGAGCTCTAGTCGATCGAGGGGGACTGGGGGGGGGGGGGGGCTGGGGGCAATGTTTTTACTTTTCAAAATGAATAATCCTGAATGAGCTTTCAAAGCTAGCAGGAGTTTCAGGAATTTGATCCCGGGATTCGATCAATTTTTCTATGATATTCAAGATATTTTATAACCCCCTTTTTACATTTCTCAGGAGTCCAAAGAGAGAGAGAAAAAAACCCTCCCCCCTTTTAAAGAAATCGCCGGGTGAAAAGTCAAATACACCCCCTTCCTTTTTACAATTCTCGGGCTGGATTTTGTCGCGCGAAAAAATACCCCTTTCCTGGAGATTTTAGGAACGCGCATGCGGTCCCTCCGACCCCGGAGTGTGTGTGTGTGTGTGTGTGTGTGGGGGGGGGGGGTATAGATGAAGACTGAAGTTCCAGACCTGGCGTGTTCAAGACTTACAGTGGCCGTTTGTCTCTTCAGTTATTTCAAGGTAAGCCTGTACACATTCATATTATTTTTATATTTGAGAAAGGATTTGGCTGAGGAAATTAAAGAATTCATTAGATTTAAATAATAAACACAGTACATGTATCATTATATGAATTCCAGAAACATTTTTGAGAGGTGTGAAAACTGTGAACGCATCTGATTGAGAGTGATAAATAATACGGTAACTGTTGCATTGCCCAAGTCCTACTCGGTGGTTGTCATTTGTTCACACCTAAAAATTAAGGGACAAGGGGATGATATTTAAGGGCTGCAATACATGTGATATTTGTGTAGGTCTATGAATGAATTAATTTGTTGTTTATATTGAATGAATTGAATTGAATTCAGATAAAATGGTGCAACGAATCGTCTTCTTTCTATAATATTTAAATCTAACGTCTTAGCTTTTCGCGCTTCGCGCGGGAAGGGGAAAATAAATTCAGACGAGAATTAAGAGTCGAGAACAGTACACCCAATCGTCTGCTTTCTCTAATAATTTAAGGAAACGTCAAGGCTTCCGCGCTTCGCGCGGGAAGGGGAAACTGAGTTAGTATGTGTGTGTGTGTGTGTGTGTGTTGTGTGTTTGTGCGTGCGCGATCGCGCGCGCTTGCGTAAATTAGTGTGGGCGCGCGTGTGCTCATGCTAGTATGTGATGGCTATCGCCGATCATCCCCCCTCCCACCCCTCGGTACGGATTTACGCCCCTGAACAGGGGTCAAAGTTTATTAATTCCCAATTATCCCAGCATCAAAAAATGGTATTTTCCAGAATCGAATCGACCCATTAAACGTACCCTTGACTGAATCCCATGCACGGGAAACGATGTGTGGCGTCACTAGATCAGGGTTCCCGACCAAGGAAGAGTGTGGTATTCTGATCTTAACAGGTTGGTGGAAGATCATGGCAGGAGGGTCACATCTGATTCCAAAGCAGGCCATTGATTCATCATCTTGGATGTCAACACTGGGAGGGTCTCTCAAGGGGGTTATGGTGATCTTGTACGAGTCATTCTGATGATCAACCTCCGGAGGAATATCTAGTGATACACCATGGTCCTCTAGGTTGATGTCCGGACTGGCATTCCTTTTGGCTTAAACAGAAGGGATGACAGGTGCTAATGGTTCATCTTTTTTCTTTCTTTTTTTACATATTTTGATATAGTTTTCATCTCAATCTTGTTCACAAATGAATTAACTTCATTACCATAGTCAAAGGTTGTGTTCATTACCCCCAACACTGACTTGTTCATCCTGGCTTGTAATATTTAAAATAGGGTCTATGGTAAATCAATAGTGTATTATCCATTTTGCTTCGTTTGTTCACATTTATCTGTATATTTATATTTTCGCTTTTGAAATTAGGAGCTCATGCAATCTTTATCTCTCCTATTTGGATCATTGTTGTATACACATGGATGGATACAAATGTAGTGTTCGTAGTGTATTGGGTGAGTTGTGACAGCGATTAAGTAAATGACCAAGACAATGAGTTATTTAGTACCTTGTTCTTTCGGGACGGAAAGCTAAATATAATAATCCCTAGATTAATATGTGACTTAATGGATTTTAACAAAATAAATAAACTGTTTGCGTTTGGAGGATGTTCTTACCTCGATAAGACTGGATCTTCTCTAAAGAAGGTAATCTGAAATGAATCATTAGTAAGAAAGTGTCTAAGTCATTTCTATACAATGTGAAAACTGTTTAATGTCGGGCACTTATCGAGGCATGTTATTTAAAAAAATGAGGCTCAAATCTTAGCATTAAGAATGAAATGAAGAAAATAATACATCTAATTTCATCTGGTATTCCCCTAAAATACGATTCTCACAAATCCAAACATCTAAAGAACTTCAGTTAGATAATATCCTCTAAGTAAATTTGGTTAAAATATATACTGTTTCATTGAAAGGAAAATAAAGATGAGATTGAGTAGTCGACTTATAAGGCTTAACTCAGTAGCCCCAAAAAGCAATAATTACAATAGGCCGGTTTACTATCATATTCATTTTGTTTTCCAAAAAACATCTAATGTATGATCAACTGTTAAGATTTACAATAAAGCTATACTTTCTATCAATACAATGCATTCCATTACCCAACCCCATAATATCAAGATGGATAAGCATTATTAATTTTTCATCTTACAACCGACTAATAACTTTTATATACTTGAAAGTATCACCTGGAAAAAATCATCTGTTTGACCACTTCGTCCTTGGCATATTGGATTGGTAGGTTGCCTGTCTCATCCTGCACATCTAACTTGGCTCCATTATCTAGGAGATAAAACACTAAGGCCCTCTCGGTGGATAGTTCGCCCTTGTAATACACATCAGAGATCTGAAATATACAAACATATACCTCTTTTCTTAGACCAGTGTCGTCCATCAATAATCAGGGTGGATACTCGATACGACCATAATGTTATGTTGCCTCTGGGATTAACAGCAGTGTTAATCCCTATTGACGTTGTAAATCCCCCCCCCCCAAAAAAAAAACCCCACAATATACACACGCACACACACGCGCGCACACACGCACACACACACACGACCCTCATCACGCACCACACATTTTCTTTGGCCCATCATCGGTATCAGTTTCTCAATTCACTAATAATGTCGAGAATATTTTTCACCGCCGATTCCATATAAATTTATAAAACGACCATTATTTGGCAGTTTTAGGAAATGTTATTTGTTGCTCGGATTCTCGTCGGTCGGATGTCTGTCTTGTTGACGGTACTGGGGTATGACTCACCTTTCTAAGTTTATCAGTTTCTTGCACAATTTTCCTGCTCTCATAGCAGAGTTTAATGGCTTCATGGAGACACGTCTGGCCATCAGTTGACCGGACATTAAGATTAGCTCCCTTAGCTACTAATTTCTCAATGGTAGAGGTATGGCCGTGTTGCGTAGCAAGATAGATATACGGGAAATCGGTATCGTCGAGCTGGATAAAAGAAAATACACAGCACGAAAACTTAGTAATTCAAAAACTATTGCCTTGAAAGCCAAATTTCTGTGAAAAAAAGTAGTGACATATGATCAAACTAAATACAATGAATCGAGTATACCTTCAAGCAATCGTTGTAACTTAAAAGAACATATATGAAATATAACATGTCTAATTTGTATGCCTAAACATTTAATAGCGGTGAGTGGTAAGCCAGAATCCAGCCGGCCAAGTCTGAATATGTGATGATACGTAACCTACACATGTATGCCTTATATTCACTGAATTGAACTTCATTACTTTTTATTTGACATTTAAGAAATGTATGGAGAAAGATTAAGGTGAATGAATTTGAAATAAGGTGTGGGGTTAAAATAATTACCTTGGAATTCAAATGATCGATGAATAGATCAGCGATGCTTTGGTACCCACGGATAACAGACAGTTGTAGAGGTGTCTGTCTGTGAATGTCTCCTATATCAAATCGTGCTCCTCCCTCCAACAGTGCTTTGACAACCTCAAGGTAACCATTCTGGACGGCATGATGTAAAGGTGTCTTACCAGCCTTATCCTTTTTCGTCACCTCAGCTCCTTGGCTGATCAGATATTCCGTGACATCAAGATAACCCTGCTGGGCAGCACTGTGTAAGGCAGTCAAACCCCTATTGTCTTCCTTATTCACTTCAGCCCCTTTACTAATGAGATATTTCGTGATATCAAGACCTTTCGAAGCAGCAATGCGTAATGCAGTCCAACACTTAGTATCTCCCTTATTCACCTCAGCTCCTTGACTGATCAGATATTCCGTGACATCAAGACGTTTTGAAGCGGCAATGTGTAATGCAGTGCAACCTTCATTCGTTCTTCTATTCACCTCAGCTGCTTGACTGATCAAATATTTGATAACATCAAGATGACCATTCTTAGCAGCACTGTGTAACGCAGTCCAACCGTCTTTCATTCCCAAATTCACTTCAGCTCCTTGACCGATCAGGTACTCGGTGACATCAAGACCTTTCGAAGCAGCATTGTGCAATGCAGTGCAACCTGCATTCGTCCCCCTATTCACCTCAGCTCCTTGACTAACCAGAAATTTGGTGACATCAAGATGACCTTCCAAAGCAGCACTGTGTAATGCTGTCAAACCGCCTTTTTCTCCCCTATTCACCTCAGCTCCTTGACTGAACAGATATCTGGTGACATCAACATGACCATTCTTAGCAGCACTGTGTAATGCTGTCCAACCGTCATGCTTTCCCAAATTCACCTCAGCTCCTTGACTAACGAGAAATTTGGTGACATCAAGATGACCACTCGTAGCAGCACTATGTAATGCAGTCAAACCCATATTATCTCCCTTATTCACCTCAGCTCCTTCACCAATCAGATATTCGGTGACATCAAGACCTTTTGAAGCAGCACTGTGTAATGCAGTCCAACCCATATTATCTCCCTTATTCACCTCAGCTCGTTGACTAACCAGATATTTGGTGACATCAAGATGACCTTTCGTAGCAGCACTGTGTAATGCAGTCCGACCAATATTATCTTCCTTAATCACAGCAGCTCCTTGATTAACAAGATATTTGGTGACATCAAGTTGACCATTCCAAGCAGCACTGTGTAATGCAGTCAAACCCTTATGATCTCCCTTATTCACCTCAGCTCCTTGACTGATCAGATATTCAGTGACATCAAGACCTTTCGAAGCAGCACTGTGTAATGCAGTGCAACCTTCATTCGTTCCCCTGTCCACTTCAGCTTCTTGACTGATCAGATATTTGGTAACATCAAGATGACCATTCTTAGCAGCAATGTGTAACGCAGTACTACCGTTATTATCTCCCTTGTTTACCTCAGCTCCTCGACTGATCAGATATTTGGTGACATCAAGATGACCGTTCTTAGAAGCACTGTGTAATGCAGTCAAACCATCATCCATTCCCCTATTTACTTCAGCTCCTTCACTGATCAGATATTCGGTGACATCAAGGTGACCATTCTTAGCAGAAATGTGTAATGGAGTCCAACCCTTATTATCTCGCTTGTTCACCTCAGCTCCTTGACTGATTAGATACTTGGTGACATCAAGACCTTTCGAAGCAGCACTGTGTAATGCAGTCAAACCCATATTATCTCCCTTATTCACCTCAGCTCCTTCACCAATCAGATATTCGGTGACATCAAGACCTTTTGAAGCAGCACTGTGTAATGCAGTCCAACCCATATTATCTCCCTTATTCACCTCAGCTCGTTGACTAACCAGATATTTGGTGACATCAAGATGACCTTTCGTAGCAGCACTGTGTAATGCAGTCCGACCAATATTATCTTCCTTAATCACAGCAGCTCCTTGATTAACAAGATATTTGGTGACATCAAGTTGACCATTCCAAGCAGCACTGTGTAATGCAGTCAAACCCTTATGATCTCCCTTATTCACCTCAGCTCCTTGACTGATCAGATATTCAGTGACATCAAGACCTTTCGAAGCAGCACTGTGTAATGCAGTGCAACCTTCATTCGTTCCCCTGTCCACTTCAGCTTCTTGACTGATCAGATATTTGGTAACATCAAGATGACCATTCTTAGCAGCAATGTGTAACGCAGTACTACCGTTATTTCTGTGAAAAAAAGTAGTGACATATGATCAAACTAAATACAATGAATCGAGTATACCTTCAAGCAATCGTTGTAACTTAAAAGAACATATATGAAATATAACATGTCTAACTTGTATGCCTAAACATTTAATAGCGGTGAGTGGTAAGCCAGAATCCAGCCGGCCAAGTCTGAATATGTGATGATACGTAACCTACACATGTATGCCTTATATTCACTGAATTGAACTTCATTATTTTTTATTTGACATTTAAGAAATGTATGGAGAAAGATTAAGGTGAATGAATTTGAAATAAGGTGTGGGGTTAAAATAATTACCTTGGAATTCAAATGATCGATGAATAGATCAGCGATGCTTTGGTACCCACGGATAACAGACAGTTGTAGAGGTGTCTGTCTGTGAATGTCTCCTATATCAAATCGTGCTCCTCCCTCCAACAGTGCTTTGACAACCTCAAGGTAACCATTCTGGACGGCATGATGTAAAGGTGTCTTACCAGCCTTATCCTTTTTCGTCACCTCAGCTCCTTGGCTGATCAGATATTCCGTGACATCAAGATAACCCTGCTGGGCAGCACTGTGTAAGGCAGTCAAACCCCTATTGTCTTCCTTATTCACTTCAGCCCCTTTACTAATGAGATATTTCGTGATATCAAGACCTTTCGAAGCAGCAATGCGTAATGCAGTCCAACACTTAGTATCTCCCTTATTCACCTCAGCTCCTTGACTGATCAGATATTCCGTGACATCAAGACGTTTTGAAGCGGCAATGTGTAATGCAGTGCAACCTTCATTCGTTCTTCTATTCACCTCAGCTGCTTGACTGATCAAATATTTGATAACATCAAGATGACCATTCTTAGCAGCACTGTGTAACGCAGTCCAACCGTCTTTCATTCCCAAATTCACTTCAGCTCCTTGACCGATCAGGTACTCGGTGACATCAAGACCTTTCGAAGCAGCATTGTGCAATGCAGTGCAACCTGCATTCGTCCCCCTATTCACCTCAGCTCCTTGACTAACCAGAAATTTGGTGACATCAAGATGACCTTCCAAAGCAGCACTGTGTAATGCTGTCAAACCGCCTTTTTCTCCCCTATTCACCTCAGCTCCTTGACTGAACAGATATCTGGTGACATCAACATGACCATTCTTAGCAGCACTGTGTAATGCTGTCCAACCGTCATGCTTTCCCAAATTCACCTCAGCTCCTTGACTAACGAGAAATTTGGTGACATCAAGATGACCACTCGTAGCAGCACTATGTAATGCAGTCAAACCCATATTATCTCCCTTATTCACCTCAGCTCCTTCACCAATCAGATATTCGGTGACATCAAGACCTTTTGAAGCAGCACTGTGTAATGCAGTCCAACCCATATTATCTCCCTTATTCACCTCAGCTCGTTGACTAACCAGATATTTGGTGACATCAAGATGACCTTTCGTAGCAGCACTGTGTAATGCAGTCCGACCAATATTATCTTCCTTAATCACAGCAGCTCCTTGATTAACAAGATATTTGGTGACATCAAGTTGACCATTCCAAGCAGCACTGTGTAATGCAGTCAAACCCTTATGATCTCCCTTATTCACCTCAGCTCCTTGACTGATCAGATATTCAGTGACATCAAGACCTTTCGAAGCAGCACTGTGTAATGCAGTGCAACCTTCATTCGTTCCCCTGTCCACTTCAGCTTCTTGACTGATCAGATATTTGGTAACATCAAGATGACCATTCTTAGCAGCAATGTGTAACGCAGTACTACCGTTATTATCTCCCTTGTTTACCTCAGCTCCTCGACTGATCAGATATTTGGTGACATCAAGATGACCGTTCTTAGAAGCACTGTGTAATGCAGTCAAACCATCATCCATTCCCCTATTTACTTCAGCTCCTTCACTGATCAGATATTCGGTGACATCAAGGTGACCATTCTTAGCAGAAATGTGTAATGGAGTCCAACCCTTATTATCTCGCTTGTTCACCTCAGCTCCTTGACTGATTAGATACTTGGTGACATCAAGACCTTTCGAAGCAGCACTGTGTAATGCAGTGCAACCGTCATTCGTTTCCCTATCCACCTCAGCTCCTCGACTGATCAGATATTCGGTGACATCAAGATGACCGTTCTTAGCAGCATTGTGTAATGAAGTGAAACCATCATCCATTCCCCTATTCACGTCAGCTCCTTGACTGATCAGATATTCGATGACATTAATATGACCATTCTTAGCAGCAATGTGCAATGCAGTCCAACCATCATCCATTCCCCTATCCACTACAGATCCTTGACTGATCAGATATTTGGTGACATCAAGACGACCGTTCGTAGCAGCACTAAATAAAGCCCAACCATTATCCATTCCGAAATTAACGTCAGCTCCTTAGCTGATCAGATGTAGGGTGACATCAAGATTATCCTTCTCTGCGCAAGGTGTAATGCGGTCCACATTGCTTTTGATGTCTTTGATTCTTTGATAATGATACTAAAAGATACAATTTCCAATAATAAATCTCTCGCTAAACCATCAAATCTGTAAAACAATTCAATTTCATCTACGAAAATAGATACACTGTATGCTGACTTGAACCAAATGCATGTATGATGGGAGCTGGGTGGATGGACACTTAACCATAATGATTTCTCTTTTGCCTTCATATTTGATGGAAAATATGTATCAAATAGCACTAACCATCATAAATCATTTTATTTTATAATATTGTTCATCAAAGGTCTTAAAACGATTTATGAAATATGGGTTGTAAACTTCTTCAAATTGCTGTTTAAAATAAACTGGCTGTATACACAACTTGTCCCGACACACAGCGTCTGTAATTTGTGATCATATCACCAAAAATTCCTGCCTAAATATATTCTTGCTACATATAATCATGGCATCTGAGAATGCAGGTACACCAGTTCATTATATTCTTTAACATTTCAACTCAACAAGGGCTTAAATAGCCTTAACAAAAATGCACTTTATATCTGTGCTTTACTCAACAATACATTTATTTATGACCCTCTAGGTACACAATACAATAACAATACAAATTCTACCTGAATTCGTGTCTGTAAAGTAACATAGTTATGTCATAGTGTTATGGTTGCGCGACATAATACCCCTAACCTTTGTATCAAACAATAACCTATAGTAATTTTGTATTAATAGTTAATACTGTTGTAAATGTGCATAGTGCCCGTTCACACCTTAATTCGTGCGCACTGACTTTCCAGGACCCGGTACGTAATTATAAATGTGTATGCCCAAATGGCTCACGACATACGTCAGTCATGTGAGCTAATTACGTAATAGGAATCGTGAAACTTGCCTAAATTTGAAGACAAAACTATTATATACATTTATACAACACCTACGTGGATTGGATTGGATTGCATTTGATTGGATGAGTGTTGGTCACATGATATTCAATAGATGTTCTATTGCACGGGCGTGCATTTTTGGTTATATTCGTCGTGCATTTTTGGTAATATGTTATATTTTTGGTTTGACTGCGTACCTCTCTGCCGTGCGCGTATCGCTGCGTGTATCTGACGCGAAGGCAATCTGAATGTAATCGAGAAGGCTTGACTCCAACTTTAATTTATCTTTAATACAAGGAGTAAAGCATAATTTGTTGATTAACGTTTTATTAGATCTTCTTCGATGTTTTATAAAACAAATAATGAATGTTTTCCATTCGTTCAATAGTGCGAATATTTTCATTCGTTGAAAGATTAACGTTAATTAAATTCAACTCGGCTGAATAAAATGTTAATCTTTCAACTCATGAAAATATTCGCACTATTGAACTCATAACTATTCATTATTTTTATACATATTGTATACTTTATCACTACAAATCATACTTAATGTCATTTTTTTCATTGTCTTAAATACAAGATTAGATGTCAACTAACAACAATGGGCTTTTGCAGGATCCTTACGGAGGGATAGGAATGTTGGTAGATTGATGTCGAGAATCATCGATAATCCGTTTAATATGTTCGTTTCCTAGCTACTGTATACTAGGCTTATAGGTTGTCTTAGTGCACGCGCAGCTCCCTTTGAATTTAATGTCAAAATTAATATGTGGCGATTCCGATATCGTCCCAAACACCATTCCCAACACCAGCGGCGCTATATATGTCCGCCTTTACCCGGGGGTTTCCACGGTACACGAAGTCCATGCATCGCCTTAAAGGTGAAATTCAAAGAAAATCACATATATGTCAACTAATGTATCACTAGAAACTGGTAAGCTAAAAGATGGCCATCGTACAAGTTTTAGGTCAACTACATATCGGGTGATTTATAAAAATACAAATGACAACCACATCCATAGCAGCTGGGATATACGAGAGATTCGCCGGAAAAATAACAATGTTTTAATGACGTCACTATATGGACCAATACTGCAACAAGCAGACGACATCCCTAAAGAATAAACATAATTGCAAAGCTATTATTTGTCAAATTATAAAGAGTTTAGTGTATATAAATGTAATGGCATGTCAAACCATTCAAAAGGGGATATGACCCGATTCTGATAACTAAATCTGTTGATGCTGCTTGTAAGTGTCGGCTTGCATGGTGATGTAGATATACAGTAGGCTTACTAAAATATTTTGCTTGTAAATACACAGGATAGGGGTTAATTAACAATCAAAGAAACCAGATTTTTAAATTGAAAATCCCCCTGGAATGATATTAAGGACGGCATTTGTTCCCTCTTGAAACGCCGAACATACCGTGGTGTGTGCAGCTGAATATACAATGGCGTCTTATTTTGTTTACAAGCGAAAGATTCCTTTATTTTTGTATCGCTGCATTTGTCATCAAAATAAAACCATGCGCGGGGTTTAGAGTGAGGCAATAGATTATACGTTTAGCCTGATGGTAGTGAAGTAAGAGAAAGAACTCAAGAGAAGATGAAAACACAGGCACTGAAAATGTGTGAGATGTCATGGGACATCGTCTGCTTGTGTAAATCATGTCCATACTGTGATCTCACATATCTCAGCAGCGTTCGGAGAGCTCTTCAGGTATATGCCGGGGCTGTATTTAAGCGTTTTGTAATTTATAAGAATCATTATACGAAGCATTGAATTTTGATAACCTTGTCGAATCAAAGTTTTAACGTTGCAATAATGAAAATAAAGTTAGTTTTTAAAATCAATGAATATCTACTTTAAACATCATACGTTCGCTTCAGTATCCATATTCGATTCGCTCGTTATTATCTTCAATTTTTACATCTTGTAGATACAAATAATTCGCTAGGGCGCTATTGGAAATTCTCATTTAAAAGGATTTCTTGCTGATAGGGGAGACTCCATCTCCCTCCCCACTCTGACTAACTGGCTCTCTCTCTCTCTCTCTCTCTCTCTCTATCTCTCTTTCTCCCTTCCTCCATATACTCCCATCCTTGGTCCTTTTTCTCTCCTACTGACCCCATATATATCTCAGCTATTTACGAATACATGCATTACATATCCAATGTATGTATTTTTTGTTATATAAGATGACATATTAGTGTGCCATATTGTTCCCTTTCGAATATGACTATTACGTAATGGCCAATGTCTAATTCAATGAGAGTGAATTTTCAGAATCAATTTATAGAGTATAAATGCATGTGCTCCTAAATTTAAAAGACACATCGAAAAGACACAATTGTTGTTGTTGACTAAGGCCGATATTTCGGTCACTATTTCCATCTAATGAAAATCACCAAATTAATGATAAAAACTAAGATACCATTTCTTTGACCCCATATTTTTTGAGTAATCCCTTACGTCATAAATCAATTCCCACTGTTAAATGAAATAGGATTACGTAGCCAAATGGGCATAAACATTCTCATAGTGTATATATTAAAATAATAAAATATATAGTCTTTCTACTCTCCTCCTTTTAACAATTCACCACCATCACTCCCCCTTCCATCCACTAACGCACCCGTTCACTCACAAACATCATTTCCAACTGAACAGAAGTACACTCACTCGCTGGTCGGACGATTGCTTTATTTATACATTTGATTAATTAACAATAATGCACTTATCTGTGCTTAACTCCCAATAACTTTATGGACTTATGGCCCTCTTGGTACACCGTAATACAATGTCACAATTATATGGTTACCTGACAAGATATATCCCTAACTTTTGCATCAAATAATAATCTTTAGTCCTTTTTTTCTCCATATGGTTGGAAACGTACTTCTAGCACCCTTTGTGTTACCCCTAAATCCGTGTACACTGCCATTTAAGTAACCGCCAGTACATGATTATATATCTGTACATGCCATGCATCAATATACGAATAAAATATTTGTGTGTGCATTAGCAAATTATGATAATGAACGAGTCTTGTCAAGTTCACCGTCCGTCTCTTTGTGAATACCCAAGTGCACTGCATATATTATGCACATGCTAAAATCATGTATTATTTGTATTGTATACAACACCTACGTGGATCATTGTAATTTTATTGGAGGATTGTTGGTCACATGATATTCAATATAGTATTCCACGACCGTGTATTTTGGGTTATATGCAGACTGCCTACCTTTCTGCCGTGCGCGTATCCCTGCGTGTATCTGACGCGAAGGCAATCTGAATTTAATCGAGAAGGCTTGACTCCAACTTTAATTTAGCTTTAATATAAGGAGTAAAGCATAATTTGTTGATTAACATTCTATTAGATCTTCTTCGATGTTGTTAAAAACAGATAATGAATGTTTTTCATTCGTTCAATAGTGCGAATATTTTCATTCGTTGAAAGATTAACGTTAATTCTATTCAAGTCATGAAAATATTCGCACAATTGAACTCATAACCATTCATTATTTGTATAATAAGATAGGTCTACAATACGTGTAGATTCGAAAAATTGACTAAACCCTGATCGCAAAGTCAAATGTACCATAAGGCATGCACACGTGATCCATTTCGATGCTTCTCATTGGCTAGACTCTTGAACCCATTTTATAATGCCCCATGGCTCATACATTCGTGCGAGCCTAACGCAACACACATGGGAATCGTACAACTTGCATAAATTAAAAATAATACTGCTATATACATGTATCTTCATGCCCTAGATCATTACAAATCGTACTTAATGCCAATATTATTGTCTCAACTACAAGATAAGATATCAATTAACACTTACAACAATCTGATTGTACAGGATTATGAACAACTGTTGGAATTCAGGCAACTTCTAACTTTCCTTACGGAGGAATAATGCATGGTACATGTAGGTAGACGTCGAGAATCATCGATAATTTGTTTATGCTCGTTTCCTAGCTACTAGACTTAAAATCATCCTCGTGCGTGCCTAGTTACCTTTGACAATTAATATGAACGACCACCCGAAAGCAAAGTAGTTTTGGTTCAAGTGGGAACATATTAAGTAGGTCAGTGGAATGAGTGACGGTTTGTTCGTCTCTCGACAAATGCGCACTACAAAGGCACTTTGTAATCACCTGTAATCACTCTGTAATCACCAAACAATTAATGTACGCACACGTGATCCATTTTGACGCTTCTCATTTGCTACATCCTTGAACCCATTCTATAATGCCAAATGGCTCATACATTCGTGTGAGCCTAACGTAACAGACATGGAAATTGTGCAACTGGCCTAAATTAAAGGGAGAAAATGCATATCGTACCTAATACCGTTATTCGATGTCTTCACTACAAGAAACGATGTCAATTAATACTTACAACAAAAGGCTTATATACAGGATTAAGCAAAATTTTTGGTAATTCGGGCAGTTTTTCTAAGTTCCCTTACGGAGGAATGATGGCGGCTCGACGTCGAGAATATTCGATAATTTTTTTATGTTCGTTTCCAAGCTACTAGGCTTGGGCGCATCCTCGCGCGTGCTTAGTTACCTTTGAATTTGACGTCAAAAATCAATATGAATGAGTATTCGGAAGCAAAATTAATAGTTTTGGTTCAAGTGTGAACATAATACGTATGTCAGTGAAATGCGTAACGGTTTGTTCGTCTCTCGGCAAATGCGCACTACAAAGGCACTTTTGTCGGCAGGAAAAAAGGAAGAGAAAAATATTGATGAAGGAGAGAGGAGAAAGACGAAAAGCCAGTAGATAGATAGAGAGAGAAAGAGAGAGAGAGAGAGAAAGAAAGAGAGAGAGAGAGAGGAAGAATTAAAGATAAAGGGAAATGAAAAGGTAAGACACAAATGGAAGAAAGAAAAGAGAAAGGCTCGCGAGAGAAAGATACACAGAGAGAGGGGCGAAGGAGGGGGGGGGGGGGTGACGAAAAGGAAAGAACTAAAAGAGTAAATGGACACATGGATAATATATGCTCGTGTGAGCCTAACGTAACACATATGAGAATTGTGCAGCTTACATGAATTAAAAATAATACTGTTATACACATGTATCTTCATGCCCTAGATAATTGCAAATCGTACTTAATACCAATATTATTGTCTAAACTACAAGATAAGATGTCAATTAACACTTACAGCAATCTGATTGTACAGGATTATGAAAAACTGTTGGGAATTCTGCGGGCAGTCTTTTAAGTTCCCTTACAGAGGAATGATGGCAACTCGACGTTGAGAATCATCGATTATTTGTTTATGTTCGTTTCCTAGCTACTAGGCTTGGGGCATCCTCGCGCGTGCCTAGTTACCTTTGAATTTGACGTCAACATTAATATGAATGAGTACCCGAAAGCAACATTAATAATTTTGGTTCAAATGTGAACATATTACATATGTGATTCCATGACATTTGCTCCGGCGACAATTGCTCCGCTGTAAATTTCATACACTAATCGAATGGCTAACTTCAACCCTGGATTCAACACTATACCCTACCCTAAACCTAACCCTAAACCTAACATAAAACCCTATTGAAACCCTAACCCTAACCCTACATCTTAGACGAAATAAAGCCCGGAGCAATTGTCGCAGGAGCAAATGTCGTGTCACCACATATGTCAGTGAAATGCGTAACGGTTTGTTCGTCTCTCGGCAAATGCACACTACAAAGGCACTTTTGTGGGCAGGAAAAAAGGAAGAGAAAAACATCGATGAAGGAGGGAGGAGAAATACGAAAAGCCAGTAGATAGATAGAGAGAGAAAGAGAGAGAGAGAGAAAGAAAGAGAGAGAGAGAGGAAGAATTAAAGATAAAGGGAAATGAAAAGGTAAGACACAAATGGAAGAAAGAAGAAAGAAATGCTCGCGAGAGAAAGAGACACAGAGAGAGGGCGAAAGGGGGGGGGGGTGACGAAAAGGAAAGAACTAAAAGAGTAAATGGACACGTGGATAATATATGCTCGTGCGAGCCTAACGTAACACAAATGAGAATTGTGCAGCTTGCATAAATTAAAAAATAATACTGTTATACACATGTATCTTTATGTCCTAGATAATTGCAAATCGTACTTAATACCAATATTATTGTCTAAACTACAAGATAAGATATCAATTAACACTTACAGCAATCTGATTGTACATGATTATGAAAAATTGTAGGGAATTCTGCGGGCAGTCTTCTAAGTTCTCTTACAGAGGAATGATGGCAGCTCAACGTTAAGAATCATCGATAATTGTTTATGTTCGTTTCCTAGCCACTAGGCTTGGGGCATCCTCGCGCGTGCCTAGTTACCTTTGAATTCGACGTCAAAAATTAATATGAATGAGTACCCGAAAGCAACATTAATAGTTTTGGTTCAAGCGTGAACATAATACGTATGTCTGTGAAATGCGTAACGGTTTTGTTCTTCTCTCGGCAAATGCGCACTACAAAGGCACTTTTGTGGGCAGGAAAAAAGGAAGAGAAAAACATCGATGAAGGAGGGAGGAGAAAGACGAAAAGCCAGTAGATAGATAGAGAGAGAAAGAGAGAGAGAGAGAGAGAGAGAGAGAAAGAAAGAGAGAGAGAGGAAGAATTAAAGATAAAGGGAAATGAAAAGGTATGACACAAATGGAAGAAAGGAAAGAGAAAGGCTCACGAGAGAAAGAGACACAGAGAGAGGGGTGAAAGGGAGGGGGGGGGGGGGGTGACGAAAAGGAAATAACTAAAAGAGTAAATAGACACATGGATAATAGTATAAAAATTAAATTAATGAAATTACTACCAAACATCTTCAAGGGTACGATAACAAGGGGGAAAAATAATGTCCCTTCAATGGCTGGCCCACATGCAGACCTCATTTCTGAGCTTTACTTGAATAATATAATGATCATGCTAAATCTTAAACTTAATCATGCACTTTAATTCAATTCTATATTTCTTATCGTGCACAAAAGGAGAGAAGTTTGATGACGAAATATTAGTTGAAAAATAAATAATAGTTTTAAATTAGTTGCAATTTTACCAAATAAATCAAAGCAATTATTTAATTAGCACGTGATTTTACCTTTGCGTATTTAGCCACCTCCATCCCCCTTCTCATTCTCTCTCTCTCTCTGCACGTCTGTCTTTCTCTGTCTCTATCTCTTTTTCTGATGCTCTGCCTCTTTCTCTATTATTTTGTTTAAGATTTCAGTACTAAAAATGTTATTCAGATATGAGATTTGATGAAATGAATGTCATTGCAATGACTTACATAAACAATACAAAGACCAATCATAAAAATAGCACAAGACGAAGATATTCAATAATGTAATTTAAATCAGAGATGACATAAGTATTGATAAAACACCATTTTGATGGATAGATCATAAAAAGGAAATGTTCCATAAATATGAAAGAATTTTATTTTTTGATGTAAAGCGTAGAATATGTAATATATGTAGAATTTAAGGAAACTAAATAATGTTTTTAAAAATGCGAATGAAGTATAAGCTATACATTCAAGTTGTAATTGAAGTTTACCCCCTAAAGGCTATGATGCAATACATAATTTAGATAGTTTCGACCCCTCCCCATAGTACTTGCAAGTCATAACATCTGATAAGACCAGTGGTTTTGTAAAGGAATGTGCATATACAGATGCATACATTATAAATGAAAATAAGCCAGTAAATAATTTAAAGAGATTATGCAACTGTCCCCCGCCCAAAAAAGGAGTACTAATTCAATCTAACAGACTACTTTTGTCAATATATGGCACTAACCAGGACGTACATGTGTAGGAGGATGTAGATAAGTGAGAGTAGAACATTCTTAAAGACATAAGGAGTGAGGGTATGGTTGTGGAGAAAGATTACATAGGGAGTACATATAACCACACTAGCAAATGATTAGTAATGCATGAAATCATACATATGTTATGATAAAACCAGAACTTAATGACAGGTAGTTATGTATGTAATCTATTTGTGTAAAAACTCCGAAATCTGGTGATTTTGACACGGAATGCATTATGCTTGATAGTGAGATTTGAACACCACCTAGGTATATATATAGCGTGCCGAGAATTTATGAAAGTAACTTTTATATTTAAACGCTGAAATGTACCGATGGTGCCACCTTCCTTTTGTTGTCCGTTTTGCATGTGTCCCCAGTGTACTCTATCCATCTAGGAATCATGTGCTGTATTTCATGCTTGGGTAGGGGAATAGGAATGGGGGCAAGGCCGGTGAAATGTTTTCAATTGACTCGGTAACATTGTTGAAGGGTCATGAAAAATGCGTATTTTTGTATGAAATGTCACTAATTATATTCCTTGAGCTGTACTAACCCTCTAACATGCAAAACATCATGAAAAAATTATCAAACCACAACGATATTTATGTTTTTTTTTAAGGCAATTCTCTCAACCATTTTTGATTTTTTTTTTCCAACCATTTTTCCATGAAAATAAGACATAATAGACAGGCTTTAAAAAAAAAAAAAATCTTTCGACACTTTCATGCACGGGAATGGTATATAGAGCCAATTCATTGCTTTGTGACGATATTACATTCACGTAAAAAAAATGCACTTAAAATTTAATAATACAGTTGGGAGAATTAAAGAATCGATTAGATCATTTTTTCCCAGTTTATGTCATTACAAACGGTCTATTTTCACTCAAACTTTCAGATTATCTTTAATTGTACATCTAGCATTCAATTCACTACCTTAGCACCATTTTCTCTCATCTGAACAATGATACCAAGTCCCTTTAAGAAACTTGACAGGAGTGTGATGATGATAGACTTTGTTATTTTACTCTGTAAAAATTAACATATAAAACTACCAATAATAAATATCATGCTAACCGTCATATCTGTAACACAATTCAATCTCATCAAGAATAACAGATGCATTGTATGCTGACTTGCATTCAGATTTAATGGAAAATATTCATCAAATAGCACTTAGCATTATGAATATTTGCCCGTTATAATATTGACCAAGTTTCATGTCTATTTTCTTAAAAGATTTATGAAATGTTGCTTGTAAACTTTTTCAAATTGCTGTCAGTATTATCTCATATTTCCGTATATACATGTACAAGCTGGCCGGATACACAACGTCTGTGTATATATATGATAACTTCTGATAATATCACCGAATGTTCCTGCCTAAATATCTACCCCCTAGATATCTCCATGGTATTTGGGCATGCAGGTACCCGAGTACATTATATTCTATGCCGGTAGATGAATAGAATGAACTACATTTCAACTCAACAAGGGCATAAATAGCCTAATAACAAGAATGCACTCATATGTGCCTAACTTATGGGGAAGCATGGAGCTATAATAGTTCCATTATGGAAGTATGACCCTCTAGAAGTCTAGGTACACAATAACAACACAAATTCTACCTCGATTCGTGTCCTCATGATATGCCACAGTTGTATGGTTACCTGACATGATACCCCTAACCTTCGCATCAAATAATAATCTTTAGTCCTTTTGTCTCCATATAGTTGTAAACGTACTTCTAGTACAGTGCCCCCCCCCCCTTTGTTAACATCTAAATGCCTTTGAAGTACCCGCCGGTACATAATTATAATGACATGCCTATATGCATTAATATACAACTAAAAGATGTTTGCGAGTGTATTCGTAAATATGCTCTGCACGCAGGTTTAGTCACAGTCACAGTCAACGATAAAAAAAAAAAACGTGTCTCGGCGAGTTCATTGTCCGTCTCATTGTGACTTTAAAAAGTGCAGTGCATTAGTGCATGAGCTAACGAGGTGGGTCTACAATATGAGTATGAAGTCGGGAATTTGACTAAAAAACAGATAAAAAAAGCCGAGAGTCGAATGATCGTGGCAGCATTAGCATCATAAACAAACTGCAGTGCATGCTGTTGCGACTTCGCGTAAACACCCATTGAATTACACGCGGCGTGCATTGTGACTTTTTGTTGCACCTTTTTTGCACGACTGTTATCACCAAAAAAAATGAATGGACGCGCACACGTGATCCATTTCGACGCTTCCCATTGGCTACATTCTTGAACCTATTTTATAATGCCAAATGGCTCATACATTAGTGTGAGCCTAACGTAACAGACATGTAATTGTACAACTTGCCTAAATTGAAGAAAAAATAATAAATTGTCTTCACTACAAGATAAGATGTCAATTAATACTTACAACAATGGGCTTATAAACAGGATTAAGCTAAATTGTTGGGATTTTTGGAAGTTTTCTAAGTTCCCTTACGGAGGAATGATGTCAGCTCGACGTCGAAAATATTCGATAATTTGTTTCTGTTTGTTTCCTAGCTACTAGGCTTGGGGCATCCTCGCGCGTGCCTAGTTACCTTTGAATTTGACGTCGAAGTGAATATTAAGTAGTCTTGGTTCAAGTTGGAACATAAGTAGATCAGTGGAAGTATTGACGGGTTTGTTCGGTCCGGCGCTAACCCTGGCCTAACTAACAGCTGCATTGAAGCGTCTCTCGGCATGCGCTGAAAAGATCGAGGAAGAAGTGAGGAGAAAGAGGAAAAAGCCAGTAGAAAGAAGGAGAGAGAGAGAGAGAGAGAAGGAAGAATTTTCAAAAAAATGGAATGAAAAGGAAAGGTACAAATGAAAGGAAAAAATGGCAAATTTTGTGAGAAAATGAGACGGAGAGAAAAAGAGAAAGACGGGGGGGGGGGGAGGAAAGGGAAAGGAAAATACTAAACTAAACGTAGGCACCGACTAGAAGGAAAGTATTAAGAGAGAAGAGAGGAAGGAGAAGACGAGCTAATACAGAGAATGGATAATACTATATTGTAATATGATACTACTATCAACAGCGAAAGTAGTGACCCTTCAATGGCTTGGCCCACATACCTCATTTCTGAGCTTTACTTGAAAACTATTTTGATCATGCTAAATCTGAAACTCACCTATATCATACCTGCATGCACTTCAATTCTTTTCCATCTTTCTAATCATGCACGCAAGGAGAGAAGTTTTATATCGTGGGTATATTAGGAAGATATATAA
Organism: Strongylocentrotus purpuratus; assembly: GCF_000002235.5. Classification (NCBI taxonomy): domain Eukaryota; kingdom Metazoa; phylum Echinodermata; class Echinoidea; order Camarodonta; family Strongylocentrotidae; genus Strongylocentrotus; species Strongylocentrotus purpuratus. The sequence continues at coordinate 11,934,041 of NW_022145597.1, read as the reverse complement.
TTTTGAATATTTTTTCTTTTTAATTTGTTGCAATTTTCCCCAGATTTTCTAATTAGCATATGATTTCCCTCTCTCTCTCACTGTGTGCCGTTGTTTGTCTGCATCTCTGTTTATCTGTCTTTCTCTTTGTCTCCCTGTCTCTCTAGCTCTCTCCGATTCTCTGCCTCTCTCTCTCTCTCTCTCTCTCTCTATATATATATGTTTACGATGTCGGTGCCTACAATTATTATTCAGATATGAGATTTGATAAAATGAGTGTCATTGCAATTATTTTCAACTGAACCACACATAGACCACTGATACTAGATAGTGCAAGACAAAAATATTTAATATTGTAATACAAACCAAAGATGACATGAATATTGATAACACATTCCATGGAAAGATCAGTAGAAAAGAAATGTTCCACAAATAATAAAAATAATAATTTGTAATGCAAAAAGTATAACGAAACTAAATAACTGTAAAGAATGCTAATGAAGCGCAAGCTACATTCAACTTGTAATTGAAGTTTACCCCCAAAAGGCTATAAAATAATACATTCATTAGTTAGTTTCACCCCCCCCCCCCTCCTCATAGTACTTGCTGCCTCTGAAATGCTCAATACTATAACATTTGCAAGTAATAATGCCACTCTACTAGACTACTTATGACAATCTATGGCACTACCTTAGGGTTGAGATGTTTCAGTTTTAGTTTATTTATTTAACCATAAAAATGAAACATGTACATACAAATGAGTAACATAGTAAACATAATACGGTAAAGGACACCCTTAGAAGCAAATTGCTTGTGGTGGGGCCTTAAGATGTATAGCCTAAAGATTTAGACAAGTGAGGGTAGAAAATTATGAGAATCCCCTTGGGAGCACAAAGGGTCATGTACAGGAGCAAAATTAGAGGAATAATTAGTAATAAATAAAGCAAATCACCAGTTTCACAGAAGTCATGAATATCAAATGTGATAGCCTAGTTTGACAAGCCTTCAATTAACACATACAAATACATTTTCTGGTCATAGGAATTCGTATCCATTGCATGACATTATGAGGAAAGCAACATCCTGAACACATAAGGAGCAAGGATATGATTATGTAAAAAATATAACATAGAGAGTACATATATCTGCATTAGCAATATTATTCGTGTACTAAATCATACAAGGTATTATAAAAGTAAAACTAAATTACTTGTAGTTGTCTATGTTGACTTGTTTAAATAAAAACTCCTACATCTGGTAATGTTGACACGAAATGCAATGTCGTTGATATTTGGCGTTAATCTTATACAGCGCTTGGGGGGATTTCACAAGTTTACAAATATAAAGCTTCAAAACTAACAAGACACGGCTCATTAAATTAAAAATTTACCTACTCCCCATACCTTTATTTCGTATTACGTTAGCTTTGTCTTGAAAGTATCCAACGATATAGCCCCTTGTACATCATTTGGCAAATTATTTCATGTTAAGGCCTCTCTATATTTAAAATATCTGTTCAAAGTCCCAGTCTTTGATCTTATTTGTTTTCATATTATACAGACTTGATCATGTATAGTCAGCAAATATAAACCTTTCGACTTATTATTCACGAGCTTGTTTTGAGACAATCTTATACATCATAATTGCTCTATTATTTGTTCTATTATTGTCAAGTGTATTCCAATTTAGTCTTGTTAAAGTTTCATCTGATGAGGAATACCAAACGGACCTATTAAATATTTGTGCTGCTCTATTCTGATTTTTTGTTGTTTTTGTTTTGTTTTTGTGTACTTCCAGATCCGAACCATACTTCATGTACATCACAATAATATCACTGTATATATATATATATATATATATATATATATATATATATGGGTGTGTGTGTGTGTGTATGTGCGTGTGTGAGGGATTTGAAAGGACCCTTTATTGCACATACTTATTTAGATATTTGTTTTATCCAGAAGGGGAATTTCTATTATAAAGCATATTTATCCAGACTGGAAAAAAAAACAGACCTGAATTATTGCAAAGTTATGCTGAATTCGCTGGCTCTTAGAATACAAAAATCCATTGAAGCGTTTTTTGGGAGACCCTGTAGCACTGCTTTTATTTCATCTTTATTGTATCTGCTTTTTTAATGTAAATAGAAGTAACATCATACAACGTTAAACCTGAAGAGGCTATGGAAATAACTTGAAGAAACAATAAAACCATGAATCAAAGAATATAATAAATGAATGAATAATTAAATAAAGACAAAAACAAACAAACAAAATTAAGAGGTATGAAGAAAAAAACGAATAAAATATGGTAAAGAAATATCCCTGACCCTAAGCGATATGAAATGGGCAGTCGTAATAAGACAGGGCGACGGTCAAACGATCTTCCATGAGTTCGAGGCTGGTATACATAGGCAGCCGTAAGGCACGGCGGTAGCCATGGTTATCGCAGCCATGGCCCACTGGCAACATCCGGTAAGTAGATCAGTGGAATTATTGACGGGTTTGTTCGGTCCGGGCGCTAACCCTGGCCTAACTAACAGCTGCATTGAAGCGTCTCTCGGCATGCGCTGAAAAGATCGAGGAAGAAGTGAGGAGAAAGAGGAAAAAGCCAGTAGAAAGAAGGAGAGAGAGAGAAAAGGAAGAATTAAAAAAAAATGAAATGAAAAGGAAAGACACAAATAAAAGGAAAAAATCGCAAATTTTGTGAGAAAATGAGACGGAGAGAAAAAGAGAAAGACGGGGGGAGGAAAGGGAAAGGAAAATACTAAACTAAACGTAGGCACCGACTAGAAGGAAAGTATTAAGAGAGAAGAGAGGAAGGAGAAGACGAGCTAATAAAGAGAATGGATAATACTATATTATAATATGATAATACTATCAACAACGAAAGTAGTGACCCTTCAATGGCTTGGCCCACATACCTCATTTCTAAGCTTTGAAAACTATTTTGATCATGCTAAATCTGAAACTCACCTATATCATACCTGCATGCACTTCAATTTTTTTCCATCTTTCTAATCATGCACACAAGGAGAGAAGTTTGATATCCTGGGTATATTAGGAAGATATATAATTTTGAATAATTTTTTTTTTTTATTTGTTGCAATTTTCCCCAGATTTTCTAATTAGCATATGATTTCCCTCTCTCTCGCTGTGTGCCTATGTCCGTCTGCATCTCTGTTTATCTGTCTTTCTCCTTGTCTCCCTGTCTCTCTAGCTCTCTCCGATTCTCTGCCTCTCTCTCTCTCTCTCTCTCTCTCTCTCTATATATATATATATGTTTACGATTTCGGTGCCTACAATTATTATTCAGATATGAGATTTGATAAAATGAGTGCCATTGCAATTATTTTCAACTGAACCACACATAGAGCACTGATACTAGATAGTGCAAGACAACAATATTTAATATTGTAATACAAATCAAAGATGACATGAATATTGATAACACATTCCATGGAAAGATCAGTAGAAAAGAAATGTCCACAAATATTTAAAAATATAATTTGTAATGCAGAAAGTATAACGAAACTAAATAACTGTAAAGAATGCTAATGAAGCGCAAGCTACATTCAACTTGTAATTGAAGTTTACCCCCAAAAGGCTTTAAAATAATACATTAATTAGTTAGTTTCACCCCCCCCCCCCCCTCCTCATAGTACTTGCTGCCTCTGAAATGCTCAAGACTATAACATTTGCAAGTAATAATGCCACTCTACTAGACTACTTATGACAATCTATGGCACTACCTTAGGGTTGAGATGTTTCAGTTTTAGTTTATTTATTTAACCATAAAAATGAAACATGTACATACAAATGAGTTACATAGTAAACATTTACGGTAAAGGACACCCTTAGAAGCAAATTGCTTGTGGTGGGGCCTTAAGATGTATAGCCTAAAGATTTAGACAAGTGAGGGTAGAAAATTATGAGAATCAAACTCCCCTTAGGAGCACAAAGGGTCATGTACAGGAGCAAAATTAGAGGAATAATTAGTAATAAATAAAGTAAATCACCAGGGGTGGTATTCTGAACCCTGTGTTATCTCTAATATTGTTGTATCTTTGGAGATAAGATAAAGTTGGTATTCTGAACACTGTTGTAACTTTTGTGTTATCTTTTCTTGTATCTTTTCTCTTATCTCATTGGCCGCGCCTGCGCTCATAGTTTGGTGCGCTTGTAATTGTGCGTATTATTAATAAAGGGGCATTTAATCCCCATTTGCATATGCGCACGGGAGATAATTATGTCGAGATAATTGGTATTCTGAAAGTTGTTGTATCTTTTATCTTATCTTATCTTGCATGGTATTTACAACAATATTTACAACAGGTAGGGGGTTGTTTTATCTTTCGTGGTGATATAATGGTGGCAATATTTTTTGCCCAAAACCAACTTCGTGCCAATAGACGAGTTAGAAAAAGATTGTGTGTGGACCGGAAACATCACAGATGAGAACTTTTTAAGATATTACATGCTAGGATATGACGATTTTAATGCTCTCATCTTAACCAATATAGTGAAAGCGTGATTTGTCTTCATGATCCACATTCAACAGCGCATAATGATGACGCGCGTAATAAGTGCTCAAATAACTAATTACGCCCAAGATTAGTATGCGCTAGGCACATCTTCAGATATGGCATAAAGTATTCATATTGGTTGACCTACTTATCATGCTTATATAAAATAGATTTTGATTGGTAGGGTCCATAAAAATGTTAATAGTGGTCAAAGATAAGATAAAGGCGGTCCTTCAAGAGATAACACAGGGATAAAATGTTGTTCAGAATACCAACTTACAACAATATTAGCGCTGTGCTATTTCTGGAAGATACAACAAAAGATAACACAAAACTTACAACAATGTTCAGAATACCGCCCCAGTTTCACAGAAGTCATGAATATCAAATGTGATAGCCTAGTTTGACAAGCCTTCAATTAACACGTACAAATACATTTTCTGGTCATAGGAATTCGTATCCATTGCATGACATTATGAGGAAAGCAACATCCTGAACACATAAGGAGCAAGGATATGATTATGTACAAAGATAACATAGAGAGTACATATATCTGCATTAGCAATATTATTCTTGTACTAAATCATACAAGGTAATATAAAAGTAAAACTAAATTACTTGTAGTTGTCTATGTTGACTTGTTTAAATAAAAACTCCTAAATCTGGTAATGTTGACACGAAATGCAATATCGTTGATATTGGGCGTTGATCTTATACAGCGCTTGGGAGGATTTCTGATAGTAACTATAAAAGAATGCTGAGATGAACCGATTGCGCCACCTGCCTCTTGTGGTCTGTTTTATCCGCGGTACTTTCTGAAAGGTGTGTAATGATACAGACTTTGAAAGCTTCCGAAACTTCTGGTGAATTTAGGAAAATAAACGTTTATATTACGTAATCTGTGTATATACCATTAATTTTAAATAACAAAAACAAGAGTGGAGCTAAGACAAACCCTTGGGAAACACCATATATATAAGTTTGAGTTGAGTTTGAGTTATTTCATTGATACACGGTAAAAGCCCAACACAGTTTGCAGACTGGTTTCAATCAGGGCCGTGTTGATAAAAAGCAACATAATTATGACATATGAACAAAAGTAATAATAATAACACTGACAAATTTACAACCAAATACAACAATATATAGAAAATAAACTAGAAACACTTCATTATTTAAAGCTATATTTATAGGCCTAAAAGATAAACAATTAAAGAAAGTTATGAACAAAAAAATCTGTTGGTTTATATAAATATAAAGAGTATTACAAAAAAGCGAAGTCTAACAAGATAAGATATAAGTTAAGAATATATTTATGTATTTATGTTTAATATTAAATAGGTAAAAGTTTAAAACAAACACAAAAGAGAACACACATACAGGTAAAGTTATATATTACACAGAAATCTGGACAAATGCGTATTCTATATTGTGTAGAAATAAAAAGAAGTTTGGAATGATAATAAATACAGCAGAACATATGAATATAGATCAGTCAAATATTACATTTTTTTAAGAGACAGAAACTGATACCGTATTGCATAGATCATATTACACACAATTAGAGTTTCAAACAAAAAGTGATTTCATATTGTGTAGGAGTAATAAATAATATGTAAGATAATGAATTGGCTAAAATTATATAGACATGTATAAGTTTACAAATATAAAGCTTTAAAAACTAACAAAACACGGCTTATCAAATTAAAAGGTTACCCATCTCCACACACACTTATTTCGTATTACGTCAGCTTTGCCTTAAATGTATTCAACGATATAGCCCCTGGTACATCATGAGGTAAGTTATTCCATGTTAAGGCCCCTTTTCATTTAAAAGATCTGTTCATAGTCTCAGTGTTTGGTCTTTTTTAAATATTCAAGAACTTGTTTTGAGACAACATTATACATCATAATTGCTCCATTATTTTTCCTATTATTGTCAAGTGTTTTCCAATTTAGTCTTGTTAAATTTGTTTTAAGGCCTCATAAATGTGAGATCCCAGAATAAAAACCGTGTCGATCATCTAAATTAGTACCCTTTTGTGAGGCATTAATCCTCATTACTGTCAGTTATGACTTAAGGACATAGGTGCGCTAGTTGATTAGCATAGTAGCACACACATACTTTAGCAGTCATGCAAAAGAAACACTCGCAAATTATTGTGCAATACAATCTGAGAATGTATACTATTATCTAGATCTATTAGGAATAAATCATTGTCAAAATCATCCCATAAATTGGGGTAAAAAAAAAGATTCCACCATTATGACCAACAGTGTATAACGTTTAACCTGAAGAGGCTATGGAAATAACCTGAAGACATAATAGTTATATGAACTAAAGAATATAATAAATGAATGAATAATTGAATAAGTAAATGAAGATAGAAAGAAATTAACTTACATAAGAACTGTATAAATGAATGGTAAACACCATTTATATATAAATGGTATAAATAAAAAGAACATGAATAAAATATGATAAAGAAATATCCTGTTCATCTAAGCGATATGAAATGGGCAGTCATAATAGGACAGGGCGACGGTCAAACGATCTTCCATGAGTTCAAGGATAGTATACATAGGCAGCCGTAAGGTACGGCGGGAGCCATGGTTATCGCAGCCATGGCCCACTGGCAGCAGCCGGGTGAGTCTGTCTTCGGTGTCGCACGGTTGCTCGTCCAAGGAATCGTCCATGGGTACCTGGAGGTGGTCGATGTGGAGTCCTAGGTTTCGTAGTCCACCAACCGGGACGCGATCAGACCCAGCGACAAATACTGCAACAAGATAAATCATAATAATCATAGTAATTATTATAATGAAGAAAAAAATAGTAGTGAGGATAATGATAATAATTTGAATAATGATAAAAAAAAAGATGATATGAAAAATACTGATAAACCTCACGACATCAACATTGTCGTCAAAGAGAGAGACAAAAGACTCCAAAACAAAGATCTGATGATCTTATCGAATTCATACTACAGACGTGCATAAGTAGAACAAAAGAGTATAAAAAAACTTGCACTTGATTGCACTTAGTGCTTTTAGTTTTTTAAAGTCCTTCGAGACACAAAAACGTTATACATCATTATAATTATACCTCTCTTTAGAATGTTGAAAAAATCTAGTCATCTGACTGGTCGAAATTGGAGTCGTGATTTTAGCCATGTCCGCCTACCGGTATATATAGTTGTTTTTAAAGATGCCTGCATGCCCCAGGTAACGGGCCGCAGAAACAAATTTTCTAAGATCCCCATTGGTTTACGTGTAAAAAGTTTCTATGTGCGAGCGCGGATACCATTTAGTGCGTTTTGCCCCCGATTCCCGAATGATCGTAACGTTCAGGCAAATTTCCAGCGAAGATGGTGTCTCAGACTTTCTGTGATGTATAACCAGTCTTCATCCAAGAAAAGGATAAGGTAAGAATTCTTTGTAGATTTGTTTGTGAATTTGGTATATAAAAGTTATATATCAACTGCTTTAATATTCGAAGCATAGCTGTTTCTTTACTGTCTCTCGGGGACGCCCCTGCGCGCCTAGGGGGTCATATCAGGATGTAACGTCCCCTTGAGCCTATAGAAAAAGCGATGCCTCTCATAGCAGTCAATATATCAATATTATGGAATAAACAAAATGTAAATCAAACATTTTAGACTTACCAAGAAACTTTCTTTTCATGTCATTGTCTAGAGCGTGAAATACCGTCCAGAACATTTTGATGGTTGGGTGTGAGTCTGTATATGGCTGTTTATACTGGGTCGACTGAAAATAAATCAAATTATATATCATAAGAAAAATAGAATGTGCAAATCTTCAATGTGGTTTGTAATTTGGGGGAAGTTTGACAAATATTAATGCTCTAATATTCAGTCAATAACCAGATAACGAATCATTCTTAAACTTTGTCGATGTGCTATTTGTATATAAGTGCCCTTTTGTGAGGCATTAATCCTCATTACTATCAGTTATGATAAACATAGTAGCATACACATGCTTTAGCAGTCACGCAAAACAAACACTATTATTCAATACAATCTAAGAATGTATGCAAATAGATCTATTGGGAATAAATCATTGTCATAATCATTCCATAAATTGGGGTAAAAAATGTATTCCACCTTTATGACCAACAGTGTACATGTACATGTATATTTAAATGCATAGTGGTACACTTCCGTGTTTAAAAGATCCGTTGACATTTGCGGCCATTGACACCTTGTGCTAAGTGGTCTATCATCTATTTTTGTTGGTCCGTATTACCTGCTCAAGAGCTTTCCAATCGAAGTGTTTCTCTCCCATGACAAGCGCTTCCAGCTCGATAGGTCTGAACATATCAAAGGCGGCGGGATTGAAGACTCTGTTGAATCCTCGCTGGAAGGCTGCAAACTGTGACGGAACCAGGTAATCTCGAACCATATTGTCCACGTAGAGATGTCTTTAGCGCAAAGAAGATAAAATAATAGTTGGAAGATTGAGATTATCAAAAAGCATTAATTAACTGAGGATTTACGCAAGGGTATGCAGATCAGAAGCATGCAGTCGGCGTCACTAAAGATAATATTAATGGACTAACTGGACAAAGCATAACATTAAAATAATACCAAATGTTGTCGTTATTAACGAATGAAATTCTTTCTGTATTTATTACCACCATGCCTCTTGTTTTTTAGAAGAGAAATACTAATGTTCTCCCGGCAGGAAACTTACAACACTGAACCCAGTTACCCACTCTGGCAAGACTTTTTTAAAAATCTCCTATAGTCCTGGATCACTCATCATCTTCATGATCGGGTCGTCACGAGCCGAGGCGCACCTTATTAACTCTTCGTCCGCAAAGCAGTGCCAATGCATGCTATGATTGAAATGGATACGACTAGTGTATGATGCTATTTAATAATCAATGAAATAAATCAGCTACATTTACATCGACAGTGTACATATCCATACTAAGAATTCTCAAGGCATTAACAAAAATACTGCTATTATGAATATTATGCCTAGCTTTGTCCAAGCTGCCTTCAGACAATGTTATCTTTATAATTATGTTGCCTACACTTTAGATTTTGGATCCTGTTTTCCTTACACATTTTCTTTCGTGACATCGACGCTCCTCCCATTCTTCAGCTCCACCTTTTCACCATAGCAACACCCCATCACGTAATCTTCTGTTCCAGTCCGCAATTTAGACATCTGATCTGCGAACTCCTTGTCGAGCTCTGCCACTTCCTCCATATCACTATTAGGGCTAAAAATCAACTTGAAATCAAAAGAAGTTCATTTCATTATAACAAAGCACTTTCATAAAGATACATGAATACACAACTTAATCTATAATTGAAATAGACAAGAAAAACAATAGATAACAATTCTTTTTTAAATACAAAATAGGGAAAATATGAACATTAAATTAATAAACGAATAAACCTATAAACATCTTATAAATAATATGCCAGCGCTGCCACCAGTCTGAGAGTTTCTTATTCTAGACACTACAGACACTACTCTACCGTATGCCTCTATACAGGAGGAACTCACGTTAGATGTCGAACAAAGATATTATAAAATCTATACAATTTTGTTGAATGAAGGTGATGTTTTTGTTATGACCAGGCGATATAATGAAGCATAATAAACACAAAGATGTGATTATATGCGCTCCCATTCGGGATCGCATTCAAATGTTTCTTTGCAGATGGTCGCTTCGTTTTCTTCTCCAAAACACAAGGCGACATGATTTGGGCTAGTTACCATGGATCTTATGAAGTACTACTTGTTTGGCTAAGCATTATAATCAACTTCTTCTTTCGTATAAACTGGATATCTTTTCCATGTAACGAGGCCCTTGATAGAAAAAAATAAATAAACTAAAGATCACTTTGTGGTATCACTAATAATAATAATGAAAAGGCATTTATATAGCGCCGTCTATCTAGACAATTTTATCCCGAAGCGCACAAGAAAAATAGAAAGAATGAGAGAGTTCTGATGAGTGTCATACTGCCAAGTATAGGCATTGTTAAAAAGATAAGATTTCAGCTTGAATTTAAAGGTCTCTAAGGGTTAGGGTTGGTTATGATTCTCAAATTGTATGGTAAATTATTCCAAAGAGAAGGTGCTGCAATGAATGTATTTTTTTCTTCAGATTCTAAATCTCTTTTGTTTTGATACCAGTTTGTGTTGTTGTTGTGACATGTAAGGGTACGACCAATAAGTGCTTCGTCAAATCCAGAGCCTTTATTTCCTCCGTCACACCGAGAAAGAGCTATCTCGTTGTTCGTGTGTTTTTGATGTTCATGTTGTTGTTGTTGTAATTGTTTTTGTTGATGGAGGTGGTGGTGGTGATGTATAAAGAGCAACATACCCCTTTCCTAGAAGCTTGGCGTAGAGGAGTTGTGGGAACGGTAATGGAACTATTGCCTTGTTGTGCAATGAAAACCCACACAGAAGACCACATATCTCGGCTAGTTTGGAGTCCTCACAGTCCTGTTTTACATAGGTATTCAGGAAAGGTGGTTTAGTTAAGTTCATTTAAATGAATGCGCATCGCACATGCATATTTTTGTTATACACAAAGCAAATTAAACAAATATATACATGTTAAGCGTCCCCGCCCGCTTCTTTTTTGGGTGCCGCCTCCTATTTTTTGTTTGTGTGTGTGTGTGTTGAAATTTTGAAGAAAAAAAAAACATGAAAAACGCTGCTAAAATGGATCTATTTCTGATTTAAAAAAAAAAAAAAATGTTGGCGGCCATATTGAAAAATAGCCGACTGTCAGGAAAAATGTACCGAGTGGCCATTTTGAAGAAGAAAAAAAAAGGCCTCCTCCTTTCTATATTTAAAAAAAAAAGCAGGACGCTAAACATGTTTTCTTTTTAACTTGGCCTAATGCATTGTTTTTTTCTGAAATAAAAATGAAGAAGCATAACCACAATACAAACGCACTATGAGTCCTAAATAAGAAAAAAATCACCCAGCCAAACTCTTGAATGATCATAATAAAAAGAAAAAAATACATAATAATATAGAATTGATATAATTGTTTTCATGGGTAAAACGTAGCAATAACATGTCATCCCCAAAAAATCAAACGCAACTTTCAGTAAATCATATTTAGAATTTCTTTTGAGTGGCGTTCTCTTGATACTTGTTATTCGAATTCCCCAAAAAGCAATTGACTCATGCAATACCTTCAATACCTTACGAATTGCTATGTATCGGAAAAAAGGCCAAACACATAGTCCAAGTATGTTTTGAACATATTGTACCAGACAAAAGAGGTGAAACTTGGAAGTCAATCTCTGAATAATTAATTAGTTTAAAGATGTACACTCAAATTTGCCAAAACAAATTCTTAAAAAATGCAGGGTCTAATCACAGTAGAAATTCCGAAAATGATTATGTACCTTCCGAAACCAGACAGGCGAGTGAGTCGGGTCGAGTTCGTCGACATATCGGAAAAGACCGTTCTTTCCCGGATCGAAAAGTTCTTCAAAGACAAGCCGGAAAAAATCCTGTTTTTATAGAATAAGAACGCATACATATAAATGTTGGAGGTAAAGGCTCTTGACTCTCAAGTGAGATCACGAGTTTGATCCTTATTTTCTGTAATACTTTGTTCTTCTAAAAACTTTCTCTCTGTACTGTGCGTCCCAGAAAAAACGAAACCGAGAATTATCGATGTTTTATCATAACTTATAATCAGCCATGCATGAAGTCTTTTGTTCAAGGGCTGATCGTCAAAGAAAAGAAGTTAAGTCTTTTATTAATTTTGTTTGTTGCTACGGCAGGCAGCCAGTGAAAACGAATTCGTTTAATAAAATTATAGAAATGCAAGCATTACTTTAAACAAAAAATACTTTGTTATTCCTTGCTCATTTTCCCTGATTGAGGTGTCATATGAAAGGGCAAAAACTGAACTTTTTTTAAACGTGATTTTCTCTTTGAAATTCAGATACCGTCCGCCATATTACTTTTTGCTTCCCTTTCTTCAAATTGATTTAAATCACCCATGCGTGAAATATGCATCATAGAAGTTATATCTAATAAAAGATGAGGATCTAAGCTTTACAAATATGGGTCATTTTTAAATTATAATTGTGATTAAGTTATGATAAAACATCGATAATGCTCGGTTTCTTTTATCTGGGACGCACTGTATATATATTACAAAATTTATTAAAGCGGTGGCTATTACAAGGATACCAATAATCACTTACCATACTTAGAGCCCCCGCGTCAATACCCATTTCACCCATGAATCGGATCCTGAGAGGTATTTGAAACCAGGACCTCGGGAAGGTCAGCATCTCGGTTAACTGCTCCCGGACACTCCTCCCGAAGATGTCATCCCGGTTTACGTTAAGGAAAAGACGCGGACTTGGTACAGTAATCCCCAAGAGATAACATAATCCAAACATTGGATCTTGCCTTGTTGCTTGTTCCATGGCATTCTTGTAAGCAATCATTGAAAAACATGAGAACTTTGAATTACAGGATACTAGGTAAAACTAACTGCAACAATCTTTAAAATATTATACATATTTATTGTCTACACTTTCTAAGGTTTTTAGAAAGATGATATATACTCGGACTGTTTCCTTTGTAAAGAATCATGATATTTTGTTCTAATTTTCAATTTGGTTTCGGAGAAAAACATAGCACTACTCATGCTTTATTGTCTCTTGCTGATGAGGTGGCACATGCTATTGATAAACCTTTACACACGTTGGGTACATTCCTGGACATCTCTAAGGCCTTCGACACGATCAACCACAATATTTTACTTCATAAACGTCCTGCTATGGTGTACGTGCGAAGGCCTTGCAGTGGTTCCGGAGCTGCTTTTCCAATAGAAAACAGTATGTTTCCTTGATTAATGTTAACTATGTATTTCATGATATGAACTTTTTGCGGCGGCCCCCAAGGTAGCATTTTGGGTCCACTCTTATTTATCCTTTATATAAATTATTTCTGTAAATCGTCTGACATGTAGTCATTCATACGATTTTGCCGATGATACTAATGCGATTATTTTTTTCTCACAGTAATCCACTTACTTTATCAAAAAATATTAATATTGAACTATTACAGATTTCTCAGTGGATTAGAGCTAACAAATTATTTTTAAATTGTCAGAAAAATAAATTTATGTTTGTTGGTATATTGTTTTTGATAATAAATTGTTAGAAGATGTACTTCATATTACATTTTTTGGAGTAACTGTTGATAATAAGTTTCCATGGAAACGTCCAGGGTGAAATGTTATATTGATAATATTTGTAAAACCATTTCATGTAATATTGGGGTAATAAATAAATTAAAAACTTGTCTCCCAATTTCGTCCTTGTTTATGTTATACTCATTTTTAATATTGCCATACCTGAATTATGGTCTTCTTACTTGGGGGAATGCGCACAAATCGCTGTTTTGAGATTATTATTATTACAAAAAGGGCTATTCTTGTATATGTTACTTTCCTACGCTCTCATACAGACCCATTATTTTTGTATAATACATTATCAAACGTTAAAGGGATAGTTGAGTTCTGTTTTCAGACCGCAAATGTCTTTAAAGTGCATGGTTATTGCTCTTATTCTTATCTATGACATTAATAGTGCCCTTTTAGAACCTAAAATTGCTATGAAGGTAATTTTAGACCCCAAAATGTGTAAAATTTAGCCAATACGATCATACCAATTCAGCTCTACTTTTTTTTTTTTTTAAACACGGTGACCGTTAATTAGTTATTTAATTAAAAGAAAATTACACTAGCCGTCTAATTGTGGGTAATATGAACAACATGAAAATGCAAACAAAAAACCAACATCGGCATTGGCTGAAATACGACGTAAAAGGCGTTAATTCGTTTTTTTTTTTCAACGGTTTTTTTTCAAATTTTTCAGAATATCTAATATTTGTGGTGGTACACAAGTATTTGAAATCGTTATATTTCATCCGTCTCTGAACCGATTTTGATCAAACAAACATGATTTAGTCATTTAAATATTATGTTCTTTCAAATGTGACACTCAGTTTTTCATTATTATCACAAAAAAATAAAATGTGTAGCGCCCTCTGCAGCAGAAATCGACTATCCCTTTAACTGCTTGAACTTGTACCAATTAGGCAAATTTATGTAACAATATGATAATAATAAGTTACCTTCAACTTTTGATTTTATGTTTTTTTACAAAACCAATCAGTTCATAATTAACCAACTAGACGTTCAATTTCATTTGCCCCTTTTCAAAACTCTATTACCTCAGAACAAGTTAATTTATGTTGGTCCCCCATTTTTGGAACACTCTTGATATAGGCATAAATCATTCACTTTCACCAAATTCTTTAAAAACAAAATAAAGTTACATAGTGTTTTTTAAATATCAACAAAATGTCACCAATTGGTGCTAAATAAAAAAAAAATTCATCATGCTTCCTACGTACTTCCTATTTTTCATATACACTGTCCTCCATTCATGCGGTTCACATCCACTCACCCCTTTTCTTTTGTTGTCCATGCAGTTCATAATTCTACCCTTGTGCTTCCACACTGCGTTTTATATGTTGATACATGTTTTCTTCAGTAGTCTCCGTAGACACAGGCATGAGTAACGGTAATGACATTGTAAAGCGCATTGTACTCCTCGTCACTGTTTTTCAAACCCGCATTTCATAGGCTTAAATGGACTAGTGCAATTGTAATGATAGACAGTTCGGATTCGTTGACTGATCTCAATTTCTCACGAAGAAATAAAATTGTACTTACATCTTGTTCACTTATGTTATGGGATTCAAGCATCTTTGTTTTCATCTCCAGATCAATGAGGAATGGATACGACGCCCAGGATAATTTCTGCAACGGCTATAAACATCAAGAAAGAGTACACGACCGTTTTTCTTGTTTAAATTAACACGAGAGTAAACATAACGAATTTATTCATACACGTTAAAAAGCCAACACTGTGGGGAAATTAGTTTTCAATGGGTCCTTGGAAAACATTGCAAATACATGCATTAACATTGCAAATGTGAAAACATATAAAGCATTTCGTTAAAATAAAAAGCATTTCGTTAAAAAAGATAATTTAAAACAAAAGCATCACTATAGAGACATTCTGTTCTTGTTTTATGTTAGTTTAATCATGAAATCCATTTTTTAATTAAAATTTCGTCATTTATTCATAATGTATTTATTGCTGGTATATTCAGACAATGCATAGATGATATGCCAATAAGGTTAAATCAATCAATATGAATCTATATACAAATATTAATGTATCATAACCACTTCGAGATCTGTCCATAATCCTTGCTATCATGTGAAAGTATTCACTCTTGGCAGTTCTAAAGAGAATTCAACTATGTTCTTAAAGGTGTTTCGATGTGATACATGGCACTTTTTCATTTATACCAGATGTTTGGTAATCCGAAAGTTCAATTTGTCATGTTCAATACTAAAAAATGATATTATGACAGTTCTTAACCGTACCCCGAACAAGAGCCTAATAAACAAGGGCCTAATAAATAAATCGGGCACATTATGCCGATTTTTTAAAATTCTGAAAATGAAAGAAAACCCTATATCATCCATTTCGAAATTGTGAACTCCTGCTGCAACGAACCTTCGAGGAACAAAAATTGATTCTTTGACAAAACTATTGTCCCCCCCCCCCCCTCCTCCTACACTAATATGAACGGTCAGACCCGTATCACTTACTTGGTGTGGACGTCTCCAGACTTTGTCTAAATTAGGGATGTAGAACGTCTTAATGGAAAGGATGTCATGCTGTAGATTAATCTAATATATAGAACAAACAAATACAAAGGATAACACAAATATTATGCGAATTCTTGTTGAATGAAATGCAGATTTCGATACATACGATAACGTATATATCATATTACTCTCTGAAAACATTTACACATATTCAATGTGAGCTAGACATCTTAACCGTGTAGAAAATTATCCTTACAGGAAGGGTGGTGGTGTTGGCGGTCTGGGCTTACAGATCCCGAATTCATGACTTTCCTCTTTCAAGATCGGACCTTGTGTTGGGGATACGGGGAGAGGGAAAAAAAAAGGGGGGGGGGGACATTCTGACCCTTTACTACCTGTGAAATCTTCCTTTCAAAAAACCAATTAGAGTAGAATTAAGCTAGTATGTCACGATAAATATTTGTGTGTGTGTCGATGTTTGGATGGTAGGGTATGTTTGTGTTGGGGTGGGTATGCAAGTAGCTATAATTGTTTGGTTCATTGGGTTTTATTTTGATTGTTTCATTTTGTTTGATTTTGATTTGATTTTTTGCTGACATGCATCAAACAAACGACCTTTAAGCCCGGGGGGGGGGGGATTACTCAGATTTGGTTTAAACGGGGGCATGCCGCTTAAGCCTCAACACCTCTACCCATTTTTAAGGGTCAGTTGGGTGATTTTTCTCGAAATACAGGCCAATTTTTCACAATGCAAACACCCTAAAGCTTTGGAAACTTTAAAAAACGGACCCATGTTAAGGGATATTTTTGTTTAACATGGGACCCATATTTAGGGATTATTTTTTGAAAAAGTGACATATTAGAGCGGCACATCCCCGTATGATTTAATATGTGGGTAATCCCCCCCCCCCCGGGGGGGGGGCCTTTAAGATTTATTTTTCTGTAAAGTTACTTGTAAAGCGAGAAAAGGTCCTTATGATAATTGTACTAACAATGACTAGACATTTTGCTCCTGCGATAATTATTCTGGGCTTCATGTCGTCAGAGGTATATGGTTAGGGTTAGGTTGCAATTCAGCGTTATGATAGGTATAGGGGTAGCATTGATGTAAGATATAGTGTAGGGTCCAGGATTGAGGTTCGGAATTCGGTTAGTGTAGGAAATTAACTCCGAGCAATTGTCGCAGGAGCAAGTGTCTTACAACCGTACAAAATCACACGACTGGTTCAAAAATTATTAACTTACTCACCTCATTCAAGGAGCTGAGAATTCTCAGGTAGGTCCAAAAGTTTGCCAGTTCCTTCTCCAATAGCACTCTGTCGTGGAATAGGATTGTGAGGGACCGTCGGTAAGCCATGATTGTACGTCGAAAGGACATCGGTTCGAACTTCCACCAACGAGCTATAAAGGGGCAAATTGGGGATAGAGTACAGGTTGTATTATGTTATTTAGTGCATCGCAGGGTTGAAATCAAGATTCCATTCATGTTTTACATTGAACTCGCTGTCAGATCTTAGGTCAGACAAACTCGCTTCACAACTTTTGTTTACATCGCTACCACTCTCTCTACCCAATTAACTTGATCGCTAAGACTTTCTTGAAATAAACTCAATGGGAATTTTAAATATATACTGTATCGCCTACATAAATTCACGTTCAGATTGGTAATAATGCTATTGCAATGTTCGCACATTTCGCACCTTTATAGGCTTTCGTCAAGCTTTAGGCTGTTGAAATTGTCTAAGGATGATTTTTCCTTAAGTCTTTAGGATCGTGTTGCCTTTGCTTCGTATTTTCTAAAAAAATCCCATGACATGAGGAAATTGTCTTTATCAATTACAAACAACCTCGGAAAGCCCGAGTACAGGAAAGTACTTCGAAAACAGTGAATACCTAACAGTGAACATAGTGCTCTCATCATGAGTGGCAGTGCGTACGAAAAGCATGTTGAAACTCTTCTTAGGTCAACTTGTTCTCAACATACATTTTGAGAAAAAAATTGCTTTGAATAATTTTTTTAAAAATATGATTTTAGCCATTTAGAACGAATTTGTATATGATTAATCATTTAGGGATTCTGAAGATAATTAACCCATAGCAATAAAACATATAACGACAAAAAGTTGACTTTGCATTTTTTCCCCGATGCCTTTGGCTCGGTTTTTTTGAAGTTGTGTCTGACTGTTTACCAGGTGTTGCCGAATTGGGTTTCTTTTCCCCGGCCTTCGATGCCATGTGAAGAAACCCTATCAACCTGTCTGCAGCGGCCAGGGCACGGCGCCCCCAGGGGCGGTGATGGTTACTGAACACAGGACATTCCATCAGAATATAGATGAACCGAAGGGCTTCGATGTGGGGTGTCGACTGAGGTATGCTGGTACACAGATTAACAGAGATCACTTCGGAGAGCTGTAGAAGATGATTATGAGAAAATGTAATTATTTTGTAGAATTTAATTACTGGTAAAGATATGGCATAAATGCAAAAATACCAATACATTAATATGTGTAGTATGTTGTATAACATTTCAAGTTAATCATGTGGATTGGCAGTTGTTACTTTTGGTTGCGTTTTAGAAAGATCCATTTGATCTAAACGGCAAATCATAAAAAAACATAAAAACAAGATAATCAAATTATTAAAAAGAATCAACACGAAAAAAGTATTAGAAATTACGGTGTCTGGAGAAAAAAATACTCTGTTGAGTTCACCAAAAACATTTTTTTTTAAAGATAGATTTTTCGCATCCCATCCTCGGAAACCTGTGTTTTCTTGATGAATTCGTTTTCATGTGTTCGTTTAATAACTACATTCTTTCCTTATCAATATAGAGAAAACTGCAAGATATGATTAATTTGTAATTCACTGTCAAGCTGTTTAATATTAGGTTCACCTTTTCAATAAGATTGTCGTTCTCGCTGATCACTTTGTAAGCCCTTCTTGCTGCTTTTAGATCAACATTCAGACCATTGACTTCGTTTGGTCTGAAAATATGAAGTACAAACATTAAAAACCGAACCCGAATATTTTTAAGAAATCAACTAAACAGAAATTTTAATTACTTTCTTATCGCCCATAGAAACGAAGTTTCGATCGTCGCACATTACAACAAGAGATAGGGCACAAATTTCAGGCTATTGATGTTACTTTTGGTTTATTTTCCAAAAGTAATTGGACAATCCAAAGATAAGCTACGGATGTTTCATAAATTAACAATGATAAATGTAGATATAAAACAAGATGAATGACTTGCGAAATTATTATCCTTTTAACACATCATCATTACCCTGTTTGGCGGAAGGATGCATTTAGGCAAGCGGGAGATGAGAACACCATGCTTGCTTGTCGGAAAGGGGCACTCTCTTCAGTGATGTCTCCTTGCATGTCACTTAAACTCTGCAGCAGTCCAGCAGATAGTGTACCGATCTCCCGTCCAGGAGTAATTGAAATATGGACATCTTTCCTCTGAGGGTAACAAAAGAAAAGGCATGGAATGAATTCCAGCTCATTTTCATGCTCGAAATGGTATCAACGTCATAATACATCATAACCAGCATTTTAGCTCAGGTATGTGAGGTTAAATCTATGACTTTTTGACAAAACGTAATACTTAACAACTTACCTCAAATTTATTATTGAATATACAGTATATCTTTTTCTATGTTTCGAATATTAACATTTTTAGGTTGTCAGGCACAAGAGCAACAACAAAAACCATAACATACAAATAGAAGTACACATACCACTGGTTCATCCTGCTCTATGATAAAGATGTTTTCCTGTCCAGCGCACAGTCGGCGCCAGGTTCGTGGTTGCCTTTGATGGTTCTCCTGACCAACACAGGTTATGCCAGATACATCTTTCAACGTTTCTCCCGCATGACCGTCATGTTCGTTGGTGACTGAAGGTGTATCAAATGTAGCAGAAAGATCAGTGATGCCTTCCTCATCATCCTCGACATCATCTCTGCGGGTTCCTTCTTCGAATCTTTCGACATGTTCGTAGTCCTCTACAGGCCTTGATGGTTCCCAGACCTTTGGATCAAAGCCGTAACGACCAGGTGGCCAATCAGTGGACGATTCAGGTTCAAACAAGTCAACCATCGAAGCTCCTTCAAGGGGTTCAAGCTGTACATTTCCACCCTTTTGGACCTTCTCATGATCAAGAACGAAGACCCCATTGGTGATTTCATCAACTGCATATATACATCGACTGCAGGGAACGGCAAGAGAGAAATCTAAAGTGTCGAAATATGTTGCTATATCCTGTTTTTTCAGTGGTGGATTCACAATAAACTATTTTATCTCATTAATGTTGACTCATTTTTAGCATCTTTTGAAATATTTTTTAAGCTTGTGGTATTGATCCATGAAAGACACAACATTGCCACGATAGAATCATGTGTACCCTGTGGTAAGTACATCGACAAATGTAATAGTGGTCCATGTACATGTATTTGATAATCTTAGTTAATTCAGCCACCGATTTAAATCAATAAAAGTGTATAATGGTACCTGTGGACAACACTGCATAATTATCATAATACTGTACATCTATTATCTTGGTTCTAAAAGATATCAACAGATTAAAACCATCTGTAAACCATCAAAGTCGATGTTTTTATAGTAATAACAAAAAAGAAAACATTGAAGAGCTATAGCAAAAAAAAAATAAATAAATAGGCTTACGGTCAAACTTGTCTATAAAGGCCACCCAAGAAACAGAAAAAGCGGCCACTACATACAGGTGGTCTTTATAGAGATAACATTAATAAAGGTATGACTGAAAAAAAACGAAAAACATGTCTACATGAACGCATACTTTGTTGATTGTAGGAAAGAGAACGTGCGTCCGGGTCGTCCAGGTCTCAGTTCAGACTTGCCCCATTCGTCGGACTCACAAGGGCACCTGTCTAGACCCATACCATATACCAACAGCTGGCCATTCTACCAAAAGGAAAAAACGCGAAATTTAAGAAAAGCGTTGTTCAAGGAGTATAATCACAAAACAATAATTTGTATATTTTTGGAAGATATGAAATCTCCTTACTAAAACTACATCAGGCATCCAACTGTTTAATGATTACAAGAGATGGGGGGAGTAAATATAATATTAAAGGGAAATCCAAAATTGACATAAATTACTAAAGAGCAAAGGCAGAAAATCAGAAAGTTTGAATGAAATCTGATTTTTTTTTTTTTTTTTTAAGTTGTTAATATCTAAAAGTTGTAAACATTACAGGTGTAGGTTTATCAAATTCACCGAATCGGTAATGTCTTTGTGATGTAAATGCAGACAACTTTCCGATCTGTTCAAACACTCAAAATGACAGAAATATCAATTTTCTTTAAATCTATACGAATCAGGAGGGTGTTTAATCCTTGGAGGACCTATAATGATATGTATTTATGGGTTAGGGTACGTTTTCTGGGGGTAATATAATTAACATAAAGAATGGTAAAAAATCCCTTGGACTGACAAAGTTAATAATGAGGAAGTTCTTAGAAGAGCTGGAGAGCAAAGGAAAATGAAACGTGAAATGAGGATTAGGCAGTTGAAGTTCATGGGTCACTTTGCTTTCCAACATAGCAGGAGATGGATTGCCCGTTTACTCTTAGAAGGCCTCCCTTATTGTCTCCATGTGCCACAATATATTCATCATGGGATAGATGTACCATAGGCTTCAAGAATATTTAAAAAAAAAGTTGTCATGGAGTTAATCAAGACCGGAAATGTGTCATTTTTAAAAATTCATAGTGTTGCACAAACAATCCCCGGCTGGGCCATCAACCGGTGCGTATTGGTTTGTGCAAAATTGCACGTGCGGCAACCTCGCGTGGAGGCGAAGAACGCAACCAGTTTACAAAAGTGTGTTGACTGGTCCTTCTGCCTCTCTCAAAATTGCTACATCGTCATTTCATCTTGTTAAGAGTATAGTACCGATGCTCGAACCCATGACCTTCGAAACTGGGTCCAGTGTTTAAACCACGCAACTACGAAACGTCTTTAAACGTGTTCCTACCTGTTTAAGGAAGCTTGTATGGTGCATTCCGCACGAGACAACATTGACATTGCCTTGTGATAAGGAACACAACTTGACCGGTAGCTTCACATCTAAAGAAGTGTGTTGGAAGATAAGACAGTTTGACATAGGTTAATAGAAATGTACGTACTACACATCCTGGTATCAAGCAAGACTGTATCCAGTGAACCATTACCAAAACAAAAACATTAAATATAATATGCTATACATGATAGCATTCCTATCCACCACGCAATAAGGTACATAATACCCTGACGTATTATTTTAGGAATTGTTTTTATTCCTTTTTTTCCTTTCTTTTTTACAATTTTCTTGTCCCTTTTTTTGGTTGTTGTTGTTGTTGCTTGGTTGCTTGACGACGTGTCATGAAGTATTTAGAAACAAAGATGCAATATTATAGTAATAATGACTGATATGAGAGACGCAGTTGTTTTTATACGCTCAAGTGGAGGTAACATCGTGCTATCGCCCCAAGGCATGCCGAGGGGTGATATCACGATGTAACCTCCCCGAGAGCCTATAAAACAACTATGCCTCGAATAATAAATCATTCATTATAACTCGTATACCGAAGAGGGTCATAAAATACATGTGCGACTTACCAATCATGGTAATCAAGTTTGTTTACGCTATTAAGACCTAGAAATCTAATCTCAATAGGGTGTCTGATCGCGCACCACTCGAGTCTGTGTGCTAAAATCCTTCCCATTGAGATTGCACGCATATATCCATATGCAGTCTAGATCTACGTGTAATCATACCCGCCTACCAGTCAATAGTCTTTTGAAAAGTGCACTAGGGCGCTTTTCAAAAACTATTGACTGGTTTTGGCAGTTTACGTTTCTTTAATACGCGAATTGATAAATTAACGACTCCAATTTCGACCAATCAGATGGCTTGATTTCTAAAGTGAGGTATATAATAGCAATTATTATCTTTTACAGGCTTCCAAGTTGTACAATAAATCAGTGTATTTAATATTTTTAGCGCAGCACCCGGATGACGGATCAATTAATATTGTTTTCGTATTGCCCTGTCATCCGGGAACTTCAACTGCCAATAGAATATTGCTCGATTATCGAAAATCTACAGCATTTTACCGAGATAAATCAAATGTTGTTATTTCGCTAGTCGTCCTGATATAGATAATAATAATACGAATACTGTAGGGCTTTGTTTTCGTGTGATAAAAGAATATATTATATAAATACTGTCGCTTACCATCTAACTTCTGTAATCCCAACTGCCCATGCGTGTTACTGCCCCACACAAAGATTGACCCGGTAGTGGAAAGAGCAACGGAGTGAGCGCCGCCAGCGGCAATGTGTTGCACGGGAATTCCCCAGAGACCTTCGATTTCAATGGGTTTCTCTGCATGGTCCTTTGCTTCCTTCGCGGCCCACTTGGTCTCCACACCTAGCTGACCATGACGGTTGCAACCCCATGAAAACAGCCGCCCATCTAGCAAAAAGGCAGTGAAATCAGTTCCATTCTTACAATATACACACACAGGCGCTGTTGCGATTGCCTAGTTAACAATGCAACGAATCACGTATCCGTTATTAGGAAATAAAATGAAAGTAAACTTAAGACATCAATGAGATTATTAAAACTAGTTAGATGGGGAAAAAGAAAAATTACTGAATCATGGAGGTAAAAAATATAACATGTTAAATCTCTTATAGCTTAGATAGGCCTATGTCGTTTTCAATTCTTTGATTTTTCATCTAAGCTTTCGTTAAGATATTGTTTTGATAGCATCTTTCGAAGAATCTGTGTCGGCAAAGCATTACCACATTAAAGATATCGAGGAATCATATATAGATGACAATTATAAAGAATTAAAACAGTAAGACAGAACTTTCAAAAAGAGCTTAAAGGCAAATACTAAGAAAGTAGGGAACACTTCACAGTAAATAAAGAGCCCTCATCGTTCACTTCGACGCAGTGTGTACAAAAGACCTATGGTAAATCTTGTAAAGTCAACCTGCTGTTGAAATTTTAAGCGCCTAAATTATCCTCTTAATATTTGAACGATTAGTCATACACAATACTTGAAGCATATACATAACAAATATTTTAGATCTATCCCCAGTATTAATTTCCTGAAAATGTATGATTCAATATTCAGTATATTTTGTCTCATGGATGTCTTTAATAAACATACTACCTTGAATTAAACGATGAGGGCGTTATGAGCCTATTTCGAAGATCAGGACAATTATCCCGTGAGCAATCAAATCAGAAATTTACCTTCTGATTTTCTTCGGGGGTGGGGTGGGGGTAATTCTCCATGGGGTAATTGCCCTTAGGGGGGGGGGGGGTTATTTTCCGGGGTTTATTTCCCAGGGGATTATTGTCCTAGAACTGTTTTGGAAGTATTTGATTGCCAGCGGTTTTCCAAAGTTGTGTCGGGACTTGAATAGAAAGACGTATTACCTAGAGTGAGTGCGATTGAATGGACGTCTCCGCAGGCAATCTGGATGACGTCATAGTTTGAGAGTTCCTCGATCAATCTGAAAACATGCATGTTGTAGAATGATTAAAGGTAGGATATTTTACCGACATCACCACTGCTGTAATGTATCAAAGAGATTCGATCATACACAGTATGTCCTCAGTTATGTATTTTCAATTGCGCCATCTTTCGGTGAAGGCATACAGAATGATTTCCGGTTCCTGTCAAGGAGTTGGTAATGCATCATGGCTGTCGATTCGGGACATTGTGAGCAGCACATGGCAGTATACGTTAATCAAAATAGTGTGAGTAAAATATTCTTACATTAAGATCAATTTAAATCAACACTTTTAAAATTGGCTGACTAAAATTAATAATTGTGATGGGAGCCTATAGTTGTGTGCAAACTTGCACTTGTGGCAAATAGGCAACCAAAGTGTAAATGTATTCCGGAAATATCGTCGCGAACCAAGAGGTCGATTTTTCAATAAGTTGCATGTCCCCCGGCCAAACCAAAATTAATTAATTATCTGTATGCCAGAATTTGATTTACGCATCGTATATATGAAAAGGGAAATATGCTCTGATTTATGCCCCCCCCCCCCTCCCCCCCCCCCCCAACTCCCTTGGCGGCAATTCCATAATCCAAAAGGCACCTGTTATATATTAGTAGTTGACTGGTTGACAATCGCTGTATAAGCATTTTATTATTTTTTTTATGTTTAAGTGAACTCTACAGTCTAACTTGTTTAGGGGCTAATCAGTCATAGAGGAATGTAGGAGTAAATGCACAAAGCAGTCTTGTGTATGCCAATTTGCATACTCTCTCTCTCTCTCTTTCTACTACCCCCCCCCCCCCCACCTCCGACCGGTACTAGGACAATTACCCCTTGGGCAATGACCCCCCCCCCCCCACCCCCGGCCAATTACCATCGGGAAAATTACCCCCGAGGACAATTACCACCCGGAAAATTACCCCCCGAGGACAATCATCTCTTGAGGACAACTCCCTCCCCCCCCCCCCTCCAATAAAAAATTCTGCTTTTATTTATAAAAACCAACTTATTATCAGGGTGGACTTCCCCTTTAATAAACAGGTGATAATTGTCGGGATAATTGACCTCGGGGGAAGGTTGTCCTTGGTTGTCTTGGGGGGGGGGGGGGTATTGTCCTACGAGGTTCCGGGGTCGGGGGGGGGGTAGTTTTCTGGAGGTGATTGTCAACGGGGCTATTGTCCTGATACGCCTGCGGCCATAT
The DNA here is from genome assembly GCF_000002235.5 of Strongylocentrotus purpuratus. Taxonomy (NCBI): domain Eukaryota; kingdom Metazoa; phylum Echinodermata; class Echinoidea; order Camarodonta; family Strongylocentrotidae; genus Strongylocentrotus; species Strongylocentrotus purpuratus. The sequence continues at coordinate 11,908,057 of NW_022145597.1, read as the reverse complement.
AATCCTGGATCCGGCAGTTAACCTAACCTTGGTGTGAAGTCTTGTGTAATCTGGCTCTGGTTATCATATCTCTGCTTCTTTTTCCGAATACCAAGCTGCCCGACATCGTTCCTACCCCAGCTGTAGACCCGACCATCGGCAGAGAGGGCAAGGAAGTGATGTCGACCACAGCATACGCTCACGATGTCAACGCAGGGTTCATTCTCCTCTTCGGATGTCGGGAAGATCACCTCGACTGGTTTGAGAGGAGGTTGAGAATATTTAATTGAAATTATTTGGTAAATATCAGGCCTCTATTTACACATTTAAGGTATGTTAAGATAGTAAAGGGATCAAAATCCCTCCAAGCAAAAAACGAAAGAAAAACGGGTGAAACAAAAAGCGAGGGTGGACGGCTATCAAGAAAAGAATAAAGGATCGGGTTCAATATACGAAGCTTTCGACAAACACAAAAGTCAGAACTTCAGTGACCCCCCCCCCCCCCCCCCCATGCTCATTATATTCAATCATCTGTACTAATTCAGCATTCTTCTTGGGGGAAGAAGAAAACAAATTTATCACCACTATCAAACTTTAGCCTGATATTAGGCCTATGCCAGTATTAATGTATTATTGATTCACATGTTCTGAACAGAGGAGAAAAATCTTTGCACTCTCTCGCTCTCTTCCTCTCTCTCTCTCTGTCTCTCTCTTTTATTGTTGAATGAATTTGTCAACTTATTGATGCAACAATCTGGAAAAATATATATATTTTTAACCCATTGCTTCCGGAATCCTTTGCTCTTCCCATTAAGCCTATTTTCCAGTATTCATCAATTTCTCACCATAATTCTCCTGTTTGCTAACGCCTTTCGGGTCACAGGTGTAGACACGCCCATTAAAGGTTGTCATGACAACGCACTCTGTGTTACCGCAGGCATCTTTGATCGGATAACCTTCTAAAGATGTCCTTTTGAGCATCATGATAGCATCACCATCATCCGAATAGTCCCATGAAGCCATTGTGTTGTTTCTAGGAGAGCAAAGAAGTACTATAAGTTAACTAAAAACCGAGAAACGGTTTTATTTATGAAAAAAAAAAAACATGCGGACGATAGACCACGCATTCAAATTAATTGTTTTAAATTGAAATCCAACATCTACTGCTAGCTCTACACTACTAGTGTTCTTTGCTCAGCAAACAAGAGGGCAGCATATAGGGACAGTGACATCTTGTCCTTTATTTAAAGGTACTATGTCCCATTTGCAGGCCAAAAAAAGAAAAGGTTAAATTCCAACGGCATTTGAAAGACAATACTAATTTAGAACTTTCCTCAAACCGAAAGGGCCTGAAAATGGCTTTTAGGGGAAAATAACCAACATTAGTTGTCTAATCGACAATTAAGTGATTGCAATCACCTTAGTAATAGTCAGATTTTCAGACCCTTTTATCGAATGGTCGTACATCTTGTGCTGCACAAAGATTCAATCAGTTTAATTTTTGCCATAACAATTAGTGGGTTATTGATTTAGACAAATGTTCATGTACCTGTTACAGCTCATTTTATGTATGTTAGTACCAACGAAAAAAAAATGTGTCTGACAGTGAAGTATAGAGGGTAAACGGGTTTTCTTGCATAATTTGAATGCTAGACACTGCTAATGTTTAAAGTTCACAGATAGGACATAATATACATGACATATTCATAATTCCTGCAAAGTTTTACAGTATTTTATGTTGGCTGCAAAAAGGACACAGTATCTTTAATTTTCCCCGTCTATGGTTAACCGATTGTTTTCCCGCGCGACCCGAGCCTGCATCGAGAACAGAAGGTAGGGCGCGCTTTCATTGAAATTTTATGGATTACACAAAAAGCGGTGACAGTCATTTTTGCAAAATTGTTTGTCTCATCAGACACCTCGAACCCGCGCGAATTATGAAAGTCGTGAGAATCAGACGCTGGTCCGTTTGTGACACACCACCTCAAATTTAAGAATGAGCATATCTAGGTTTTGTCCATTATAGTATACGCAGTGGCGTAATGAGCCAACATTTTTGAGGGGGCTGAATATGGCGTATCGCGTAAAATCAATACAAAATTGCGAGCGAGCGAAGCGAACGAGCACAAATTTTGACATTTTTAGTACAAAAATCCAACTTTGTGATAGATTTTGACTTAATATTCAGAAAATAATATATTTCACCCTTCTCTCTTTCCTTTTCTCTTTTTTTTTCTTGTTCGTAAACAAATTGGGGGGGGGGGGCTTCAGCCCCCCCCCCATCTGTACGCCACCGAGTATACGTACAACTACGAAGTCGATCCGTCCATGAGTGGTAAGGTAAGGTAGTAGCCTGTTTAGCCAAGTAACGTACCCGCTGCCAACGATTATGTCACACAGAGGATTATGTCACAATAGCAAATTTACAGTCTCCTATATCTAATGTACATAATAGTTGTGATTTATATCAATCGCAAATGATATCAACTCCTCAAAAAACGAGAATAATAACGTAGAATAATACAGACAAATAACATAACAATCGTAACTGCAATATATTATGTTCTATATAGCCTACCTCTTATTCCCGTTCTACTCCTCTCTCTAATTTCCTCTGTGTCTGTATAGATATAACTTTTTGGTTACCTGTGATCGAGCACTAAGCAAAGTCACAAATGAAGCATATCGTACATTTGTAGGCCTATGCATCCAGTGCAGAAACATAATGCTCATAGTCACGATAAAAAAGAGGCGGGGATTTACGTTGCGCAATAATAACATCGCGATCTCAGCATACGCAGAGCTATTGTGTAATCAACGTTGAATATACGGCCACTTTACAACGCAGATTATATGCACTCGAACGGGGAATCCCCATGTTAGCGATGAAATGGCAAAACAAACAAAGCCAAGCTGCCAGCTACGCGCAACGTAAAACACAATGACAGTGTTTACATATTGCCTCGTGTAAAGGAGCATGCTACGTACATGTTTTTCTAATACAGAGTAAAATAGAGGTTTATAAACCAGAGTGGCTGAAAACAATTCAGTTATTTTTCAAAGTGCAGTGGAGTGTATTATTATTCTTTCTCCTCAAAAATCACACCGTTTCATCCCCTGACTCATCTTCGAAACATCTTTGTAGCGGGATATCAAACGATCAATTCAAGGTTAGCTATCAAGCTAAAAATAGCGCATAGGGATTCCCAGACAGGGTGTCATGTGGCTTGTTAGTCTAACAATTCAGACTCTTTATTCTGGTTGACGCTTCATCGTGCACAGAAAATGATTCATGCGATTAGACGTAAGGCGTAGACCTACGTGGGGGGGGGGGGGGATCGAGCAGACCTCTAAAATTTCGAAAATAACCACCGATAGAATATTCAGAGTACTTTAAGTACCCCAGAACATATCTTGGCTCATATTTGCAGGCACGTAGCCAAGGGGGGGGGGGGGGGGGGGGGGGGGGGCACGTGCCCCCCCCCCAAAAAAAAAAAAATTAGACCACTTTTTGGACCTCGATCGATTACATGTATGTGTGCCCCCCCCCCCCCCAAACATCAATCTCTGGCTACGTGCCTGCATATTTGGTTACCTAGCGAAATCATTCCATGTTTTGTTCTGTGTATTTTATTGATGAAATATTCTTACCACTGTGATTTATTTATTTTTGCTTACCAGACGTAAAATTATACTCTGGAAAGCTGATATTCGGGCATGCAATATAAGTTAGCTACCTCTCCAACCTTCGCATTATGTGCAGCACAAGGCCATCCATCGCCTTGAACACTAGTTATTTTTGAACTGTTGGGGTAAGGTACCCCTCCCCCTCCCACCCCTCTCTCTCTCTCTCTCTCTCTCTCTCTCGATCCCCGCATGAACCATTCCCTATGTACGATGGAGCTTTAACTAGAATAAATGGTCTGAATCTTTAGACTAATAATTCACATTTTAATCCTACTTGGGAATCCCAATGTGCTATTTTTCAACTTGATAGAATATCCTGAATCCAAGATGATTCCAATACCATTATCAGTGGACAAAACAGTATGATATTTGAGGACAAATAATTATTAACCTTCACTGCACTTTGAAAAATACAATTAAATTGTTTTTAGCTGGTTGATAAATATGTCATTTCTCTGTAAGAAGAAACAAATAGGAAAATGCACGTTTCATTATTATATTTCTTTATTATACAAGAGGCAAACATGTAAAAGCTGTAAGTGTGTTTACGTTTCACGCAGCTGGCAGCTTTGGTTGTTGTTTCGAGGTAAGTGGTAGCCTATAATCTAGGCGGAGTGCCGAGCTTTTTTCTTTGCTGCTAGACTAACCCTATTAAAGCACAACGTCTGATACGGCGAGACTACGAACCGTGAGTCGCGAAGCGGCTCACCGCCTATAATCACTGGTCTAACTAATCAATATTCATATATATTAAAAATGGCGGATCTATGAATCATTCAACAGCCCTACCAAATAAGGTACACCTATGTTACGTTCGACCAATCAGATATAAGAAACCGCAACGAAAACAAATTGCGCTCGTCCATTACTATTTTAGAATCCGTGGTCGCGTAGAAAATCACAGCACAAGGGGATTAATTGCTTGGTATATTGCACTCTTTCCAAAACCAGTAGGTAATGCAACAAAAATATCCCTGCCGGCTTCAATAACGCTACGAATAGCGGATTCCTGCAGTTCTCTGAATTTTCCATTAAGAATGCCTAGTTTGTTGGCCGCATATGATAAACTTTCTCGCAGAAGATCGTCGTCGCATGAACTACCCGCCATCTTGGATGAAGAAAATGACGTAATGTCACGTGATTTATAATATGCATATGCATAGACTCTTCTCCATACGTGTTTCTGATTGGTTGAGTTCATTTCGTATTCATGAGGTTTTTTCGTACGAAAACTGCCACGGATTCATGGTCGATAATAAAAAAAAACAACGACTAAAGCTAGACCAGTGATTATAGGCGGTGAGCCGCTCCGCGGCTCACGGTTCGTAGTCTCGCCGTATCAGACGTTCTGCTTAAGGTTAGTCTAGCAGCAAAGAAAAAAGCTCGGCACTCCGCCTAGATTATAGGCTAGGTAAGTGGTTGTTTGCCGTGTCTTCATTTACCATGGACCTAACGTGGAGAAAATCCCCTTTTAAGCGGCGCGCTAGCTGTCTGTGCCGTATAATAACCCTATTATGTTGGTATCATTCAACGTCGATTACAAAATAGCTGTTCACATCGCGATGTTATATCATTCCGCATCGTAAATGTGAGAAAACCACCACCTCTTGTTTATCCGGAGTATAAATATCATGTTTCTGCATTGGATGTTTGAGAGGCTGCAGTAAGTGCCCGATCACAGCTTACCCAACAGTTTAATATATGATTATAAAGACACAGAGGAGAATTAAGAGAGGAGTCGAAAGGGAGTAAGAGGTAAGCTATAATTGGTATTTCAATCACAGTTGTTATGTTTTTTGTTGGTATTATTCTACTCGAGGGCCCCGTCTTGTAAGGAGTTGATATTAGGGACTTTTAGATTGAGTGGACGAGAACACGACGAACGCCGACTGATCATGCGTGTCAACGCACTTAACTGACCATGTTGACTAAAAATATAACAATTTTAGATTGCACTCGACGATATACATGCATGCAGGAAGTAACACTATGAAAATCATGGACAAAGAAAGAGGACAAAATATACAGTTCCTCATTCTACCCTCAACAACTGAAGAACATCCCTTCACTGCTATTATGTAAAAATGTGTAGAACATGTGAATATGCATGTGACACCTGTTCTATACATAATAGCAGGGAAGGGATGTTCCTTTGTCTACCTGAGGAACTGTATAATTTTATGCGCACGCGGCATACTAGTACCTTGAGCATGTAAAGGCGCTAGATAAATACCATTATGTATGTTTGTATGTACTAGACGCATGCACAGTGCCTTAAAATGACGTCACACGTTGCAGTCAAGGCTGTCAACATGCAAATCTAAAAGTCCCTATTAATCGCAATAGTTTATTTACGATTTAAATGAATCGTAACTGTAATAAAAACATCAGGGGGTGTTTCACAAAGATCCTAACTTGAACTTAACTCTAAGTTGGACTTAAATATTATGGAAAGCTGTTAGCGTCATTGAAAATGGTTTGTAAAAGTTATTTTAAAAGGCATAAAATGTTGATTCAAATGATTCATATTTTCTATTATCAAGGAGATTTCATGTTCTTGATGTGGAATTTATGAAAAATCTAAAATACTTGAATTTTTGCTTTTGAATATATTTCATTTTAAGGCTACAAATGGCTCTCCATAATATTTAAGTCCAACTTAGAGTTAAGTTTGACTTGGGATCTTTGTTAAACACCCCCTGATGTTTAGTGTGCCTGCATTAGGGGCGGATCCAGCCAGTGACGATGGCGGGGGATGGGGGAGGGGGCAATAAGTGAGAAATACTGAGCGGCGAATAGGCATGGGAGGGGTAATGAGCATTTTTTTTGGAACGATTTTGCTTGTAAACTACGTCGAATATCTCTTTTAAATCGCCTGTCATAATAACCAACCTGTGCACACACATAACGTGTGGGTAAACCATAGACGGGTAAATCAAATAAAGGACATAATGTATAATAAACTTATAGTACCACTTTGCTCTTCTAGCAACAACACAATGGCTTCATCTGATCATTCGGATGATGGTGATGCTATCATGATGCTCAAGAGGACATCTTTAGAAGGTTATCCGATCAAAGATGTCTGCGGTAACCCTGAGTGCGTAGTCATGACAACCTTCAGTGGGCGTGTCTACACTTGTGACCCGACAGGTGTTAGCCAACCGGAGAATTATGGTAAGAAATTGATGAATACTTAATGCTTAATGCAAAGAGTAAAAGGTTTACGGAGGCAATAGGTTTATTTTTTATTTTTTTCTCTCATATTGTTGCATCAACAAGATCACAAAGTCACTCAAAAGTCAAGTCAAGAGCAATGATTTCTCTGTCCTATTCTCACTTGTGAATCAATTAATAATACATGTAATAATGGCATAGGCCAAATATCAGGCTCAAGTTTAAAAGTGGTGTAGATCTTTTCTTTATTCCCAGGCAAGAAGAATTCTGAATTAGTACAGAGAATTAAATATCATGAGCATGGGGGGGGGGGGGGGTCACGAAAGTCCTGACTCTTGTGCTTTTCATAATTTTCGTACATTGAACGCGATCCTTTTATCCTTTTGTTTTGATAGCCATCCCCTTTGCCCCCTTTGTCTTTCTTTGTTTTTTGCTTGGAGGGAATTTGCCTTAAATCTGTATATAATTGCATTTGAATATTCCTTCTGTCAACTTTCTCTCCTACCAGTCGAGGTGATCTTCCCGACATCCGAAGAGGAGGATGAACCCGACGTTGACATCGTGAGCGTGTGCTGTGGTCGACATCGCTTCCTTGCCCTGTCGGCTAATGGTCTGGTCTACAGCTGGAGTAAGAACAATATCGGGCAGCTTGGTATTCGGAAAAAGAAAAAGAAAAAGAAACATCATAACCGGAGCCAGACAACGCAAGACTTCAAACCAAGGTTAGGCTCAGTGCTGGATCCAGGATTCAATGACCGGAGGGTGGGTGGGGGGGGGGGGAGATAGAGAGAGAGGGGGGGGGGGGGGGGAGAGAGAGAGAGAGAGTATGTGTGTAAATTATCATACATAAACCTTCTTTGTGTATTTACTCCTAATTGTCTGAAAATAAATTTTCCTTGTGGCTGATCAGCCTATTATGCTAAACAAGTTTCCCAGTAGAGTCCAGTTATATCAGTCAATTAATATTATGTAATAGGTGCCTTTTATAGTATGCAATTGCCACCAGGGGGGGGGGGGGTTACAAATTGGAACACATTTTCTTTTTCATATTTGATGTTCTGAAAAATAAACTGAAATTTTAAATTCAAATAGTTATTGAAATTAAATCCTGGCATACAGGTAATAGGATTACCATGTAAGCCAATTTAGGATTGACCGGGGGCAGGGGGAGGTGGGTTGGACACCTTTGCAACCCATGTAAAAGACCTCTGGGTTCGCCACGATATTTTCTGAAAATATTAACACTTTGGTTGCTTTCTCAACTCTCTGCATGGTCGCCCATTAACCATACGTGCAAGTTTGCACAGAACAATAGGCTCCCATAAAAATATTAGTTTTTCAGTTAGTTTTAAAGAATAATTGACAAGTACTACGTTAGTTTAGATAATAACTAAATGTACATGAACAATTATTTAGACCTCTCCGTGCTTTTGAAGTAATTTTCAGGAAATAAGTTTGGCCTACATTTCTCGCAGCATTATTGATTTGATGTATCTTCAACCTATAGTTTTATTTTGAAATTTAGGAAGTTTTTTGTTTTGTCAATTAAATTCGATTAAAAAGTGGACAAACCTTGATGATTTGAGATTCACAAAATGATCTGTTATTAAGTATTATTTCATGTTCTTGTTTATTAATTAGCCAATTTGAAAGTGTAAACTTAAATTCGTCTTTAAGTCTGGGTGTTCTACTTACACTACTTTGGATTTACGTATACTGCCATTTGCTGCTAACAATGTCCCGAATGGACAGCCATGTCCCACAATGCATCACCAACTGCACGACAGGAACCGGAAATCGCTCTATGTATGCCTTTGCCGACAGATGACGCAGTTACAAATACATTGCAGCAGTGGTGGCGATGGCGGGTAATATATCCCAGCTTTAATTATTTCAACAACTTGCATGTTTTCAGATTGATCGAAGAACTCTCCAACTATGACGTCATCCAGATTGCCTGCGGAGACGACCATTCACTCGCACTCACTAGAGGTAATCAGTTTTTCTTTTCCAGTCAGACACAACTTTGGAAAACCGCTGACACGCAAATAATTCGAAAACATCTAATAACGTACAATATATATATACATATATATGTGTGTAAAATAAACAATTCAAATTATTACTGTGGATATTGTTTTAAAATTTGTTATTTAAATGCTACACGTATTGCCTAAGACTTATCGTCTAAGGATTAACAGGAATATTTAGACTTTCAAAATATCAACAGCAGGTTGACTTCACTAAATGTGCCCTATTGCTTTCGTACACACTGCACCACAGTAAAAGATAAGTACTCTACATTATATTAAACTGTGACGCGTTCCCTGATTTCGAAATATTTGCCTCACGCTCTCACGCTAACAATGAAATTCCTCACGCACGAATCTTAAATAGCTAAATAATAATGAATGAATTATGCGACCAAAATCAAGAAATTAGAAAGTTTTCCCGCCTTTCATTGACGTTTCCTTAACTTATAGAAAAAGAAGACGATTCGTTTGACCGTTCTCGACTCTTAATCCTTGTCTGAATTCAGTTTTTCCCTCCCGCGCGAAGCGGAAGCTTTGACGTTTCCTTGAATTATTAGAGAAATAAGACGATTCCTTGTACCGTTCACGTCACTTAATTCTTGTCTGAATGCAGATTTCTTACCTCCCACGCGAAACGCGGAAACTTTAAATAATAGAGAAAGAAAACGATTCGTTTTAGCGTTCTCGACTCTTAATCCTTGTCTGAATTCAGTTTTTCCCTCCCGCGCGAAGCGGAAGCTTTGACGTTTCCTTGAATTATTAGAGAAATAAGACGATTCCTTGTACCGTTCACGTCACTTAATTCTTGTCTGAATGCAGATTTCTTACCTCCCACGCGAAACGCGGAAACTTTAAATAATAGAGAAAGAAAACGATTCGTTTTAGCGTTCTCGACTCTTAATCCTTGTCTGAATTCAGTTCTTTCCCTCCGGCGCGAAGCGGAAGCTTTGAATTGTAGAGAAAGAAGACGATGCGTAGTATCGTTCTCGGCTCTTCATCCTTGTCTGAACTAAGTCTCTCCCCCCCCCCCCCCCCCGGCTCCGGCGCAAAAGCTTTGACGTTTTCTTAAATTATTAGAGAAAGAAGACAATTCGTTGTACCGTTCTCTTCACTTAATCCTTGTCTTAATGCAATTTCTTTACTCCCACGCGAAGCGCGGAAACTTGCCGTTTCCTTAAATTATAGAGAAAGAAGACGATTCGTTTTACCGTTCTGGATTCTTAATCCTTGACTGAATGCAGTTTATTTCCTCCCACGCGAAGCGCGGAAACTTGACGTTTCCTTAAATTATTAGAGAAAAAGACGAATCGTTGTACCATGGCTAGTAACTCCATGGTTGTACCGCGTTCTCGACTCTTAATCCTTGTCTGAATTTAGTTTCCCCCAAAATTTTAAACCTCCGATTTCTTTTGCTGATATTTTAGGAAGGTGAAAAATTGAGAAAATTTGCCGGCCGACCAACATTATACATCTCACCGACTTTAAACTTCTGCATTGATATAATACACGAGGATCTAGCAAGAATACCGACACAGCAGCATACCTATGCGTATCTTTCCCGCTCCCTCGACGAGACGACATCACCCAAGAATCCCCTTTTTAGTTGACTTCCATCCCTCCTCTCTCATGCTCTTACCCCCACCTCCCCTCTTTCTTTGCTCTTTCATCTCCCGTTTCTTTTGTTTCCTTTACCTTTTTTCTTTATTCTTTTTTCTTTTCCCCTTTTCTTCCGTTTCTTCCATTCCTTTCTTTTCCTTTTTTCCTCTCCTTCCTCTTTTTCTTTTTCTCTTTCGTTCTTTGCTTCTCTTTCCTTTCTTTTCCTTTCTTTCCTTTCTATCCCTTTTCTTTTTTCTCGTTGTTTCCCTCCTCTTTTCTCATTTTCCCGACGGCAGCGCAATTGTACCGACAATATTCTGACTGTTGTGGGGGGGGGTCGAACCCCCACTTCCTCCCCCCCCCCCCCCACACACACACACACCCCTTTAACGACGCCCCTGGACACAGTCACACAAAGTGGTTAAGATGAACATTGCACGTTGAGCTTCTTCGAGAACCATTGTAAAACAAAACTCTACCCAACTCGTCCACAGGACGAGTACGTATAAACATCGGTCTATACATCTACCACAAGGTTATTAGATATGTAAAAATACCTAATATGCGAACTGAAGATGGGATTTTTATTCAATAACGTAAGTAATTTAGTTATTAGCATGTAAGTAAAAAGTCAAAGGCATGAAATATGCAACAATAACAATTATAGGCCATTTGTACCCGGCGAGGGGATGCTACGCTTTGCGTTGAATTGTTTTGGTTGGTCAAACTATTCGTGCTTTTCTTGATTAAAAGTGTAACTAAAGTGTAACTTAACACTTTGTGTATGTGTGTTTGAGTGTAGTGTATGTGTTATAAAGATGGAAATGTTTTCACTGCCTCTTTGCTAGATCGGCGGCTGTTTTTATGGGGTTGCAATCTTCATGGTCAGCTAGGTGTGAAGACCACGGAGCAAGCGAAACCCTTTGAAATCGAAGGTCTTTGGGGAATCCCATTGCAGCACATTGCTGCTGGCGGCGCTCACTCCGTTGCTCTTTCCACTACCGGGTCAATCTTTGTGTGGGGCAGTAACACGCATGGGCAGTTGGGATTACAGCAGTTAGATGGTAAGCGACAGTGATTTCTAATATTACATCTTTGTTTCGAAATACTTCATGACACGGCTTCAAGCAAGCAAGTAACACACGAACATAAATAACGAAAAACGAGGAACAAGAAAATGGTAAGAAAGAAGGTAAATTATTTGTAAAAGTCAATATTTTTGGGAAAAGCATGAAGCAAGATCCGGGTAATACGTAAGGGCATTGGGTACCAAATTGCATAGTGGATAAGAACAATATTATGTATCGCATATTATTATCATTAATATATAATTTTAACAGGTTAAGGGTTTTGACGTAATCCATCCTCCACCCCTTCACCATCCCCCCCCCCCACCTTTGGATACACCCTTGATACCAAGAGGTATAATTTGTATCTTTCCATTGACCTAAGTCTTACTGTCTTATCTTCTAACCGTCTTCTTTAGATGTGAAGCTACCGGTCAAGTTGGGTTCCTTATCACAAGACAATGTCAAGGTTGTCTCGTGCGGAATGTACCATACAAGCTTCCTTCAACAGGTAAGAGCACGTTTAATTTATAGAGGTGTAGTAGATTAGTGGTTTAAACACTGAACTGGAGATTCGAAGGTAATCGGTTCGATCCCCGGTATGACTCTTCGTCGGTTGCCCGGTAAAAGAGCATATAAAGGGAGGGCGCTGGTAGCAAAAATGGGGAACCGGGAAAAACGCGTTTGAAGTTTTAACACTTACCTCAAGTGCTCAAAATGAAATTGTTTCTATGTTCCATGTAGTCACAACTATTTTTAGAGAAAAATATTTACCTGATTTATTATGTTCTCAAATTAATGTCCAAATATATCTTTCTTTCGATACACTACGTTTTGCTTGAAACAAAAAAGCCCGAACGCGCAATTTAACCCGGCAAAAGGTAGTGTAGCGCTAGGCGACGTTTAGCCGGGCAACCGCCGACTTACACACTTAAGCAAGGCATTTAATCTGCATTGCTTCTCCCCACCCAGTTGTTCAATTGGTATCATTCTGGAAGGAGGCGATTTATTATTACTATTATTATAATCATTATCATTATCATATAAAAAGCATGGGCTTTACATGTAGTAATTTATATTTGTTGGTATACATTTTTTCAGCAGTGTCATGATTATTGTACATTTATACAAATGATCACAACTTACTTGAACAACTACCTACTTTTGGTTACTCTTTGATTTACTCCTCATATAAGTGGAACCAGTCGCAGATGAAAGATAATCCTTCTTACTGCTCATATACTTTACACTTGTTTACTTCGTAAAGTGAGATCATTCCATGCTAATATTTCATTATCAAAATATGAGCTTGAAATAATAGGTCCCTGTCGAAGCTTAACAAGATAAAATGCCGATGTAGCGATCCCGAGACAGGTAGAACGACCAGTGAATGTACTCTTGCAAACTTTGGCGCTCATTCTATAGTTATTTTCGACTCCGTGCCAGCCTGAATTAAACACTTTGGTTGATTTTCGTTTCTCTGCACGATTTACACACGTGCAATTTTGTACAAAACAATAGGCACCAATCGATGGAAGGACGGATATATGCAACACAATGGATTTTCAAAATTAAAACTTTCTGTTGTTGATTACCTCCATGACAATCGTTTTCTTTAAAAACCAGTACAGATTAATCTTGCACTAAAAACATTTAACTAATCTTGCAGCCTATAGTATATATATCCCATGATAAATACAATGAGACGTATGGATATAAATTTATGTGGAATTAAAGAAAAAAGGGCAATCCAACTCTTGCTATAAGTTCAATTGTATGAAAGCAGCACAATAGGTCTAACATAATGGTGAAGGTTTAAAACAAATCGGACCAATACTAACAACAACAAGTTATGAATGTTAGTAATATGAGATTTTTAAATCTTGAATTGGCACTGAATTTTTACGTTGATGCGAATAACTCTACCGTTTGACGTGTACAAAAATATCGTAAATTGAAGTTTTCTCCTAAATATCTTCTCTCTTAAAGGCTCTACTCAAAGTACACTGTTGGTCATAATGGTGGAATAATTATTTTTACCCCAATTTATTGAATGATTTTGACAATGAAGCAATCATTTTCAGTGTAAGAACAAATTGGAGTTGTGAAGAGCCCATACATACACTGATATCAACATTTGGATATTCACAACTTTGTCATGTTTTGTCCGATTTCATTCAATAATGCCACCCGTCTACTTTAAAGATTTTTCTGTTTTCCTCCTAAATAGTTTGCTATCAAGGCTGGATATTCATGTAATATCATTTTCACCCTCTACCTCCCGTAGATGTTGACCATTCAAATGCCTGATATAGTTTTAGTGAGGATATTTCAGGTCTTCCAATAAATATACATATTGAATTGGATTGAATTTATTTATTCACCACCATTGAAAATATTAAAACAAAAGATAAATGTACAATGACAATGTCAATATAACATGATTTATAAAAAATACATGTTCTACAGCGATACACATATGCATTATGACAAATATAAAGTAAACTTTGCTTCAAGAGTAAAACAATAAATGATTATTTACAATGAGTTTGTGATCGATGGTAAAATAGAGTCAAAAATAGCACATGTGCTAGTCGAGTCTGACTCTCGTTATCTAACGCCTACAATAAAGTTAATTGAAAAATACATGATGGCTTTCCAATCTTATAAATAAGATTTGTGTACAATACTAAAATGAGACTGGTTACTATATACAACTATACTGTTTAGTTACAAGGTTATGAATCGTGGTTTTCACTAGAGTAATTCTGTAAGTTTTTACGAAGAGAGGTTCAAGATCTCTCAATTCTTAGATCATATATAAAGTATTGTTTTGTGATTGGTCTTCTTGAGTTAAATATTTTTTTAGATCTCGCGATTTCTTTTCCGTAGAATGGCCAGCTGTTGGTATATGGTATGGGTGTAGACAGGTGCCCTTGTGACTCTGAAGAATGGGGCGATTCTGAACTGAGACCTGGACGCCCCAAACGTTTCCGCACGTTCTCTTTCCTGGAATCAACCAGGTATGCATTCATGTATTTTGTTGTTATTATTTATTGGTTTGTTCGTTTTTTTAGTTGTTGTTATTTTCTGCTATAGCTTTTCAAAGTATTGATTCATTTATTTTTTCCCCACAAAATTAGCATAACAGTCCCGTTTTGTATGGCAAACTGATTGTCGGGGGCCTCTTAATCTGTTGATACTTTTAAAACTAGTAGATGAAACACTGTTATAATGATTCTGCATTATTGTCCACAATAGCTACCATTAGAGACTTCCATTGATTGAAATCGGTGGCTGACTAAACGACTAAAGTAAGCAAACAATTAACCTTGTCTCTGTGCTTACCAAAGATTTCACAGGATTCTATCGTAGTAATCTTGTGGTATTTTTTCTTGGAGGAAGACCCTCAGCTTCCAAACTATTTCAAAAGATACTAAGAATGAGTCAACATAAATGAGATGAAATAGTTCAATGATACTCTCGTGTTAATCCACCACTGAAGACAAAAAGTATATATCGCAACACACCTTCGACTTCTATATCTTACCGTTCCCTGCAGTCGATGTACATATGCAGTTGATGATGTCACCCACGACATCTTCGTTCTTGATCACGATAAGGTCCAAGAGGGTGGAGGTTTACAGCTTGAACCCCTTGAAGGAGGTTCGATGATTGACGTGTTTGAACCTGAATCGTCCACTGATTGGCCACCCGGTCGTTACGCCTTTGACCCAAAGGTTTGGGAACCATCAAGGCCTGTAGAGGACTACGAACGTATCGAAAAGTTCGGAGAAGGAACCCGCAGAGACGATGTCGCTGACACCAATACAATGGTCAGAGAGACAGAGCAGCAGGAGAGAACAGTCACAGACAGCAACCATGGTGATTCAGATGGTTGTACGAATGAAGCTCAAGGCACCACAGAGCATGATTCCATAGACGATCGAGGATTTGGTGGATTTTATGAAGACTGCAATGAAGATTTTTTCGACTGCAGTAGCAGCATTGACGACGCATACATTGATGATGATTCCTTTGTGACTTGCGATGAGGATTATATCAGTATTTGCTGTGATGCATTTCATGATGATCCGGGAGTTAGATGTTCGCACATTGATGAGCAAGAGGACATGTCAAGGAACCATACATATTCAGTTGAAACGTCACCTGAGCCCCATAGTAAGTCTTTCGACGAATACAGACAATCAACAAAGGACAACGAGGGAGCAACTACGGACATGGATAGAACAGCAACTGAACTTCACTCCCGACAGTCGGGAAGTAATATCTCTAAGTCCAACACTTGCTCAGAAGAGAGGATTGTGATACTTTCATCTGATGCTGCAACACATCCTGCGGTTTATTTGACCCTAGGCACCGCAGATACTGCTGAAGAGGGTGTTTCTGTGATGAATGAGCCCGCATTACATATTGAACACCCGGTTCCTTTTGAGGACGGCATCACTGATCTTTCTGCTACATTGGATGCAATTTCGGTCACCAACGACCATGCCTGCCCTGCGAGAGAAACGTTGGAAGATGTATCTGGCGAAGCTGATGTTGGTCAGGAGAACAATCAAAGGCCACCAAGAACCTGGCGCCGACTGTGCGCTGGACAGGAAAAAATCTTTATCATAGAGCAGGACGAACCGATGGTATGTGTACTTCAAGTTGTATGTGGTGGCTTTTGTTGTTGTTGTTGTAGCTCCTGTTTCCTGACAACCCAAAAAGGAGGAAGACAACCTTGAAATTATTTGGTCATGTTTAAGGCGTCCTGAATATGATTTACGAATTGATTTTTTTTTCTCAAATAGAAAAATATTATTTCATAATTTCAATAATACATTTTGGGCTAGTTGTTTAAAATTACATTTTGTCCAAAGATAATACATTTTACCTGACATGAATTATTCAATAATAATCTAATTTGCTGGTCATGATGTCTTTTTAGTTGTTATACCATTTTGAATATGAGCGGGTATTCATTCCAAGCTTCTTCTTTTCTCTAAACCACAGAGGAAAGATGTTCAAATTACAATTAACCCTGGAAAGGAGATCGATACACTATCTGCCGAACTGCTGCAGAGTTTAAGTGACGTGGGAGGAGACATCACTGAAGAGGACGCCTAATTCCAATATGCAAGCATGGTGTTCTCATCTCCTGCTTGCCTAAATGCATCCTTTCGCCAAACAGGGTAATGATGATATTTTAGAAGTAACATCATTTCACAGGCACACATCTCGTTTTAGTATCTTTATTTATCAGTATTGCTTTATGATGGGTGGATTGGGTTCCCTCCCAACCGCCACAGCGTAGCTTACCTTTTGATTATACATGTTCCGAATGGATTTGTATCTTTAATTTACTACGCTCGAACTTAATTTTTTTAAATCAACCAAAAGCAAAATCACTAGCCTAAAAATTTTGCCCTACCTCGTATAATGGGCGACAATCCGAACATTATTTCTATATAGGCGACAATAAACGGTATTGAAATCTCTGTTAAATTGATTTCTTGAAAATATTTGACTTCGCATTTTAATATTTCTACTCTATATATTCAGACCAAACGAAGTCAATGGTCTTAATGTTGATCTAAAAGCAGCAAGAAGGGCTTACGAAGTGATAAGCAAGAACGAAAAACTCCTAAAAAAGGTAAACCTGATGATATTTTTACACTTTACCTAATAATTCATCATTATATTTATATAATTTGTAACCATATAAATTGTTATCGAACTACAAGCTAATCATATTTTCCATTTTTCTCTATTTTTGATGAGAACAGAATTTATTTATCGAACGAAAAAATATGTATTTATCAAGAAAACACACGTTTCCTAGGAAGAGATACGGATAAACTGTTTTGGGTAAACTCAACAGAGGAAGTAAATGAAACACCACGATTCCTAAAACTTTTGTTTTGTGTTAATTACTTTTAATTATTTGATTTTCTTGTCCGGAAAAAATGTTTTAATTTGCTGTAAAGATCAAATGGAACTTTTGAAAACGCTACCAAAGGTAACAACAAATTAACAATTACAATACAACGTTACTATACGCCATGCTACAAATTTCAAAACATCAGTTATGTCATCTTTTGGACACAATTATGCCATATCTTTACCAGTAATTAAATTCTACAAATAATTTCATTTCCACAGCTCTCCGATGTGATCTCTGTTGATCTGTGTAACATCGTACCTCAGTCAATACTCCACGTCGAAGCTCTTCGGTTCATCTTTGTTTTGATGGAATGTCCTGTCTTCAGTAACCCTCACCGCCCCTGGGGGCGCCGTGCCCTTGCCGCTGCAGACAGGTTGATGGGGCTCCTTTACTCTGCATCGAAGGCCGGAGAAAACAAGGCCAATTCAGCAACACCTGGTAAACAGTCAGAAACAACTTCGAGAAAACCGAGCAAACGATATCGGGGAAAAGAATGCAAAGTCAAGCTTTTGTAAATTTATTTAATTTTCTTAATGCTATGGGCTTATTATCTTAAAAATTCATAAATGATTAATCATTTATCAAATTCGTTCGAACTTGCAAAAAACATGTAAAATATGAATATCAAAAGCAAGATTTTACAAATTGAACTCGATAGAGTTTCATATTTGCTTTTCGTACGTACTGCCCCTAATGATAAATAGCACTATGTCCACTTTGAGGTATTCGTTGTTGTCCAAGTAGGGTTTTTCGAAGTTGTTTCTGATTGATAATTACCATTGAAGACATTTTGTGCATGGGATGTTTAGCAAATACAAAGCAATGCAACATATTTAATCTGTATTCTATGTCCATTTGCCACTTTGTAGCTCGTTGGTGGAAGTTCGAACCGATGTCATTTCAGCGTACAGTTACGGCTTACCGACTGTCCCTCACAACCCTATTCAAACACCGAGGACTACTGGAGAAGGAACTGGACAACTTTCGGAGCAACCTGACAGTTCTCAGCTACTTGAATGAGGTGAGAAAGTTACTACTATTTGAACCAGTTATATGGGTTTTTACAGTGGTACGAAACTTGCTCCTGCGACAATTGCTATGAGTTAATTTCCTACACTAACCGAATTCCGAACTTCAACCCTCGACCCTACACTATATCTAACAGCAATGCTAATCATAAACCCTCTATAACGCCGATATGCAGCCCTAAACCCAACCCTTTACCTCTTACGAGATAAAACCCTGAACAATTATCGAAGGAGCAAATGTTGGGTCACTGTTAGTATAATTATCGGAAGGTCCTAACCTCGCTTGCAGGCACGCATACAGAGTTGGTACTCTTAAAGGTCGTTTGGCTGATGTACGCAGCAAAAAATGAAATAAAAATCAAGCAAAATTAAAGAATCAAAATAAAGCACTGGGATACAAACAATTATAAACACTTGCATACAGGTCCACGCCAACACACATCCATCTCTGAACACATCCAGACCCACCAATTCATACACCCAACACCCACACGGACACAGACACACTCACATATTTGGCGTGACATACAAGTTTAATCCTACTCTAATTTGCTTTTGGAAATTAAGATCTCACAGGTGGTAAGGCTGGGGTCTAAATACTCCCATCACCCTCTCCTCATATTCCTCAGACAAGGTCCGATCTTGAAAGAAAGAAGTAATGGATTCGCGATTTTTAAACTCGTGCCCTTTTTCCTTCCACAAGTTCCCATTTTCCTTTGCAATAAGTGTCCATTGTCCGTTATCTTTAAGTACCCCTTTTCAGGTACGAGAAGTGCCTTTTTTACTTCCGATAAATGCCCCCTTCGCCTCTGATAATTGCCCTAATAAAATCTGAGAGATGCCCCTTTTACTTTGACAACTAGTGCCGTTTTCTTTCTAATAAGTGCGCATTTCCCTTTTAATAACTACCCCTATAAAAAAAAAAGCTCGTTAAGTACACGACACGTGCTTCCTTCTTTTCAAATAAGAGTCTTATCCCTTTCCATATGAAGCGCACCTTTTCCTCTCATCGTTTAACGTGACCCTAGTTTAAAGCGATACAGATCGATTTCCCCCACAGCTAGCTCGCTACGCTCGCTCGCATTTATGGTATGATTATGCTACTTATCAAAGGTCTTTTCATTCTTCCGTTAGGAGACTGTACTTATAACCCAATCAAGATTGGGTTTGTTCTTTTTTAAAAGATGTGATTTTTCGAACTGCGACCTCACGAATCTTAACTTTTTTCCTCGCTTGCAAATGGGTATTCAGACCATCACACCCAACTGCAAAGTATGATACTCAAAAGTAAGGCAAAGTTTTGTGAAATTGTTGGATAGATAGTAATACTTTACAACTTTGTGGATGTAATAGAAAAGCACTAGAAAATTAAGCCCCTAAAACACTTGTGGTTTTGAGAAATTGAATAATCAAAAAATTTACCGGCGCTCCCGGTAAATTTCAAATATTTCAAATCGCGCCTGAGGCCATTTTATGCTAGCTGCGACCATGAAAATCTCAGGATATGCACTTCTGAAATATAATTTCCAAACGTGAATAGCAAATCGGTCGATTGTAGTGAAGAAACATATTTTTACAGTGTTCTAGGACAACTACCCCCTCGGGAAATCACCCTCCGGAAAATTACCCCCTGAAAACTATCCCTCCCCGCCCAGGGCAATTACCTCCCGGAAAATTACCCCCCAGAGAATTATTCCGCGAAGACAACTACCCCCCCCCCTCCCCCAGGACAACTACCTCAAGGAAAACTACCCGCGGAGAATTACCCCTCGAGGACAACTACCCCCCGAGGACAATTACCGGTTATTGTCCTCGGGGGTAGTTTTCCTCGGAGGGGGGGGGGGGGGGGAGTAATTTTCCTCGGGGGTAGTTGTCCTCGGGGGTAATTATCCTCGGGGGAAATGTCCTCGGGGGTAATTGTCCTCGGGGTTGATTCTCCCGGGGTAGTTTTAAGGGGGGAGGGGGTGATTGCCGAGGGGCATTGTTTTAAAGCTAAAGTAATATCAGTCTTCAGAGGGTGTTTTACAACATAAAGAGTTTAATATTTACAATGTCATCACTTTAGTCTCGATTTCAAACGCGACAACGATCATTGAATATTGTAAATTGCATATGCTTACAATATGTTAATTTGAACCATATTCATAACCCCATACCAAAACTTTGTATTATTTAAGCAATATACCGATGACAAAAAAATATTTATTTTCGTATTGAGATTTCCCTTTGTAGGTGCCCTTTTTTGCTGGTGCCCGATGCCTCCCCCTCCCCCTCCCCCCCCCCCCCCCCTAATTTGGAACTCGCTCCGTAACCCCTGATACAGAGTAGTATTGTTATATGTCTTATCAATACTCTTGCGTATGTATCGATATATTTATTTCATCCAGCACGAATATATGCATAATCTTTATCTGTTATATGTTTTCTATATTAGATTAATCTCCAGCATGACATCCTTTCCATTCAGACGTTCTACATCCAAAATTTAGAAAAAGTCTGGGAACATCCACCTCCAGTAAGTGATACGGGTCAGACCGTTCATTTTAGTGGAGGGGATTGGTGAATTGTTGTAAGTATCGAACAGGGGAAAATAAATGAACTTTCGGATTACAGAACCTCTGGAAATAAATGAAAAAGCGTCATGTATCACATCGAAGCACCCTTGTAAATTACAGTTGATACCACTATAGAACTGTCAAGAGTGAAGACTCTCATATGATAGCAAGGATGATAGAAAGATCTCGAAGTGGTCATGATACATTTATATTTCTATGTGTATTTATATTTATTGATTAAACCTTATTGGCATTTCATCTAAATATTTTATTAATATAGCAGCAGTAAATAAATATAAATGACGATTCAATTCAATTCAATTCAATTCTGGTTTATTGTAAATAAAAACATACTGAATAAAAAGTCCGGAGACTCATACAATTCAGTTTACAAATTATAAATACATAACAAAATAAAAAAATCAATACTTTTAACAATCTTTTTTTTATATTAATTACTGATTCTAATGAACTAAACAACTAATTTCAAACAGTCGTGAAATAATACATGTTCTAATTATGCAGTTATAACATTTAAATAGTAAAATATGTTGCTACCATTTTCTAAATGTCATATGCAATTTTGTAACACACTTTCAAATTAATAAGTAGTCTTTTTATAAATTGAAAAATGTTTTTCATGATTAAACTAACAGAGTGTCTCAATATTAGTGCCTTTATTTGTCATTTTATTTTCGTTTTAACGAACTGCAGCTTATGTTATCGAATTTGAAATGTTAATGAATGTATTTTCATTGTTTGCCAAGTTCCCATTGAAAACCAATCTTCCCACACTTTGAGCTTTTTACCGTGTAAGCATAAATTTGTTATGTTCACTCTCGTGTTACTATGCACAAGAAAAACGCTCGTGTACTTTTTTCTTGACGGTTGTAGCTGTTGCAGAAATTCTCATGGACGTCGTATCCATTCATCTTTAATCTAGAGATGAAAACAAAGATGCTTCAATTCTATAACAAAAGTAAACAAGTTGTAAGTACAGTTTTATTTCTTTTTGAAAAGTTAGGATCAGTCAACAAATCTGTCAAACATTACAGGTATACAAGCCCATGTAGGCCTAAAATATTCCAAATTGTATTTTTCCAAATTATCAAATTTTCTTAGCCTTTGAATTTTGTAATGTCTACATGTTTAAATGGTTCATGTATTCCGTTCGATCAGATACAATTACATCTGTTTTTTCTACGCAAGCATCTTATTAAATTTGTCATAATCAAATCACAAGATCGGAGGCGTCGTGGTCCTGTCTTATGGTTCGGAGTTGGATTCCCTACGGAGGCATGACGTCATTCGGCAAGACATTAATCTCCATTACCAGTCTCTACCCTGGAAAAAATGGGTACCTGTGAGGGTTGACGACAGCCAGTATGACTACTTTAGCCACTGCCATACATGAATGTGCGTGAATCGCGAAAATGGTATGGAAAACTAATAATAATAGCTAGTTCTTATATAGCGCTTTTCAGGACCGAAGGCCCTCTCAAAGCGCTTTACAGATATATATATATATATATATATATATGTATATATATATATATTATTATTACCCCGGTCATAGGATTCAGGTTTACCCGCACACAATGTATGCACATTCTCCACTCCCTGGGAAGCATTCCAGGCAGGTGTCTTTTTTTACAAGCGCACACTTGCTAATCTAACCACATTAGCTTTCCTACCGGGGTACCCATTTAACACCTGGGTGGAGAGTGGCAAATGTAGATCAATGTCTTGCCAAAGGACATTAGTGCCGCGGTGGGACTTGAACCGCGAACCTTGTGTTCCACAGTCCGGTGACATATCCACTCGTCCACGACACCTCTACTACCTAAGGAGTGGAGATAGTACACGCCTGAATGAAATACAGTGGCCATGAGTAATGATAATGATATTGTAAAGCGTATTGAAGTATGTACGTAATGTTGTAAACTAGTGTATTGAATTATTGTTGAGATTATTGCAGTTAGTTTTACCTAATATCCTGTAATTCAAAGTTCTCATTTGTGTTCAATGATTGCTTCTTACAAGAATGCCATGGAACAACATCCATTGTTTGGATTGAGTTACGTCTTGGAGGATCCTCGACATGTGTCTCTTCACCTTGAGGTAAACCGGGAGGATATCTTCGGGAGGAGTGTCCGGGAGCAGTTAGCTAAGATGCTTAGCATCCCGAGGTCTAAGCTTCAAACACCTCTAATGGTCAACTTCATGGATGAAACGGGTGTTGACGCGGGGGCTCTGAGTATGGTAAGTGATTATTGGTAGCCTTGTATTTTTAGCCACTGTTTTTAACCTAGATAGAGAGAGAGAGAGAGAGAACATATTTATAAATATTTAGAAGGACAAAGTATTGCACCAATCAAGAAACGAACCCGGGATATCTCTTATGAGAGTCGAAAGCTTAATCTTTATAAAAATACCACACTGCTCGAACAATAATATGTATGTCTTCTTTTTTTATTAATACCAGGATTTTTTCCGGCTTGTCTTTGAGGTACTTCTCGATCCGAAAAAGAACGATCTGTTCCGATATGTCAAAGAATTCGACCCGACTCACTCGTCTGTTTGGTTTCGGAAGGTACATGAATCTTCTTCCGTATTTTAAAGAAAATTTATTGGCGAATTTGAGTGTACATTATTCGGAGGTTGACTTCCATATTTGCCTTTGTTCATGTTGTATTTTGATACACATTTTAGTTTTAGAAGAAATCCAAGTTTCACCTCTTTTGTCTGGTAAAATAGGTTCAAAACATACTTCGCCTATGTGTTTTCTTCATTTCTCGTTACACAATATTTCTTAAGTTATTGCATAAGTTAATTGTTATCTTGGGAATTTCGAATAACAAGTATCAAGATAATGCCACTGAAAAGAAGATCCCAATATGATTTACTGATTGGTTGAAAATAAAGTTTCGTTTGAATTTTGGGGATGACATGATATTGCTTTGTTTTACCCATGACACAAACTTTATGTATTCGATATGTATTTGTCTCTTTATTATGTTCATTCAAGAATTTGGCTGGGTGTATTTTGGAGGACTCATAGTGCGTTTGTATTGTAGTTATGCTTCTTCATTTCTTTTCAGAAAAAAGCAATGTGTTAATGAAGCTCACTTTGCTTTGTATATTAAAACAAATATGCCTGTCCATGAAGCATTCATTTGTATGAACTAAACCAAACCACCTTTCCTGAATATCTATGTAAAACAGGACTGTGAGGACTCCGAACTAGCCGAGATATGTGGTCTTCTGTTTGGGCTTTCATTGTACAACAAGGCAATAGTTGCATTACCGTTTCCACAACTCCTCTACGCCAAGCTTCTAGAAAAGGGGTATGTTGCTCTTAAAACACCACCACCACCACCAACAACAACAACAACGCCAACATTAACAACACCCTTTCTCTGTGTGAGGCAATGTAGGTTCTCGATCGATTTGATGAAGCTCTTATAGGTCGTTTCCTCACATGGTATCAAAACAAGAGATATTTAGAATCTGGATAAAAATCATTGCGGTGACAACACAGAATGATCAATAGTTCATTTTTGTTTTAATCGTAACATCGGAAGATATCAAGTTAAAAAAAAAGAAAAGAAAAATGCTTTGCTAAACCTTTAGTACTTCATGAGATACAGCTTCATTGGCCCAAATCATGTCACCTTGTGTTTTGGAGAGAGATAAAAAGCTGCCAAGTGCAAACAAAACGTTTAACGTGATTACCCATGTGAGTGCATTTAATCACATCATTGTGTGTAAGCTTTACTTGTATCACTGTTTTTTAAATAGATTTTATAATATTTTCTTCGACATCTAACGTGAGTTCCTTCTTTATAGAGGCTTACGGTAGGGCAGCGTATGTAGTGTCTATAATCAGAAACCCTCAAATTTGTGGCAGCGCTGGGATATTATTTATAGCATGGATATAGATATATTTTTGTCATGATTGTTTGTGGCTTTTTATTTATTTCCATCTTTAACCCATTTTGTATTTGTTTGTTTCGTATTGTTTGTTTTTCTTGTCATCTTCATAAATAGATGCAGTTGTGTATTTATGTATTCTTGTCTCTTTAAGACACTACTACTATGGACGAATAAAATAAGCTTATTTTGATTTCTCGTTGATCATCAGCCCTAACAGTGATATGGAGGAAGCAGCAGAGCTCGACAAGGAGTTCGCAGATCAGATGTCTAAATTGCGGACTGGAACAGAAGATGAAGTGATGGGGTGTTGTTATGGTGATGAGGTTAAACTGGAAGATGGGAGGAGCGTCGAGGTCACGACAGAAAATGTGTAAGGAAAACAGGCTCAACAATGTCTAAAGGCAGCTTGATCCAAAGCTGGGCATATAGTTAAAATAGCAGATTTGTCAAAGGTTCTTGGACGATTACCCCCTGGGCGATCACCCTTCTGCAAATTACCAGCGGGAAACTACCCCCAAGGACAATTACCCCCCCCCCCAGAAAAACTGATCCCCAGAAAATTACCCTCCATGGGACAACCATCCCCCCCCCCCCCCTCCCGAGGACAATTACTCCCAGAAAATTACCATACATAATTTCTTACCACAGTATGTACAGCCGACTTTATGCTTCTTTTGCATGCCCTTTTGTCTATCCTCATTTTACTAATGCTTTCTGATTTTCTCATCATCTTCTAACTGTTATTTCAACTTATTTGTGCTAAAGTGATCTCTACGTGGACAACATGGTTCGAGAGTACCTGGTTCCGTTACAGTTTGCAGCCTTCCAGCGAGGATTCAACAGAGTCTTCAATCCCGCCGCCTTTGATATGTTCAGACCTATCGAGTTGGAGGCGCTTGTCATTGGAGAGAAACACTTCGATTGGAAAGCTCTTGAGCAGGTAATACGGACCAACCAAAAATAGATGATAGACCAGTTCACAGTTAGCACAAGGTACCAATGGCCGCAAATGTCCACAGATCTTTTAAACACGGAGATGTACCCCTGTGCATTCGAATCTTATTGAATATATGTTATCTAATATCTTAAAAAACACTCCCAAATACGTAGACGCTTCGTGAATAGCATAAATTTGTTTTCTAATTTGTTTGCCGAAGGCTTTTAAAACGGTAGCTGTAATTCCACTGACAGCTCAATACTTCTTAACATGATTTAAATGTATGCATATTATATTTATAAGTACACTTTTCAAAATACGGCGCGCTAAACAGCTGCGATTTTGCCGCGTCATCTCTAATAACGAGCCTTACTCTGACACAAAAGTGTTTTTGTAGTTATTATAACTCTATACATTCCTATTAAACTAATATACCATGCACTGAGAGGCTCTAGTTGAAATTGTTGATCGAGGTGGCAAGAATAGCACTATTTTCTGAGGGCGTAGCCCCGAAGAAAATAGTGCTATTTCTGTCGCCGAGAAATCCATAATTTCACGAGTGGCTTGAAATAGCGCATGATATATTTGTTTTATATTTTTCAAACCAACCTTCATGAAAATAATAATAATAAAAATAATAATTTCTGTAACCGAGGAATATAAATCGATTGAATATCTATGACGTCATCCATGGTATATTGCACTTTATATCCCTTCTATGAATATTCATGAGTTTTCTAAATACATGATTGGTCAATTGGGGGTCACGTAATAAAATATAGTTTTACTATTTGAAACAAATCTGTGCCAGAGCTCCGAATATTTTCCACTATTTTTACATGGGCAGAACTGCGCATGCTCTATGAGATTTTCAGGTAGATAAGCATTGTGACATCTTATCATGTTCAGTCAAAAGTAAGGCGAAATTAGCGGGTCTCATTAAATGCGCGTTAATATAATTGTGCGCAGGACAAATTTAAACTTCTCCAATACCCGCCCAATAAGGATAAAGTTAAAAAACATTTGCCAGCCATTCATGTAAATCAAACGTTCGGATCGTAAAGTGATATAAAACAAATATACCAAGCATTTAGTTCGTAAGAATAGTGGAAATTATATATCTTCGGAGGGACTAGCAATAGTTATTTTTTTTTGTCTCGAGGCTTCGCCCCTTGGAAAAAATAGTACTATACAAGTCCCTCCTCAGATAAATAATTTCCACCATTCTTACTCACAGCTTGGTTTATTTGTATAATACAATGGATGACATCACTTCAGAGAACATTCTTCATAGCGGTAACATCATGACAATGTTATGTTTAGTAATATAATGCTATGTTGACCAATCACTGAACAGCATTTCATTAATCAAGATTATAAAACTCATGAACATTTTTTAAAAGTAGAAGTTTTCAAGCAAAACAATGCAGAAAGTAAAGGTAGGGGCCTACATACATGGTATTTTTAGACCCTGTTTTGTATGGTAACGAATCCAAATTATGCTTTGATCTGACACTGTATATGAGTATTCCAGCGATCTAATTGTTAAAACGTTTGGGTTTCTGGTTATTGACTGAATATTAGAGAAGTAGAATTTGTCAAAAAAAATGCTGAATGTGTTTGAAACTGCATTTGTGTAGCAGTAAATGACATGCTTTAAAAAAGTAAAAACCACATTGAAAATCCGCTCATTCTTTTTTTCTTATGATTTATAATTTGATTTATTATCAGTCTACTCAGTATATACAGCCATATACAAACTCGCATCCAACTATCAAGATTTTCTGGATGGTTTTTCATGCTCTGGACGATGACATGAAAAGAAAGTTCCTCGGTAAGTCTAAAATGTTCGGTTTATCTACTGTTGTTCTGCTAAGCCATCCATATCATAATAATATATATAACGATCATTAAATAAAAAGGTTTAAGATGGCCATTGTCGAGATTCTAGATCACAAAAATGACAACTTGGTCTTATTTTTGCAGTATAGCCACGCCAATATGCTAACACTGCTCTTTCTGCCATATCATGAGCACCCCAGGCATCGCTAGGTCCCCACAATCCCGGGTCGAGAGGGCAAAATGTGGGGAAGCACCAGTCCTTGTGCAAGCTAAAATGTAAGCACCGAGCAAGGATAAAATCTTTGACCTCTCTGAATAGAAAAATCAGCCTTTACAAGTATACAGCAATGTTGCCCATAATTCCACTGATGAATTCATAACAGTTTAGTTATCACTTGCACGAATACGATGGCATTCCAAGACAAATACAGAAATTGGCCCATCGGCAGGAATGTTTTACGAGACTAAACACCTATGTCTCATTGACCTAGTAGCAACTAGCCAGTCAGAAGGTTCACGAGACTGAAGTTCGAGAGCATCTTTGGTTTCATGGTCCCTCTGTTCCATCGGCCTTCCTTGGGTTTCCTGTAGCTTAGATTTCAGTTCCTGTGCTTGCATCCTTGGAACAGTTGCTTGCCCATACCTGCGCGTTACTTCACGGGCAAACTGGTACATGGCATTGATGGGGGTATCAGTTATTACATGGACCGCGGGAAGAGCAAAATTAAAATTGATTAACAGTGATTATTTATTTTTAGTATATACCATCACCATCATGTTATGATGATGATCATCATCACATGGTTATATTATTATTATTATTATCTGTAGAGGTGAGTCTATTGGATATGTCGCTGAACTGTGATCCACCCAGGTGTAGTAAATGGGTACCCGGTAGGAACGAATTCCTTGAATGCTCGTGCGCGGTAAAGCGATGCTAAACAGGGGTAATGATATGATTGCAGGGCCCTCATGGAGAACAGTATCAATACTGATTATTCATTTACTGATATTATTATCATTATTATTATCATCATCATAATCATTCCTCAAAACAGGATCAAGTTCGTTATTTTTTTCTTGAAGGACTGCGCTTTAACAAATAGCACTAAGTGCTATCAAGCGCGAATATACTCTTTTGTTCTACTGTCCAAGAATTTTCCCAATGAGTCTCGTTGTGCTCAATAAAGCTATCTTATGCAAGTCGTAGAGTCGTAGAGTATGGATTCGGGAAGATCTTGGCGATGAGACCTTCAATGCCCTTTTTCACCATGCCTGTGTGTCAGATGGTTTAGACTATTGGACTCATCTCTCCTTTGACGTTCCAACATAATTATCTTTGTTATTCAGCTTTTTTTCTCTATCTAGGCGGGTGTTTCACAAAGAATTTAAGTCAAACTTATCTCTAATTTGGACAAAATATTTACAAAGATGATAACGGCATTGCATGAGTTTTAAGTTCAACTTAGGATCTTTGTGAGACACCCCCTGGACGGCAATGTTTATGTCATGAGGGTTATTTATTATATTATAATTATGATATTCCACATACTAAGAATATTGCTCTACGATTGGTCAAAAGTAAATCACGTGATGAAAGATAGTTCGCCCATCATTGATGGGAGAAGAAAATTTCGTTACACTGTGTAGATAGTACTACTATCTACGCAGTGCAACGCACTTTCATTTAAGATAGTAGTATACTATGTTATCCAAAAGCGCAATAAAATAACCAATGCGCACACCGTACTCACAAGGGGTTGGGTTAAACTTTACCTTTTTTGGTGTGAATTTGGGCCTAGGTTTCTTTTATGTACACGAACACACGTCCTTTTCCTTATGTAGAGAAATTGTTTCAGATGTGAAATGTAATGCAAATAATCACCTTTTTGTTTCAGGCGATGGCAAACTATCACTTCCTCGGAGATCAGAATGTATACGCTATCTTTCCCCAGCTTCGCTTCGGAAAGATAGCTACATCAAGATCGCCTCGGAAGTGATAGTTCGGCCCATCACCTTCACCAACGGTTATTAATTGCTTATTATTATTATTATTATTATTATTATTATTATTATTATTATTATTATTATTAGTATTGTTATTATTATTATTCTTATTATTATTATAATTAGTATTATTATTAATAATATTATTATTATTATTATTATTATTATTATTATTATCTGTATTATTAGTATTAATATCATTATTATTATTATTTTTAATATTATTTTTTAATTTAATTATTAATATTATTTTTGATACAATCTTTATTACCATTGTCATCATCAGTATTATTATTATTATTATAAGAATTATAATAAATAATAAATTGTTATGATTTATCTTGTTGCAGTATTTGTCGCTGGGTCTGATCGCGTCCCGGTCGGTGGACTACGAAACCTAGGTCTCCACATTGACCACCTCCAGGTACCCATGGACGATTACGTGGACGAGCAACCGTGCGACACCGGAGACAGACTCACATGGCTATTGCCAGTGGGCCATGTTTGCGATAACTATGGCTACCGCCGTACCTTACGGCTGCCTATGTATACCAGCCTCGATCTAATGGAAGATCGTTTGGCCGTCGCCCTGTCCTATTACGACTGCCCATTTCATATCGCCTAGGTTTATAGGATATTTTATTATCATATTCTATTCATGAATTTTTCAATTTTTGTATCTATTCATTTATATATATTTCATCTCATTCATTTATATATTTCCTATTCATGCAAAAAATACGTATTTGATTATTCATTCATTTATTATATTCTTTAATTCATGTATTTATTATTTCTTCAAGTTATTTTCATAGCCTCTTCTAGTGAAGCGTATTATACCTCACAATCTGATGTAATTAACGTTGTTGAAATATATTTAATTATGTTTAATTATTTTTATTCTCTTAAGTTTAATGTCCTTACCTTGTTAGGCGCCTTTAGCATCTCTTGGGGTGGATATGTGCGCATTATAAATGTTGTTATTATTATTATTATTTATATGATGTACATGTATTAACATTAAAATAGCAAAAAATGAAAATAAGAATAATATGAATTTTTAACGCGCAGTATCCAAAACTTTCGATCAAAGCGCGACAAAAATTCAGATTACACAAAACACGTCATTGAAAATAGAATAAAGCAGAAGACCTAAAGGCAATACAAAGTTTTGGTAAATTTTGAAAGTCGGGTGGATAGTGATTCTTTACAATTTTGGATAAATTTGGATGCTTTTGTAGATGTATTATAAGCACTAACAAATTAAGCTCCTAAAACACTTCTGTTTTCGAGATAAATTGAATATATAAATTTACCGGTGCTCCGGTAAATTTTGATGAATTTCAAATTTCGCCTACGGCCGTACAATGGTAGTTGCTGCCATGACAATATCAGAATATGTAACTGTGATATGTAATTTCAAAACTGGAATAGCTAATTGGTTGATTATAGTCAAGAAACATTGTTTTGTAGCTTAATTAATATCTTTACCTCGAGAGGGAGCTATACAACATAAAGAGTTTATTATTTACAATTTCATAACTTTAAACTCGATTTAAACCGCGACAACGATCACTAAATATTGTAGGATCGCATATGCTTTCAATATATTAATTTAAACCGAATTCGTGACCCCATATCAAAACTTTGTATTACCTTTAAGCTAGATCTAGAAGGTGATAGAGGCCCCAGGAAAGGAATCTATATGGGCGACCAAACCTTTAACACATAGTATAATCAGAAATATAGTAATTAAAACAGCCGCATATAAATGAAGTAAATCTTTTTTTCAGGCATGACATGAAATGCGTTAAGTGTAAGTGTGTATATTATGTAAATGTATGTCTTATGTAAAATGTTTTTTGTTAATGAGGTTATTAATGTATATGTACATATGCAAAATGTGTGTGCGAGTGCATGGGTTTGGGGCTCTTATTAAAATATGACTTGTATGCTGGTAATAATTTAAGCTTCATGACAGCCTTGAAAAAATAAGTCGTAGTACATGATTTAACAGTAATTGGGAGACTATTTCATAGGTCGGGGTCATGGTGTCGGATAGATTTATGCGCAATTAGTTGAGTTCAATTTTGGGGCTTATCAAATGAAATTCCTGACAGATTCCTGTCTGATAATAATTGATTGTGTTGTTTATAACAAACAGGTTGTTGAATGCCGGGGAAAATAAGGTTATTAGAGTATTTGAACATAATGATTGCTATCTGAAAAGAATTGATATAAGAAACTGTTAATGTTTTAGCTTCTGAAATAAGGGTTCTGAATTTGCAAGGATGATCCGGTACAAATTAAAAAAACGTCCTTTAATGCCCCATATGAAAAGGATCTAGTTTTGTCTTCGTATAACTTGCCAAACCATATTACAATACCGTAAAATATGGAAATACCATTGTATTATGCAATTAAAGAAACAAAATATTTTGAGTAAAAATTTTGTTTAATTTTACAAATATTTCCTACACCTTAGGATATAAATATAGATCTTTTAATATATTTCAAATGGTCATTCATGTCAGACATTCATTAAAAATCACTCCTAAAACCTAGAGTTACGCTTTTGTCAATTAGCTAATTTTCATATCTGAAGTTCTGTATGCATTGGGTTGGTTGAGGTGTATTAAATGAGTTTTGTTTATATTAAGAGATAACGTATTCCTTTTAAACCATGTGGAAACTTTTGGTTACTCAACATTAAAGGGAATCATAAGTATTTTGATGTTCTTGTGTGAGTAAAAATATTTGTGTCATAACAGATGATGCGTTCGTTACATTGTTGACATACAAAAAAAAAAAGAAGTGGTCCAAAAACGGAGCCTTGAGGGACACCACACCTAATCGGCAAAAGACTTGAGTCAGTACCATAAAATGAAACATATCACTGTCTGTTCGCCAAGTAGTCATTAAACCAGGATAGAGTTTGCCCTCGAATTCCTCGAAGTTTTCGTATATATAGCATAATGTAATATAGCATGGTTGAGCGTATCAATCGCTCTACTTAAATCCAAACATATTCATATTACATGTACTTTTTTTTCTTGTTTGCCATTGCACTGGTAATTTTGTCGTATATTTGTATGTAAGCTAAATCTGTCTAGTGGTTTTTCTAAAACCCTTATAGGTTTGGATTCAACAATTCGTTTTTATTAAGAAAATCATGTAACCTATTGTAAAAAAAAAATCAAGAAGTTTTGATATTTGCTACGGAGTATAGATATTGGGCGATAATTGCTTATTTCATGTGGATTGTCCTTCTTATAAATAGGAATTACTTTCGCTACTTTAAGGAGATATGGACATAATCCTGTTTAAATCTAAAATTTAAATATGCGAACTAAATAAATGGGGATACAATGAAGTATATAATTTGTTTAAGAAGTGCGGTGCGAATCCTATCACGACCTTCTGATTTAATACTGGAGTTTAGTAATTTTGTCTTATTGATTATTTCTGGTAAATGTGTTGGCTTAAAGAAAAAAGATGTTTCCAAAATACCTGGAAGAAAAATGGTAAGATCAACATTTGTAGTATCATCTTTTTTGTTTGCTAGTTGTGGGCCAATATTACTACAGAATGTATTGAACGAAGTAGCATATTCATTTGTATTGGATATCTCATTATCATTTAGCGTCATATTATCTTTTGGTAGAGGTTCGGTTTTCTTCCCCATTGTCTCGTTGATGACACACCACGTTGATCCAACATTGGAGCTAACTATACTTAATTGTTCAGAGTAATACAACTTCCAAGAACATTGAATGTTTCTAGTCAATTCATTACGATATGTGTGTAATGTGTGCTGGTTAAGTCTGTTGGATTTTGCATGTATGTAATTTGTAAAAACCTTTTTTTTTGTTGTTCTGATTGATTTCATAATACCTTTTATAATCCATGGGTTTCTTGTGATGTAAGAGTTACGTTTCTCTCTAACAAGAGGAAACTTTGTATAATGATAGTATTGTATTCACATCATGTTTATTTAAAACATTTGTACGTTCTTCTAATAATAAATCTTGTTTAAATGACTCAATTTATTAGGAGTGTCTATTTTGTTAAAAAAACTGTCGAGTTTGTTAAGATAAACTAAACAGAACTGAGATATTACAAATATCTGTTGGTGGTCAAATATTTTGGGAAAACGTAGACCACCAGTAATAAACGTTATTTAACAAAGTTGAGGAATGCGTGTCAATCCTGGTAGGTTGGTTTATATAAACGGAAAAAGCATAAAAGAAGGCCTACATGAAATCGACAAATTTATCTTAATTAATACAATTTTTTTTTTTTTTAAAGGTTTATATTCTAGTCACCTATTAAATGTGTATGTTATTGAGTAAACGATGTTGAGACAGTTATCATAACTGAAGAAAACAGCCAAATTCGGCCACACCACGAAAATGGTCGTCTGTTACACAGCGTGGCACCAGGTTAAGCACCATACGATTCAACTGCAGATAGTTGAAAAGAGCAAACCCAAGTAATCTTCATAATTGTAAAACCAAGCATACTGTAGATGAGAATATAAATTATAAAATGACAAAAAAGAAGTCAGTTACATAACGTGGCGCCAAATCAGGCAAATTTACGTTTTGCCTTTATATATTTAATAGAACAAGCCCAATAAAGTTCGAGACTTTGTAAAAGAAAAGCCTTTAAGTGTGTGAATGGGTTTGAGTTTGAGTTTGAAGTTTATTATCCAAAACAAAAATTACATCAATATAACAATAACATGTGAATGATTAACATTGAAAGGATAAATGGGACCAAACAAATAGCATTTAATGTTAATCGTGTCTGGTACCTCTACAAAAGTATCACATCAATAAATGATAATGTAATGAATAAATATGAATAACTGTTGATTACATACTTAAGCTACAAACTATTCTACATCTAGGGTAAATATGTTCTGTGCTAAAATACAGAGCTTTGGTATTTTACACTAAATAACAGATAAAGAATTATATAACATAATATTTACAAAGAGGCAAGAGCCTTGGTTCAAAGTTAAAAACACCTATTCTATTAATTTTTTGACATTAGAGTTCTACAAAAGCAAGACACTGATGCTTTCTCCCGTACAGATAGGGGTAGATCATTCCAATAGCGTGTGCCTCAAGAATGACATTGGAAATTTACCTTGCGTTGTCTTTACTTTAGGCACATTTAAATTCTTACTTTCTCTTTGTCTAGTCTCATAGTTGTGCTCTATGAAACAGCAATACTGAATTAGAGACTGTGGCAATTTATCATTCAATAATTGATACATAAAAACACAAATAGATAATTTATGGAGTTGATACACATTCAATAATTTAGCACCAGGAATATCGGTTGTGAATGAGTCCTAATTGGACTAAACGTTATAAATCTTAGTGCCATCTTTTGGCTTTATAATAAACACTTCATGTTCATTTCATAATTACCCCCAAACCTCAATTCCGTAGGTCATATGTGGTTGGATTAATGTCTTATACAGTAACAACTAAACACTCCTTGGCACAAACTGTCTTAAACTATATAAAACACCAACCCTTTTCCTAATACACTTATTAACCCTTTGGAAATGAGGTTTCCACGTCAAATGTTGATCTACATAAATTCCTACAAATGATGTAACATCAACCTGGGCTATTTCAGTCTCTGCTATTTTTAGCACCCCTTGGGTTACTACTGATTGCCTACTCCCTCTTATTAACAAATAATTAGTATTTAAGAGATTTACTGTAAGTTTATTCACCTTACACCATTTGGTCACCTTATCAAGATGCATATTAACTATATCTATATCAATCAAATTCTCTCTTGGTGGAAACGTATGAAACAAGTTAGAATCATCGTCAAAAATTCTAACATTAAAATAATTTGTTGAGTTTGACGAATCGTTTAAGTACAACAAAAACAGTGTAGGTCCCAACACGGAACCCTGAGGAACACCACACGATATTATTTGCTTCAATGAGCTATGTCCATGATAGTTCACAAACTGAAATCTATTACAAAGATAACCTTTAAACCACTGGAGAGGCGGGCCCCTTATTCCATAATGCTCTAATTTTCCAGTCAAAAAATGATGTACTTCATTATGTGGCTGTTATGATGACTATATTTCTGACTATACTATGGGTTACAGGTTTGGTCGCCCATAAAGGTTTCTTTTCTGAGGCCGCCATCACGTTCAAGCTCTGGCTTCAGGTGGTCTCCTACTTTTCTCAATTTTCAATAAACTGTTTTGTGTAAATTGCATTTTCATTTTTTTCGCGCCTTGATCGAATGTTTCGGATACGTGCGCGCTTTAAATTAAATAAGAAATATATAAATGAATAACTAAATAATATAAAAAAATCACAAATAACACATGACAAAGAAATATCCTATACAGTAGACCTAAGCGATATGAAATGGGCAGTCGTAATAGGACAGGGCGACGGTCAAACGATCTTCCATGAGTTCAACGCTGGTATACATGGGCAGCCGCAAGGTACGGCGGTAGCCATGGTTATCGCAGCCATGGCCAACTGGCAACAGTCGGGTGAGTCTGTCTTCGGTGTCGTACGGTTGCTCGTCCACGAAATCGTCCATGGGTACATGGAGGTGGTCAATGTGGAGACCTAGGTTTCGTAGTCCACCGACCGGGATGCGATCAGACCCCGCGACAAAAACTGCAACAAGATAAATCATAATAATAATAGTTATTATTATAATGAAAATAATAGTAGTGATGATAATGATAATAATTATAATAATAATAAAAAAGATGAAATGAAAAATACTGATAAACCTCACGACATCAACATTGCAGTCAAAGACAGAGCCAAAAGACTTAATAACAAAGATCTGATGATCTTACCGAATCCATACTGCGGACGTGCATAAGTTGGTTATATTGGGCACAGCGAGACTCATTAGGAAAACACTTGGAAATTACAATAAAAGTGTATAATAAAAAGGTGCACTTGAATGCACTTAGTGCTTTTTTTTTAAATTCCTTCTAGAAACAAAAACGGTCGTTATATACATCAAATATAATTATACCTCTCGTTAGTATGTTGAATAAATCTAGTCATCTAACTGGTCGAAATTGGAGTCGTGATTTTAGCCAAGAACACGATAAGGTAAGAATTCTTTGTAGAATTGTTTGTCAATTTGGTATATAAAAGTTATATATCGACTGCTTTAATATTCGAAGCATAGCTGTTTCTATACCTGCTCTCGGAGAGGTTACATCCTGATATGACCACTCGGGGCGCCGCCAACCCCGGCGCGCCTCAGGGTCATATCAGGATGTAACGTCCCCTTGAGCCTATCGAAACAGCGATGCCTCTCATAGTAGTCAAAATATCTATATTATGGAATAAACAAAAGGTAAATCAAACATTTTAGACTTACCGAGGAATTTTCTTTTCATGTCATTGTCTAGAGCGTGAAGTACCTTCCAGAACATCTTGATTGTTGGGTGTGAGTCTGTATATGGCTGTATATACTGGGTCGACTGAAAAAAATTAAATTATATATCATAAGAAAAAAAGAATGTGCAAATCTTCAATGTGGTTTGTAATTTTTGGGAAGTTTGTCATTGACTACTATACAAAATACAGTGTCAAACACAATAAACATTTTTGACAAATATTTATGCTCTAATATTCAGTCAATAACCGGAGAACGAATCGTTCTTAAACTGTGTCATTGTGCTCTTTTTATATTAGTGCCCTTTTGTGAGGCATTAATCCTCATTACTGTCAGTTATGATAAACAAAGTAGCATACACATGCTTTAGCAGTCACGCAAAACAAACACTTTTATTCAATACAATATGATAATGTATACAAATAGATCTATTAGGAATAAATCCTTGTCATTATCATTCCATAAATTGGGGTAAAAAAATTATTCCACCTTCATGACCAATAGTGTACATGTATATTTAAATGCATAGTGGTACACTTCCGTGTTTAAAAGATCCGTTGACATTTGTGGCCATTGACACTTTGTGCTATTAAAAAACTACGAACTGGCCTATCATCTAATTTGGTTGGTCCATATTACCTGTTCAAGAGCTTTCCAATCGAAGTGTTTTTCTCCCATGACAAGCGCCTCCAACTCGATAGGTCTGAACAAAGCAAAGGCGGCGGGATTGAAGACTCTGTTGAATCCTTGCTGGAAGGCTGCAAACTGTGACGGAACCAGGTACTCTCGAACCATGTTGTCCACGTAGAGATCACTTTAGCACAAAGAAGTTAAAATAACAGTTGGAAGATTGAGAATATCAGAAAGCATTAGTGAAATGATAATTAACGAAAGGGCATGCAAAAGAAGCATGAAGTCGGCTGCACATACTGTGGTAAGAAATTATGTAGGGTAATTTTCTGGGGGTAATTGCCCTCGGGAGGGGGGGGGATTGATTGACCCAATGGAGGTCAATTTTATGTGGATTAATTTGTCTGGGGGTAATTGTCCTTGGGGGGTAGTTGTCCCGCTGGTAATTTGCAGAAGGGTGATCGCCCAGTGGGTAATCGTCCAAGAACCTTTGACAAATCTGCTATATTTACTATATGCCCAGCTTTTGATCAAGCCGCCTTCGGACATTGTTGAGCCTGTTTTCCTTACACATTTTCTGTCGTAACCTCTACGCTCCTCCCATCCTCCAGTTTAACCTCATCGCCATAGCAACTCCCAATCACGTCATCTTCTGTTCCAGTACGTAATTTGGACATCTGATCTGTGAACTCCTTGTCGAGCTCTGCTGCTTCCTCCATATCACTGTTAGGGCTGATAATCAACGTGAAATCAAAATAAGTTTATTTTATTTTAACATAGCATTGTCTTAAAGAGACATGAATAACTGAATAAACGTGTGAGTCTATGATTGAAAATAACAAGAAAACAATAAATAAAAAGGAAATAATTAAAAATGTAGGTGAAAGCTGAAGGTGAATAAATACATAAAGAAACTAATAAAACAATGATTCTATATATACGTATCTGAAATTATATCCCAACGCTGCCACCAGTGTTAGAGGGTTTCTGACTCTAGACACCGCAGACATTACTTAATCGTATTCCTCTATAAAGGATGAAGTCAATTAGTTGTAGAGATAGAATCACGGTCAACTATATTGCATATGGGCGTGTGTGGTTTTTGTTAAGCTTATAAAAAACACAAGGCGGCATCATTTAGACTATTTACCCTTGATATTCTGAAATACTACTAGTTTAGCAAATCATTATTTATTTCTCTTATTTATCCGGATATTTCTTCAATGTAACGATGCTCTGTATAGATACAACAAAAAGGGAATTAGGTCTTTAGCTAAGTCTGAGTGTCACTACAATGATTACATTATTTTCTTCTTCAGATTCTAAATATAATTTGTTATGTTACCAGTTGTTGTCATTATTGATGCTGTTGGTGGTGGTTTTGTAGTTGTTGTTGTAACACGTGAGGATATGACCCTTAAGTGTTCAATCAAGTCGAGAAGGGAAACACAGGGAAAGGGCTTTCTCGTTTTTCACATATGTTGTTCTTTATGGTAACGATGTTGTTGTTGTTGGTGGTGGTGTTATAAGAGCAACATACCCCTTTCCTAGAAGCTTGGCGTAGAGGAGTTGTGGAAACGGTAATGGAACTATTGCCTTGTTGTACAATGAAAACCCAAACAGAAGACCACATATCTCGGCCAGTTCCGAGTCCTCACAGTCCTGTTTTTTTTTTTACAAAGGTTATCAGAAAGAGTGGTTTTGGTTTTGTTCATGAAAATGAATACGTATTGCACAGGCATATCTCTTTTTTTGTTATACAAAGCAAAGTGAGTTTTGTTAATTCATTGCATTTTCTAAAATATAAATGAAGAAACATAACTACAATACAAAAGCACTATGAGTCCTCCAAAAATACACCAGCCAAAATCTTGAATATTCATGATAAAAAGACAAATACATATCGAATAGCTAGAGTTTTTCTTAATTGGGTTAAACACAGCTATATTGCATGTCAACCCAAAAGAATCAAACGCAAACTTATTTTACAACCACTCAGTGAATCATATTGAGAACTTCCTTTGAGTGGCGTTCAATTGATACTTGTTATTCGAAATTCCGAAGAAAGCAATACCTTCATGCAAAATCTTTTAAACGAGAAATAAAGTATGTTTGGAACATATTTTACCCGACAAAAGAGGTGAAACTTTGTTTTTATCTAAAACTCAAATTTGTATCAATATACAACATAAACAATGGCTAATGTGAAAGTCAATCTCTGAATAATTCCCGAGTTTGAAGATGTACTCAAATTCGCCAGTAAATTGTCTTAAAAAAAAGGGTCTGATCACAATTGAAATACCAAAAAGATTCATGTACCTTTCGAAACCAGACAGGCGAGTGAGTCTTGTCGAGTTCGTTGACATATCGGAAAAGATCGTTCGTTTCCGGATCGAGAAGTTCCTCAAAGACAAGCCGGAAAAAATCCTGTTTTGAATAAAATAAGAAGACATACATATCAATGTTGGAACCCTTTGGTATTTTTTTATCATAGTGAAGGCTCTTGTCTCTCAAAAGTGAGATCACGGGTTCGATCCTTGCTTGGTGCAGTACTTTGTCCTTCTAAACATTTATAAATATTCTCTCTCTCTATCCCTCTCTCTCTCTCTCTATCAAGGTGTATTCAAACGATGGCTATTACAAGGTTTCCACTTACCATACTCAGAGCCCCCTCGTCAATGCCCATTTCATCCATAAAGTGGACCTTGAGAGGTTTCTGAAGCATATACCTCGGGAGACACAGCATCTCGGCTAACTGCTTTCGGACACTGCTCCCGAAGACGTCCTCCCGGTTTACTTCAAGGTGAAGAGACACACGTGGTGGAAACCCGAAGAAAGGAAGTATGTCAAACGTTGGGTCTAGGTTCCTTTCTTGCTCCATGGCATCCTTGAAATAAAGAATTGTTGAAAAAAATAAAAACTTTGAAATTACAGAATATTACCTAAAAATTGCTGCAATAATCTTAAGAATATGACAATATATTACACTAGTATCCAGCATCACGTTAATACTTCAATGCGCATTACAATGGCATTATCATTACTCTTGATCACTGTGTTTCAAGCCCGCAAACGGAGTGCACCATTTCCATTCATTTGGTAGTTTTTCTACCATTTTGCACGATTTACGCACATTTATTTAGGACAATGGCGAAAGTAGTCACATTAGCTTTCGTCAACCCTCATAGGTATCTATTATCTACTGGGTAGAGAGTGGTAATGAAGATCATTGAATTGACAACCGACGTCATTCCGCCCCAGAGGATCCAACCCCGAACCATGTGATTCAAAGTCCGAAGAGATTTTTGACTAAACCACACGCCTCGAACCTTGCAATTCGATTATGACAAATTCAAAAATATTCTTGCATAGAATACAGATG
Source organism: Strongylocentrotus purpuratus (assembly GCF_000002235.5). NCBI lineage: Eukaryota > Metazoa > Echinodermata > Echinoidea > Camarodonta > Strongylocentrotidae > Strongylocentrotus > Strongylocentrotus purpuratus. Next base: position 11,866,829 of record NW_022145597.1, on the reverse strand, counting down.
TAATTAAGAACTGATTAAAGGATGAACCATTACAAAATGCAGAATTTTCAAAATTCAGAGACTAAGAAATTTAGATAAATTTGGGAACAAAATGATTTGGCATTTTGTAGGCCTACACGGTCAATTAGCAATGTTTTACAGAACTGTTGACCCAACTTCTCACAAGAAATAAAATTAAACTTACCTCTTGTTCATCAATGTTCTGGTGTTTAAACATTACTGTTTTCAACTCTAAATCAATGAGGAATGGATACGACGTCCAGGAGAATTTCCGCAAAGGCTATAACCATCAAGAAAAAGTACACGATCGTTGTTCTTGTTTATAGTGACACGAGAGTGATGATAACGAATTCATTCATGCACGTAAAAAGCCAACATTGTGGGAAGATGGGTTTACGATGGGACCGTGTCGAATGTAGTAAAGAAATTCATAAACATTGCAAATTTGAGAATAATAAATTACACGTTAAAACAAAAACAAAATGAAAACAAAAAACAAAGGCATCACAATGGAGAGACTCTGTTCTTATTGGATGATATTAAATTAAATCAAATATGTGTTGATGTTTTATTCAAGTAAGATATTGGTGATATGACGATGAGGTTTAATGAATCAATATAAATACCAACAAAAAAGTCTCGTTATCACCTCGAGATCTGCCTTTTGTCCTTGCTATCATACTAGAGTACTAGAGTACGACAGTTCTATAGTGATGTCAATTATGTTTGCAAAGGTGTTTCGATGTGATACATGGCGCTTTTTCATTTATTTTCAGACGTTCGGTTATCCGAAAGTTCAATTTTTCATGTTCGATACTGCAACAATTAAATATAAAGAAAGTTTGTAACTATAACAAAAAATGATAATAACTAATTGGGCACATTATGCAGATTATTAACAATTCAGCATATATAATGAAACCCTAGATCATCCATTTCGGAAGTGTGAACTCCCTTGTATGGCAATTTTTGTAAGAACCTTCGATTCTTTGGCAAAACAAGTACACCCCTTCTCTCCATTAAAATGAACGGTAAGACCTGTATCACTTACTCGAGGTGGAGGTACACAGTTCATTCCAAACAACTCTGACAACAGTGGCTGAAAACTGACTATGTCTAAATTTTTGACGTAGAACGTCTTAATCGAAAGAATGTCGTGCTGGAGATTAACCTAGTATAGAAAAAATATGAAGGATAACACAAAGATTATGCATGGTCTCTTTCTGAATGCACAAAATTATCGATAAGACATATTACTCTCTTTAAAAAATTACCAATGATCAAAGTGAATATGTTTCATTACAGACACCTAAACCGTGTTGAAAATTATCCTCACGGGAAGGGTGATGGTGTTGGCGGTAGTGAGTTACATATCGCGAATCCATGATTTTTTTTCTTCCAAGTACAGTGTAACATTTTAGCTCGGAACTTGTCTGGGGGATATGCGTAGAGAAGAAGGGGGAAGAGGGTAATTTGAGCCCTTATTCTCGGTGAAATCTTCCTTTTAAAAAGTCAATTAGAATAGGATTAAACTAGTTTGTCACGCTAAATATGAGACGCTGCCGGTGAGTGCGTGAGCGTGGGTTGGTGGGTGAGTGTTTGGATGTGTGGGTGGGTGGGTATGGATGTGATAGGGCGGTTGAATGTGGGTGTAAACCAGTATACAAGTGGTTATAATGTATCCTTGTGTTTTATTTTGATTGTTTCTTCTTCTTCTTTAATTTCCCTTTTCTTTGCTGACGCGAATCAATCAAACGACCCGTAAGGTTACCATTGCCCGCAAGTGAGGTGAGAGCATTCCGATAAATGTTCTAACAGTGACCCGACATTTGCTCCTACGATAATTGTTCTGCGCTTTATATTGCGTCAGAGGTATAGGGTTAGGGTTGTAATTCGGCGTTAGGGTAGATGTAGGGTTAGCATTGTTGTAAGATATAGTGTAGGATCCAGGGTTAAATTTCGGAATTTGGTGAGTGTAGGAAATTGACTCAGAGCAATTCTCGCAGAAGCAAGTTTAGTACAACCGTGACAAAATCACATGACTGGTTCAAATACTATTAACTATCTCACCTGATTCAAGGAGCTGAGAACTCTCAGGTAAGTCTGAAAGTTGTCCAGTTCTTTATCCAACAGTGCTCTGTCATTGATTAGAATTGTCAGGGACAGTCGGTAAGCCGTGATTGTTCGTCGAAATGACATCGGTTCGAACTTCCACCATCGAGCTAAGATGAAGCAAGTGGATATAGAATAAAAGTTAGATATGGTGTTTGGTGCATTGCAGGGTTAAAATCAAGGCTTCCAATAGTTTTTTTATATTGAAATTGCTGCCGCAACTCATGTCATACAAACTGGCTTCACAACTTTGAATTTTTGCTAAACATCACATAAGGAAATTGTTTTCAGAGGTATTTATCAACTTTGGAGAAACCCGGAGTACAGGCAAATACTTGGAAAACAGCGAATACCCCATAGTGGACATAGTTCTCTCATCATGAGAGGCAGTACGCACTAAAATATTTTTTAATCTCCTCCAAAGTCAATTTGTAAAATCTTGTTTTTGATAATAATTATTTTATACGTTTTTTGCCATTTCGAAACAATTTTTAAAATGACCAATCATTTATGGATTTCAAGATAATTCGCCCAATGCAGTAACAAAGGTAGACTTTGCATTTTTTCCCCCGATGCCTAATGCTCAGTTTTCCCGAAGTTGACTGTGTCTAATTTCATTTAATTTTATTTTATTTCAACACGGATCACTTGCTTCAGCCAATAGCTGTTCTTCTGCAAGTCCATGTATACATAATACAAATCTCATATGACTGTTTACCAGGTGTTGCCGAGTTCGACTTGTTGTCTCCGGCCTGCGATGACTGGTGAAGGAACCCCATCAGGCTTTCTGCAGCGGCCAGGGCACGGCGCCCCCAGGGGCGGTGAGGGTTACTGAAGACAGGACATTCCATCAAAACAAAGATGAACCGAAGAGCTTCGACGTGGGGTGTTAACTGAGGTACGCTGTTACACAGATCAACAGAGATCACATTCGAGAGCTGTGGAAAAATGATTTTGTAAATAAAGAAATTATTAGGGACAATTCAATTACTTGTAAAGATATGGCATGATTGTGCCCCAAAACACTAGTTTACTGATGTCTTCAACATTTGTGCGTATGGAGTATAACATTTCAATTTAATCATGTGGTATTTCAGTTGTTAATGTGTTGTTAATTGTGGTTGTGTGTTAGAAAGATCCATTTGATCTTTACAGCAAATCATAATATTTCGTCCAGACAAGGTAATACAAATATTAATAAGAAATAAATAGGAATCGCGATGTGTGATAACAATTTTCTATAATAATAATAATAATACAATATTTATAAAGCTTTTTTAAAGTTTTATGCGCTGTACAAGCATGAATGACGAGAAATATAATCACATAAAAGGAATCAACAAAAGTAAATGTACAAATCTTATAACTACTGAAATGACTAACTTAACATAGTAAATAACATAATTTAAAAAATAGCTAACATGGTCAAAAACAAATAACGTAAGTAAGGATAATGTAAATGGCTAAATTTGACTTCACTCCCAAAAAAAACATTTAAAAAAAAGTCGTATCTCTTCCCACGAAACCTGAGTGTGTTATTTTGAATAATGAATGCGTGTTCGTTTGATTAATAAATTTTATCCTTGCAGTATTTAATTAATTTGTAATTTGGTACAAATCTTAAATAGGTGACAAATGATACGAATAATAATGATGAAACCTAGCGTGCAATTTAAAAATGTTATCAACTTATCATGATCACCTTTTCAAGGAGTTTGTCGTTCTTGCTGATCACTTCGAACGCCCTTCTTGCTGCTTTTAGATCAATGTTAAGACCATCGACTTCGTTTGGTCTGAAAATATGAAGTACAAACATTACAAACCGAACACAAATGCTTTCAAGAAATAAGCTTATTAAACAGAGATTTCAAATACCGTTTATTATCGCCTACAGAAAGTATAAGGAAATTGGTGTTGCTTTTGTTTGATTTTTTACAAAAGTACGTGCAACTGAAGTATATTAAAGATACTAGTCCATTTGGAACATGTATAATTAATAATAATAATTATAATTATAGGCATTTCCAAGACACCGTATATCTAGAAATTCTATTCCCAGGCCCATTAATTATTACACCGGCTTTAGACTAGCTGTCATTACAGGCTTTAGACTAGCTGTCATTACAGCACTCTAGCATTTCAAGGAATTAATTCCTGTCAGGTAACCATTTTTACCTCACCTGGGTCGATTGTCGCAAATGAAGATTAATGCCTTGCCAAGGACATTAGAGCCGTATCGGGGATCGAACCACGACCCTTGAATTGCAAGTCAAGTGCTTAAACCACTCGACCACGGCACTTCTCAAATCAAAAGATAATCTAAGAGTGTGGCAGATTAGAGGGAACCCAATCCACCTGTTGTTAAGCTTTACTGATAAATGTAAATACATAAACGAGTTGTATGACCTATGAAATCATTATCCTTTTAAAACATCACCATTTACCCTGTTTGGCGGAAGGATGCATTGAGGCAGGCGGGGGATGCGAACACCATGCTTGTATATTTGAATAAGGCGACCTCTCCATTGACGTCTTCTTCCATGTCACTTAAACTCTGCAGCCGTTCGGCAGATAGAGTATAGATCTCCCTTCTCGGAGTAATTGAGATATGGACATCTTTCCTCTGTGGGTAAGAAAAAAATGAAGCATTCAATTCAATTCAATTCTGGTTTATTGTAAATAAAAACATACTGAATAAAAAGTCCGGAGACTCATACAATTCAGTTTACAAATTATAAATACATACAAGAATAAAAAATCAATACTTTTAGCAATCTTTTTTTAATATTAATTACTGATTCTAATGAACTAAACAACTAATTTCAAACAATCGTGAAATAATACATGTTTTAATTATGCAATTAAAACGTTTAAATAGTAAAATATGTTGTTATCATTTTCTAAATGTCATATGCAATTTTGTAATACACTTTCAAATTAATAAATAGTCTTTTTTAAACCTAGTTAACATTTCTTTAAAAATATATTTATATAAAGATGATTATCCGAGAGATATGATAATTCAAAATACAATTCAAATGGAAGCATGGAATAAATACCTGCTCATTTTCAAACTCAAAATGGTATCAAAATAAAAGACATCATAACCTGCAATTAAGATCATTATTGAATAAAATATGTCAGGTTAATTTCAATACTTTGGGTCAAAATGTCATAATTATTAATATGCCTATTAAAAATGTATTTTTTATATTTCATTTACAATTTTTTTTTCATCCTTGAAAATGAATTTATCAACAAAAAATGAAGCTCATCTCAAACTCAAAAATATATAAACAGGACACTTTACACACAACTAAAAAATTCCTTTTTTTTTCTTCCACCTTTCTGGCTTGTCGGGCAACAGGAGCAATAAAAAACAAAAGCTACAACATACAACTTGAAGTACACATACCATCGGTTCGTCCTGCTCTATGATAAAGAGGGTGTCCTGTCCAGGACATAGTCGGCGCCAGATTCTTGGTGGCCTTTGATGGTTCTCCTGACCAACAACAGCTTCACCAGATACATCTTCAAACGTTTCTCTCGCAGGAAAGTCATGGTCGTTGGTGACTGCAATTGCATCCAATGTAGCAGAAAGATCAGTGATGCCGTCCTCAGTAGGAACGGGGTGTTCATCGTGTGATGCTGGCTCATCCTTTACAGATACACCCACTTGAGCAGTGTCTGCAAGGTCTAGGGCACCTTGACCCGTAGAATTGGTGGCAGCGATGGAATGTGTTGCAGCATCAGATGAGAGAGGCACAGTCTTGTGGAGTTCAGTTGCTGTTGTATCTGTGTCCGTAGCTGCTCTCTCCTTGTCCTTTGTGGATTGGCTGTGCTTAGGGGATGTTTCAACTGAATCAGCGTGGTTCATTGACATGTCATCTTGCTCTTTAATTTGCGTCCATCCAACTCCCGGAACATCATGAGAACCATCACAGGAAATACTGACACAATCCTGATCACAAGTCACAAATGAATCATCATCACTGTACGCGTCATCAATGCTGCTACCGCAGTCGAGAAAATCATCATTTTCATTGCGGTCGTCATGAAATCCACCAAATCCACTATCGATTATGGTATCATGCTCTGCGGTGTCTTGAGCTTCAGATGTACAACCATCTGAATCACCATGGTTGTCCTCTGCAATTGTTTCCTCCTGCTTCTCTGTCTCTCTGACAAAAATGTTGATGTCAGCGACATCATCTCTGCGGGGACCTTCTTCGAACCTTTCGACGAGTTCGTAATCGCCTTGAGGCCTTGATGGTTCCCAGACCTGTGGGTCAAAGACGTAACGACCGGGTGGCCAATCAGTGGGCGATTCAGGTTTAAGCACATCAATCATTGAACCTCCTTCAAGGGGTTCAAGCTGTAAATTCCCATCCTTCTGGTCCTTATCGTGATCAAGAACGAAGATCTCGTGGGTGATTTCTTCAACTGCATATGTACACCGACTGCAGGGAAAGGTAAGATAAAGTCTTGTTAGGCTTGACTTACCAGGAAGTGTTAGGTGTCAGAACATAGTGCGATGTTTTTTTCCTCTTAATTGGGGATTCACAAGAGAATGTTAATATTAAAACGATTTTGTCTAATTTATGTTGACTCATTTTAGTATCATTTGCAGAAGGAAAATGAAATTTCGTGGTATTGATCCACAAAAACCACAAAGTAACCACGACGAAATCATGTGTACTGTTTGGTATTAAGTACATAGATAAAATTATCGTCTTATCTGATCATTTAAGTCGTTTCAGCCACCAATTTCAATCAAGGTAAGTCAAAGCGGCTAACAATACGGAATTATCCTACTACTGTACATCTATTCGTTTTTAAAAATATCAACATATATATAATATCAGTTTGCCATCGAAGTCGGTGTTTTTAGGTTGATGACAAAATTCATTAAAAATGACAAAACATTAAAAATATGTTGTAAAATACAACAACATACACGACCAAACAGACAAACAAAATGAACACTACAGTTTAATGAAAGCAATATCCAAGTGAAACAAAAAAAAGTGGCCTTTCTAGACAGATTCTACAACACATATCTCTTTATCAAGGGAGGTGAAATACATGGCCCTTATAGACATGTAAAGAGAGGTGGCCACCATTAAGACAGGTTTGACTGAAACAACGAAAAACATTTCTACATAAATATATACCTGGTTGATTGCAAGAAAGAGAACGTTCGGAACCGTTCGGGTCCTCCAGGTTTCAGTTCAGACTCGCCCCATTCATCAGACTCACAAGGGCACCTGTCTACACCCATACCGTATACCAACAGCTGGCCATTCTGAGGAAAAGAAACCGCGAGATCAAAGAAAAACATAGTTCAGGGAGACCAATCAGAAAACAATACTTGTTATATATATATATATATATATATATATATATATATATATATTTATTGGAAAACCTGAAATATCCTCACTAAAACTATATCAGGCATTTAAATGGTCAACATATACAGGGGATTCAGGGTAAACATGATATTACAGGAAAATCCAACTTTGATAGCGAACCACATTTAGAGACAATAAAAATAGTAGACGGTAGAAATATTTTAAGAAATCGGACAAAAAAAATATTACAAATTTGTAATCACTGTATGTATGGAATCTGCACATTAACTGAATCGGTAATTTCTCTGTGATGTATTGGCGAACAACTTTCCCATCTGTTGGAACACTAAAAATGACTAAAATTTATATTTTTCAAAAAATTCATCCTATCCATAATACATTTTTAGTAGTGCCCCAAGGAAGAAGGCATTTATATAGGTGAAAACAGTAGTTCATGACATTTTTGTTCACTCAAAACAGGAAAGTTACCCGGAGCTACGTCACGATAATTCAGTGCCAAAACTGCCAATTTGAGATTGGCATACGATTGGAAATCTCATAGTACTAATATTCGAAATTTTCTTTTAGTATTGGTCCGATTTGTATCAAACTTTCACCATTCGGTTTAACCTATTTTTCTGATTTCGTAGAATTTAAAATGATAGCAGGCGTTTGGCTTGCCCTTTTACTAAATGCCTCACAAATTATCTCCATGTGCGGCATTGTATCTATCATGGGATAGATATACCATATATAGGCTACAAGATTATTGTAATGTTTCCAATTAATACATAAAGTTGTTGAGCTAATCAAGACCGAATATTGGTAATTTTACACATTTATAGTGTTGCGATATATGTTGCTGATTTATAAGTAAAACTTACTACAATCTCACAATGGTACGGAGAAGTACATAAGTGTCATACTGGGGACCGAACCGATTACCTTCGACTCTCCAGTCCAGTGTTTAAACCACTCGACTACAACACCTATATACACATGTCCCTACCTGTCTAAGGAAGCTTGTATGGTGCATTCCGCAGGAGACAACCTTGACATTGCCTTGTGATAAGGAACACAACTTGACCGGTAGCTTGACATCTAAGAAAGATGGTAAGAAGATAAGGCAGTATGAATTATCTCAATGGAAAAATGCATATTATACTTCCTAGGCCCCGTGTTACAAAGAGTTGATATTAATCAAAACTTATTTGCGATTGATATCAATCGCAACTATGTACATAAGAGATAGGAGACTGCAAACTTGTGATTAATTGGAGGACTTGTGATTAATTGGAGGACTTGCGATTGATTTGCATCAATCGCAACCCTTTGTAACCGGGCCCTGGTATCAAGCAAGGGTGTATTCGAACGGGGTGGGGGGGGGGGGGGAGGCAGGGGGGGGGGGGGGTGGTTACGTAAAAATCGTGAACCGTTAAAAGAAGATAACATTAATACAAATATGCGATATATAATAGCGTCCATATCCACCACGTAATTAGGTAATCAATGTCCTCACCTTTTACCTAGTTCTACCTTTCCGCTTGTCAGAGATTCGTTGACTTTTTAAAATTTTCTTTTTGCTTTCTTGTTCATTTTTTCATGTTTTTTATTGCTTGTTTGCTTGAGGACGAGTCATGAAGTATTTAAAAAGAAACATGTGATATTAGAAATTACTGTCGCTTACCATCCAACTGCTGTAATCCCAACTGCCCATGCGTATTCTTGCCCCACACGAAGATTGACCCGGTAGTGGAAAGAGCAACGGAGTGAGCGCCGCCAGCGGCAATGTGCTGTAATGGGATTCCCCAGAGGCCTTCGATTTCAATGGGTTTCTCCACGTGGTGCTTTGCTCTCTTCGCGAGCCCCTTGGTCTCCACACCTAGCTGACCATGACGGTTGCAACCCCACGAAAACAGCCGCCCATCTAGCCAAAAATGCAATGAAAACAGTTCCATCTTTATAATACACACACAAACAAACACATACACCAGTACACCCCTAATATTCAAGTTATGCAAGGAAACCCGTATTTGCTAGATTTCACTGTAATACACTATTGAGTGACTTACTGGCTGTTTGCATCTTTGGTACTAGCATACATAAAATGAGCTATAAAGGGTACATGAGCATTTGTCTACATTAATAACCCAATTCTTGTAAAGGCCGAAATTAAACTGATTGAATCTTTGCGCAGCATAAAACGTACGACCATTCGGTACAATGGTCTGAAAAAATCAGACTATTACTTACTGGCTCTATAGCTCCTAAGTCGATTCGACAACTAATAGTCGTAGAGACATTTTCAAGCACCCCTTTTTTAGGGAAGTTCTAAATTAGTATTGTCTTCCAAATGTCGTTGGAATTTAACCTTTTCATTTTTTGGGCCTGCAAATGGGACATAGTTAAGAAAAACACGAATAGTTTGACCAAAAATAAATCACAAATGAAAGCAGTAAATTTACGTTAATATAAAAGGGAGGAAAAGTTCATGTCACGTATGACGCACGCCCCTTAATCTTACTCGTATAATATACAGAATAAAAATAATTGCAAAGCTACAAACAAACTTACGATCTGCTTTAATTTGTAGGTTTTCAGGAAGAGAGAGGGATAGAGAAACAGTAAAATTAATAAGAGTATATTACAACTGGCAAGATGGGGAATGATTACAGAATCATGGAGGCAAAAAATAAATAACATGGTAAAATCTATAAACGACTTAGATATGTTGTTTTAAAAGCTTTGCTCTTTGCTTTCTCATCAAAGGTTTGTAATTGTTTCATAACACGTTTCGAAGTATATGTGTTGAGTAAAGCATTACCGTAAATCAAAGATGCAATCAAAAGGAATCATAGATGACAAGAGAAAAAATGTAAACAGTCAGGCACAAGTTCCAAAAACCGCTAAAAGGCAAATACAGGGAACACTTGACTTGAGTGAATGTAGAGCCCTCATCGTCAAGACATAGCCAAGGGTAAATCTTGTAAATTCAACCTGCTGTTGATAATCATCTTAGTCCTTGAACAAGAAGTTAAAACACAATACGTGTAGCATTCAAATAACAAACATTACACAAAATATATCCCCATTATATTAATTTTCAGAAAAATATTTGTATCAACTATCAACATTCAGATTATGTGCCACATGAATTTTGTTATTCACACACTGCCTTGTATTAAACGTTGAGGGCTCTATATGTGCGCAATTCGCTGTTTTCGAATTATCTGCACATGTCAGCGGTTTTCTGAAGTTGTGTCTGACTGGAAAACAAAGACTAATTACCTAAAGTGAGTGCGAGTGAATGGTCGTCTCCGCATGCAATCTGGATGACGTCAAACTTTGAGAGTTCTTTGATTAATCTAAAAACAAGAGACATGAAGATAAAATAATTAAAGGTTGGATATTTTACCGCCATCGCCACCATTTGTATTTTCAAATGCGCCATCTTTTGATGAAAGCATATACATGTATAGATCGATTTCCGGTTCCTGGCATGCAGTTGGTAATGCATTCTGGGACATCGATGTCCGTTCGGGACATTGTGAGCAGCAGATGGCAGTGTACGTCAATTTGAAGCAGAGCCATCTATACACAGAGTTAGGCCAACCCGGTTCGTTTTGGACACAGTATAGCGACTACTGCTAAGTTGGGCAAGCACGAAACAAAAGAATATACGCCATGCTGTGACTCAGTGAAACTAAGTTTACCAAACTCTGTATTTAGATGGCTCTGATCTAAAATAGTGTTAATAGAATACTCTGACCTGAAGGCCAGTTTAAATGTACACTTTGAACATCGGCTGAAGAAACAAAATATGAAATAATAATTGATAACAGATCATTTTTTGATCTCCAATCATCAGGGTTTGTTTACTTCTGAATCGAGTGTAAATGACAATATATATATATATATATATATATAAAACTTCAAAATTAAACTGTGGGTCGTAGATACATGCAATGAATATGTTGCGAGCGATGTAGGCTGCCAAACTAATTTCCTGATTCATAAGTTAAAATTACTTCAATCTCACAGTGGAACGGAAAATCTATATCATCATTTACACTTTGTTTAAATCTAAAGTAACGTAGTACTATTTAAGTATTCTTCAAACTTACTGACAAAGTTAATAATTTTGATGGGAGCCTATTGTTCTGTGCAAACTTGAACGCGTGGCAAACGAGCGACCAGGTAGAGAGCCAACGAAAGCAACCAAAGTTTTAATATTTTCAGGAAATATCGTCTTTTAATGCATGGGTTACAAAGGGGTCCGATTCCCCCTCCTCTTGTTCCCCCGCCAAACCCGATTCGGCTTATAAATTCAATTCAACTCAATTCAAATTATATTGATTAAAATCCGAACAAATAGGATCAATCTCAATTTCTTTTTTCGTAACATTGGATAACAAATTTCTCAAATATATTGTAACATAGATAATTGAGTGCATAGGCTATATGATTATCAAATTATCTGTATGGCAGGATTTGATTTCAATAACTATTTCAATTTGAATTCCATACCAAGTTCATACCAAGTACACATCGAATATTAAAAGGGGAATGTGCTCCAATTTGTGCCCCCCTCCCATTGGCGGTAATTCCGTATTCCAAAAGGCACATGTTACATACGATACTAATAGTAGTCTTGTATAATTGCTTTACTGGGTAACTTGTTTAGCAAAACATTTATTTTTAGAACATAAGTAATACATTCACAAAAAAGGCAGGTGTATGACAATTTGCATACTTTCTTTCTCTCTCTTTCTCTCTCTCTCTCTCTCTCTCTTTCTCTCATTCTCTCTATCTCTCTCTCTCTCTCTCTCTCTCTTGCTACCCCCCCCCCCCCGACCCCATAGAATCCTTTTATACGGCAGTGAACCTAACCTTGGTTTGAAGTCTTGTGTTGTCTGGCTCTGGTTATCATATCTCTGCTTCTTCTTCCGAATACCAAGCTGCCCGACATTGTTACTACCCCAGCTGTAGACCCGACCATCGGCAGAGAGGGCGAGGAAGTGATGTCGACCACAGCATACGCTCACGATGTCAACACCGGGTTCATCCTCCTCTTCAGATGTCGGGAAGATCACCTCGACTGGTAGTAGAGGAGGTTGACAGAAGGAATATTTAAATTATTTGGTAAATATCAGGCTCTCTGTTTTCAAGTTAAGGCAAATACAGATAGTGGGATAAAATTCCCTTCAAGACAAAACAAAATAAAGAAATATATTAAAAACGGATTAAAAACGGGAGGGGAGGGGGTGCTATCAAAAAGTAAAAAGATAAAGAGGATCGGATTTAAGGCGCAGAGCTGATGACAAACACAACATTTAGTCAGGACTCCGTGGCCCCCTCCCCCCCTCTCTCTCTCTCTCTTATCCCCACCATGCTCATGATATTCAATCATCTGTAATAACTGTTAATTCTTCTTGAGAAAAAACAAACATTCTGCACCACTATCAAACTTGAACCTGATAGGCCTATGTCAGTATGACATATATTATTGATTCACAAGTTGCGAATAGAACAGAGAAATCTTTGCTCTCTATTTCTCTCTCTCTCTCTCTCTCTCTCCCTCTCTCTTTACTTGATTTTTTGAACGACTTTGTGACTTTGTTAATGTGACAATCTGGAGAAGAAAAAACATATTAAACCAATTGCCACCGGGAACCTTTGCTCTTTGCATTAAGCCTATTATTTAGTAATCATCAATTTCTCACCATAATTCTCCTGTTTGCTAACATCTGTCGGGTCACAAGTGTAGACACACCCACTGAAGGTTGTCATGACTACGCGCTCTGGGTTACCGCAGGCATCTTTGATCGGATAACCTTCTAAAGACGTCCTCTTGAGCATCATGATAGCATCACCATCATCCGAATGATCAGCTGAAGCCATTGTCTTGTTTCTAGGAAAGCAAAGTGGTACCATAATTTTAGTAAAAACCCGATAAAAAGGTTTATAAAAAACGTGCGGACGATAGACCACGCATTCAAATTCATTAAAACAAAATTGAAATCCAACATCTATTGCTAGCTCTGCTAGTGTTCCTTGCTCAGCACACAAGACGGCCGCACATAGGGACAGTGCGCAAAATGTTTATAGACCAGTTCTGGTCATGCGATTGCATTGTGAAAGAAACCTTTTGGAATCGATCAGAAAAGGTTGATCATTTAGCATTTATGTATTTGTGTGTACTGCAAGGTTCTGGAATCATCAAAATGATAAGAAATTTGGCCCCGTCTTGGTAAAGTTACAGCCACTGTACACATACAGAAAGATGTATACGGGACTACACTATATCTATTCATGGGTGTCCTCCCACCTCCCTGATCTATCCAGTTTGGATAAATATAATAATTTACCAACTATATCAATTAGAAGGCGGTTTCCCGGCAAAATTTGTATCATCACGTATTAGTCAAAAATATTCTTTCACATGATTGGTAATAAGAGCTTCCATTTCATTTTTTGAGAGGGGGGGGGGGCGCGTTTCCAAAACTGGTCTATACCTTAAATGTGCTTAGGGTTTAACTCTCCTTCACACGGGCACGTGTGACACACCACCTCAAAATTGAGATTGAGCATAGGTTTTCTCCACTTTAGTACAAGTACAAGGTCGATCCGTACATGGACTTTCTTAGTTTATAATTAAGTCCATGCGTGGTAACATGGATAATTAGCCTGTTTTAAAGCGAAGTAACCCACTGCCAACGCTTATGCCACGGATGACTCCACGTCAGGGCCTGACTCTTAAAAAAGAGTTGCGATCGATCCAAATCAATCGCAAGTCCTCCAATCAATAGCAAATGTACAGTCTTCTATATCTGATGTACATAATAGTTGTGATTTATATCAATCGCAAGTGATATCAACTCCTCAAAAGACGAGAATAATAACGTAGAATAATACAGACAAATAACATAGCAATCGTAATTGCAATATATGTTCTATATAGCCTACCTCTTATTCCCGTTCAACTCCTCTCTCTATCTTCCTCTGTGTCTGTATAGATATAACTTTTTGGTTAGCTGTGATCGAGCACTAAGCAAAATCACAAATGAAGCCTTTCGTACATCTGTAGCACTATATATCCAGTGCAGAAACATGATGCTCATACTCTAGATAAACAGGAAGCGGTGATTCCCCTTATGTTTACGTTGCGCAATGATAACATCGCGATCTAAGCAAACGCAGAGCTATTTTGTAATCAACGTTGAATATTAGGCCTACCAACATATACGTTCACTTTACGACACAGATTCGCTCAAAACGGGGAATCCCCGCGTTAACGATGAAATGGCGAACAACAAACAAAGCCAAGCTGCCAGCTACGTGCAACGTAAAACACAATGACAGTGTTTACTTATTGCCTCGTGTAAAGGAGCATGCTACGTACATTTTTTTTATAATACAGAGTAAAATAGAGGTTTATAAACCAGAGTACGTGGCTGAAAACAATTCAGTTGTTTTTCAAAGTGCAGTGGAGTATATTATTCTTTCTCCTCAAAAATAACACCGTTTGATCCCCTGACTCATATTATATTCGAAACGACCAATTTAAGGTTAGCTATCAAGTTAAAAAAAAATAGCGCATTGGGATTCGCAGACAGGGTGTAATTTAGCGATGTAGCCTAATAATTCAGACCCTTTATTCTGGTTGACGCTACCGACTCTGCCGAAATCATTTTATGTATTGTTCCGTGTATTTTAATGATGAAATATTCTTATCATTGTGATTTATGTATTTGTGCTTGGAAAACGTAAAATTATACTCTGGAAAGCTGATATTCGGGCATGCAATATAAGCTAGGCCTATGTGAAGCACAAGGCCTTAGGTTGATTTTTCTAACGGTAGTTATTTTCGAACTGTTGGGGTATGCTACCCCTCCCCCTCTCTCTCTCTCTCTCTTACCCCCCGCACCTACGCATAATGTCGACTCCCTTGAACCATTCTCTATGTACAATGAAGCTTTAACCAGAATAAATGGTCTGAATCTTTAGACTAATAAGTCACATTAACCCTACCTGGGAATCCCAACGTGCTATTTTTCAAATTGATAGGATATCTTGCATCCAGGATGATTCAAATACCATTATCATGGGACGACACCGTATGATATTTGAGGACAACAATTTATTAACCTCCACTGCTTTTTGAAAAATACAACTAATTTTTTTTTAGCTACTCTAGTTGATAAACATGTTATTACTCTGCACTAGATAATGCACGTTTCGTGCGCCTTTTATACAAGAGGAAAACATGTAAAAGCTGTATGGGTGTTTTACGTTTCACGTAGCTGGTATTTTTTATTTGTTTGCCGTGTCATCGGTAATGAGGAACAGGTGCGTACGCAGGGGGGGGGGGGGGGGGGTAAACCCCCCTTGAGTTTTTTGTTTGTATATGTTTTGTGTATGTTTTTTGGCAACCCCCCCCCCCCCCCATTTGATTTTTTTTTTTTTTTTTTTTTTTTTATTACAAAAAAATCAACAAATCATGCCAATGGCTGACCTAAAAAAGGTGACCTTATTCCCCCCCCCCCAATGGCACAAAATGTAAAATTCTCAAATTTCGAGACCCCCCCCCCCCCCCCCAAAAAAAAAGTGTCCTCTTACCTCTTAGTAATATTAGCCCACACCTGGCAGAACAAATTAATACTACAAAAGTTCTTTTGAAAAAATCTGTATTCTTTAACACAACGAACTCAACAGAAACTAGACCTGCAATCGTGGCACAACGATTTGCGTGCAATGACGGGCGATCTGGCACTAACGGTCGTCTATACTAACATAATTATAAACAGTATAATATTGTGTCTAAAATGCGATTAGCTCACAATTTTGTGTGTGAACATATATCATACTTGGTATCATCCGAAAGGGCACTTCATTGCGGTCAGTTTGACACCATTGTCATCTGCGCGCAATGTACTGCACGCAATTAACACGCTATTACGTAATGCATAGTAAATTCATCATTTTTACCGATAACTTTGCGCTGAGGTCATTGACATTTACCGAACTTGGCAGTCAGTTGTCACGTATATTGCTACATGTGTCTGCTAAGTTTCATTGTTGTAGGTATAATGATCGCAATTTCAGAGCATGTTGAAGTTATTTCGCAATTTTCTTGAAAATGGCGAATTTGGAGAGTAATTTTCTCAATTTGGTCAAAGATAGGGTATATAATTTCGTATATGGCTTGAAAGGGGATATCTTCGGGTATCTAAATCCAAAAAAGGGTACGGGTCTGCCAAGCCATAATGAAGATACGGCCACAGAAAGAAAGCCAATTCCCAGAACTTTAGAGGGCGCTATTTATGTTTTGCATAGCCATTGGAGCATGAAATTTGGCATGGCTATGTGCAATTATGAGATAAGGATACGGTGAGATTTAAAAACAAAACGAAATTTGATGATGTTTGAAGGTTTGCATGGTGGTATGAATAATCACGGAAGAGGTTTACGGTACACCATGTGTAAAGTCCTCGAGGGACTGAGGAAAGTGGATAGAAAATAGAAGTGAGATGGAAAGGCGAGAAAGTGGAGGTTGGAAGGAAGAGTATCTTTCGGAAGTGAGTATAGTCCTGAAAAGGACTGTAAACCAGAAAGTTGTAGGAGGGATGAGAGGTTTGTATGGTGGCCCTGAAGGGACATCGCGAATAGACTAAATCGTGAAAAATATGCGATAAAATTCACGATATCGTCAATTTTATCGCATATTTTTCACGAAGAAATTCACGAAATTGACGATATCGTGAACTTTATCGTGAACTTTTCACGATGAAATTGACGATATCGTGAATTTTATCGTGATTCACGATATAAAGTTCACGATATCGTCAATTTTATCGTGTACTCTATCGTGTACTCTATCGTGTACTCTCCTGACGGGCGCCCTAGCTGGGGGAGACAGAGAGAAGGAAAAAAGGGAAAGGGAAAGAGAAGATAAAAGGAAAGAAAGAATAATAAGAAGAAAAGAGGGAAACTGGGGTGGGGGCGAAGGGCTCTTGCCTCCTCGTCACTCCCCCCCCCCCCCCCCTCCCCGCCAAAAAATAAATCAAAGAGAGAGAGAGAAGGGAAAGGGAAAGGGAAAGAGAAGATAAAAGGAAAGAAAGAAGAGGAAGAAGAAGAAAAGAGGAAAACGGGGGAAGGGCGAAGGACTCTTGCCCCCCCCCCCTCCCCCCCCCCGCCAAAAAATAAATCAGAGAGAGAGAGAGAAGGGAAAGGGAAAGGGAAAGAGAAGATAAAAGGAAAGAAAGAAGAGGAAGAAGAAGAAAAGAGGGAAACGGGGGCAAAGGGCTTTTGCCTCGTCCCCCGCCCCCCGCCAAAAAATAAATAAGAGAGAGAGAGAGAAGGAAAGGGAAAGAGAAGAAAGAAAGAGAAAAACGAAAAAGAGGGAGAATAGGAAAGAAAGGAAAAGAAAGAAAAGAAAGAAGGCAAGAGCCCTTCGCCCCTGTTTCCCTCTTTTCTTATTCTTTTTCCTCTTCTTTCTTTCCTTTTATATTTTCTTTCCCTCTCCCTTCTCTTTCCCTTTATGGCGGGAGGGGGGAGGGGGAGGTAAGAGCCTTTCGCCCTTCCCCCGTTTCCCTCTTTCCGTCTTCTTCTTCTTTCTTTCCTTTTATATTTTCTTTCCCTTTCCCTTTCCCTTCTCTCTCTATCTCTCTCTCTCTCTCTCCTATTTATTTGTTGGCGCGGGGGGGGGGGGGAGGAGGCAAGAGCCCCTCTTTTCTTATTCTTCTTCCTTTCCTTTTTTATTCTCTTTCCCTTTCCCTTTCCCTTCTCTCTCTATCTCTTATTTATTTTTTTGGCGGGGGTGGGGAGGGAGGAGGCAAGAGCCCTTCGCCCTTCCCCCGTTTCCCTCTTTCCTTCTTATTCCTCTTCTTTCTTTCCTTTAATATTTCCTTTCCCTTTCCCTTTCCCTTCTCTCTATCTCTCTCTCTCTCTCTCTCCTATTTATTTGTTGGCGCGGGGGGGGGAGGGAGGAGGCAAGAGCCCCTCTTTTCTTCTTATTCTTCTTCCTTTCCTTTTTTATTCTCTTTCCCTTTCCCTTTCCCTTCTCTCTCTATCTCTTATTTATTTTTTTGGCGGGGGTGGGGAGGGAGGAGGCAAGAGCCCTTCGCCCTTCCCCCGTTTCCCTCTTTCCTTCTTATTCCTCTTCTTTCTTTCCTTTTATATTTTCTTTCCCTTTCCCTTCTCTCTCTTATTTAAATTGACGATATCGTGAATTTTATCGCATATTTTTCACGATTTAGTCTATTCGCGATGTCCCTTCAGGGCCACCATAGGTTTGAGTAGTCCGACAGCTGCCTGCCAACCTGCCGAGCCCGCCGGCCCAGTGCTTTCCCCCAAGTCCGCATCCACGCCATAAGAACCGCCGCACGCCTAGCGAACACTCACTCCTGAAGACGGACAGTCAACCTGTCCGAAACGTCGAGTCTACTCTCCTGCTCCTCCTCTGCAACTCTACTCGCCTACTCAACTCTCCAACTCAATCCAGTCTTCTACTCAAACCTCTCATCCCTCCTACAACTTTCTGGTTTACAGTCCTTTTCAGGACTATACTCACTTCCGAAAGATACTCTTCCTTCCAACCTCCACTTTCTCGCCTTTCCATCTCACTTCTATTTTCTATCCACTTTCCTCAGTCCCTCGAGGACTTTACACATGGTGTACCGTAAACCTCTTCCGTGATTAAAACGAAATTTATATGATAAAGTAATGGCAGTTTTAGATTTATACGGGTCAATTTTTCAAGAATTTGAGAGATTTTTGATGGAGTCGGTTTCGGATTTGAATTTTGAGTACGAAGATGGCATTTTGAAGGGCAGGTTATTCGTCGCAGATGAAAGAACATCTTCTAGACTATCTAGAGGAATTCATTAGAAGTTTGTAGGATCTAGAATAGTGGAGAAGGGAAGGAAGAAAGAAAGGCCTAAAAATGGACCAGAAACGGACAAAATGGCGCCTGGATGGTTATGCATGAGTGATTTCGAAAATCGAAAAGGTAGGTGACCTTGATGAGATGCTAGAGACCATGCCTACGACATTTGAACGGAAATGGACATGAGGAAAGCACCTAACTAGGAATAACAAACACTACGTGCAAAACGAATGCGATTTCCTGGGAAGAAGAAGAATATTAATTTGGAAGAACGCGAACGAAAACAAGGCAATGTCGAAGATCGTCATTGCAATAAACAATATTATATAATCACAAGGGCATGCTAGGATTGGCACCACGCTTCTTAAACAAATCTTATACTTCATTCTACCCCCCATTAGTTCGCACACGTATCGATTTCAACAGGAGTATGTCCATATCTTAAATAAAACATTAAATAAGCTATTATCGCCCAATATCTATAATTTGAAGTATATCAACAATTCTTGATTTTTTTTTTCTTTTTTTAACAATAGGTTGCATGATTTTTTTATTAATAACAAATTTTTGAATCCAAACAAATACGGGTTTAGAAAATAACCACTATACAAATTTAGGTCTTGTACAAACAAACGACTGAATTACCAGTGCAATGGCAAATAAGAACAAGTAATACGAATATACGCTCAACCATGCTATATTTATACAAAAACATACGATACATAATTATGGAATTGGAGGGCAAACTCTATCTTGGTTGAAAGACTACTTGTCGAACAGACATCGATATGTTTTATGTGATGATACTGACTCTAGTCTTTTACCGAATAGGTATGGTGTCCCTCAAGGCTTCGCTCTGGGACCACTTCTTTTTCTTTTGTATGTAAACGATATAACGAACGCATCATATGTTATGTCATTACTCCTCTTTGCTATACGACATACATATTCTTTTTTACTCACACAAGAACATTGAAATACAAATGAAAACCTTTGATTTGGAGTTACCAAAAGCGTCCACATAGTTTAAGAGCAATAAGTTACCTCTTAGTATAAACAAAACTCATTTGATACACTTCAACCACCCTAATGCATACAGAACTGCAAATATGACAATTAGCTTTTTGATTGATAACTTACCCTTAGAACAAGAGCGTAACTTTAGGTTTAAGGAGTGATTATTGATGAATGTCTAACGTGGAATGCCGATCTAAATTATATCAACAGATTTGTATCTAAAAGTGTAGAAATTATATTTGTAAAATGATTAAAGAATTCACTAAAACAGTTTCGTTTTTTTACCCATTCAGAAGCTGCAAGCAGTTAACATTTTTTGTAATATCAATATTTTGCAGGTTACAATGTTTATGTTCAAATAATCCAATAGCCTACTTCGTCCGGCATTCCACAACCTGTTTATTCTAAACAACACAATCCACCCTTATCCGACACGAAACACTCAGAACTGTCATTTTTATAAACCCCCAATTGCTAATTGTGCATAAAGATTTCCGACACTATGGCCCTGGCTTATGGAATAGTCTCCAAATGTTAAATCATGTACTACGATAAATTCTGTCATGGCTGCCATGAAGCGTAAATTATTATCAGCTTACAATTCATAATGTAATAAGCACTCGCACAAACACTTACGCATGTACATATATAAAGATTTTTTTTTTAAAGTTTCACAAAAGACATACATTTACAAAATATACACATTTACACATTTAACGCATCTTATATGTTATGCCTGAAGAGACAAAAAATGTACTTCAATTACGTGGCCGTTATGACGACTTTATTTCTGATTATACTATGTGGTATAGGTTTCGTCGCCCATATAGGTTCCTTTCCTGAGGCCGCCATCACGTTCAAGCTCTAGCTTTAGGTGATCTCCTGCTTTTTTCTTTTTCGAAAGGTATTTAATATATTTATATTAGGCCAATACGATTAAATAATTATGTATTTAAAAAAAAAAATTAATAACGTATATGGACTTGGTTTGTATATCAATTTCTATTGTTGACAAATTCAGAAATAAAATCAAAAAGAAAAACAAATTAAAAGAGATTTTATGCAACCGCCCCCTAAAATGGAGAATAATTCATGCACTCTACAATACTACTGATAACATTATATGGCACTACGAAGGGCGTAGATGTGTAGGAGTATTTATAAAAGTGAGGGTAGAAAATTGTAAGAATCAAACTCTCTTGGGGAGTACAAAAGGTCAAATTAAGGAGCAAGAGGAAGAATTAGTAACGAATAAAGATATTCATCAGGTTCACTAAAGTCATGAATATCACATTTGCTAGCCTCATTGGACAAGCCTCCAGTTAACCCATTGCTTACTGGAACCTGGTGGTCCATGTGTAAAGCCATATGGGAATAAGATAATTCAGTAGTCAACGGGTTAACAAATACTAAAACATTTTCTTGTCATAGGAATTCCTATTCTGATTGTACGACATGAGGAAGCAACGTTCTTAAAGGCATAATCAGTAAGGGTATGATTGTGTAGAAAGATAAAAACAGAGAGTACTTATAACTGCAACAGCAATATTCTTGCATTAAATAATATATGTAAATATAAAAGTTAAACTATTAAAATACCAGGTAGTTGTCTATGATCTATTTTCAATTGATAAAAACTCCGAAATCCGGTAATTTTGACACGAAATTCATTATCGTTGATATTAAGCTTTACATTCCCCATAGATATAAAGCGTTTGAAGAATCTTCTGATAGTAACTATAATATAATTATGAAATGAACCGATTGTGCCACCAACCCCTTGTTTTTTTTATTTCGATGTGTCCTTACGCTACTCCATCCGGGGTATGTTTTAAGAACCTTGAAAAGTGTGTAATGATACAGACTTTGTAGCTTCCAAAAGTTCGTGTGAAATTTAGGAAATTTCTCCTTCATATTAGGTATTCTGAGTATAAAGCAATCATTTTTATATAACAAAGATAAGAGTGGAGCTAAGAAACCCTTGAGAAACACTTTATGTATACACAATTGTGTTTGTGTGTGTGCGTGTGTGAGGGATTTGCAAGGACCCTTCATTGTACTTCTTTAGATTTTGGTTTCATCCAGAAAGATAATTTGTATCATGAAACATATTTATCCAAACTGGAAAACACACTTGAATGATTGAAAAGGAATGTATATATTTGCTGACTCCAATCATGCCAAATATTTAATGATTATGAAGCGCTCCGAGGAGACCCTGTAACACCACTTTTATATAAATATCTGCTATTTCATAATAAATAATAGTAACATAATATTACGTTTAAACTGAAGAGGCTGTGAAAATAACTTAAAGAAATAATAGATACATGAATAAAAGAGTATGATAAATGAATGATTAAGTAAATTAGTAAAGAAAGAAAGAAAGACAGCAATTTACTTAAATAAGAAATACATAAATGAATGAGAAAAACGATATATAACTGAATAAATGAATGAATAAAAATACACGAATACAAAATATGATAAAGAAATATCCTATAAACCTAAGCGATATGAAATGGGCAGTCGTAATAGGACAGGGCGACGGTCAAACGATCTTCCATGAGTTCAAGGCTGGTATACATAGGCAGCCTAAGTGTACGGCGGAAGCCATGGTTATCGCAACCATGGCCCTCTGGCATCAGCAGGGTGAGTCTGTCTTCGTTGTCGCACGGTTGCTCGTTCACGGAATCGTCCATGGGTACCTGAAGGGGAACGACACGAAGACCTAGGTTTCCTAGTCCACCCACCGGGACGCGATCAGACCCCGCGACAAATACTGCAACAAGATAAATCATAATAATGATAGTAAGCAAATAACTACCGTTGGTGAAGGTGATGGGACAAACTATCACTTCCGAGGCGATCTGGATGTTGCTATCTTTCCGAAGCGAAGCTGAGGAAAGATAGCGTATACATTCTGATCGACGAGTAAGTGATAGTTTGCCATCGCCTGAAACCAAAAGGTGATTATTTGCTTTATATTCCACATCTAAAAACAATATAACTACAATAAGAAAAGGACGTGTATGCATCTACATGAAAGACACCAGGCCCAAATTCACACCAAAAAGGTTAAAAGTTTAACCCAACCCCTTGAAGGTACGGTGCGCGCACGTGTTTGCTTTAATTGCGCTCATTGGTAATGCGCGCTTAATTACGCCTATTTTAGTGCGCTTTTGGATAATCTTCAGTGAAAGTGCGTTGCCCTTTGTAGATAGTGGGTGGTATTCTCTTAAGTTAAGCCGGGACTAAGTCCAGACTAAACAAGAATTTTAGTTCGCACTTCTATGGAATGCTAGGTTTCATCTTCCTCCTTCAATATTCATGACAAAGATAATCTACCAAGGACTTTGTTGAAATTTAGTGTATACTCATATTATCTTTTTCTTCCTATTTCAGTGCAAAATTAATTTTTTGGACACTTTTCATTGAAGGATTAAAATAATCTGTTCAGAGTAAATTAGTTCACAACAGGCACTCCATAAAAGTGTGAACTAACTAAGCACGCGCTAACTTAGTACGCGCTACCGGAATACCGCCCAGTACCTCTATCTTCAGTAAAAGTGCGTTGCCCTTTATAGATAGTAGTACTACCTACAAAGGGCAACGAACTTTTTGCTTCTCCCATCAATGATGGGCGAACTATCTTTGATCACGTGATTTATTTATGGCCAATCGTAGAGCAGGATTTTTTAGTATGTGGAATATAATTGTTATTATAATCATTTTAATCATAATAAAGATATTTTTAATAATAATGAAAACAAAGATAATAATAATTAAAATAATAATAATAATAATAATAATATAATGATAATGATAATAATAAAAACAATAATTATAACCCTTATGACATCAACATTGCAGTCCAGGATAGCTAGAGACAAAAGGCTTAATAACACAGATATGAGGATAGAGATAAAGAGAATATGGAACGTCAAAGGAGAGGTGAGTCCAATAGGCTAAACCATCTGACACACAGGCATGGTGAAGAAGGGCATTGAAGGTCTCATCGCCAAGATCTTCCCGAATCCATACTCTACGACTTGCATAAGATAGATATATTGAGCACAACGAGACTCATTGGGAAAACACTTGGACAGTAGAACAATAGAGTATAACAGAAAATAAACTAAATAGCACTTAGTGCTTTTTGTTACAGCAAAGTGATTTAAGAAAAAAATAAGGACTTGATCCTGTTTTAGGAATAATTATGATGATGATGATAATCATAATGATAATATCAGTAAATCAATAATCATTATTAATACCGTATCCCTGAAAGCCCTGCAATCGTATTATAACCCCGGCTTAGCATGGCTACCGCGCACGAGCATTCAAGGAATTTCTAATTCCTGCCGGATACCCATTTACTACACCTGGGTGGATCAGAGTGGAAAAAGTAGATTGAGATTTCTCAGTCCAGCGACGAATCCAAAAGACCACCACACCTCTACAGATAATAATAATGATAATAATAATAATCATGTGATGGTGATGATGATGATGATGATAAGATGATGGTGATGGTAATAACAATAATACTAATCAAATTAATCACTATTAATTAGTTTTAACGCTGCTCTTCCTGTGGTCCATTTCATTACCGCTCCCCCCCCCCCCCCAGCGATGCCAGGCACCCATTTACCCGTGAAGTACGGGCAAGTACGGGCAAGCAACTGTTCCAAGGATGCAAGCACAGGAACTGAAATCTAAGCTATAGGAAACCCAAGGAAGGCCGAAGGACCATGAAGCCAAAGATGGCCTCGATCTTCAGTCTCGTGAACCTTGTGACTGGCTAGTTGCTACAAGATTAACGAGACAAAAGTGTTCTCGTAAAAATTCCTGCCGGTGGGCCATATTGGCCACGCGAACCTTATTCTCGTGCATTTTCTGTTATTTGCCTCAGAATGCCACCACAGTCGAGCAAGTGATGAACAAACCGTTTTGACTTCATCAGTAGAATTCTTAGGAGCACTGTTAAATACTGGTAAAGACTGTGATTTCTAATTTGAGAGGTCCCAGGTTATATCCTTGCTCGGTGCTTACATCTTGTTTGGCCCACATTTTGTTCCTCTCAACCCAGGTGTATTGGGGATCTGACAATGATGGGGGTGCTCATAATTGGAGTGCCCATGGAACAAGCAGTATTACCATTGGTGTGGCTATACTGAAAAAAAGACCAAGCTGTCATTATTATAAATCTAGAATCTCGACACTGCCTTCTGTATCCTTTCCATTTAATGGTCGTTATAGATATCATTATTGAATGGGTGGCTAAGCATATAAACAATAGGTAAATCTAACATTTTAGACTTACCAAGAAACTTTCTTTTCATGTCATCGTCTAGAGCATGAAATACCTTCCAGAACATCTTGATGGTTGGGTGGGAATGTTTATACGGCCGTTTATACTGAGTCAACTGATAATAAATCAAATTATAAATCATTAACAAAATAAAATAAGCAGATTT
Source organism: Strongylocentrotus purpuratus (assembly GCF_000002235.5). Lineage (NCBI taxonomy): Eukaryota > Metazoa > Echinodermata > Echinoidea > Camarodonta > Strongylocentrotidae > Strongylocentrotus > Strongylocentrotus purpuratus. The sequence goes on along the minus strand of NW_022145597.1, from coordinate 11,840,979 downwards.
CCCATGTGGTTCATATTTTGTTGAAAGATTTTCATTTACTACTACACAATTGCAGTGTCAAACACAATAAACGTTTTCTGACAAATTCCATTTCTCTAGCAATCAATCAATAACCGGATAAACCAATTGCTCTAACTATTAGATCGATGGCAAGCAAATTTCTTTGCAGTGTCATATAATTTCACAATTTCGATTCGTTACTATAAAAACCAGGATTTAAAAAATAACATGTATGTACCTTTACATTTTGCATTGTTTTGCTTGGAAACTTCTACATTTGAAAAATGTTCATTAAAAGAAATAGGAATGTATAAATTTATACAAACTCCCAAACCCTTTTGTGTCAGAGTAAGGTTCGTTCATACAGCTGTTTACCGCGCCATTTCACGTAAAGAAGTATTGACCTTTTAGTGGAATTTCTGTCACCGTTTCAAAAACTTTCGGCTATTAAATAAAGGGGAAACAAATTCATGTTATTCATGAAGCGTCTCATTATTTTGGGAGTGTTTTTTTCAATAAAATATATTTAAATGTACAATGGTGCAACCCCGTGTTTCAAAGATCTGTTGACATTTGCGGCCATTGATACATTAAACTGGTCTATTATGTATTTTTAGTGTGGTCCATATCTAATAATAATATTCGATTTATATAGCGCCTTTTCCAAATGATACAAGGCTGTCTCTGTCTCTTAGTATATCAGCCATTTAAGAGGAGTTGTAGAAGTATGTTTTCAGTGGTTTTGAAAGAAATCTAGTGAAGTTACCTGCTCAAGGGCTTTCCAATCGAAGTATTTCTCTCCGATGACAAGCGCTTCTAACTCGATAGGTCTAAACATATCAAAGGCCGCGGGATTGAAGACTCTGTTGAATCCTTGCTTGAAGGCTGAAAACTGTGACGGAACCAGGTACTCTCGAACCCTGTTGTCCACGTAGAGATCACTTTGGCACAAAGAAGATAAAATAATAGTTGGAGGATTGAGAATGTCAGAAGGCATTAATTCACTGAGGATTGACGAAAGGGCATGCAAAAGAAGCATGAAGTCGACTGCACATACTGTGGTAAGAAATTCTATATGGTAATTTTCTGGGGGTAATTGTCCTCGGGAGGGGGGGGGGGATATTAGTTGTCCCATGGAGGGTAATTTTCTGGGGGTTATTGTCCGTAGGGGTAGTTTCCCGCTGGTAATTTGCAGAAGGGTGATCGCCCAGGGGGTAATCGTCCAAGAACCTTTGACAAATCTGCCATTTTAACTATATGCCCAGCTTTGGATCAAGCTGCCTTCAGACGTCGCTGGGCCTGTTTTCCTTACACGTTTTCTGTCGTGACCTCGACGCTCCTCCCATCTTCCAGCTTCACCTCATCACCATAGCAACACCCCATCACGTAATCTTCTGTTCCAGTTCGTAATTCGGACATCTGATCTGCGAACTCCTTGTCGAGCTCTGCTGCTTCATCTATATTACTGTTAGGGCTGATAATCAACGTGAAATCTAAATAAGTTCATTTAATTGTAACAAAGCAATTTCTTAAAAGAGACATGAAAAAATGAATACACAACTTAATCTATAAATTAAAAAAGACAAGAAAAACAATAGATAACAAATAAAAAAGATAAAAAAATAGGTAAAATATGAATATAAACTAAACAAATAAATAAAATCATAAATCTATAATATATATGTATATGAAATTATACCCCAACGCTGCCACCAGTTTTAGAGGGTTTCTGACCTTAGACACGGCAGACAATGCTCAATCGTATGCCTCTATAAAGGATGAACTCACATTAGATGTTGAAGGAAAAAGATCTATACAATTTTGAAAATGAAGACGATGTTCTTGTTCTGACTAGGCGATACAAGGAAACCTACACCCAAACATGGAATCACGGCCCCCATATTGCATAAGAGCTGTTGATCTTTTTTTAACTTACAAAACACAAGGCGTTATGATTTGGGCCATTACGGTGGGTTTAATGAAGTACTACTAGTTCAGCAAAACATTATTATTTTTAATATTTTTGTTCATCTTGATATCTTTCGATGTACCGAGGCCCTTAATAGATACAACAAAACATTGAAATATAGATCATTGTGTAGTGTCACTGCAATGATTACATTTTCATGTTTTAGATTTAAATATCATTTGTTTTGAAACATGTGAGGATACGACCAATAAGTGCTTAATCAAATCAAGAATATGTATTGCCTCCGTCACACAGAGAAAGGGCTTTCCCGTTTTTCGTGTATTTGTTGTGTTGTTGTTGATGTTGTGGATGTGGTTGTTGTTGTTGGTGGTGGTGTTTTAACATCAACATACCCCTTTCCTAGAAGCTTGGCGTAGAGCAGTTGTGGAAACGGTAATGGAACTATTGCCTTGTTGTACAATGAAAGCCCAAACAGAAGACCACATATCTCGGCTAGTTCGGAGTCCTCACAGTCCTGTTTTAAATAAGTTTTCAGGAAATGTGGTTTTGGTTTAGTTCATGAAATTGAACGCGTATTGCATTCAGCAAATTGGGTTCAGTTAAAACATTGCATTTTCTGAAATAGAAATGAAGAAGCATTACTACAATACAAACGCACTATGAGTCCTCACAAAAATTCACCCTGCCAAATTATTGAATGATCATAACAACAATACAAGTACAAATCGAATAGCAAGAGTTTTTTCAAGGGTAAAACGCAGCAATAACTCGTCACCCAAAAAATCAAACGCAACTTCATTATCACGGCATTATATTAAAAACTTCTTTTGAGTGCCTTTCAATTGATACTTGATATTCAAAATTCCCAAGGTAGCAAGAAATGTATGCGATACTTTTAGAACTATCAGGTAAAGAGAAATGCCAAGGACATATGCCAAGTGTATTTGGAACATATTTTACCAGACAAAAGAGGTGAACTTTGAATTTCATCTAAAAGTAAATTGTCTATCAAAATACAACATGAGCAATGGCAAATATGGAAATAAACCTATAAACAAATTGCTAGTTTGAAGATGTACACTCAAACTCGCCGATAAATTGTCTTAACAATGCGAGGTCTGATCACAGTGGAAATGCCAAAAAAGATTAATGTACCTTCCGAAACCAAACAGGCGAGTGAGTCTTGTCGAGTTCGTTGACATATCGGAAAAGATCGTTCTTTTCCGGATCGAGAAGTTCCTCAAAGACAAGCCGGAAAAACTCCTGTTTTTGATAGAATAAGAAGGCTTACATATCAATGTTGGAGCAGTGTGGTATGTTTTTATTAAGGTGAAGGTTCTTGACTCTCAAGTGAGATAACGGGTTTGATCCTTTGTTCTTTGTCCTTCCAAACATTTTCTAAATATTGCGTCCCATTTGCAGGCCAATAAAGTTTGAATTCCAACGGCATTTGGAATTTAATACTAATTTAGAACTTCCCTAAAAAGAGGGGGGCTTGAAAATGTCATTTAGTGGAAAAATAACGACTATTACTTGTCGAAAAGGCCGTAGTGCTACGTGCTAAAAAGTGCCAATTTCAGACCATTGTACCGAATGGTCGTACGTTCTGTGCTGGGCGCAGAGATTCAATCAGTTTAATGTTGGCCATTACAAGAAGTGGGTTATTGACAGGGGCGTAAATCCCTGGGGATGGGGGGGCTGCATCCCCCCCCCCCCCCCTGGCTTGAAGTAGGGAGAATGACCTGTACAAACATCCCCCCTGATATTACAAAAAAAGAGAGAAAAAAAGGAAGAAGATGAAGAAGAAGAAAAAATGTGATTGTTTCAATTTCAGCATAATGCATGAGAAATTAGTTATTTCTTTTATATATAACTGTATAGCCTACACGTATACAGTATGTCACTATCATTAAGAATAGTTGCGCGACGTGCGCGAACAAGCACTTCGTAAACTTCAGAATAAATTTTCGTTATTTTGCAAGGTATTATTATAGCCCAGACGTAGAGTGCGCCAGCGCTTAAAAAGTGCAATCATGTACAGTAGATGCCCGGCTCCCCCCCCCCCCACATTTATTTAGGGTACGCGTATGCTCGTTCCTTCCCTTTGAAAGCACCCCCCCCCCCCCCTCCCCACCCTATCTCAGGACTGCCAACATTTCTGAATCCCCTTTCGCCGGCTTTTCGCTGGCTTTTCCTGCCTTGGAGACCCCCCCCCCCCAATCCGGAACACTGCTAAATGTACCACACCCCCCCCCCTCAATTTCAGGTGAGCTCTAGTCGATCGAGAGGGACTGGGGGCCAATACTTTTACTTTTCAAAATGAAATTATCCTGAATGAGCTTTCAAAGCTAGCAGGAATTTCAGGAATTTGATCCCGGGATTTGAACAATTTTTCTATGATATTCAAGATATTTTATAACCTCCTTTTTACATTTCTCAGGAGTCCAAAGAGAGAGAGAAAAAACCCACCCCTTTTTTAAAGAAATTAAGAGTCGAGAATGGTACAACGAATCACATTACAACGAAATTATTTCTCTAATGATTTAATGAAACGTAATAGCTTCCGCGCTTCGCGCGGGAGGGAGGGGGGAGGAAGGGAAAAACTGAATTCAGATGAGGATTAAAAGTCGAGAACGGTACAACGAATCGTCTTCTTTCTCTAAAGATTTAATGAAACGTAATAGCTTCCGCGCTTCGCGCGGGAGGGAGGGGGGGGGGGGAAGGAGAAAACTGAATTCAGATGAGGATTAAAAGTCGAGAACGGTACAACGAATCGTCTTCTTTCTCAAATGATTTAATGAAACGTAAAAGCTTCCGCGCTTCGCGCGGGAGGAGGGAAAAACTGAATTCAGATGAGGATTAAAAGTCGAGAACGGTACAACAAATCGTCTTCTTTCTCTAATGATTTTATGAAACGTAAAAGCTTCAGCGGTTCGCGCGGAAGGGGGGGGGGGGAATTGAATTCAGACGAGGATTATTTTCGAAAACGGTACAACAAATCGTCTTCTTTCTCTAATGATTTTATGAAACGTAAAAGCTTCCGCGCTTCGCGTGGGAGGGGGGGGGGGAACTGAATTCAGACGAGGATTATTTTCGAGAACGGTACAACGAATCGTCTTCTTTCTCTTAAAGTGTTTGTTGTTTGTTCGTTTGTGTGTGTGCGTGTGTGTATGTATGTGCGTTTGTGTGTGCGTGGTGTGTGTGTGTGTGTTGTGTGATTATGCGTGCGCGATCGCGCGCGCTTGCGTAAATTAGTGTTGGCGTGTGCTCGTGCTAGTATGTGATGCCTATCGCCGATCATCCCCCCCCCCCCCCACTCCTCGGTACGGATTTACGCCCCTGGTTATTGATGTAGACAAATGCTCATGTACCCTATACAGCTCATTTTATGTATGTTATAACCAAAAGGAGAAAAAAGCCAGTCAGTCACTCAATAGCGTCTGGCAGTGAAGTCTAGCAAGTAAACGTGTTTCCTTACATGATTTTAATACTAGGACACTGCCGACGTTTAAATTTCACAGATAGGACATATATGACGATTTCATAATTCCTGTATAGTTCTACAGAATTTGATGTTGGTTAAAAAAGGGACATAGTATCTTTAATAAAGGTGTATTAAACATTGGCTATTACAAGGCTAACAATAACCACTTACCATACTCAGAGCCCCCCAGTCAATACCCGTTTCATCCATGAAATTGACCATGAAGGGCTTTTGAAGCTTGGACCTCGGGAAAGTCAGCATCTCGGCTAACTGGTCCCTGACACTCCTCCCGAAGATGTCATCCCGGTTTACATCAATGTTAATATACACGTGATATAGAGGCATCCCGAGGTTAGAACATAATTCCAACACTGGATTTAGACTTATTTCCTGTTCCATGGCATCCTTAAAAAGCAATTGTTGAAAAAAAATGACAACTTTGAAATTAAATATTAGGTAGAACTAACTACTATAACCTTAACAAAATGACAACATATTACACTTATACAGCATCATGTGAATACTTCAATGCCCTTCACAATGTCATCATCATTACGCCTGGTCATTGTATTTCGAGCCCGCATACACACGTGCACCATTTCCACTCCTAGGTAGTTTTCCTACCATTTTGCACGATTCACGCACATTCATGAAAGGCAATGGCGAAAGCAGTTACATTGGCTTTCGGCAACGCTCACAGGTACCCATTATATCCTGGGTAGAGAGTGTCAATAGAGATGAATTTCTTGCCAAACTACGTCATGCCGCCGCAGGGAATCCAACCCTAACCCATGTTATTCAAAGTCTGTTGAGGCAGGGGCAGCGGTGCATCTTTCAGAGTGTGTTTGTGGGGCGGGGGGGGGGGGGGACAACAAAGAGGGGTACCTTCAAGGCGAAACCTCAAAGTGAACAAACCCCATTTTTAAACGTTGGTATATACCCCTTCATCGTCTTTATTGAGCAGGGGGGTCAGACAAGGATGCCCCTTGTCTTTTTTACTTTTCGTTATTGTAGCCGAATTTCTAGCATGTAAGATCCGAAAAAACGAAGGTATAAAAAGCAATTCATATCTTAGGTTCTACATTGTCCAAATTAAAAGTTTCTCAACTCGAAGATGACACAACCATTTTTGTCAAAAGTTCAGAATCATTGATCAATGTTATGGAAGAGGTCAGGAATTTTGGAGCAGTGTCAGGTCCTCAAGTAAATTGGGATAATACTAAAAGTAATGAAATTAAATACAGCTTATGCAGGTGTAGATTGTGGAGAAATGAAATGGAAAATGAATGTTTAAGTTGGGATGAAAAAGAAAAAAATCAAAATAATTCAAATTATATTGAAAAACTGGAAACACAGACCATTAACGTTGTATGGTTAACTGGTTGTTATCAAAGCCTTTAATCGTTACACAAACTGCTCCAAAATTCGTTATCAAATAATTGAATAAAATGATTTTATGCTTTTCTTTGGAGTTCAAAGAGAGAGAGTGAAAAGAAATGTCTGATTAAATAAAACGTTAAATGGTGGTCTTGATATGGTTGACATGGATTCGAAAATAAATTCTTTGTATTTATTTTGGATAAGCAATTCATTGGATCAACAAACTTGCAGATGAAATTCATTATTCAAATATTGGATTGAAAATTGATTGTAATTTTTCCAAATATCTTACAATATCATTTAAATAAGAAAAACATATAACAATTTTGTGTAAACGAAAAAGACTGCCAGAGATTTAACAAAATCTTCTGATTGTATGGTCAGCATTTAAATATATAGACTTACGGTTAAAGTAACATGAATAGAAGAGGACATATTATGGAAAAGTAGTCATATTATTTTTAAAAAATCTACATTATTGTTTTCAAAGTGGTATGTAGGCCTAGCTGGAATTTTTAAAGTAAAACATGTAATTAAAACTGGAAGTTGGAAAGATTCGATTCTGTTTAAAAGTAAATTTGGTATTCACCTATTATTATTAATGAGTTCGAATACGCAAAATGCAAGACATGTTTTCCAACCTATTGGTTAAATAAATTATTTATTCGAACGAAGGTTCAATTAAGTACTAAACAAAACAATTCAAATTTGATAGAAGTAGCTACATGAGAGTTTGTTGATATATTTAGTTACAAGACGAAACATTAAAAGCTTCCGCAACCAATTGCTAAAAGATAAAGGTAATTTACCTTTTTGTTTTAATTGGCAGAAAGTAATCAATTTTAAATGTCAACAAATAGGAAATAATAGGATAAAACAAGTTAATTTTTAAGTATTGCAAAATATCTTCCCATCAAAACATAATCTATGCAGATGGCGTATAATTGACAATGACCAGTGTGATATTTGAAAATAAACATAAACAACTTGTCATGTCTTGTTAAAATTAATAAGGTTCGAGTTTTTTGGAAAATTATTAAACACTTACTTTATATTTACTTTCATGAGCAAATAGATATAAATGAAAAAACATTAGTTATAAGTTTAATTGTATTGAAGAAAAAGAAATCCTTGAGATAAAATTCATGTTAATTTTAGGCCAATACATAATATACATAATGTATATCCAAAATCGCTATCATGGTAAAAGAGTACAATAGTAAAAGTTTGTTTATTAATTTCAAATGATAACTACAACTGTATAGCAAATAAGCAAAGTTTTTTATTGACGAAACTTAAATAAATTATTCAGGAAATGTTAAGGTTATAACCATTTATTTAATTAATTTTGTCGTTTTAATTATGTTTAAAATGTAAATTATGTGAATATATATGGAATATGAGATATGTGAAATAAAACACCTCGGTATTAAGAGGACAAGAAAACAAAAATACCCCTACATCGTCATGATTGTGATTACACTACAAGGGATGATATCAATATTCGTTTCTCTCTTTACATAGTTCAAGATACTGTTTAAGCAACATACTTTGCAGATTGGTGTGATGGTTTGAATATCGATTTCCGACCGAGCGAAGCGAGCGAGCAAAAGTTCAAAGATTCATGAGGTCTCATTGCGAAACATTGCATCTTATAAATGGGACCAAAAACAAACCCTGATGAGTTTTCAGCACAATCTAATGAAGATAGACTGAGAAGTTTGTTTATAAGTAACATAATTATAACGACTATAAATGCGAGCGAGCATGGCAAGCGAGCTCTTGGGAAAGTTCTTGGAAAAAAGGGGGTTCTCAGTCGCTTTAGAATAAGGGATGCATGTTATGGAGAAAGGAAAAGTGGGCACTTATCAGAAGGCAAAAGAACAATTATTAGAAAAGTAAAGGTGCACGTGTCAAAATAAAAAGGGCAATTATCAGATGTGAAAATGGGGCACTACTTGCACCTGAAAAAAGACACCAAAAAAGACAACAAATACCAATACAGCTCCACTTTCAAATAACACAGTGACCGTTAATTAATTAATTAATAATAACAATACACGGGCCGGCGGCTGGTTGTGCGTTTTATAACCAACACGAAAAAGCCCCCCCCCCCCAAAAAAAAAAAAAACAACATTGGTATTGGCTGGATTAAAAGGAATAATGGGCTATCTCGTTTTTTCAACGGCTGGTTCAAAATTATCGAATTTCTGTTGGTCCAACAAATATAAGAAATCATTATTTTATATGGATAGTTCAGCCGTTTCTAAACTAAATTTGATCATACAAAGATGATTTTGTCATTTAAGTTGTATGCTCTTTCAAATTCGACCCTCAGTTTTTCATTATATCAAAACAAAATTATTTTGTGTAGCACACTCTGTACCAAAACTCAACTATACTTTAAAAATACAGACAAAATAAATCAGAGGCTAAGGAATTTGAATGAATTCGGAAAAAAGTACGATTTGGCACTTTGTAAACCTACATGGTGTAGTATTATTGTATTGTTTGTTGACTGATCCCAACTTCTCACAAAGAAATAGAATTATACTTACATCTTGTTTACTTATGTTATGGCATTCAATCATCTCTGTTTTCATCTCCAGATCAATGAGAAATGGATACGACGCCCAGGAGAATTTCTGCAACGGCTATAACCATAAAAAAAAGTACACTACCATTCTTCTTGTTTATAATAACACTGGATTGAACATAAATAATTAATAAATTTACGGTAAATAGCCCACACTGTGGAAAGATTGGTTTTCAATGGGAACGTGTCAAACATTGCAAATAGTACATGCATTAACGTTGCAAATTGGATTGACATAATCTGCACTTCGTTTAAGCAAAACAAATTTTAAAATAATGGCATCACTGTAAAGACGCTCTGTTTTCCTTTCATGTTAGTTTAACCATACATAACAATTATTCAATTGAAAATTTTCGTCATTTATTTATCTTGCATGTTTCAAATACACATAAAAACAAAAATGTATCATAGGCACTTCGAGATCTTTCCTTTATCCTTGCTAGGATACGAGAGTCATTACTCCTGACAGTTCTGTAGTGATATCAACTATTTTAATAATAATAATAATAAGTTACATTTATAAAGCGCTTAATACAATGTTTCTAAGCGCTTAACATACAAGTAATTAGGTACAACGTAAAATAAACATAAAGCAAAAAAATACATAATTCTAATAATAACATTACAGATAATTAAAACTGCCCTATCAATTACTATTACCGGTAAACAAAAAATACTTCAGACTTGCCTTAAAAGACTCTACAGATGGGGATTGACGAATAATAATAGGTAAACTGTTCCATAATTTAGGGGCTGCAATGGCAAAAGTTCGCAAGGGTGGTTCGATGTGATACATGGCGCTTTTTAATTTTCAGATATTCGGTAATCCGAAAGTTCAATTTTTCTTGTTCGATACTACAAAAATTTAATTTTAATAAAAGTACGTAACTATTACCAAAACAAAACTAATAATAATAAATTTGACACACTATGCCGATTGTTTATAATTCTGAAAAGAATACAACCCTATGTCATCAACTTCGGAATTGTGAACTCTTGTATGGCAATTTTTTATAGAGCCTTCGAGGGAAAAAAATGATTCTTCGGCAAAACTAGAACTCCCCCTCCACTGAAAAGAACGATCAGACCGGTATCACTTACTGGAGGTGGATGTTTCCAGACTTTGTCTAAATCTTGGATGTAGAACGTCTGAATGGAAAGGATGTCTTGCTGGAGATTAATCTAATATAGAACAAACAAATACAAAGGATAACACGGAGATAAGGCATATATTTTTGCTGAATGAAATACAGATGTCGATAGATACGCAAAAGTATTGACAAGACATATTAACATATTACTCTGAAAACATTTACACATAATCAAAGTGAATATGATTAATTAGACACCTTAACCGTGTTGAAAATTATCCTCACATCAAGGGTGGTTATGTTGGCGGTCGGGAGTTAAAGATCGCGAATCCATGGCTTCTTTCAAGATCTGACCTTGTGTAGGGCCCGGATATGGGGAGATCTAGAGGAGAATGGTGGCGGGTGGGGGGGGGGGGTATTTTGACCCCTTTACATGTGAAATATTCCCTTCAAAAAGCTAATTAGAGTAGGGTTAGTGTGTATGTGTGTGTGTGGGTGTTTGGGTGGGTGGGTTGGGTTGGGTTTGCTGGTGTGGGTGTATGTGGGTGTGGACCTGTATGCAATTCGTTAAAATTGGTCCAGGGTTGAAGTTCGGAAATCTGTTAGTGTAGGAAATTAATTCAGAGCAATTGTTGCAGGAGCAAGTGTCTAACAGCCGTAAAAAAACTAACAGAACTGGTTCAAATAGTATTAACTTTCTCACCTCATTTAAGTAGCTCAGAACTCTCAGGTTGCTCCGAAAGTTGTCCAGTTCCTTCTCCAATAGTGCTCCGTCATTGAATAGGGTTGTGAGGGACATTCGGTAAGCCGTGATTGTACGCTGAAATGACATCGGTTCGAACTTCCACCATCGAGCTAAGATGAAGCAAGTGGATATAGAATAAAGGTTAGATATGGTGTTGGGTGCATTGCAGGGTTGAAATCAAGGATAACATTGGTGCTTTATGTTAAAATTGCTGTCGGAACTCGTGTCATACAAACCCGCTTAGCAATCTTTATTTACATCGTTTAATTAACCTGATCGCAAAGACTTTCTTGAAATAAACTCTATGGGAATTTAAATACATACTGTATCGCCTATAGAAATTCACGTTCGGATTGGTAATGATGCATTACAATGTTTGCAGATTGCGAAAGGCTTTCGTCAAGCTTTAGCTGTTGAAATTGTCCAAGGACGATTTCCCTTAAAGATGAAGTTGAGTTCTGGTCATGCGATTGCATTGTGAAAGAAACGGTGTGGAATCGACCAGAAAAGGTTGATCATCTAGCATGTAAGAATATGTGTGTATTGCAAGGTTCTGGAATCATCAAAATGATAAGAGATTTGGCCAAGTCTTGGTAAAGTTACAAACACTGTACACAGAAAGATGTATTTGGGACTACACAAACACGTGGCGTAAAAATCCTACCCTGGATTTTTAAGCTGTTACTTGTCATATTTATAATATGAAGGCATTTGAAGAGCCATGCTTTTCAGGGAACATGTATTATCTAATGTTCTTCCACACTTGCATAAGAATGATAACGCTCACAAATTATTTTTCACCTCTTCCCAGAACTCAACCTTCTCTTTAAGTCTTTACGATCATGTTGCCTTTGCTTCGTATTTTCTAAACATCACATGACATGAGGAAATTGTCTACAGAGGTATTTATCAATAAGAAACAACTTTGGAAAACTCGAGTGAAGGCAAATACTTGGAAAACCTCACAGTAAACACAGTGCTCTCATCATGAGTGGCAGTACGCCGTACAAAAGGCATGTTTAAACTCATCCAAAGTCATTTTATAAAATCTTGCTTTGGATATTTATTATTTCATATTTTTTCTGCCATTCCTAAAGAATTTTTACATGATAGATCATTTAGTGATTTTGAAGATAATTAGCCCTAAGCATTAAACAATATATATATATACAACAGGCTGCTTTGCATTTTTGTCCCCGATGCAGGTTACTCGGTTTTCCTAAAGTTGTGTCTGACTGTTTACCAGGTGTTGCCGATTTGGAATTGTTGTATGCGGCCTGCGATGCCGTGTGAAGGAATCCTAACAACCTTTCTGCAGCAGCCAGGGCACGGCGCCCCCAGTGGCGGTGAGGGTTACTGAAGACAGGACATTCCATCAGAATAAATATGAACTGAAGGGCTTCGACGTGGGGTGTCGACTGGGGTATGCTGGTACACAGATCAACAGAGATCACATCGGAGAGCTGTGGAAGATGATAATGTGAAAATTAACTTATTTTGTAGAATTCAATTACCTGTAAAGATATGCATAGTTGTTTTAAAAAAAAATACAATATAACTGATATCTTAACATTTCTGAGTAAGGTGTATTACATTTCAATTCAACCATGTTGTATGTAGTTGTTAATTTGTTAAGTTGTTAATTTGTTGTTACCTTTGGTCGCTTTTAGAAAAGATCTTTTTGATCTTTACAGCAAATCATAATATTTCGACCATCCGACAAGATAATCAAATTATTAAAACATTTAACACAAAAGAACAGAACTGGGAATCGCTGTTTTTGATATCAACTTCCTCTGTTGAGTTTACCCAAAACAATTTGTTTTGAATAGATTTTTCGTATCTCTTCCTAGGAAATGTGTGTTTTCTTGCTGAATAAATACGTTTTCGTTTGATTGATAAATGTTATTCTTTTAAAAACTGCAAGATGTGATCAATATGGAGTTCCGTACAAATGTTATGGCTATAAATCATATTAATATAATGACGAAATCTAACGTGCAATGTAAAACTATTAACATTTTTACCCTTTCAAGGAGTTTGTCGTTCTTACTGATCACTCCGAACGCCCTTCTCGCTGCTTTTAGATCAATGTTAAGACCATTGACTTCGTTAGGTCTAAAAATATGAAGTACAAACGTTAAAACTAGATTAAATCATCGCGAATACTTCTAGGAAATTAACTTAAAGACGATTTTAATGCCTCATCATATCGCCTTTGAAAAACGACGTCCGTATTGTCGCTTATTATACGAGGTAAGGAACAAGTTTAAGGCTTTTAAAGTTGTTTTGGTTGATTTTTTAAAATTCCATGCGACTGTAAATCAGCAGAGAAATTAGAAACCGCTTGGAACATGCTCCACATTATTTGCAGTAAAAAAAAAATATTTTGTACACGATTAGAATACTGCTAACGAAATGGCTACAAAGTGCACTCACCAAGACCGAATACAAACACAATTGATAACGTACTTTTCTATATCGTTGTGGTGAATTATGCAATAGCTTACCTCCTAATGTTCGAAAATAAGAAAACTTTGAACTTAATTGTTTAAGAAGTACAAATGAATACCTAGAAAATGTTAAATATATTATGTAGCCTAACAGTTTTAATTGCAATCTTTATTATAGTATATTTTATTTTCAGAAAATAGACCCTTCAATAAAACTGAAATTAAATTAAGGTAGGGGGTGGAAAGGGTAAGTGGTGTTGTTTATGGGAATATATAGTTGTTGTAATGATGATAATCATTAATATGTACACGCACTGGTTCATGTGTCTTGTTTATATGATTATTAATTTTTTTCCCGATTGTTATTGTGAATAGTCATCGTTATCCTACATGAGATGCATATAGTGTAATTTAAATCTCTCTCCTGGGTTTTATGTCACATCCTTACTATAATATTATATGTACTTTCATGAATAAAAATGAATAAACAATATTGTTTTTAATTGAATAATCAATTTATTGCAGTTATTTAGGGACCCCGATGAAGAACATGTAAACTTTGTCAGATGATCTGAAGCGGGTGATCCATCGATTTCCTTTTTCAGTTTAATATTTCAACCTCCTAGAATATTCCTTGTAGAATATATTAGGTTTTGGTTTCTGTATGTGTTAAGATGTTTGTATTATATATTTTATGATCGTAAATAAAACCAGTCTAAACCAAAACAATTCAAAGACAAACACCGGGTGTGGCGGGTTTTAAAGAACCCAATCTACCTGTGGTAAAGCTTAAATGTAGATGCTAAGACGATATGTATGACCTGTGAAATGATTGTCCTTGGAAAACATCATCTTTACCCTGTTTGGCGGAAGGATGCATTTAGGCAAGCAGGGGATGAGAACACCATGCTTGCATATTGGAATAAGGCGTCCTCTTCAGCGATGTCTCCTTCCACGTCACTTAAACTCTGCAGCAGTTCGGCAGACAGTGTATCGATCTCTCTTCCAGGGGTAATTGATATATGGACATCTTCCCTCTGTGGGTGAAAAATATAAAGGAAGGAATGAATACCCGCTCATATTCAGACTTGAAATGCTATCAAAATCAAAAGACATCATAACCAGCGATTTAGATGATTACTAAATAAAAGTACGTCAGGTAAATTTTAAGTTTGGGACAAAATATAATTATTAACAACTAGCCTTTTATTTGTTATTGATATTCTGTATCATTTTCTATTTTTCAAAAAGTAAATCTTCGACGATTCGTATATTAATTGTACGTGAAACTCATCTCAAACTCTGAAATGTCTTTACAGGCCCCCATAAACATGACCAACTAATCTTCACGTTTTTTGCACCTTCCTCGGTTGTTGATCAGGAAACTACAACGACAAAAGCCACAACATATAACTTGAAGTAAACTTACCATCGGTTCGTCCTGCTCTATGATAAAAATGTTTTCCTGTCCAGCGCACAGTCGGCGCCAGGTTTTTGGAGGCCTTTGATTGTTCTCCTGACCAACACCAGCTTCTCCAGATAAATCTTCCACCGTTTCTCTCGCAGGACAATCATGGTCTTTGGTGGTTGAAATCGCATCCAATGCAGCACAAAGATCAGTAATGCCGTCCTCAATAGGA
This sequence comes from Strongylocentrotus purpuratus, assembly GCF_000002235.5. NCBI lineage: Eukaryota > Metazoa > Echinodermata > Echinoidea > Camarodonta > Strongylocentrotidae > Strongylocentrotus > Strongylocentrotus purpuratus. The sequence goes on along the minus strand of NW_022145597.1, from coordinate 11,825,660 downwards.
ACAAGGTGTTCAGCACAAAAGGCAGGATCATTCATTAGAGATACACCCACTTGAGTGGTGGGATGTGTTGCAGCATCAGATGAAAGTGTCACAATCCTCTCTTCTGACCAAGAGTTGGACTGAGGGATCTCACTTCCTGACTGTTGGGAGTGGAGTTTAGTTGCTGTTCTATCCATGTCCGTAGGCGCTCTCTCTTTGTCCTTTGTGGATTGACTGTACTGTTCGTCGGAAGACGTACCGTGGGAAAATTGTGCGACAGGCTTAGGTGATGTTTCAACTGAATCTGCGTGGTTCCATGACATGTCCTCTTGGCTGTCAATAAAGGCACACCTAACTCCCGGGTCATCATGAAAAGCATCACAGGAAATACTGACATCATCCTCATCGCAAGTCAAAAAGGAATCATCATCACTGTGCGTGTCGCCGATGCTGCTACTGCAGTCGACAAAATCACCATCTTCATCGCCGTCGTCTTGAAATGCAACAAATCTACAATCGTTTAAGGAATCGTCTCTGCGGGTTCCTTCTTCGAACCTTTCGAAATGTTCGTAGTCCTCTAAGGACGTTGCTGGTTCCCAGACCTTTGGGTCAAAGACGTAACGACCGGGTGGCCAATCAGTGGACGATTCACGTTCAAACACATCAATCATCGAACCTCCTTCAAGGTGTTCAAGCTGTACAATCCCATCCTTTTGGACCTTCTCGTGATCAAGAACGAAGATCCCGTGTGTGAAATCATCAACAGCATATGTACATCGACTGCATGGAACGGTAAGATAGAAGTCTAAGGTGTCGAAATATGTTGCGGTATATTTTTTCTTTGTCATCAGTGGTGGTTTCACAAGAGAATATCATTGAACTATTTTATCTTATTTATGTTGACTTATGTTAGTATTTTTGAAATTGTTTGGAAGTTAAGGGTCTTGATCCACGAAAAAAACACTCTTTGGTAAGCACAAAGACAAAGTTAATCGTTTGCTCATTCTAGTCGTTTCAGCCACTGATTTCAATAAAGGAAATTCTTTATTGTGGACAACAATGTAGAATTAATATAATACTGTTCCATCTACTAGTTCCAAAAGTATCAAAAGATTAATAAAATCAGTTTGTCATCAAAAGCGGTGATATAATGGTAATCTTGTGGAAATAATCAAAACAATTAATACCATAAAAAGCTATAGAGCAAAAAACAACACCAACAAAACAAATTAACGAACACAACAATAAGTAATAACAACAAAATACATAAATGCACACCTGGTTGACTGTAGAAAAGAGAACGTGCGGAACCGTTTGGGTCGTCCAGGTCTCAGTTCAGACTTGCCCCATTCATCAGAGTCACAAGGGCACCTGTCTACACCCCTACCATATACTAACAGCTGGCCATTCTACGGAAAATAAACCGCAAATTCAAAGAAAATTATAGCTCAAGGAGATCGATCACAAAACAATCATTTACTTTTTGGAAGACCTGAAATATCCTCACTTATTCTAGTCTGGTATGTAGTCGAAAATAAGTAGCGTGAGCGCCAAAGTTTGCAAGAGGTGCGTTGGCTGGTCTTTCTACCTGTCTCAGGATTGCTACATCGGCATTTCTTATTGTTAAAGATTCGACGGAGATCTATTATTTGAAGTTCATATTTTGAATATGAAATATTAGCATGGAATGATCTCATATTTTAAGGAGTAACCAAATGTAACGTGTATTAACAGTAAGAAGTAAGGAGTACCTCTCATTTGCGACTAGTTCCACTTATATCAGGAGTAAATCAAAGAGTCATCAGAATCAGGGAGTTGTTCAAGTAAATGCTATACTTTACTCTAAATCTACAATTATCATGACATTGCTGAAAAAATAGTACCCAACAAAGATAAATGACTGCATGAAAGCTCATCCCATTTAGGAAATGATCATTACTGATCACGATACTAGACATTGAATTCGTCACGGCGACGATTTAGGTGATCTGCCGCCTTGATCGAGACATATGTAGAAACTCAATGGGAGATTTGGTCTTGTACAGACTATGCCGTAAATAAAATACAAACTCAATGGGAGATAACACGCACTGTACAAGTAGAAACCATAATGGCAAATTTTGCAGTTTTCATCTTTAATCGGAATTGTAACCACGTTGCTGGTCGTCTTCTGATCAAAGATTGAATCATAATGCATACAACATAGCAATTATGTAGAGTTTCAGCGAATTAAAAAAATAGGTACTTGAAGGAGCGTTGATTATGAGCTAAATTAAGGTCAATGAAAGCTAAAATGATTTCAGAATGATATGAATAGTATCAGCAACACAATGCAAATGAACAAAATTGAATTAATACATTCAGTACGGACGGCACGAGCAAAAAAAGTGTGCATGCGTCCGCTCGCTCAAAGTTTTGAAATGTTCAAAAAGGTCTAAAACGTGTAGAATAATTGGTTTAATAAGCAATTCGCCCAATTTCAAATTTTGACGCGCGTACGGACATCGTTGTAATCAAAATTTTACCCATGACCTTAAAGGTATTGCATATAAAATATCATTAAGAAATGACAATGTATGAATGAAATATGGCCAATATTAGAAATTAACAAAATGGCGTCTTGATGACGTCACGCATCAGTAATAAGAAAAATCTCTTCGTTAGGATCAATTATCATTATGCCACATGACATGAAAGCTTCATGGTCATTTATCATGCCACTCATGAGATATCTACGTAATAAAATTCATACAGAAAAGAAAACCAAAACATAACACGCTTCGCGGATCACCTAATAATAACAGTGATAGTATACTGTGTTTAGATTAAGCTCAATATATTCGTGATGTCCAAATGTGCTTTACAGAAATAATATTACCCCGGTCATTGGATTAAGGATTTCCCACTATCGATGTATGCATGTTCCCCACTATCTATGTAGCAAAAGGTCGCAGTGCTGAGCAAATTACAAGACTTTCGCCTCCGTACAGGTACCCATTGAACACCTGGGTGGGGAGAAGCAATGCAGAAAAATGCCTTGCTTAAAGGGATCGTTTAACAATGTTAAATCTGAGATACACGGCCCTAAGTGTTATCAGTGTCTGTGATATGGTGTGATATTGAAGCCCTAAAAAAATTGCGCTTCAAAATGATCAAGAAGTGCCTCAAAAAAGTAAAAATCTTTCAGTGACCGGTTTTACCATACTCGTTTTCCCCAATAGACTGTAGTGTTATGAAAACCGTCAGGCGAACGGTTTTCAAAATTTGTAATTCCAATCATAAATATCTTGATAATCAGACAGGCGATCGGCTTGTAAAAGTCATGGGGCTCCTGACTGACCTAAAGGTTTATAATTATCATTGCATCATGAGCTAAATCCAGAATTTTGTTTCAGAATCTGAGACAAAGTTACCGGATCCCTTTAAGTGCATAAGTGTCATACTAGTTTTTAATCGATGACCTTCGAATCTCCAGTCCAGTGTTTAAACCACTCGACTGCAACACCTCTGTGCTCTTACCTGTTGAAGGAAGCTTGTATGGTACATTCCGCACGAGACAACCTTGACATTGTCTTGTGATAAGGAACACAACTTGACCGGTAGCTTCACATCTAGAGATGATGGTTGGAAGATAAGACAATAAGACTTACTATAGGTCAATGGAAGAAATAGGATAAAGCAAGTTAATTTTAGAATATTGCATACTATATTTCCATCAAAACATAATTTATGCAATTGGAGTACAGTAGTAAAAGTCTGTTCATTAATTTCAAATTAAAACTACAAGCTACATAGCAAATAAACAAAGTATTTTATTGAAGAAACACAAGGAAAATTTTTAAGAAATGTGAAGGTTATAACTATTTATTTCATTACTTTTGTCTTTTTTTATGTTAAAATGTAAATTTATGTAAATGTACTTGAAATGTGAAATATGTGAAATAAAACACCTCGGTAAGAGGACAAGAAGAAGAAAAGAAGACAAAAAAAGGTCAATGGAAAGATACATATTATACCTCTTGGTGTCAAGCAAGGGTGTATCTAAAAATGGCGGGGGTTAAGGATGGGTTACGTCAAAATCCTGAGCGTTTAAAAAAAAAGTATCAATAGTAAAATACGATATAAAATAGCATGTACATCCATCACGCAATCTGGTTCTAAATACCCTTACGTGCTATCCGGTTTTAGCTTCATGGTTTTCAGAGATTTTTGGACTTTAAAAAGAAAAACCTCTTTCTTACCACTTTTTTATTCCTTTTTTTTTTTCTTCTTCATGTTTGTTTGTTGCTTGCGTGCTTAAACACGTTTCAAGTTTTTAGGGAAAAAAAAGCATTATTAGCAATTACTGTCGCTTACCATCCAACTGCTGTAATCCCAACTGCCCATGCGTGTTACTGCCCCATACAAATATTGACCCGGTAGTGGAAAGAGCAACGGAATGAGCGCCGCCAGCGGCAATGTGTTGTAATGGGATTCCCCAGAGACCTTTGATTTCTATGGGTTTCGCGTGTCCCTTGGTCTTCACACCTAGCTGACCATGACTGTTGGAACCCCATGAAAACAGCCGACGATCTAGCGAAAAGGAAGTGAAAAACAGTTTAATCTTTATGATACACACACACTTAATAATTATGCATGCACACACAGTGTAAAGTCCACTTTAAATCAAGAAAGGGACATATAGTTAGACAAAAACAAAATAACGAAAGATGCAGTACATTGACCTTTATATAATAAAGGGAAGATAAAGTCATTATATATGTATGACGCATGCCCTTTAAACTCGGTTTGATATTTTAAGAGTCTAAATTATCCTTTTAGTACGATTAATCATACACAATACGTGAAACATTCAAATAACAAACATTTTAAATAAATATATCTACAGTATTAATTTCCAGAAAAACATAAGTATCAACATCCGATCCAAATCCGGTTTATTTGTTACTTGGATATCTTTTATACACACACTGCCTTATATTAAACGATGAGGGTCCTATATGTAGTGTGCGTCATTGGTTGTGTTGTTATTGAATAATTTGCATGTCAGCGGTTGTCCGAAGTAACTTATATGTGACTGGAAAAGAAAGACTAATTACCTCGAGTGAGTGCGAGTGAATGGTCGTCTCCGCACGCAATCTGGATGACGTCATAGTTTGAGAGTTCTTCGATCAATCTGAAAACATGCATGTTGTTAAAATAAATAAAGGTAGAATATTTTACCGACATCGCCACCACTGCTGTAACGTTTTTTTTTTCAATTGCGCCATCTTTTGGTGAAGGCAAATAGAACGATTTCTGGTTCCTGTCGCGCAGTTGGTGATGCATTGTGGGACATGGCTGTCCATTTGGGACGATGTGAGCAGCAGATGGCAGTATACATAAATCTGAAATAGTGTGAGTAGAATGTCCTGACTTTAAGACGAATTTAAGTTTACAATTACAATCCTGGATCAGGCAGTGAACCTACCTTGGTTTTAAGTCTTGTGTTGTTTGGCTCCGGTTATGATGTCTCTTTTTCTTTTTCCGAATACCAAGCTGCCCGACATCGTTCCTACCCCAGCTGTAGACCCGACCATCGGCAGAAAGGGCAAGGAAGTGATGTCGACCACAGCATACGCTCACGATGTCAACGCCGGATCCAGCCTCCTCTTCGGATGTCGGAAAGATCATCTCGACTGGCAGAAGAGGAGGTTGACAGAAGGAATATTCAAATGAAATTATTTGGTGAATTTCAGGCTCTCTGTTGCAAATAAAGATAGTAAGGGTATCGACTTCCTTCTACGCAAAAAAAGAAGAACAGATAAATCATTGCTCTCTCTCTCTCTCTACCTCTCTCTCTCTATCTCTCTCTAGCTCTCTTAATGCCTGGATTACATTTGCCCCGGGCGCCGTACGATAAATTAGTCAAAGAATTTTCGTAGACATCGTAGGAGGCTACGGGGTACGATGTTTGTGTTTACATTATCTACGAGCATCGTGCCATATATTGTGTTGGCCCTCGGGGGCAGGCCAGGGCAAATCCGTACAGAGGCTGCTCGGAGATTGTACGGAAATCGTGCAATTTGAATACAGTAGCCGTGCAGTCTCCGCAGCCTCCGTACGGAAATCGTACGGAGCCCGTGCAGCTTCCGTGAAAAGATGACTGCTCAATATCACGGATACTCCACGGGCAGCGAGCAGCAACCTTGCCATAGCTGTGCAATGGCCGTGCGAATTCCCCACGAGTCTACAATCTCTGTACGGTTTTTTTTTGCCCCCATGTTCACCGAAAAATCGTACGTTTGCTGCACAATCAGTGCGAGGCCTACGGGCGATGCCCGTGCGGGGATTGTGCAATACCACCTACGACATGTATACGGGCTACGGGCTTACGATTTTTCAAGTTTGTTTAACTTCTCGCGAAACAAAATCGTAAGGGCTGCGGAGCCCGTGAATCCGTACGAAAATCTCACGGTCGCCTCATGCCTCCGCACAGAGGCCGCACGGAAAAGGGGATACGGGCAGGATACGGGCTCCGTAGACTAATCGCAGGCCAAATGTAATCCAGGCATTATTTGATTTTTTACTGGTTTTGTGAGCTTGTTAATGCCTAGGTTACATATAAACCGGGCCCCGTACGGTTTTCCCTACCCGGCGACGTGCCGTGGATTTAGAGACCGTACGGGAACCGTCCGATTTTTATTTCTACGGCATGTGTGGTCACATATTCTGCGACGCCCGGGAGGTGCCCGGAGAAAATTGGTCGAGTAACATGCAAGGCCCCCGTACGGGTGCCAGCAGGGTGCCGGCCGATTCCGGCCGGGAGCCTAACGAGCCTAACCGATGGCTCCCGGAAGGTGCCCTGCCGGGGCCCGGCCGGGTGCCGTTCGGTGCACTGTACTACAGAGTGAGTCAGAAAAAATGCCCCACATTATAAAAGTTGTATTGTTTGAAATATGATTATTTAATCATTGGTTTCATGATATATCTTGATAGAGTTATCCTCCCAGTACATTTAAGTACCATTTTCATTTGAATTTCTGCATGCATGACTGAATATCAGATAATCTTTACAAGACTGCCAGATCTCACTTGCGCCAAGTTACTTGGTTAGGAATAAAAAACAGTGCATTGAACAAAGACAGTCAGATACGCGCACATGCATACACCCCCCCCCCCCACAAACACACACGCACATACAACACACACAACACCCACGGTGACAATTGTTTCATAATTACCCCTTTTCTGATTGAGCATTGAATTTTTATCAAGATCGCTGAATGTTTAAGCGGCATAACCCTTAAAGTTTTTCCCTTTTGTACACATTCACTACCACCATCATTGTCATCATCTTAATCGTCATCATCATCATCATCATCATCATGAACCACAACATCCGCCAATACACACCAAGAGGACAGCGGCCACTCAACTTTTCGTACGATAAGAAGAATTCCCGACAAAAAGTAACAGTTTGGGTGGGCCTTGTAGGGAATGGAATGCTCATTTGTGTGCGTGTGCATGTGCGTGAGTGTGTGTGTGTGTGGTGTGCGTGTGTGTTTGTGTGTGTTTGTGTGTCTTTGTCTGTCTGGCTAATTGGATAATTGAAGCAAAAAATGACTGTCTTTGTTCAAAACATTATTTTATTCCTCACCTAGCAACTTGGCGCAAGTGAGATCTGGCAGTCTTCTAAAGATTGTCTGATGTTCAGTCATGCATGCAGATATTCAAATGAAAATGGTACCTAAATGTACTGGGAGGATAACTCTATCAAGACATATCAGGAAACTCATGATTATATATTCATACTTCAAACAATACAACTTTTAAAAAGTGGGACATTTTTTCTGACTCACTCTGTATGTGTCCTCTGGTATCCGCACCTCCTGTATTTAAAACTGCGTTGTACAATTCGAGATGCCGCCGTGAGGGACCCGCACGGGCAATATTCATTTTAAATGGCCCCCAGCTGGCAGACGCCTGTTGTTGTGCATATCACCCGGGTCTCTTGAGGGGCCCGTGAGGGCGCCGTATGGTACACGTACGGAACCCTTGAACACCGCAAGGGGCCCGAAAATTGTTTTCATGAGAATTGACCCCCCAAATCATGAGGGGCCGTCCGGGCACCGTCCGGAGCCCGCATGGGACCCGTAAGGTGCCCTACGGGCCTTTTACGGGCTTTCTACGGCCTAACGGACAGCTAAAAACGCCGGGAGAATTGGGAGCAGCCAACTCAGCACCACGGCGCCCGTACGGCTTAAAAAAACTGTCCCGGCGCCAGTAGAAACTTTACGGCAACCGGCCGGATGCCGGCCGAGAATTCCCAAAATGTCTGTTTTTACGTACGGGCCCCAGAGTGTATATGTGAAAGCTCCATTATGAAACAATCTGGATAAAAAAAATATTTAACCCATTGCCTCCAGGAACCCTTTTCTCTTTGCATTAAGCCTATTATTCAGTAATTATCAATTTCTCACCATAATTCTCCTGCTTGCGAACACCTGTCGGGTCACAAGTATAGACACGCCCATTGAAGGTTGTCATGACTACGCACTCAGGGTTACCGCAGACATCTTTGATCGGATAGCCCTCTAAAGATGTCCTCTTGAGCATCATGATAGCATCACCATCATCCGAATGATTAGATGAAGCCATTGTCTTGTTTCTAGGAGAGCAGAGTGGCACCATAAGTTTTCTTAAAACCGAGAAAGGATTAATAAAAAAACCTGCGGACGACAGACCACGCATTACAATTCTTTTTTTTTTTGTTAAAGGTAATACAAAGTTTTGGTATGGGGTCATGAATTTGGTTCAAAGGAACATATTGGAAGCATTTGCGATCCTACAATATGCAGTGATCGTTGTCGCGGTTGGAATCGAGTCTCAAGTTATGAAATTATAAATAATAAACTCTTTATATTGTATAGCTCCCTCTCAAGGTTAAGATATTAATTAAGCTATGAAACAAAGTTTCTTGACTAAAATCGACCGATTAGCTATTCCCGTTCGGAAATTTTATATCACAACTACATATTTTGATATTTTCATGGTCGCAGCTACTATTGTACGGCCGTAGGAACTATTTGAAAATTATCAAAATTTACCGGGAGCACCGGTAAATTGTTATATTCAATTTTTCTCTAAAGCAGAAGTGTTTTTGAGGCTGAATTTTCTAGTGCTTATAATACATCCACAGGGGCATCCAAATATATCAAAATTGTAAAGAATCACTATCCACCCAATTTTCGAAATTTCCCAAAACTTTGTATCACCTTTAATGAAATACTAGCTCTACTAGTGTTCCTTGCTCAGCACCTAAGAGGACAGTACACAGGGACAGTGACATTTCTTACATCTTGTTTTAGAATTATGCTGTACGACATAATAAAGAACAGAATATTCATGAATATTAGTGCTATTTGATGAATTAATCCAAGGGCAAAAAAATAGTAAAGGTGTTATTTGTGTTAACTGTCCGGACACACCGCTTCAATAACCCCCCCCCCCCCCCCCTCTTCCTCTCGATCCCCATCTCCCAGAAAAGGGTTAAAATCACAGGGATAACTTAAAGCGTTAAACTTCAAGGTTTAGATCAGGTAGGTAGTCAACAAAGGAGATCAAGGGGCTGGTTGCTGGTAAGTGCAGACGAAAATTAAACAACCGTAGGATATGAAATACAATATATAGGCCTACGAATGTTCAGCTATAAAATATAAGGAAGGAAAGAAAGTACAGAGCAAACAGTGGGAGGGGACCTCACAAGATACGTGTTAACCCTAATAAGGCCGGGGAGGGGGGGGGGGGCATTATACGGCGCTTTAGCAATTCAAGGAATTAATTCTTGCCAGGTACCCATTTATGTCACCTGGGTTTGTGGCAATGGTAGAACAATATCTTGCCAAAAGACTCTAGAATGCTTTCGCAAACACGACGGAAGCAAAGACGACGGGAGAATTCACTCAACCGAGATCAATATATGCAGTTAGGATTCTTTTTATTGTAATACTGTACTATTATTCTGTACTCTTATCAGGTGAATGAAATAATGGTTAACGGATAAATAACTGAGAAAATTCTGGTTCGCGCATTTGCAGATTGATTGTTTCGCTCGGTTATATACCCTCGTCTTTGCCTTCCGTTGTGTTTGCGAAAGCGCTCTATATATACAGGTTATAAATGAAGACGGGAGCATAGTACAGGACGATGTCGGTTGAGTGAATTCTCCCATCGTCGTTGCTTCCGTCGTCTTTCCGAAAGCGCTTATTAGTGCCGCGGCGGGACTCGACCCGCGGACCTTGTGATCGACATGCAGTCCGGCAACGTATCCACCGTCGACCACGACACCTCTATAAGTAGCCTGTTTAGCGGAGTAACCTGCTGGCAATGCGTCATGCCACATAATGGATGACTATCTCCACGTCAGGTCCCTGTTTTGTAAAGAGTTGATTGCAAGTTGACAGTCTCCTATCTCTCATGAACATAGTTGCGATATACCAAGACGGGGCCCTACAGTAGAATAATACACACAAATAACATAAACATTTAAATTGAAATACCTGTTTTAGCTTACCTCTTATTCTTTTCGACTCCTCTCTCCTTATCTGTTGATTAAACTTTTCGGTCAGAATTGATCGAGTACTGTCAAATCACAAATGAAACCTATCTATCCTGCGTCTGCCTGTAGGCCTACATCCAGTGCAGAAACATGATATTCATACTCGAGATAAGCAAGGACCGGGATTTCTTTACATTTACATTGCGCAATGATAACATCGCGATGTAAGGACACGTACATCTATTTTGCAATCAATGTTAACAAAGTCTGGTTACTAGTTTAGTCTAACAATTCAGACCTTACTCTTGTTGAAGATTCCTCGTTCATAGAGGATGATTCATGCCAGTCGACATTAGCAGTGGCGGTGATCCCGGGGGTGGGGGGGGGGGAGGACACGTCCCCCTCAATTTGTTTAGGGGGAGGGGTATTCCAGATTATAATCTTAGGTCTGGCTGACAAGGAAAGAAAATTCACTATGGTAAGAATATTTCATCAATAAAATGCACAGAACAACACATAAAATGATTTGGACAGATTCGCTATAGCTACCCAAATATGAGTCAGCTAGGATGTTATTGGGAACTTGAAGTACTCTGAATATTATATTGATTGTTATTTTCGAATTATTGGGGTCTGCTATATCGCGATGTACATCAGCACACGCACAGCTATTTTATAGTCAACGTAGAAAGTTACCGAAATATGACCAATTATAGGGTAACGTTGCGGCCAGACGGGGAATCCCCATGACGTCACGACAAACAACACATCTGACAGCCTTCACACGTTCGCCTCGTGTAAAGGCGCAGGAAATGTGTATTTTTCTACTACAGATCAATGCCGGGTATATCAGCGCAACCAGAGTGGCTAAACAAATATCAGTTATTTTTTAAATGCAGTGGAGGCTATTATTTATCTCTTCGAATATCACACTGTTTCGTCCCTTGATAATGATATTTGGAACAACTTGGATGCAGGATATCTAACGTTCAATTCAAGGTTAGCTTTTAGCTAAAAAATAGCGCATTGGGATTCCCAGGCAGGATGTGATTTATTAGTCTAGTAATTCAGGCCCTTTATTTCGGTTGATGCTTCATCGTGTATAGAGAATGCTCATGCCATATAGACCAACAAAATTAGAAAAATCACAACCAATAGAATATTCAGAGTACTTCACAAGTACCCCCAGAACAATATCCTGGCTCATATTTGGGTAGACTATAGCAATCATTTTATTAATTGCTATGTGTATAATATTGACAAGATATCCTTACCATTGTGATTTAAGTTGTTTTCTTGCTTTCCAGACGTGAAATTATCATCTGGAAAGTTGATATTCGGGCATACAATAGAATTAGTGATTGTTATATATTATCGATACAATAGGGTATTTAAATTACCCTGAATTTTCTTATTCTTCATTGATGCACATTAAATTCTCTGATTATCATTAAAAATCCATTCATCAGAAGTGACGTTGACATGATCGCAAATTAAGTCGGGGGGGGGGGGGGGGTATTCAGATTTGATTTGGACAGGGGTGTGCCGCTCAAGCCATGCGCGTAGCCAGGGAAGGGGGCGGTGGGGGGGGTGGTCACCCCAAGACAAACGCCGTCCAAAAGAGAGAGAGAGAGAGAGAGAGAGAGAGAGAGAGAAGAGAAAAAAAAGTAGGATGACGTAGGGAGAAAAGGAGCAGACAAAAAAACATTTTTGGAAATTCAGACAAGGATTAAGAGGCGAGAACGGTGCAACGAATCGTCTTCTTTCTCTAATTATTTAATGAAGCGTCAAGCGGGGGGGGGGGGGGGGGGGTAAGAATACACATATTTGTTCGGGTCTCCAAATTTGAAAATTTGACATTTTGCTCCTTTTGGGGGGGGGGGGTAAGGTCAACTTTTTTAGGTCAGCCATTGGTATAATTATTTTATTATTTTTTTTTTCAATTTAAATATACACATAAAAAATACCAAGGGGGGGGGGGGTCAACCCTCTATAGCATCTGGCATTATGTCTGGCACAATTTGGCTGTTTGAGGCTAAATTCTGACATAATTTGAATACATTTTTCAGCATATTTCCTTAAAAATTGGACCCCCCCCCCCCCCCCACCCCGGCTTATTCAGCGGCTAGGCGAGTCGGCGCAAAATAGTTCCTCAAAAAATTCGGTGTTTTGGGGGTTTGGTATAATTTTTGGCGATAATTTTCGCTGCTATCCTACCATAATCGTCTTTTTTCACTGACAACGCTGCTACCGCCCCCTAAAATAAAATTCTAGCTAGGCGCTTGACTGAATCCTCGAAACCCCTACCCATTTTTCAGAGGCATTATGGGGGATTTTTTCTCGAAGTAAAGCACAATTTTCATAATTTTGAAAAAAACGGCCCATGTTTATGGATATTTTTGTTAAAAATGGACCCATGTTTAGAGATTTTTCGTAAAAAAGTGACGCATTACAAGGCCATTAGAGCGGCACACCGTCCGCTAAGCGCTAGGGTCTATAAAACTACACTACTAATATTTTACTTTCTGCTGGTGTGCGCAAATGCAAACAAACGTAAACACGTAGCTAGTGTGGTGGAGCTGGAGGCAACCTTTGATACTGGCACGTCAACTCACCAAAGTCAAAGAACCCGTGTCGAGAAAATAAATCCAGTTAGTTTTGACTGGTTTGACGACTTCTGCATCAAGAGAGGTTTATATTTAACCTAAAATTTAAATTCTCAGGGCACATTCCACGAGTTTTCACGCCAGAATCTGACACAAACTTATTGGGGCCGAGGACGAGGTGCATCTAATTTCTAAGCGGCCGGTGCCGGGCAAATACTACACGTCAAACCCGGTAAGTCAGCTCAGCTCAGATCAGCTCAGCTCAGGCAACACAATGCAGCAGTGCCAGTGGTGGTGCATGTGCATGGCGGTAGTAGCTGCATTACTATCCTGACTGTGTATGTGTATTAAAAGATGTGCTATTCTCATCATTTCAAACACCATTGTGCAAAACTGAACTGATTTCACAAGAAATTGGTACCTTAGTGACAATATTGATGACACCTTATCTAAAGAGCAGTAAAATCCATTTTTTTTTTCAACTAGGGTCTAGACTATCGATGTTATTAAAGAATAATTCAAAAATTCAAATTGTAAGTCTAGAAAATCTACTGTTAAACTTGCACATCAGCCACATCATCTTCATTGTTTGCATTAGTGTGCAATAAGTGTATTGACTATTCATGTGTGCAATTGCTGCCTCAGCACGTACAGTAGTACAGTGCTAGAGGTCAATATGCATTAGCATTGATAGATGATGACGTGGATCCTAATCAAATGATTGGTTGAAAGCATACACATGACTAGACCAAAAGCTTCAGTCTATCGTTGGTTGTTCCACTGAGACTACGTCTGGCTCCACTAGACCTCCGATTACAGAATGTCAACAAATGTCAGTTTTATGAAAGAAATGAACCATATCAGACGGTTATTTCTGTCTAAAACATGACCAGGTATTTATTTTGCCTAATCCGTAATCGCGCGTAATTTGGGTAATGGCCGGTAATTATCAAAATCATGTTAGGAAACATCATTTTATAAAACAAATAAAACATAATCTTATAAAACAAATAATACACATCATTTTGTTTGGGCATTAGTAAAATTACCCACACTTGGTACCTTCAAAACAGTCCAAACGCCTGAGGCGATATAGACTGTTCCAAAGGTACCTCGTTTGGGTAATTCTTACTATTGCCCTCACTGACGTGTATTATTTTATACTCTCTATGCTTCGCTGGAGTTTGGTGGTAGACCAACAAAATCTGTCTATTTTATTTATACACATGTATAATGTTTTGCCCAATCTCATAATATTAAAAAACTCCTCCAAACAGACAGATTTGTTTGTCTGTGTACAGTTGAGGTAGGATAGGCTGTAGAGACTGAGTGTAGGGCTGATGTTTGCACTTTGCAGTCTTTTGACTGTTTTATTATTGATTTATCATATATCGATCATATAAAATCTCTTCAATTAGTCCAATCATTAAAACATACACGTACAGTGTACAAATTTATACAGAAATAATCGTCTGGTAAGGGAAAAGTTCAACAGACGCTATTTAAAAAACATGAATCGATGTTCCCAATTTTGATGGCATTCGGTTACATACATGTACTTTGATCCACTGATGAGACTGAAAATTCAGTCTATTTTCTATAATATGACTTTGAGATTTGTTCCGCTGAGACTTTACGTCTAGCATCACCAAATCCCTTGTCAAAAGAGAAAGTAAGTTTTTTTAAACTTCACCAAGCAGACACTAGGCACTGATGTACTTTGGTAATATATTTATTTAAAATTATCTATATTTTCCCAGTGTATTTTCCACTCCGTACCCAGGGGAGAGTAGGATGTCAAAAGCCATTGTGAATGCATGAAATTAGCATTTTGTATGGCCTCATTGCGGCCGTATGGTTGGTAGAAAGCTAGGAATGCAGTGGAGATGATGCATAATGTGTGCGAGTATGACCATGAAGGCTGTAGGGCATAACATGCATAAAATGCACTATAAAGCGCAGTTTATAGTTCCAGATGAACATGTTATTGTCATCATTTAGGTACAACTTCAGAAAAACCGAGTGCCGGTACAGGCAAATACAAAACAACAAATAACACACAGTCAATAAAGTGTTGTTATTCTTCCATTTGTGGCAGTGTGTACAAAAGCCAAAAGGCATTAAGAATATACTGCAAAGTCAACAAGCTGTAGATATATAATATTTAAATACCGGTAATGATTTTGTTGATGTATTTCATATGTTTGCGTTTTGGATGGTGGATTTTGAAGATAATTGATCCACGGCATTACTTTACACAAAACATGTCGAACAAAAGCAGGTTGACTATGCATGACATTGACCATGCCTTTTGTACACAGTGCCATGCATTGAACAATTAGGGCATTATGTTTGCTTTTCAATTTTTGCTGTTTGCCAATCCAAGTGCATGTACATACATGTATTTGCCTGTACTCAGTTTTCCGAGGTCATAATTCACACAAAAGTATCAGAATTTTTCAAGTAATTACTATTAACTACTGTTTGATTTTGTTTAATTTTCCATCAGGGAAGGTGTACATTCCTTTGGTGATCTAGCGGTTTGAAGAAAGAAAGAAAGTACAGGAAAGATGTCGTCCTGGACAGGACTCCAATCTGTTCGAGATTGTCAGACCCAGACCTTTAGTCAGGATGAGCTAGAGCTGGCATCGATGCAGGCAGCAGAGAACGCGAAGAATCACCAGAGAGAACCAGAGGCATCCGTGTCAAGAGACGAGAAAGGAGGGAAAGAAGATCAGCCCTTGCTGTATGGCACCGATACAAACCAAGGCAGGCAGGAGGATGAGAAGCCACTGAATGGCACATCAGCACAACCTCCTTGTGGAAGAGGTACAGGAGCAGATCATGGCGGAGATTCAGGGACAGATCGAGGGGCAGGGGGAAATCCTGGCAAAGGTCCAAATGCTCCTAAAGATCCGAATGCTAAAGCCAAGAAAGTCGCCAAGTATGTTATTGGGTTTACCGCAACAGCAGCTGCCATCGGTATTGGAGCTTTCATAGCAGCACCTTTCGTACTAGTAGGTATGGGCTTTACTACAGCTGGCATTGCATCCGGCTCTATAGGTGCTGGCATGATGTCAGCATCGGCCATTGCAAGCGGAGGTGGAGTCGCTGCAGGGAGTGCTGTGGCTGTACTGCAATCTGTTGGAGCAGCAGGCGGATTAGCCGCTACTGCTTGTGCTGGCTTAGGTATTGGGGGTGCAGCAGCTATCACTGGTCTGGTTGCAGCAGGAGAGGTGACGGTGGGCGCAGTGAGATACATTAAAAAACAGAAGAACAGATGCCCAACTGAGGATGCAGCTACCCAGACAGATCCCAAACTGCCTGATCGGTCTTTTTCTAACTTAGGATATCAAAGACTTTTGGAAAAGCAACTTGAGGGTAATGTCAGTACCCCTGTTGTATTCCATCCATTTCAATAAGTTTAAATGATGAAAAGAGATTACGCATAAGAATTGATAATAAGTTTAAGATTTTTATTAGGAACAGATAGATCAGGGGCTAAAGAAAAGAAAATTACAGGCAATACACCTAGTGATACATATTTTTTGTTAGGTAATTACTAGTTAATTACTACACTTTAATAAATATATTGTTGCCATGCTACGGATCCACCAATGGCCACGAATACACACAAAATCTATTGTTGGAATTTGACAGGTACTGCTATTCAGTGCATGTTATTAATTACCTGAGTCATCACGGGTTTTGCCGAACCCGGGTTTGACTTGAAAATTTCGGGCGGGGACCGGGTACCCGAAATTTTCACCACTGCACTGACACTAAAAATCGTGTGCATGCAGCGGCGGGAGTTAGACTAAGTTGCTGTTCTAATAATGCGACGGAAAAGACAGTTACTGCTTTCAAAACAATAAAATAATCAATGGAATTAAATTAAGATGCTTTAAAAAATAAATGGATATCGTTTCAGTTGACGGTAGGTGTTTTTATCGCTCTAAAATTGAGGCTGCAAGAAAGGAATCACGCTTCGTGGTACCGATCGGGTGCGTTCAGAAACGGAAGTGGAAATAAATCTATGACCCACTGAAGACAGAGCAAGAAAATGCCACACACAAGACTAAAATGTTGATCAGACTATTGCAATTAAATCGTAATACTAAAGGCATTAATTTAATTGTCAAAATATATCCACAACATAATGGTTTACCCTTGATAGTTTGATGAAGGAAAATAAATTAAAGCTCTTGAAATAACATCGAAGTGCCTTTCGTTCGTTCTAAAAATGCCTGTATAACGGCAAGCAGAAGTTACAAGTCAAGCTTGATATGCACGTTTACATCCCTACACCGTCATCCGACCTGATCGGAACAATAAGCATTAAACCAATTAAAAAACATTACGGAAGACTTTAAGGGACTCCAATTCAACAAAATTACCGTAAAATAATTATTTGCTTTGACAAATAATACTATAGATATTCATAATATCTTACAGAAATAATGATATTGCATGAGCTACGTACTCGATATCGAGTTCAGCTAGCCATCATTTTGAAATGAGACGTAGTTGTCATGCAGTAGACTGTAGAGGGCAGTATGCAGAAGAGAGAGGAAAAAGCGCGGGCCTGAGATCACGTGATATTCACGTGACTATTACGTGATTTTTTTTTCCCTCTCTAGCTGCGAGCTGCCGCATTCTGCGCTGCATGCATGACAACTACGTCTCATTTCAAAATGATGGCTAGCTGAACTCGATATCGAGTACGTAGCTCATGAAATATCATTATTTCTGTAAGATATTATGAATATCTATAGTATTATTTGTCAAAGCAAATAATTATTTTACGGTAATTTTGTTGAATTGGAGTCCCTTAAAGTCTTACGTGATGTTTTTTAATTGGTTTAATGCTTATTGTTCCGATCAGGTCGGATGACGGTGTAGGGATTTAAACGTGCATATCAAGCTCGACTCGTAACTTCTGCTTGCCGTTATACACGCATTTTTTTAGAACGAACGAAAGGCACTTCGATGTTATTTCAAGAGCTCTAATTTATTTTCCTTCATCAAACTATCAAGGATAAACCATTATGTTGTGGATATATTTTGACAATTAAATTAATGCCTTTAGTATTACGATTTAATTGCAATAGTCTGATCAATATTTTAGTCTTGTGTGTGGCATTTTCTTGCTCTGTCTTCAGTGGGTCATAGATCTATTTCCACTTCCGTTTCTGAACGCACTCGATCGGTACCACGAAGCGTGATTCCTTTCTTGCAGCCTCAATTTTAGAGCGATAAAAACACCTACCGTCAACTGAAACAATATCCATTTATTTCTAAAGCATATTTATTTGATTATATTGAAATATAAGTTTGTGAATTCCATTTTTAGTTCTATATTTCAAAATATCAGTGTGAAATTTAATTTTGAAAAACCCGAAACCCGAAAACCAAAAACCGGGTTTCAGCTCGACGGTCGGGGCCCGGGCGGGGACCCGTTTCGACTCAGGCCTATAATAATTACGTAGGCAAAAACCCTCATCAGTCGTGTGTAACAGTGTCTGCTCTATGAGACAATTGGCTCTGTACTGTAGATACTCCAGACACAGTCAGTCCTGACTCTTGACGTATCTACATGTAGGCTCCGCTCTAGACTTTAGGAATTGTGACAAAGTTTCAAATGAGAGTCTATGCTTTCGGACTATGTTCATGTAGGGGAACCAGGTTATTTCCAATATTAATTTCCAGTATCTCTGTATAGGTGCTCTTATACAGTATTATGTGTAGCTCAGAAAAAAAATGATGACAAATTTATAATATGTAATGCACAGTGTCAGTGAAGAGATTGCGGTCATTTTAACTATGGTCAAATATTTGTCTCGTATTTTAAACCCATCTAAAACGGCTTTTAAAAAGCAATCCTTTTCAAGGAATACATTGCTAGGATTTTCTTCCAAACTGACAATGAAAAAAAAAGCTAAAGCCTCAAAAATTTGTTCTTATTATAAATTAATTGACACAATGCAAAAGGCCCCCTAAGGCCCCCTCCATTTTCCTAAATTAGCCTAGAAGTCGATCCTGTTTTTCTCATGAAGATGTTTTTTCTAATATACTACTATATCATGTAATGTCTGGTGTGTTTTGCTGTTTCATTTCTGTACATCAGATTTTAATTGATTTGTTTTATTTAAAATTGAAAACAGATAGGCTTTTGAAGAGCGATTCTTTTCAGGAACACATTACCAGGATTTTCTTTCAAACTAACAATAAAAGAAGAGGCTGAAAGCTCACAAAATATCTGTTATTAAAAATTATTATGAATAAATTTACCAAATTAACATTGTGTGTTATAATTGTTTGGCAATATACATATACTATCGTTCATATTTTTCAGATCGGATGTCTTGTCTACTTGTGTTTTGTTGTTGTTTAATATGCACGCAGCGCAATTATCCATCTATTTGTACATAAGAAATTATTCTATTGACAGATAAAGAACTGCTTGGCTTGATTTAACAACTATTTTAGGCACATTTAAAACTTCTTTAGGCCACAAAGTTTATTAATCTTCGGATATTCTCTAAATGCTAAATGCCTTGGGTTTTTACCCAACATAGTGTCTGTTTTATTTGGTTAGTTAAAATACCAATATGAAATATATATATACACTGTATATATATATATATTTTATATTGGTATTTTTATTGGTATTTTTATAAATGTTAATACTGTTGCTGCTTTTCGGGTGCTTAGAAGTGCATGACGGTTGAATCCCCTTGTTGTCCGGGGCAAGTCCCAGGGCAAGTCTCGGGTTCAACTCCAGACAGGTACCCATATATACCACAACAATTTGATTCTACATTATTTAATTGAACCTTCCTGCCTTTCATTACGCACGAAAAGCAGCAACAGTATTAAAACAACCCAATCAAGTTTTACTTGTGACTATGACTGGTGTGCTTTTGATTAATTTCCCTTCATCTCCACGTCTATCAAGCGCATAGTTAACATATGTAAGCATGAATATGTATAAGGTTCCTAACATTGTTGGTTACTTGTAGTTAAAGTGTAATACCATTTCCCAAATATTCCATAAAAAAAAATTGAAGATTATTGTATATTGTGAAATCTTGTTTGATTTGCTTTTATAGTTATATTAATAAAACACGAATTTGAAATTAAATTGATTTTTTTCTTCAAATACGGTGTGTGATTTCAAGAGAAATGTGAAAGGGATCGACAACGGGGGTTGGCCTTGTTGCATTAAACCAACTTGTCACTGATAGTAACTTTGTCATCAATATTAACTACCATGGCAACATCACTATAAAGTTTCCATGGAAGTTACCATCAATGGCAAAGTCACTATCAATGGTATTAAGTTTGATGCAACGGGGCACAGGAGGGGTATAAAGAAAGAGGAAGGTGGCTATGCAGGCAGACATACATAGGGAGAGTGTGACAGCAAAGAGGGGAATGCATGACAGAAAAAAAGAGTAGCGTAATATAAGATGGAGAGTGTGATAGAGTAGTGAATATAAACGGGGAATTATATCAGACGGGTATTACAAAGGAGAGCAGAGTGGCCATGAGGCTGAGGAAAGAAAATAGGGATGGAGAAAAAGAAAAGGAGGGAGGAGAGAATGCAAGGAAAGGGGGAGAAAGAAATAGGGGGCAGTTTATGAACAAGCGAACAGAAAAGAGACAAAATAAGACTCCCCCGGCACCCATTTTTGTCAAGTGCCTAGTGACATACTATTAGATACACCTAGCTGTTAGCTGTTGACTGGTATTTCAATATATAGTCAGAGTGCACATTGCATTAACTGGGCGTTGTGGCGTGTGCCTGTAATCAACCTAACAATGGAAGTTACAAACTGATTCAGCCGAGGACGTAGGTTCGAAACTGAGTCACTTCCCCGCCGGCATTTTTTTAAAAATCCTAACCTAGCCATCCTAAAGCCGCATTTGATTGGCTCAATAGGAACATATCCGTCATGCGCTAGTCATAAATATTCATGATACGCACGCACATAGAATCTGATGCAACATACTGGTTAAAGCTATGGTCACAAATCAGAGCAGCGACCGACCGATCAGTAGCCTGCTCGGTCGCTGCTGGAATTAGGCATCGCCCAGCGATTACGTCGGTGCCCGGTCAGCGACCGCCCAGGCACCGAGCGTATTTTGGGCGGCGACTGAAAAGTGAGCAGGCGCCGCCCAAATTTTAACTCCGCGCTAAAACTTCAGCGGCGACCGAGCGATGCCCTAAAAACGAGCGGTGCCTGGGCGGCCGCCGCTCGGTGGCCGGGCAGCCGCCGGGCAGAATTGGTTAAAAAACTCGCCGCTCGGCCGCCGACCAGGCTACTTTTGGGTTATGTGACCATAGCATAAGTCCAGAATCCGGCCGATTTGATTTTGATCTCGACGTACTGCACCGTACCAACGAAAATATTCATGTGATCAAATATTAATATACAGCGCTATAATGGCTAGGTTTGGGGGGGGGGGGGGGGAAGACGCGTCCCGGTCGCGAATTTTTTTTTCCCAAACAGGTTTACCTATGAGAGTAAAATCCTGCCTCCTGATTGGTTCAGAGGTATACGCATCATGAATATTCATGACTGAGCTGAAAGATACTAGTAGTATTACGCATGCGCGTGACACAAGGCGAAGCTGCTCATGCAGCTCATCGAAATCCAAGTTTGAGTTCGTTGATGCAGCGCAGCTATAGTACGTAGGCTATACACTGCATGCATGGAAAAGCTTGTCTAGAGCCTGTATATATTACTCTATGTCCTTTGTTTTCTTTGACCAGGTTCATCTGTCACAAAGGAACCAGAACCACTGATATGTTTGTTTGTTTTGTTTTATTTCCACTTTTTCATATCAATACAAAGAAACATACAAATAAATATAATGAATAACATGTAAGTTTGACAAAATTTGTTTCTAGTTAAAATAAAAGTTTCATACAAAAGGAAAAAGCAGGAGACCACATGTCGTAAGCGTAAATGCTTGAACATGACCGTGGCCTCTGCCGAGTTAACAAAATAAAAGAACAACCCATGCAACTGCATTGTATTCAATGTTAAATAAGATATAAGTGAAGTGATTAAAAGTGAGCAAGGCTGAATTAATTTTGAGTGAAAATAACAAAACAAATTTAGTGAAATATTTCGTGTTGAGAAGTGCATTTGTGCAAGGTGCAAAAATTAGCTTGGTGGAACAAAAAAGAGACTAATACCGTGATATTAATTGTGTGTTGGTTTCAGTTACGGGTGATAATATTAAATGTTTGTCAAGATATCATGCTCAGAGCAACACAGTGGCTTTGACCCACATCCAACCATCTCATGTCGGACCATCCTGATAAGATAATTCATACCCCTTGTGTGTGTCTATTGTGTATTCTTGACAGCTAGTGTGTGCATTTGTTGCTTATGTGTTTGTAAATACATGAGGGTGGGTGCAGGTCTGTGTTTATAGAGAGAGAGAGAGAGAGAGAGAGAAAGATAGTGTTTGTATGTATAGCCTATGTGTGAAATTGGAATATTAGTGTGTGTACTGTAAGTGAACTCTTTGAGAAAAAAAATCCGCAGTGTAAAACTATATAAACCAAGCACCAGAATAACCAGAAATGTTCACAAACAAACAGACCCCCCCCCCCCCCTTCCCCCAATAAAAATCCCCTCGCACCACAGCTAGCTCACATACATTTTGTTGTACACCTAAATGGCCAGCAAAACTGAAGTCCACGCGCATGCGTAATACATATACTAGGTACTGCAGCTCAGCCACAGTGCTGTGAACTCAGCTCGTGAATATTCATGACGCGTATACCTCTGAACCAATCAGGAGGCAGGATTTTACTCTCATAGGTAAACCTGTTTGGGAAAAAAAAATTCGCGTCCCGGTCACGTCTTTCGGTTGGTGACGTTTAAAGGTCGGTGCCAAGACGTGAACAGTCATATCTGATTGATACACATTTGTAAAAGCCCAATATACTCACACGCATACATTACGCAGTGGCGGATTCAGGGGGGGGGGGGGGGGCGAAACGTCCGCCGCCTTTATCTAATAAAAATGAAATAATGAAATGTCAAAGCTTCCGCACTTCGCTCGGGAGGGGGGAACTCAATTCAGACAAGGATTAAGAGTCGAGAATGGTACAAAGAATCGTCTTCTTTCTCTAATAATTTAATTAAATGTCAAAGCTTCCATGCTTTGAGCGGGGGGGGGGGGGGGGAACTGAATTCAGAGAAAGGTTAAGAGTCAAGAACGGTACAACGAATCGTCTTCTCTCTCGAATAAATTAATGAAACATTAAGCTTCTGCGCTTTGCGCGGGAGGGGGGGGGGGAACTGAATTCAGACACGGAATAAGATTCGAGAAATGATACAACTTATCCTCTTCTTTCTCTAATAATTTCATGAAACATCAAAACTTCTGCACCTCGCGCGTAATGAGGGGGGGGGGGGGGGGGGGGAGCGAGCTGCCCGAATTTTTTTTTTTTTTTTTTAAATATCTTTTCTCGTTTATTTTGGTGATAAATAACACTTTCAAAAAGTACATAATATGAAGTGAGCGAAGCGAGCGAGCAAAAGTTTGAGCATAATGCTCAAACTTTTGCTCGCTCGCTTCGCTCACTAGCCGAATCGTAAAACCAGAAAACTTCTTTTTTCGGGCAAGAGGCATCCCCCCCCCCCCCCCCCCCCCCCGATGAAAATGTCATAATTTGTATAACTTAAAAACGGGGAATGTTGATATCGGACAAGAGATGTAACGTGAGCCAGCCCCCTTTCTAAAATTGTGCCTGCTTGTAGGTACCGGTGTGGTGCTTCTAATATGACCTTGTCAGTATTGTGGTATGTTAAGTTGAAAAAACGGTCTGCGCAATTCTCAAATTTTCCGCCCCCCCCCCCCCCCCCCCCCCCCCCCCCCCCCCTCCCCTCCCCTCTCCTCTATTGGAAAACCCTGGATCCGCGCCTGCCTTACGTGTTGTTAGGTTGCTGGGCAATACGTTTGTCACTAGGCACTTGACAAAGATGGATGCATTAAATTAGAATACATCTCGAACAATGACCTATTCAAAGGTAGCTAGCTGTGGGTAATTGTGGGTAATTCTGTCAAGCTAAAAATAGCGCTTTGGGATTCCCAGGTATAGGGTGTCATGTTACGTATTAGTCTAATATTTCAAACCCTTTATTCTTATTGATGCTTCATCGTTCATAGAGAATGTATTGATGCCTGTTGACATTAGGTGAACGTGCGGGGAGAAGAGGATACGAAGGGGTGGGGGTAAGTAGATCCCCACAAATCGAGAAAAAAAAGTCAATAGAGTAGTCAGAGTTCTGTATTATAATTATCCCAGAACAATATCCTGTCTCATAATCATATTTGGGTAGCTAGCTAGTCTGCCCAAATCATTTAATGTATTGTTCTGTGTATTTTATTGATGTAATATTCTTACTTAAGTAATTTTTTCCTTGGTTGCCAAACGTAGACTTATTGTCTGGAATTCAAAATTGTTATACCGGAATGCAATAGAAGTCAGCGAGTACACCTCCACTTCCCACCCCCACCCCCCCCCCCCTGCCAAAAATGTGCCCATGCTCGTTGATAGCCAATTTATAAAGAAAAGCCATGGCATTTGTTTCTCTAACTCTAAACAATAAATTTCCAATGATTAAATTTCCATGACTATTGATGACGATAGCAACTTCCGTTAGAATGAAAACTATCCTTTAGCTAATCCATAGGGTAGTACTTAACATTATGTACGAACATGACAATGACATATTACGTAATCCGAGGATGATTTCTATGGAATATACAATAGGCTATTTTAATTGCCCCAAACATGTATTTCTTCTTCCATGCACATACAATTATCTGATTATATAAAATCTATTCAACAAAAGTGACATGGACACGATCGCAAAGACATTTAGAAAATCAATATAAAGGTAATCTAATAAAGAAATTCTGATCGATGGACACCCAAAACTAATGCATTTTAGTAGGCCTAATGGAGAAATGATTAATTTCTTACATTTTCGTTACTTTATAAGGTTAAGTATCACTTACAAGCACGATCATGATCATGATACCCTTTTAAATACGTGGTTATCATCTATTCTTTGTTCTAGTTTCAATTTTAACTATTAGTTTTTGTTAAAATGTAATTTTCATTTAAATTTACAATTCCATTCAAATATTTGTTTTAAATGATCAATGATAATTCCTGAATGATCAGTTATTTCATGAGGACACCAATTAATTTGTATCATAACTGTTTATATGCTTGTCTATTTATATATTTAGTTTTTGCTGCTGTTATTTGTTTTATTCTTACCAGACAGGGCCTCATTGTAGACCACCATATCTGCCACCCTGTGTTAATATCAGAAATAAATAAATGAATAGTCCGCCAATGCAAGGGGACTGTAAAAGTATTCTACTATGTTACTCTTTGCGCATGTGCAATGGGTTTGTTATGATGGCATAGCAACCATTATAAATTTACTCACCAGAGAACCCGTGTTGAAGAAAGTCTAGCTAGTTTTTACTGTAGTAGGTCAATGATTTGACGATTTCTGCATCAAGAGATATTATTTTTAACCTAAAGAAGCCAAACCCGGTAAGTCAGCTCGGCTTTGGTTAGATACATCGGTCAAATTTGTTTTATCTGGTTTCTGACGATGTCGCCAGGACTCTTCCAAGTGTATACCAGTCTAGGGTGTTCTTTGAACCAAGTATTAGTGATGACCGATGTAAGATTTAGAAAGTTTTCTGTCATGACGTCGGTTCAGATTAACCATAATTTCATTTGGTCGTAAGAGGGCGTTTGTAGTTCGCCAGCCTAAAAGTCACGAAATTTGAAATGTTTTGTGGACAGTGATTCCATCAGTAATCCCCGACAATCGAGACAAGCCCAATGTTGTAAGTACTATAAAGCTGTTATTTGTATAAATCAATCTTTAATTGTTTGTATGAGGCCAAAAATGGCACAAGATATAAATCTAGTTTTCTGTAATTTTAAGATGAAAAGTACGTTAAAATGTTGTCTGTGCATGTAGCACCACATATAGACAAACGTAGGATAACGTGTGTGAATGCACAATTTGTGCATATATCAGTTTGTGTTGAGGATAATCTAGATTTGTGTGTAATGAGTGATGATAATTGACATGAAACAAGAGTATGAATTGTTTTCCTTGGTTATAAAGAATGTCAAGGGTGTAGAAGCAAATAGGAATTTAGTTCAGGAACCAAGTCCAAGTAAAGAGTGTAAGATAGAGGCAGGAAATAAGGCTGGTCGAGGGTTTATTTGTGTATGACGTTAACATACAAGATAGAGAGGTATGATTTGTAAGGGTTATATTTGTAAACAAAGGTAGAATTTGAGACAGTTCATTAGAATAAGATAAATGAGGCAGTTATACAGTTTGTGTTTGCACAAGTGAGCTTTACTCACATAGTTTATTCTTGAAGGTTTTCTTTACTCAGTTATGCATATTAAGGTCATTTATGGCAAGCTAGTTGTGCGATACAATAGATGTTTGTTTATTCATGTGAATTTGTACACATGCTTATGATTGCTTGTTTGTTTTATTGATATTACAGATGAACTGCATTTTATGCACGTATCTCAACTTGGATGTCGTCGTCCTTTCTTTAAGCCTACTGTTGGGGTCACTTCAGCAGAATTTAACGTCACACAAAGTTCATAACAGCTTTAGCATTCGTCACCATGAGTCAAGTAGGTGTTGATGATGTCAATCCAGAGGATTCTGCAAGTCAGGTTGGGAAGAGTTCCACCACGTCATCTGGACTTAGGACCAGGGCCAAGAGGGCTGCAATAGCAGCAGAATTAGCAGTTCTTCAGGAAGAACAAGAGATAGAACTCGAAGAAATACGCCTTAAGCAAAGGAAGGCTAAGTTACTCTTACGTGCCAAGCTCAGCGCAGCAGAGGCAGAAGAAGACGTGTATGAGCAACACAGGAGTGGCAGTAAGGTGTCGAGTATAGGGAATAGGAGTTCCAGTCAGCAGAATGTCAAGCAGGTGCATGAAAGTGCAGAGCATGCTACGGAACATCATCATCATGTCAGCAATCATGATGTCAAGGAACCTGCGCTCCTACAAGAGACTATTCCTTTTCCAGCTCAGCAAATGGCTTCATCTCCCATTTCAGGTCAAGCTTATCAACCACGAGACGACCGAGAATTTTATCTGCAGACCCAAGTTCAGCAACAACGATGGTTGGAAGCTATCAGTCTGGCTAATGTAGAGATGATGAAGTTTGATGGGAGTCCTTTGCACTTCCATGAATTTATGATGTCGTTCGACAACTTAATTGGTCGATCTTCACTCGATAGTGGGACAAAACTTATGAAGTTATATCATTGCTGTGAAGGAGAAGTTAAGGGCATCATACAGTGCTGTATGGTCATGGAACCACTGTATGGGTACCAACGAGCCAGAGAGCTGTTGGTGGAACGCTTTGGCAGCAAGTACAAGATAGGAGAAGCCTGGATCAAACGTATAACCACTGGTCCAATCTGCCATGCGAATGACCGGAAGGGGCTGCAGAAGTTTGCAGATGAGTTGAAGATCAGCATGGAAACTCTTCGAGCAATGGATCTACTGCAGGAAATTAGTAGCCAGAGAGAGTTGCTGAAGGTGGCTGAGAGACTTCCATATTACCTTAAAGGTAGATGGTTAAAGTTGGTGAGAGACATCAGACAGCAGGAGCGTTCTCCCGATATCTCGGACATGGCAAGGTTTGTCTCCAACGCTGCTGAGGAAGCCAATGATCCTGTCTTTGGAGATCTGACAGCAACAAGAAAAAGAGTTGAAACTTCAAACCCAGCTTTCAACAAGAAGAGTACAAGAAGTAACTACATGTACGCTACAGAGGTAACAGAAGTAGCAGTCAACCTGAAGTGCCTGAAGTGTAGGCAAGAACATTCCTTGTTTGGGTGCGACAGTTTTAAATCCATGGCACCCGAGATGAGATTTCAGTTTGCTCAGGACAACAGACTATGTTTCAACTGCCTGCAATCTGGCCACACCAGTAGGTTTTGCAGATTGAATAGAAGATGCTCAGTACAAGGATGCCAGAGAAAACACACAAAATTTCTCCATTTTGCACAGGATGCATCTTCATCTGCAGGAAGGATGACAACGACACAGGCTCCAGTTGAAACCCAGAACAACGAAGTCCATCAAGTCCAGAATGGGTTCGTTAAGAAGTGTGTCACAGGGGCCGGAAGGTGTGTGCTTCCCATTGTTCCAGTGAGGGTTAGAGCTCAAGGAGAGAATGTATTTGTGAATACATATGCACTGTTAGATTCTGGTTCAACCAGTACATTTTGTACAGCCACTTTGGCCAGAGAACTCAATGCTACTGGAAGGAAGCAAAGTTTAAGCCTGACAACACTGGAGAAGCGTAATAGCCCCATAGAGACCTCAGTGATTAGTCTGATTGCAGACACGGGACCAGATACAGACTGTGTGAAGCTACCCTGTGTGTATACCAGAGACGCCATTAATATCAGAGACACACACATTGCCAATGTGGATGACATTTCAGGATATCATCACTTAGAAGGAATCAACCTCCCGATCATTGAACGACATGAAGTTGGACTGTTGATAGGGCAGGATTCACCTGAAGCCTTGATACCTATCGAGGTGAGACGAGGACAGCATGGCCCTTATGCTGTTAGGACCAAATTGGGTTGGTCAGTGAGTGGACCTGTAGGTTCCAGTTCAGATGGTGTACCCAAAGCTACATCTAGCTTCATTGACAGTAATGATAGACTGGAGGAACAAGTCAGCCAATTCTGGAAGATCGAAGCTACAGATGTGCTTAAGAAAGACAAGGCAATGTCAGTCAATGACAAGAAGGTAATGGAAATATGGGAGAGGGACATCCAGCGGGAAGGTGCACATTTCCAACTACCGGTGCCCTTCAGAAGGAGACCACCTAACTTGCCTGATAACAAGTGGAGTGCAGAACAGCGTTTGAAATCGTTGGCAAGGAGATTGCAAAGAGATCAAGCAATGTATGTGAAATACAAACAGGGCATAGAGGATCTCCTCAGGAAAGGCTATGCAGAGGAAGTTAGTGAGGAGACTAGGCAACCCAAGGACACCCCTGTTTGGTATTTGCCCCACCATCCAGTCTTGAATCCCCAAAAACCAGACAAGATGCGAATCGTGTTCGATTGTGCGGCCAAGCACCAAGGGGTATCTTTGAATGATGCAGTGTTACAGGGGCCGGACCTTATAAACAATTTGATGGGAGTTTTGCTTAGATTCCGCCAGCAACCAGTAGCACTCATGTCAGATATAGAGGCAATGTTCCACCAAGTGAGGGTACCTCCAGAAGATCGAGACGTGTTGAGATTCTTGTGGTGGAAGGACGGAGACTTCAACAAGGAACCGCTGGTCTACCGGATGTGCGTCCACCTCTTCGGAGGTAAGTGGAGCCCAAGTGTGTGCAGCCATGCACTTCGTCAGACAGCAAGAAACGGTGATGGTAATGGTAAGGTGGAAGCATCTAAGGCCATTCTCGAGAACTTCTATGTGGACGACTGCCTGGTGTCAGTTGAGAATGAAGAAACAGCGGTGAAACTTGCTGCGGACTTGATGGTCTTGCTCAGTGAAGGAGGCTTCAGATTAACCAAATGGGTCAGTAACAACCCATTTGTCCTGCAATCCATACCAGAAGAAGAGAGAGCTAAAGATGTGAGGGGTCTGGATCTCAATCATGATGCTCTTCCAGTCGAGAGAGCACTTGGAATCAGCTGGGATGTAGAAACTGATTGTTTGCTGTACAAATTTAGACCCAAGGACAAACCCAAACCAGGAGGGGTATCTTGAGTGTTGTATCTTCCATCTACGACCCTCTCGGTTACGCCAGTCCTTTCATCCTAAAGGCTAAGATGATCTTGCAGGAACTAACCAGACTTAAACTTGCATGGGATGAGGAGATTCCAAGCAAGGAAATAGAGAGATGGAATGAATGGTTACAGGAACTACCCAAGATGACTGAATTCCAGGTCAACAGATGCATCAAACCACATGACTTTGGCAAGGTAGCAGAGTATAAGCTACATCACTTTGCAGATGCTTCAGAGAAAGCCTATGGAGTCGTTTCCTACCTGCGGATGAAGGATGTTGAGGGTCAGGTGCACTGCAGCATACTATTTGCAAGGTCACGTCTTGCACCCCTGAAGAGGATGACAATCCCACGGCTTGAACTGATGGCGGCTACACTCTCTGTCACTATAGACAGTATGATACAACGGGAACTGGATCTGCCGCTCCAAGAGTCAGTGTTTTGGACTGACAGTTCAATAGTACTTCATTATGTGAAGAATGAGGATAAACGTTTCCATACGTTTGTAGCAAACAGAATTACAACCATTCATGAGGGATCTGAACCAAGGCAGTGGCGACATGTTAACACTGATGTCAATCCAGCCGATGATGCCTCGCGTGGACTGACAGCTGAGGAATTGACTGGACGATGGAAAGAAGGGCCAAAATTTTTGTGGTCAGAAGAATGCGATTGGCCTAAAAGCTTGACAGTGAATGAGTCTAGCTTAGAGCATGACCCAGAGGTAAAGCAAGACAAGACTGGAGTGTTTGCTGCAGCCGAATCTGAAGTCAAGGCAACAGATAGACTCCTTGAAAGTTACTCGTCCTGGTTCCGGCTGAAGAAAGGTATTGCATGGATCCTGAAGGTCAAGGAGTGCTTGAGAAGAAAGGCACGCAAAGATATGAATTTACTGGATATGAAGCAGCCAGTAACAGTTGATGAGATGACTGTAGCTGAAGAAGCAATTGTCAGATACGTTCAGCAACAGACCTATGCTGAGGAGTACAGAGTCTTACAGCAAAATAAGACTACACAACGGTCACCCACTCGAATAGCAAAATCCAGCCCACTATCTAAATTGAGCGTGAAACTCACAGACGAAGGATTGATATGCGTTGGAGGAAGACTACACAATGCACCACTAGAAGAGCAGACAAAACACCCAGTGATTTTGCCTTCCAAGCATCATGTAGTACAGCTTTTGGTGAGACATTACCACATTATGTGTGGTCACTCAGGGAAGGAGTATGTGCTATCCCTACTCAGACAACGATTTTGGATAATCAGAGGGAGGTTAGCAGTTCGTCATGTACTACACAAGTGTTTCACATGTAAACGTCAACGTGCAAAACCAGTGGAACAGAAGATGGCAGATTTGCCGGCAGATAGAGTGGTACCAGAAAAACCTCCATTCAGTAACGTGGGAGTTGACTGCTTTGGCCCATACATGGTGAGACAAGGAAGGAGCTCTGTGAAGAGATATGGATGTATATTCACTTGTCTGGTTATAAGAGCAATACACATAGAGGTACTGCATTCATTGGAGACGGATTCATTTCTGAATGCCCTTCAGAGATTTATTTCACGCAGAGGACAACCAGAGATTATCAGATCCGACAATGGTACAAATTTCATAGGTGCTGAACGTGAACTGAGGGAGGGATTGAAACGATGGAACCAGGAGAAGATCCACGATAATCTCCTTCAACAAGGAATTGATTGGAAATTCAATCCACCGAGAGCATCCCATATGGGTGGATCATGGGAAAGACAAATCAGAACTACGAGAAAGGTCTTGAATGCAGTCATGAAGCAGCAGGTTCTGAATGATGAGGGCTTAACGACTCTTATGTGTCTAGTAGAGGCAATTATCAATGGGCGTCCACTCACCATAACATCTGATGACGCAAGGGATGCAGAGCCTCTCACACCAAATCATCTGCTGCTCCTGAGGTCAAAAAATGCTCTACCACCTGATGTGTTCCAGAAACATGATCTGTATGGACGTCGACGCTGGCGGCAGATTCAATACCTGGCAGACTTATTTTGGCACAGGTGGGTGAAGGAATACCTACCTTCCTTACAACAGCGGCAGAAGTGGCTGAAAGAGACGAGAAATCTGGAGGAAGGTGACATCGTGCTGATTATCGACAATCTGCCGAGGAACAAGTGGTTGACGGGAAGAGTAATCGAAACCTATCCTGGGAAGGACAAGCTCGTCCGATCGGTGAAGCTGAAACATAGCACCGGTATCCTAGTCAGGCCTGTGCAGAAACTATGTCTTTTGGAAGAAGCAGATAGCGTATTGGTGAACCACAGCGACTAATTGGAGCATTCATTTCTTATGTGAGATAATTATATTGATGCACGGTGAATTAAACGTGCGAGGTGAGAGCCTAGCGCCGCCTCTTGTGAATTTTGTGTCGCAATTTTCCTGATCCGTGACGAGCGTAAGATCCTGATCATCATGTTTCAGTTTTGGAAGAAGCAAAGAGCGTAAATTGGTGAACCGTGGAGAGCGATCTCAATTTAAATGGATCCACAGCGAAGAACGACTAAATTGGAGCATTAGTTTCTTATGTGAGATAATTATATTTGATGCACGATGAATTAAACGTGCGAGGTGAGAGCCTAGCGCCGCCTCTTGTGAATTTTTTATGTCGCGATTATCCTGATCCGTGACAAGCGAAAGATCCTGATCATCATATTCAAGTTAGACTGACGTCGACGCAAGACAGAACTCGTTTACAGCAACAAACTTGTTTAAGCGCAAGAAATTGATAAAAACAGTCCTCAGACTTTATACAAGACTATTTGCGGTAACATTGTGCCCTTGAGGTAAATCAGGCACGTTATATTTGAGGACAGTGGACTCTACTCTTGAAGAGTAATAAACATTTCAGCCTTGTTATAGACTATGTCATATTATGTTTATTAGTCAATACTTGAAGAAAGACTATAATGGACTTCAGAATACATGTATTCATTTCAGTATTGAACTGAGACTATTGCTGAAAGATTTTTTTGTTCGAACGATATTCATACGTAATTTCTTACATGTTTTTTCCTAAGAGCAGGAGTTAAATATTTGACCACTACAAATGAGAATAATTTGTTATGATAACATGTTATTTGGTCAATGCATGAGCATACAAATATGTAGTGTCTAGTTCAATTTGAAACTTTAAAGAACCGAATTGTGTTGATATTTGATGCATAGACCCAAAAGAGGATATTTGATATGAAGGGGATAGTTGAACTAAAGTTTTGTATACCGGAAGTAAATTGACAATTTACTCAAGATTGCGAATGATGAGAAAGTTTAATCACAGAAGCACCATTTTCTGAATTTGAAAATCATTTTTTGTGTGTAACCCTGTTGTACTTAGTGGTGGGCTACTGAATTTTGCTTGAAAACTCACAAAAAAGGGGGTTTAGTTTCAAGAATCGAGTACTGAAATACACAGTTCTGAGTAGTTAGCAGCTCTAGTGCATAGAGGTACATGTAGAATCATTATGTTTGAGCTGATATATTTTGTATTTTCCTTTGGTAATTCACTAGATAACTCAAAGTGTGTAAGGAATGTCAAGGACTTTAACAATCCTTGTTATTGTTATTTGCTACAGAGTGTCAACAATTGTGTTGAGATTTAGTTAATGTGTACTCTATTAAGGCAACTGATCGTTTTGCCCAATGTTACTTTAATTGACCTGTCGGTATACATTTTTAGACGACAAGTGTTTGTTGTGTATAGGCTATAAATTCACCCTAAAGGCATTTACTGTAATGTACTACATTGTGTAAATGAAATTAATGGAATGTGCTATGCAGAGTTGAGTGTAAATTCTGAATGTTTAGTTGTGTTTTATTAACAGAAAAGTTAGACAATTTGAATGAAAGTTGAAGTTATTTGGATAAATGCTTTGCTGTGGCTACGCATTTAAGGGGCCGGGATGTAAGATTTAGAAAGTTTTCTGTCATGACGTCGGTTCAGATTAACCATAATTTCATTTGGTCGTAAGAGGGCGTTTGTAGTTCGCCAGCCTAAAAGTCACGAAATTTGAAATGTTTTGTGGACAGTGATTCCATCAGTAATCCCCGACAATCGAGACAAGCCCAATGTTGTAAGTACTATAAAGCTGTTATTTGTATAAATCAATCTTTAATTGTTTGTATGAGGCCAAAAATGGCACAAGATATAAATCTAGTTTTCTGTAATTTTAAGATGAAAAGTACGTTAAAATGTTGTCTGTGCATGTAGCACCACATATAGACAAACGTAGGATAACGTGTGTGAATGCACAATTTGTGCATATATCAGTTTGTGTTGAGGATAATCTAGATTTGTGTGTAATGAGTGATGATAATTGACATGAACCAAGAGTATGAATTGTTTTCCTTGGTTATAAAGAATGTCAAGGGTGTAGAAGCAAATAGGAATTTAGTTCAGGAACCAAGTCCAAGTAAAGAGTGTAAGATAGAGGCAGGAAATAAGGCTGGTCGAGGGTTTATTTGTGTATGACGTTAACCTACAAGATAGAGAGGTATGATTTGTAAGGGTTATATTTGTAAACAAAGGTAGAATTTGAGACAGTTCATTAGAATAAGATAAATGAGGCAGTTATACAGTTTGTGTTTGCACAAGTGAGCTTTACTCACATAGTTTATTCTTGAAGGTTTTCTTTACTCAGTTATGCATATTAAGGTCATTTATGGCAAGCTAGTTGTGCGATACAATAGATGTTTGTTTATTCATGTGAATTTGTACACATGCTTATGATTGCTTGTTTGTTTTATTGATATTACAGATGAACTGCATTTTATGCACGTATCTCAACTTGGATGTCGTCGTCCTTTCTTTAAGCCTACTGTTGGGGTCACTTCAGCAGAATTTAACGTCACACAAACATGCTCTCCTCCTCAGACCACTAACATATTGCTCCGATTGTCTCATTTTCGCTCGCGTGAACATTGCCAGCACAAACCACTGATGACCTCTACGTCCTACACGGATCATCGCACATTCCCATTCACTATACGTTACGTACTAAAAGGCTGTATTGTCTGACCGTTCATGAACATTCATGTTTTTGCTAAACTCGGCAAAATGTTTGTTTTTACTAAAAGGAAAAATTACGGTGGGGGGTTGGATGAAATGGACAAAACGAAATAGGCAGAAGTGATCTATGATAATTCATGCTTTTTATGTTTCGTGTGCTCGACCTATAATCTTCAACTCGCTTGGTAAACTGAGTCCAAAGTTAGACTTGTTTCACATGTGTATTATAGGCAATGACGAGCTTGCAACCTATTTTGAAAAATTACGGTGGGTGAACTTTCAAAAGTCAATGAGACATGAGGGCTCCAATGAAAGAGCTAGTGATAACGTACGTCGGGGTGGATGTGCTTTTCGTTTAAACAAAAAATGAATTTTTCCATAGGCTAACATGTTAGGCTGCTGAATCTGACCATGCTCTGACGATAGGGGGCGTCGTGAAATGAGACTAAACGGAGCCATATGACCCATCTGTCCCCTCGTTCATTTCTTTCACCAATTTCATGCGGACATACTGCTTTGCCCTCTGTACCATGACCAACTTTAGCGTTCAGGTCTCCCAGGACAATGACAATGTCATTCGATTTGCACTGAGATTTAGCTTTATCTAAGGAATCATAAAAGGTGTCAATAACTTCGTCAGCACTATCTGCCGTTGGTGCATAAATCACTATGATTGAGATATAAAGTGTTTCCCTGTAATTTCACTAGGAGCACCCTATCACTTACACACCAGTGTCCCAATCTCGAGATGATGAAGACGCGCCTAAAGAGATATTGAGATATCTGGATCCAGCAGTAACCCCACACCCCTTTCATGCTTTTCACCTCCTGCATAAATCGATCTGTACTCATCTATCACAAACTCTCCGTTATTCAGCCATCTCGTTTCATTTAGTCCCAATATATTGACATCTAGCCTCATTATCTCTTGTTTAACATTTTCAACTCTGATTCCTAATGCGAACAGTAGCTGGCTGACGGTCGGGGCCCACCTGTCGCCCATGGGACACCCTACCGGGCGAGGTGCTTGTCCCTTGAGGTAGACGAGCCCCCTTTACGCCTTTGGCTTTTGTTTTAGAGTTGTGGTTCATCATGATTGTTCTTGGAATAATAGTGAAGTGGTTTTCTGTTGCCTTCTTCACCGCAGTATGTAGCCGTATCTGGGATCATCCAGCACGCCAGGCATCAGAGGTTCACCGTTGTCCTAAAAGGATCTTCCGCCGAAACACTCCTACGGCATTGCTGCTGCTCGCTGATTTGTGTAATAGATTTTTCTTTCTTCATTTCTACTAACCTTATTGGCGTGTAGCCAGTGGCGGAAGGGGCAGTAAGATTACATAGGAAGACAAAGGAGCAGACAAAGAAACATTTTTGAAAATTCTGACAAGTCGAGAACGGTACAACGAATCTTCTTATTATCTAATAATTAATGAAATGTCAAAGCTTCCACGCTTCGCTCGAGAGGGGGGCAGCTCAATTCAAACAAGGATTATGAGTCGAGAATGGGTAATGAATGAAGCTTAAAAGCTTCCGCGCTTCGCGCAGGAGGGGGGGGGGGGAACTGAATTCAGACAAGGATTAAAAGTGGAGAATGGTACAACAAATCGTCTTCTTTCTCTAATAATTTAATGAAATGTCAAAACTTCCATGCTTCGCGCGGGAGGGGGAAAACTGAATTCAGACAAGGATTACGAGTCAAGAACGGTACAACGTATCGTCTTCTATCTCTAATAACTTAATGAAACGTTAAGCTTCTGCGCTTTGCGCGGGAGGGAGGAGGGGGGGGGGAACTAAATTTAGACAAGGATTAAAAGTCGAGAATGGAACAACGAATCATCTTCTTTCTCTAATAATTTCATCAAACTGAGAAAAATGTCCCCCCCCCCCCCCCGTAGCAGTAGCTGGCTGACGGTCGGGGCCCACCTGTCGCCCATGGGACACCCTACCGGGCGAGGTGCTTGTCCCTTAATTGAGGTAGACGAGCCCCCTTCACGCCTTTGTCTTTTGTTTTAGAGTTGTGGTTCATCATGATTGTTCTTGGAATAATAGTGAAGTGGTTTTCCGTTGCCTTCTTCACTGCAGTATGTAGCCGTATCTGGGATCATCCAGCACGCCAGGCATTATCAGAGGTTCACCGTTGTCCTAAAAGGATCTTCCGCCGAAACACTCCTACGGCATCGCTGCTGCTCGCTGGTTGGTGTAATAGATTTTTCTTTCTTCATTTCTACTAACCTTACTGGCGTGTAGCCGGTGCGGAAGGGGCAGTAAGATTACATAGGAAGACAAAGGGGCAGACAAAGAAACATTTTTGAAAATTCTGACAAGTCGAGAACGGTACAACGAATCTTCTTATTTCTCTAATAATTTAATGGAATGTCAAAGCTTCCACGCTTCGCTCGGGAGGGGGCAGCTCAATTCAAACAAGGATTAAGAGTCGAGAATGGGACAAAGAATCGTCTTCTTTCTCTAATAATTTCATCAAACTGAGAAAAAAATGTCCCCCCCCCTTTAATTTTTTTAGAGGGGATCGTTCCCCCCCCCCTTAAAATTTGAAAAAGTGCAACAACACAAATGTATAGCAGATACTGACTAAAGACTGCAACACACTTTTAGGCTCTAGAGGGCCCAAGAGTGCAGCGTTTAGACAAATAAAATTGCAAAAATCTTCTCACTCGGTAGCTACGCTCCCTCGCATAATATCCCTCAAAATGTACAAGTAAATACCAAGAAAAGTGAAGTGTGAAAAAAGTATATTGCTTGTTTTTATACTATAGTTTTGCTAAGGAATGTTATTTGTTAGTATATAAAAAAACAAAACTTTAAAAACCTTTAAAGGGGTAGTCACTTCCGTCTCCTTCACCCCTCGCATTCGCATACTGATGGGGGAGGGGCTTGGGGCAGTCCCCCCCCCCTCCAATACAAAAAAAAATCAATCATGGTTTATTTCTAATTCGATACCAGTGATTTACAAATGTTACTAAAAATGGCATGATTTTTCCGCGAGCTTCCAGGGGCTCTGCCCCCTGGACCCCACCAAATGTCCTAAGGCAAGTCCCTGGTTGCTCATCTGACCGTAATTAAATGACTTAAACGCCTGAGCTTCAGGGGGCTCTGGCCCCTGGACCCCACCAAGGGCCCCCAGGCGGCCCCTGGATGCTCATCTGATCGTAATTTAATGCCTTAAAACCCTGAACTTCTGGGGGCGGACTCACTCCAATTAGTGACCTGCATGCCAGTGTCACAAATAACGCCAATTTACGCTCCACTTGCTTCGCTCGCTTTGCTCTACCTGGTCGTAAATACATTAGCCCCCCCCCCCCCCCAATTCACTTTGAAAAACGTTCCTAGGGCCTGCGTACCATGATTGTAAGAGTGGTGGTGATGCGAACTTTTTTCTGCCCGTCAAACGTTTTTGCTTATTACGCCACTGCTTCCTCGTCCCTAGAATTTCGCCCCCCCCCCCCCCCGGTCATGAAAAGAAGTCGCCCCTGGACGTGAGCCTGCCCCCTTTTCAGAATTGGTGCTTCTAATATGACCTTGTCAGTATTGGATAGTTGAATCGAGAAAACGGTCTGCGCAATTTTAAAATTTCCGGCCCCAACAACCCCCCCCCCCCCCCCCCCCCCCCACCTCTATTGGAAATTCCTGGATCCGCACCTGCATTACGTGTTGTTAGGTTGCTGGGCAATTAAGTCATAATGTTTGCCCAACCTAACAACCGCTAATTATGCAATTTGCATTCTGGCTATTGAACTAGCAATCATTGTGAATGTAATAGTTTGTCACTAGGCACTTGACAAAGATGGATGCATTAAATTAGAATACATCGCGCACAGGCCTATGGGTAGCTGTGTGTAATTGTGGGTAATTCTGTCAAGCTAAAAATAGCGCATTGGGATTCCCAGGTAGGGTGTCATGTGACTTTATTAGTCTAATATTTCAAACCCTTTATTCTTATTGATCCCTCATCGTTAATAGAGATTGTGTTAGATTCCTGTAGACATTAGGCGAAAGTGCGATGAGAAGCGGATGCGAGGGGGGGGGGGGGGATATAGACCCCCAAAATCGAGAATAACAATCAATAGAATAGTCAGAGTACTTTAATTATCCCAGAGCAATATCTTAGCTCAAATTTGGGTGGCTATAGAGTGTGAGTCAACAAAAAGTTTACACCTCGAAAATTGCTAATTACTTTAAAAATCATCCACGAACAGTAAATTATTATACATCTTATGAAAGAGTGTTTTATTCCAAATAGTTCGGTATAATTTTTGTGGGGTAAGTGTTCACGCTTGGATGAACAGGAGGCATTGCTTGCGAGAGTGCAAATATCGACTTGCGCCAAAGTTGCTTATGTGATGTTTAAATAAAACAATTGAGATTTGGGCATTGATTCGGTCTTTGCAGATCCAAATGTCCAAACACAAGTTCCCATGCCACGCATATCAAATATCGAATATCAAATATCAACGAAAATTTGTGCACGTGTGTGTGACTTTGCTTCTGCAAAAAGCATATGCATTGCCTTTCATTTGATACATTCAATTCATTCTCTCACTCCGCTAATCCCAAGATAATACATACTGTAGGCATCACTTTGGCGCAAGTCGATTGTTGCACTCTCGCAAACAATGCTTCCTGTTCATCCAAGTGTACACACATATTATACAAAAATGATACCAAATTATTTTAAATAAAACACTCTTTCATAAGATGTAGAATAATTTACTGTTCATAGATGATTTTTAAAATAATTAGCAATTTTCTAGGTGTAAACTTTTTTTTTTTGACTCACACGGTATAGCGAGTCTGCCCATATCATTTTATGTATTGTTCTGTGTATTGTATTGATGACATATTCTTACTAGGGTGGTTTTTTCCTTGTTTGCCAAACGTAAACTTGTTGTCTGGAATTCAGAGTGTTTATACCGGCATGCAATAGAAGTC
Organism: Strongylocentrotus purpuratus; assembly: GCF_000002235.5. Classification (NCBI taxonomy): domain Eukaryota; kingdom Metazoa; phylum Echinodermata; class Echinoidea; order Camarodonta; family Strongylocentrotidae; genus Strongylocentrotus; species Strongylocentrotus purpuratus. Next base: position 11,785,672 of record NW_022145597.1, on the reverse strand, counting down.
AGCGACACCTACACTCCCCACTTCCCACCCCCTATTTTAATTGCCCTGAACATTTCTTTCTTCTTTCATGCACATTAAATTCTCTGATTATATAAAAATCTATTCATCAAAAGTGACATTGACACGAGCGCAAAGACATTTATGAAATCAATATAAAGGAAATTTAATAAAGCGGAAAAAATGAAATTGTCATTTATTATGTAAAATGTAAAATTTAACCTGTACCTTCCTTCTTCTTATCTTCTCTCTCTCTCTTCTTTTCTTCCTGTAACTGTCTTTACCTTATGTTGTCTTTATCTTTACTCTGTCCTCAGTTGTTGTGATGATTTTATTTCCTTTTTTTTTAATATAAAATAAATTTGTATCTTGTTTATGCAAAGTATTCATTTGAGGATCACTCTCATCCAGCCAATGTTGGCTTTCATGAATCCCCACTTCCTTGTATCTTATGTTGATAATGAACGAACATGTATATACTTTTGATGCTTTTTAAAAGAGAGTGAAATAAATTAATGAAATAAAGAAATTCTGATGGACACCCAAAAGTAATGCATTTTAGTAGGCCTAATGAAGACATGATTAATTTCTTACAGAATTTTTGTTTCGGACAGAGATTCACAGAATGATCAACAGTGTCAATTTATTATAAGTTTGAGTATCACTTACAGGCACGATCATAATCATGATACCCTTTTAAAATACGTGGTTATCATCTATACTTTGTTCTAATTCCAAGATATATTTTTTTTTATGTAATTTCTATTTAAATTGACAATTCTATTCAAAGATTTCTTTCAAATTATCAAGGATAATTCTTGAATGATCAGTTATTTCATGAGGACACCAAATAATTTGTATCATAACTGTTTATATGCTTGTCTATTTATCTATTTAGTTTTTGCTGCAGTTATTTGTTTTACTCTTACCAAACAGGGCCTCATGGGAGACCACCATATCTGCCACCCTGTATAAATAACAGAAATAAATAAATGAATAGTCCGCCAATGCAAGGGGACTGTAAAAGTATTCTACTATGTTACTCCTTGCGCATGTGCAACGGGTTTGTTAGAGGATGGCATAGCAACCATTTTTCTCAACAGAGAACCCGTGTTGAGAAGGAAAATCTAGCTAGTTTTGACCGTAACAGGTCCATGGTTTGACGACTTCTGCATCAAGAGATATTATTTTTAACCTAAAGAAGCCAAACCCGGTAAGTCAGCTCGGCTTTGGTTTAGATAAATCGGTCAAATTTGTTCGTGTATAATGTTTTGATTGATGAGACAACTCCTCCCAACAGACGGATTTTTCTGTCTACAGTTGTGGTAGGATAGGATCTACAGTATAGTTATTGCCTATTGATTTAACCTAAATCCATCAATAATAGGTATCAACAGCACCATGACTTAAGAAGATATTCTCCATTGCAGGTAATTGATTTACAGCATTACTTTAGAAAACAATATATGTAACAAAAATAGGTTTACTATGCAAGCTAATTCCCATGTCTTTTGTACACAGTGCAACGGAACAAAAATATCATACTTTATTGAGCAAATATTAGTAACTACTTGTTGATTTTGTCTCATTTTTACCTTCAGGGAAGGTGTACATTCCCTTAATGATCGAGCAGCTTGAGGAAAGAAACAAAGTATATGAAAGATGTCGTTGAGTAAGCCTTCCGACCAGGTCGCCGTTCGAGATTGTCAGACCCAGACCTTAAGTCCGGCTGATCTAGAGCTAGAGGCATCCGTGACGTACGTGGGGCAAGGGGAGGGAGATCAGACCTTGCCGAATAGCACCGATACAAACAAGGATAGACAGGAGGGAGAGAAGCCACTTAATAGCACATCAGCACCAGGTACGGGGCAAATCCCGGGGGAGAGGCAGCAGAAAATCGAGGGGCAGGGGAAAATTCTGCCGAAGAGCCAAAGTCAAACCGAGGGGCAAGCTGATCTAGAGCTGGCTGCAGGGAACGCATATAATCATCAGAAAGAACCAGAGGCATCCGTGACGTACGTGCGGAAAGGGGAGGGAGATCAGCCCTTGCTGAATAGCACCGATACAAACAAAGACAGACAGGAGGGAGAGAAGCTACTAAATAGCACATCGGCACCAGGTAAGGGGAAAATTCTGGAGAAGAGCCAATATCAAATCAAGGTGCATGGGGGAAATCCTGGCAAAAATCCGAATGCTCCTGATGATCCGAATGCTAATGTCAAGAAAGTCGCCATGTATGCTTTTGGGGCAGCTGCCATCGGTGTCGGAATTTTCGTAGTAGCACCTATCTTAATGGGCATTACTTTTGCCGGCCCTTCAATTACTACAGGGAGTGCATATATGATGTCAGCTTCAGCTGCAGGGAGTGCAGGGGCTATATCTGCAGGAGCCGGGGGTGTGTCTGCTGGAGCAGCCGCTGGCGTGAGTTTCGGGGGTGCAGCGGCTATCACAGCTTTGTATGCAGCAGGAGAGGTGACGGTGGGTGCAGTGAGATACATTACAAGGCGCGAAAACCCAGGCCCAACTAAGGATGCAGATACCCAGACAGATCTCGACGAATCCGAATGATGTATCCAGACTCTGCTCCTAGGCCTTAGGAATTGTGCTTAAGTTTTAAATGGTAGTCTATGTTTGCAGAAATGTAAATGCATGGGTGAGAGGTTATTTCCAATATTAATTTCCAGTAACCCTATATACATGTATAAGTGCTCGAATACGGTATTATGTTCAGCTCAGAAAAAAAGGATAATGACAAATTGATAATAAATAAAGCACCCCAATAATCAGAACACTAAAAAGTAACCTCTTTTGGGAGTGTATTTTTAAGTGATTTTAAAGTATGGTGCCTTTTGAACTAGATTTAAACGTGCCTTCATTTAAACAAAAAGGTACCCCTTTTTCACGTTTTCATCTAACGTTAAAACAACCAATTTATCACGCGACTGGAGTAACGTGATTCCACTTACCTCTGTAAATCAAGTGTTTATGACCAAATAACCACTTGACCAAGCAACGAGTTTTTTGTCCGTTAACCGATGGTGGTGATAAATAAGTAAATATTGGGTCTTTTAAGCACCTTTATCGATTGGTTTCACAGGTTATCCAAGGTTGATGGTAATAATCACGTTACTTACACCGGCTAATCGTCTTATTGTTCTGTCCGTGAATCTCTGGTTATATTAAATTTGTAATTTTGAGGGGTCTTACACACCTCTTTAAATGGTTTCAAAGTTACCATAACTTTCTTGGTTATGATCACGTGGCTCAAGCTGATTACTAATCTAAGCTGTGAAGCCGTGATATTTGAGTGTCAAAAATTAGTAATTATTAGGTGTCTTAAAACACCTTTTTAAATGGTTTCAAAGTTACCATAACTTTCTTGGTGATGATCACGTGGCTAAAACTGATTACTAATCTAAGCTGTGAATCCGTGATATTTAGGTGTGAAAAATTAGTAATTATTAGGTGTCTTTTTAAATGGTAGTCAAGGCTGCCATAAGTTCTGCGGTAATGATCTCGTGACCCAAACGGATTATTAATCTAACTGGGCATCCGTGATTTTTAGGTGTGAAAAATTGGTAATTATTAGGTGTCTTTAAACACCTTTTTAAATGGTTTCAGAGTTACCATAACTTACTTCGTTATGATCACGTGGCTCAAGCTGATTACTAATCTAAGCTGTGAATCCGTGATATTTAGGTGTGAAAAATTAGTAATTAGTAGGTGTCTTTAAACACCTTTTTAAATGGTAGTCAAAGTTGCCATAAGTTCCGCGGTGATGATCTCGTGACTCAAACGGATTATCAATCTAAGCTGGGCATCCGTGATTTTTAGGTGTGAAAAATTAGTAATTATTAGGTGTCTTAAAACACCTTTTTAAATGGTTTCAAAGTTACCATAACTTTCTTGGTGATGATCACGTGGCTAAAATTGATTACTTATCTAAGCTGTGAATCCGTGATATTTAGGTGTGAACAATTTGTAAATATTAGGTGTCTTAAAACACCTATTTAAATGGTAGTCAAAGTTGCCAGCAGTTTCGCGTTGATGATCTCTTGACTCAAACGGATTATTAATCTAAGCTGAGCATCCGTGATTTTTAGGTTTGAAAAATTAGTCATTATTAGGTGTCTTAAAAAATCTATTTAAATGGTAGTCAAAATTGCCAGCAGTTCCGCGGTGATGATATCGTGACTCAAACGGATTATTAATATAAGCTGGGCATTCCGTGATTTCCAGGTGTGAAAGATGAGTTATGCTTGGGTGTCTTGATGGTTTCACAGTTACCATTTAAGTTCCGTGGTGATAATCCCGTGACTGTTGGCATTTTTCTATTTTCACCAGTTGATAACTGACTTTTGGCATATTTCCAGTTGCACCAGTTGATGACTGACTGTTGGCATAGTTCCAGTTGAACCAGCTGACACCAATTAATTTGCATATTGAATATGGGGTGCATGCAGATCTGTTTTTTTGTTTCAACAATTTATCTGAATTTACAGCATATTTCTGAATTACTGGTGATTTAGTTATATGCAATTCATTTCGAAAATACTACAATATAATTTACCAGTTATTAGGACATTTCGCTACTTCGTATAAATTACATTTCATTAAACATGAATAAGGTAAACATTAACTATGAACTAAAATACTTTCAATTAACTACACGTATATGAAAAAATTTCGATTAATTAAATTATGAAAGTCTACTTATTAACAATGCCTTTACATTGGAAATACAGACGTACCAGTATTGAAGTGTTGTTGCCGTTCAACTGGTTGGAAGTTTTACCAAATGGTTCTAATGGCTCAGCTAGACCAGTTGAATTCTAACTGGCCTGGATCAGTTGGATCATTTAGCCCATTTCAATTTCCAGCGTTACCATTTGGCATAAACTGGTTCATCAACTGGACCAATTGCAACTTGCTTTCTCTTCTGGGATGTTTGCACCCCCCCCCCCCAACCCCCACCCCCTCTAATCCCAAACTGCTTCCGGCGCGCCTGGACGTAATTATGGAAGATCCAAAACACGATGTTCAGAAACGGGATGAGAACGTCATTATTTTGGTTCATTTATTGTGTAACATTTGCGTAATTATTGGGTTGAACGCGGGTTACAGTAACATATTTCCTCTTCGACGTAAATTTCACGTGAATGAAGAACATGATTCATCTCAATTAAGTCAGCCTCGTAATATTCACGTGAATTTCACGCAGATATTTTGACTAAAACTATCACTAACGCTTCACGTGATTCTGTGACGCGATAATTTCGTTTATGAAGATGTAATTTCATAACCAAACAAACACAGGAGTATTAGGTTTACAAACCATGGTCTCCAAGGTAGGGATAATCACGTTATTATAATGTGATATTGCAGTGACAATTGCGTGATTTAGTGTACGTGTGTTTTAAGTGACCTAGTGCAATAAACGTATTAACACATTTACGTAAATGTCAGGTGTTTGAAGAACGTAACTCTCCTCAAGTCGATACCTCGATATTGACGTGATTTTCACGTGATTTTGTTTATTGGGACAGTGTCAGTGTATAGATCTTTGCCATTTTCAATATGGTCAAAAATAATTTGTCTCGTCATATTTTGAACTGAAGTGTTTTAGAAGAGCACTAATTTTTCGGCAACACTTTCCCAGGATTTTCTTCTAAAAGTGACAGAAGAAGCTAAAGGTTCACAAATTATTTGTTATTTTTAGATAAATTTACGCAATGCAAGAACTCCCAAAGCCCCCTATTAAAGGCCCCCTCTCATCTCCTAAATAAGCCTAGAACCGAGCCTGTTTTTCTCATGAAGAAACCTTTTCTATTATATTCATGTATGCTGCGGTGTGTTCTGCTGTTTCATTTTCTGTTCATAAGATTTTAATCGACTTTTTTATTCAAAATATCTTATTTTTCAAAAAAGAATTTAACACTGTGTGTTAGAATTCTTTGGCAATAATATATAGTACATATTTTTCAGATTGGATGTCTTTTCTACTTATCCATCGATTGTACAAAAGAATATTCTATTTACCGATAAAGAACCCCTTGGTTTGGTGTAAAAACTCTTTTAGGCAAATTTTAAACTTCTTCAGTCCACAAAGTTTGGTATATTTTCAGATATTCTCGGAATGTTTAATGCCTTGGATTTTTTCCCAACATAGTGTCTGTTTTATTTGGGTAGTTAAAATACCCTTGGAAACCCTATTTATGGAAATATGTGTTACAGGACTGGTGATAAGAATATTGTTGTTGGCATAGTATACAGTCCACCGTAATCTAACACTGGGGAATTTATTCTTGGAATTCAAACTATCTTGTCTCATCCTATTTTCACATCTAAGTCGTGTTTATTGATTGGGCGACTTTAATGCTGATCAATTAAAATATGATTCAAATGCATTTGTAATGGATTTTGTGAGTACTATGGCTTCATTCTCATTACTACCGCTCATAACCAAACCTACAAGGGCAGCAGAAAATTCTAAAACCATCATTGACAATATATTTTGCAACATGCAGCCTTTTCCAGATGCAGGAATAATTCTATCATATATTTCAGACCACTATCCTATATTTGCACTTTGTTCATTGGCACAGAAACACAAATCCGGTCCACACCAAAATAAGAACCGGCGAAAAATTACCCCAGGAAATGGGAATAATTTTAAAGCTAACCTTGGAACTGTTGATTAGACCATGGTCTTAAATGAAGAAGACGTAAATATATCTTACGAGAAATTTTGGAATATCTTTATTCAACTGTAAAATGAAGCATTCCCGATACAGGATCTTAAACTCTCAAGTTATAAAAAGATTCCTCCAATGCCTTGGGTCAACTCTACTCTTTTGAAATCAATTAACAGGAAAAATAGGCTATTCTACAAATACAAATGTAACCCCACAAATAAAAATCGCATGAAGTACACAAATTATAAAAATACTTTGACAAACCTGCTTCGGAATGCTAAAAAGGAGTATTATTGTAAACAGTTTACTAGAACCATAAAGAATGTACTTAATAGTTCACCAAATTCGCGAAATATCTCTCAAATTAAGAATCATGGAACAGCAACTGAAAACAAACAAACTATTGCCGAAATATTTAATGACTTTTTCTTACCAATATTGGACCAGATTTGGCTCGATCTATACCAAAGGCGGCAAAACCATTTGATTGTTTTTTTAATAATCCCAACCCCACTACACTATTTATGGTACCAACCAATGAACAAGAAATAACTGAAATTGTGAAAATGTTAAATATTAAAAAGACCCCGGGTTATGATGATATTACTAATAAGTTACTGAAAAGTGTCATTAAAGAAATAATCGTACCTGTAACTCATATTATGAATATGTCAATGTTAAATGGCATAGTAACTGGCAAAATGAAGATAGCAAAATTTGTACCGATTTTTAAAAAGGGTGATCCTCTAGAACGTAGTAATTACAGGCCAATCTCTCTACTCACCACTTTATCAAAGATTCTTGAAAAACTGATCTACACTCAACGTTTAATTTTTTCACACATTGTGGAATTTTGGCTGACTCTCAGTTTGGATTTCGAAAGAAACATTCTACTTTTCATGCTATACTACTTTTTATTAATAAAATTGCGTCCGCTTTTGACGACCGCTGTCATACTGTAGGATTATTTTTGGATTTTTCCAAGGCATTTGACACAATTGATCATAACATTTTGTTTAAAAACCTTCAGCATAAGGGTGTCAGGGGTAAGGCGTTGGAGTGGTACAAAAGTTACCTCAGTAGTCGTACACAGATTGTTTCATTAAATGGGATTGCATCGAGTGTCAAGTCTGTTACGTGCGGTGTTCTTCAGGGATCTTTTTAGGGCCTCTACTATTCATAACCAATATAAAGGACTTCAAATTTTCATCCCAACTTTTGTCATTTATACTATACGCAGATGACTCAAGCATCTTTATTCTCATCAGAATCCTCAAATTCTTGTTGAAACTGTAAATTCGGAACTTGAGAATATTGCACAGAGGATTTTTGCGAATAGACTGTCACTGAACTTGGACAAAACTAATTTCATATTATTTAGCAATTCAATCTCAGATTTACCTGGAGATACCTATTTCAACAATTTTAAAATTAAGAAAGTAAAATCGACCAAGTTTCTTGGCTTGTTAATCGATGATAAAATGTCCTGGAAAATACATACAAATTATTTGTGTTCATTACTATCAAGAAATGTTGGTGTGATATACAAACTGAAACCTATGTTCCCATCATTATGTATTGCAAATGTTGTACTCCACTTTAATGTTGCTTTATGGTATTCTTGCCTGGGGTAGTTCATTGAAACTTCAACTGGACAAAATCCTGGTTGTTCAAAAAAGAGCGATACGAACAATTTGCAATGTACCTATTCGTAATCACTCGAGCCCTCTTTTCTTTAATACTAAAGTACTGAGAGTACGGGATATTTTTAATTTACAATTAGGCTGCCTCATGTTTCAGCTGAATAACAACGAACTGCCCCAGGCACTATCTTATTTGTTTAAGAAAAGAAATCAAGTCCACGAATATCCTACCCGACTGGCGTTTACCTATCACCTTCCTAGAACGAGAACACGTTTTGCTCAAAATACCTTAATATATACATGTCCAAAGTTCTGGATTTCTCTCGATTCTGTGATTAAAAGGTCTGTAAGTGTACATGTATTCAGAAGAAAATTGAAAAGTTATTATTTGAATACATATTGTCATTCCTGATTCCTGGCTATTCTTGTCTCCAAGCTGTATACCTTTGTTCATTAAAATGAGTAACTAACGGTATTACCATATCAACTATGTTTATAATATACTCATATCGAGAACAAACTATATTGTAATATTGTTTCAATAAGCTGCAGATATATTCCCTTCCCTTGTCTTTTGTAGTTAATTGTGAGTATCGGTTCATGTATCCCTGTAATCTCCCTTTCCCTGTTTTAGCGTGTATTTTATAAACTTTACTTTAGTTAATTACGTCATTTGTAGTTTAAGGAGCCTATCCACAACAAGCTCTGCTTTTCCATAGGCTCCGCCACTATATCTCTTAAGTTCAACTTAATGGACAATATTCTGAATAGTGTGTACCGGTATTATAAGTACATGTATATTATAATCATTTTCAATATGTTGTTACACTCTTTGTAAAATGAGATATCGTGGAAACCAATAAACTATCTATATCTACCAATATAAACATTATATTCTTCAGTATGATTTGTTAAGTTGCTTGTTGTGACAAATATTATACATATTCATGTTTATGTTATTTATGTGCATGGTCATAGTCACAATTGTAATACTGTCGCTGCTTTTCGTGTGCTTAGAACTGCAGGAAGATTGAATCCCCTTCTTGTCTGGGGCAAGTCTCGGGTTCAACTCCAAATCAGGTGCCCATATATCACAACAATGTGATTCTACATTATTTATTTGAACCTTCCTGTTCTTCATAACGCATGAAAAGCAGCAGCAGTATTAAAACAAACCAACCAAGTTTTACATGTGACTAAGACTGTCGTGTGCTTTTAATTAATTTTACTTCACCTCATCATTTATCTCAAGCGCATAGTTAACAGTCATATACACGAAACACGAACATGTATAGGGTTCCTAACATTGTTGGTTACTTGTAGTTATAGTATAATGCTGTTTCCAAATATTCTATCAAAATTATATACATTTCGAAGATTATTGTATTTTGTGAAATCTTGTTTGAATTACCTTGTTTATTTATCTTAATTGAAACAGAATTAGAATTTAAACTGATTTTCTAAATACTGTGTGTGATTTCAAGAGAAATGCGAAAGGAATCGACAACGGGAGTTGGCCCTATTGCATAAAAACTTGTCGCTGATCGTAGCTTTGTCACCAATATTAACAACCATGGCAACATCACGATCAGCAGCTAATTAATTTAAAGTTTCCATGGCAGTTACGATTAATGGCAAAGTTATTATCAATGGTAAGTTTGATGCAACGGGGCACAGGAGAGGTAGAAATAAAGAGGGAGATAGAGAGAGAGAGAGAGAGAGAGAGGGAGAGGATGGCTATGCAGGCAGACAGACATAGGGCGAGTGTGACAGCAAAGAGGGGAATGCATGACAGAAAAAAAGAGTAGCGTAATATAAGATGGAGAGAGTGATAGAGTAGTGAAGATATACGGGGAATTACAAGACGGGTATCAAAAAAGAGAGCGAAGTGGCCATGAGGCTGAGGAAAGAAAATAGGGATGGAGAAAAGGGAAAGGAGGAAGGAGATAATCCAAGGGGAAAGGGAGTGAGCCTAAATAAATGGAGAGGGGGGCAGTTAATGAACGAGCGAACAGAAAGGAGACAGAATGAGAAGAAGGAAATATTGATGCTTTCACACGATTATCGCATTCCCAAATATGTGCCTGTTGCCAATGTCAGATGTTTGTCTAACACGTTTGGTTCTCCTATGTATGGAAACTTAACAAGTGCCGAAATTAGGACAAGATATGAGAAAAAGACCAGTCAACAGACGAAATGACGAATTGTCGGAACTCAGTAATAAAGGGAGATGGTCGTCATTTTCCATGCGCAGAAAGTTACAATTCGCAGACACTAGGGCCTGAATTTACAAAGGAGGTTTGTCGACAAACCGAGGTTTATGTGCGTCATACGACGCGTTTCGACGCGTTTTTACAAACCTTGGTTTGTAAAAGACAAAAGGAGGTTTGTCGAAACAAACCTGGGTTTGTCGACAAACCTCCTTTGTGAATTCGGGCCTCGATGAATGTAAAGTCTCGCAAACAGCAAACTCGTAGTCCCATCAAGAAATAAGGCCAGAGCCTTTGGGTAAGAGAAATGTAAGATAACGACTTTACCATATGGGGAATGGGTGAAAAATGCAGAGCATTACATTATGTTGGCTATCAAACTGAAGGCTAATCCTGAAGAAATACAACACCAGGGGCCTGTTTCATAAAACGTAATTGTTATCTATAACGAATTTCTATCACAAATTTGCTCTCAGCCAATCAGATGCCATGATTTCAGTAGCTTATAACAGTAGCTTGTAACTTGTTATTGATATCAAGTTTTATGAAACAGGGTCCTGTAGTTGGGTAAACACCCGAATAGTGTCGGATTATAAGCCTACCCGTAGTTATGAGACCCCACTTCTATATGTGTCTTTAAAGGCGACTCCTTTATAGAACGAGAATACGAGGAAACGAGTTGTTTGAACTTGAAATCGGTTTGATCAGTCTTGTTTTCTCGTCAAAGAAAAGTCGACTTCCTGACTTCCATCAACTAAGTATCTCGACTTGACCACGGGCGGATCTACGGGGGAGGGGGGGGGGGTTAAGGGGTAAACAAGTCGACTTGCCACCCTCTAACAATCCGTAATCTCGTCTTCTTGCTCTCAATCAAACTCTCCATTTCTTCTGTACTAAAATATTGTCCGACGGATGAAAGTCAGCACTCACAAATGAAACAAAACTCCGTCTTCTGATAACCAGTGTTTAAAGCAAACGACTACATTTATTGCATGTTAATATTTAAAATGGACTGTTTTATGTCTGTTTAAAAGATTTTCAGCAACGCAGAGGCAAGATAAAACACGATCTCGAGTATTTCAAAACAATGTATAGTGTGCATAAACATACACACAAAAATGCATTGATATCTTCATGTTTGATTTGATATTTGATTTAAATAATTCTGCTTCGGGGTCATTTAAACATAATATTTCGAAACTAAATAATACGACGTAGAACTACTACCGCACAAATCAAAGTATGTTTCGTTATAGTTAATACATTTCAACATGGAAATATTTCTCTATAATAGGTATTCACAGATTTAATAGATATTTTCTCTTCGTTCATCAAAACATTATTGCATTGAGGGGTTACTTTTAGATGCTTTGTAATTACAAAGTAAAAATTTAAAATCTTATGTTTTTGGTTTAAGTTTACCGAAGGTCGCATATATATATACTACTGCGTCCTTTATTTTAGGCATTCCATGTACCTTATTTACCTATTTTTGTATAGCGTGAGTTATATTTTTTTTAGAAAATTGCTATATTTTATATATCTAAATCTTCGGATGTATTATGGTACATTATATTATTTACTTTATGCATTATGTGTCATGTTATTACAAGAACAAAAAGATGTTTCTGCTGTATATAATTTTCCTTCTGTTTTGCTATATACACTGCATTGTAAATTGATTTATATAATATATGTTTACAAACAGAATATTGACTTGTTACACTACATTGTAAACTGATTTATATGATATATATGTTTACAAACAGAATATTGATTTGTTACATTGCATTGCAAATTGATATGTTTATAAACAGAATATTGATGTACATCAATGAAATTTAATAAATACAATACACATAAATGTTTTTGTTGCTATAAATACGACAGCAATATACTTTGTTATCAGTACTCGGGAGCTTACATCGCTAGATATATATTTTGCTTTGTATAAGAAGAAAAAAAGACAAGTAGTAAGAGATTTTTCCTGAAATATAAAAATAGTGAAATTGTATGCAAATATTGAGAGTTTTAGACACTTTATGCGATGACATAAGAATTTGCCTCAGTATTTACTTTAAAATTCATTAGTCTTTTTCAAACTAGCATTGGAAGAAAATAAAAAGAAATCTAAGTTTTTTTTTTGTTTTTTTTTTTCAAAGAGGAATTATAGATCCTCTCCATTTCACATTTGTTAAAATAATTCATAGGATCAACCAGTATATAAATCTTCAGATAAATTTGCCTCTCTGTGCCATAATTTATATAGTGAGATAGATAGATTAATTTATACCGGTGTAAAAAAAAAGGTTTTCATAGAACCAATCAAGACCTGGAAAGGTATTGCATAGCCTTTCTGTTGTACGAAGCAATACTTCGGTCAGATGGTGGTTATTACTTGTGCAAAATTGCACGTCTAGCAAACAAGCGACCGGCAGAGAGGCGACGAAAGCAATCGAATGTGAAATAATTTAGCTGAATGCATTAAAGCGATGTAATACAAGAACGTAAACTGAGACAGTCACTAGCTGTACCTAGGTAATGAAATAGAGGGGGGGGGGGTATGGGAGTACCCCCAAAATAAAGGGTGTGCGTGTTTAAAGGATTAGTCACATTCGACGGATAAACGGGCGCGGTTTGTTTTCTTCACAAAGAATGACGTTTTATCTCATAATTTCATTTCATTATTTTTTTTAGTTCTAGATTCATGATAAAACCAGGCATACATGACGAAATATGAACTTATTTAAAACAGAATTGCCAGGGCTCCAAGATAAGCAACGCTTGATGCCTTGTGAGCCCTGGCAATTAAGTAAATGTACAAGCAAAATACATACATTAGGGGCTTCCTGGTGATGCAAAAGTACAGCAAAGAGAATAGAAGAATGACAGCTAAAGACTGAAGGGAGAGGGAGAGATGAAGTTCGAGAGAGAAGGAAGGTATACAGAGAGAGGGGTGGTTAAAGTGAGTAGTTACAGATGATTGCACATATCATTGCTAACAAAAGCAAACATAAGGATTCATGATTAAACGGTATAATGAGAGAGCAGCATTATTTTCACTGCTACTGTGAATGCAAACTCTGAGTGAATATTCATTTGATCCAAAGGCAGGGAATAAGGGAGTTAACAGATAGCACATGGTACAAATGACCCCAAATATCCACAGATATTTTACACATGGAGAAGTTCCACTTTGAGCATCTTAGAATAATAACTGCCAAAGTCCTAGATGTGCTTCATGAATACCTTTTGTTTGACCTGTTGAAAAGAATACTGCCACCTGCGTATCATAGAATGTACCGTTGGTGCATAAATGAATAATGTTACATAACTTTCATGAGCGCATATCCAGTATTCATCTCTGTGGGTTTTACCATTTTGGTACAAATGACCTTTATCTGCCCATGCGCAGATTGTATCTGTGAACTGGCTCATTCCAAGTGTCCGGGTCACTATGTATAATCGATAAATGTGCCGAAGCGGTTTTGGGATTGGATAGGTGAAATGTATTGGACTGTCTTGTTGGATATGAATGTACTTCTTTGTTTTTTCTAAAACAGGGCAGTCAAAGCAGGAGGCAATTGGCAGTGGCAAAGACTAAACATAAAGAGTGCAGTCTTTTAAAAGGTGATATCCGAAATGTTGAGGGTATTTAATTTAAAAAACAAGGGGCGATGTAATCTCTGTTGCGAGAACCAATACAAATACGTATTGACTTTTTTTATATCCTAGAATTGAATAGTTCAGACATTTGGAATTCGCCTATATTGATCAGAAAATGTGAGTACCAGTCAGGCCTTTGTTACTCGCAGAAATATATAATATTATATAAAGGATTTTTAATTTAAAAAACGAGGGGCGATGTAATCTCTGTAGCGAGAACCAATACAAATACGTATTGACTTTTTTTATATCCTAGAATTGAATCGTTCAGACATTTGGAATTCGCCCATATTGATCAGAAAAAGTGAGTACCCGTCAGGCCTTTGTCACTCGCAGAAATATATAATCCGTATTTGCCATATTCATAAACACATTCATAAAATAACAGCGGATTGCTGCGTCATATATGATCGATCCTTAACCCGTTAACTGCTGAACTCCCAAATTTCAAATGGCTTAATATAGGAACCACCAGTTTCCAGTAGGGAATGCGTTAAGGGGTTTCGCCCAAGCGTTAGGCAATATGAAATGGGCCGTTTGGAAGAGAGATCGACAGGGTGGCCAATAAACGATCCTTGACGAGCTCTTTACTCGTGTGCATAGGAAGTTCCAGTGTGCGGTTATACCTGTCATTGTTGCAGCGATGGACCTTTAGACACAGATCGTCGTAGTTGTCGACGGCATCTTCCGGGATCAGTTCAACGATGGTGAGGCCGAGGTTCTGCAATCCACCGACCGGTACGCGATCAGACCCCGCCACAAATACTGCATGAAAACGAAGCACAGGCATGCATTGTAATATTTGCCCATTAGTGGGGGCTGTTAGGGATATTTTGGTGCAGATTCTTTTAAAAGCACCAAATCTGGCCCAGAGGTAGCTTGTAACATATTATTACGATTTCAAGAAGGGCACCCATTTTGGATTTGACCAATATGACCAGTATGGCAGCCCCAAGGAGACCTCAAATCGATGAAAGAACATCATAATCAGTTTCTCTGAACCCGAAAACCCCATAAATATATAAACTGTTATCATACTAGCAACATTTCCTTTCGTAACTACACTTGACCTGTAACTATCGAATGGCGGCCATTTTGGATTTGACCAATATGACCAGTATGGCAACCCCAAGGAGACCTCAAATCGATGAAAGAACATCATAATCAGATTCTCTGAACCTGAAAACCTCATAAATATATAAACTGGTATCATACAAGCCCATTTCCTTTCGTAACTACACTTGACCTGTAACTCAGATGGCGGCCATTTTGGATTCGACCAATATGACCAGTATGACAGCCCTAAGAAGATCTCAAATCGACGAAAGAACGTCATAATCAGTTTCTTTGACCCCGAAAACCCCATAAAAATATAGGCTGTTATCATAGTAGCCCATTTCCTTCCGTGACTACACTTGACCTGTAACTTAGATGGCGGCCATTATTTGATTTGACCAATATGACCAGTATGGCAGCCCCAAGGAGATCTCAAATCGATGAAAGAACATTATAATCAGATTTTCTGACCCCCCCCCCCCCCAAAAAAAAAAAAACCCATAAATGTATAAACTATTATCATTTAAGTCCTTTTCCTTTTGGAACTACGCTTGACCGTTAACTGAGATGGCGATCATTTTGGATTTGCCCAATATGGCAGTCCCAGGGGGCGCCCTTCTTGGCGTCCGGCAGAAATCGTAATAGTATGGTATAAGCTACCTCTGGGCCAAATTTGGTGCTTTTAGAAGAATCTGCACAAAACGACCCCTATTAAGCCCTAACAGCCCCCACTACATACAAAAAACGTAACTATGATGTTGCTTTAACCCTAAAAAGGCCGGGGGGCATTATGCCCCCCCCTCCACGATTTATGTGATGTGTTTACAAAACATAAGTAAATGTCATTTTTCATAAACATTGGTTATTGGGTCTTGTTTAAAGTTTAGGTGGTTGTTTTGGGAGTAAAAATAGTTGAATTGTAGTAAGAAATAAAATAAAACAACAAAAACAATAAAATACATAAGTTAAAAAAACAATAAAATACATCAGAAATTATCAAAACAAGAGATAACATAAGGAATAAGCTGGTTCTTCCAAAAAATGTTGTCGTATTTTTATTCCAAATGGTCTCATGATTATGTAGTGAAAAAGAATGCTTAAATATGAATAATATATTAGTTATATTGATTTTATGACCTTATTTGCATAAATTACCATAAATAGGCAAATAATTGAATTTTTCAAAAAATTGAAATTACCATATTATTCTATACACTTCACCTGACATGCGTGCATATTTTTGCGGAGATCGGCCGCCCACCCCCCCCCCCCCCCGGCCGTACTAAGACCTCAAATAGCCAGGCCTTTTTAGGGTTAAAGGGAGAGGGTCGTCAGTTTACATTTGCAGCAGGTCATAATTCGCGAACAGACTTTGTGGAAATACCATTAATGGATGTACAAGTCTGCAAAAGCATACGCGTAATCCATCAAGAAATACCACCTATAGTCACTCGGAGAATCTCCGAGGAAAAATGTAAGATAACGACTAATAACCATATCGGGGAATGGTTGGAAAAAGACAGAGCATCACATAAGGCATGTTATTATCATTATTATTATTATTATTATTATTATTATTATTATTATTATTATTATCGTTATTACCATTATTGTTATTACTGAAGATGTTCTTTGTTTGTTTTGATTTTAGTTTTTTGTTTTGGTTGTTGTTGGTGGTGTTGATCAGATGTCGGCAGAAAGATTTCAAAGAGTTAATCGCTGGGCAAACGGAGAGCAAGATAATAGGTGCCGGAAAAAAGGGAAAGTCAAGCATGTAGTTTTTGTAAAGAGGAGTGATAGCATATTGCATGCATTTGATGTCGTAACAAGAAAAGGTGTGTCTGTAACATACAGTATCAAGACTTTCCCACTTACCTAGAAACTCCCTTTTCTGGTCATCGTCTAGAGCGTGAAAGACTTCCCAAAACATCTTGATGGTTGAATGTGAGTCTGTGTAGGGGTCTTTGTACTGTGTAGACTGGAGACAATGAAATTTAAAATTTAGGCCTACTCTTTTTACCTGTAAATTATCTACTTCAAACATTCTGAAGCATTCAAAGTTTCAGGTCTCAAAGTATTGTGTGAAGCGTCTGGTCTAAATGTCAAATATTTGAAAAGACTTTTGATAAATCACCTTAGGGCAATGTCAACACCATGTTGTGTTGCTTAAAGGGGCACGTTCCCGCCAGTGTAGTTATCGCTGCTCTAGTCATCGCCATCTTGGTACCGAAGATCGACTTCTAATTTGCATACAGCTGTCAAAGTACGCGCGTCCTGGCCTGCCTTCGCCAAGCCAGCTGATCGCTGCCGATCGTGACGTCACGAAAGTGGGCGGAAACAGCAGCCGAATCTTAGAGCCGAACTGCGATTTGTATTACTTCGGCACATGTATGCGCTAATGGGCATTGTGCGGGCATTCGGAACATGCCATCTGCGTAAGAGCCGTATTCTGTTGGTGTCAATAGTCAGCTAGCACCGTCCGCCAGCGGGTACGTATTTCGAACGCCCTCTGGAATATGGGGAACATGCCCCTTTAAGAGAATCATGTTCAGATTACGTAATATATGAACTTACAACTGCAAAAACATTGGATTTTAAAAAATGCCATCAAGAGTAATTATGTTTCCCCTCAATTTTAGGTATTTTACTTTGGGAAGTAACTGTTCTATATTTCGGCCTATAATCGGACAAAATGTTACTCATAAGTGGAGTATAGAAAATGCCCAACGTTAGTTGGATAGATATCATTATTAATCTCGTGCTGGGCAAACTAATAACCAATATTTTTCAGAGAGAATAATGGTTTTGACAAGTGGCAGATCCATGCGTTTAATTTAGCTAACCTTTACTGACATCACACGAGACCGACGACTCATAATACTGACAGCCAACTAGACCGACGATGTCGGTCTTATGTCGGTCTCTTGAGCTGTTTATCTCGTGAGCCGTAGCCCTGTGAAAGCGTGCTGAACTTTGGCTAGGGCAGATAAGAGCGATGTATTTCTTCCATTATATTTACCGCTTGAATTGATTAGAATTCGATAACGGGGCATCGTTCTTTTGATAAGGCTAGAATATAGGACCATAGTAAAAAAAATAAAAAAAAAAAAAAAAAATTAATCAACATTCAACTTCTAAAATCCATCAAACTATTCAGTTGGTTCTTGTGTTCTGAAAATACATGCAGCTTAGAATACAGATTGATGTTTTTGGCACTGCAGGCCTGCTATACTGCCATATATACAGCCTACCTTCTCGAGGGCGACCCAATCGAAGTATTTCTCACCAGTAACGAGGGCTTCTAACTCGACAGGTCTAAAGATACCCAAAACTCTGGTGTCACATACTTTGTTGAACCCTTGTTGAAAGGCGGCGAATTGCGATGGAGCAAGGTAATCTTGTACCTTCTTCTTCACATACAGGTGTCTATAAGAAAAACAAGGCAGATAACATGTTAACGGTACACACAGTAATGGCTGCTACAGAGGTGCCAGGTAAAAATGTCAGAGGTAAAAATACCAGTTTCTGGTCTTGACTACGATGCCTAATTAGACGATAACTCCTCATAGGAAAGTTAAAAGAATGCCGCAGATCTGCCACAAACTTTTAGTCTGCGGCAAAAAGTATGTCGAAGTATGCGGCAGAACAAAAGTTTGCTGCATACCAGTATGCTGCAGGAACAGTCTGCTGCAGAAAGAACTTTGCTGCAGACTCGCCGAATACCAGTATATGCCACAGGAACAGTCTGCGGCCGAATTGCCACAGAAAAGTGGGAAATTTTGCAGTCTGCGGCAAGGCTATAGGCTGCCATTTGGAGGACGATGCAACCATGAGTTTGCAGGCTGTGGTCAGCATGATCTAATACATTCCTGTGTTAGGCACTGTCTTTTGTATTGTTAGCTTCTGTGAAATTAACAAATATGTGATTTGCTTCAAGTAGGTGCTGATACCATGAAAGGAATTTGTTACAAAACAAGGAAATTAAGGAATTAACGGACTGTTTCAAACTTTTTTGTTGTGCCATGTGGTCAGGATCTTATCTTCAGCCCCACTAACTAATTATTTTGTTGTAACTCTTGTGTAATGTGTCCACAGTAGCATATGGATATGTGACTGTACTCTGGACTATCTGTACGCAGTTGTTGTATTTTTACCTCTACTTCTGCATTGTGTTAACCCACATTTGAAGAATTTTTCTAGCAATTTTGCCTGTTCTGTTTCTACTTTTAGGTGCTAGAATGTAAGATTTCAATGCAGCTCTCCAGCAGCCTTCGTGCAATGAAGCTGCATACTTAATTGCTACATACTTGCATGTGGAAACCTTCCAGCAGACTGGGTGGATATGAAAGAGTATGCGGAAAGGCAGCGACAAAGTATGCAGCAGGTATGCGGCAAATATGCAGCAGGTCTATATATATGAAATTCATTAATATTCATGATAAAGAGTATGCGGCAAGTATTTTCAGGTCAATAATGGGATATAAAGTTCATGAATATCCATGATAAAGAGTATGCGGCAATGTTGCGGCAAGTCTGCAGCAAAACTAATTTGCCTGTGAAAATGATGACTGTCTGCAGCAAGTCTGCCGAAGGTCTGTTTCTTTGCTATGGGCTGTTACAAGGATGTGTGCCTACATATTATACGACAAGGCCATTAACAGTTCCCCTCTAGGTTGACTTTTCGATAGTCTTTTCGATCGTGTCTACATATAATTTTATCTTCTTACACGTTTGCTTCGGTGACCTCGACGCTTTCTCCATTCTCTAGCTCTAGCTCTAGCTCTAGCTCACTCAATATATCTTCCTCTGTCGAAAGTAGTTTCGACATTTGATCTGCGAAGTCCTTGTCAAGCTCTCGAATTTCCTCCGTTTCCTCACCGGGGCTTAATATCAAGCATAACAAAAAAAAGACATGCGTTATGTAAAGTAAATGTATTTCAGGATCTTGTCTCCAAATCAGTCTCGATTGATCCGGATTTATATCAAGTTCTGCATTCAATTATAAAGGTAGAGGCCATTGATATCTATTTGCAGCATATGCAAGGCTAAGTGTGTGAACATTTTTTTTTTTTTAATCGAGTAATTAGTACCTCAAACAGTTTACCAGCTAAAGGTGGTGATATCGATCAGTACATTCAGGGAATTCTTTTTCAGAATCGGCATGATAAACCATGGATGAATGCTGCATTTGTGTACGACCTTGATTAATCAGTAGGGTAACTTACTCATGTCACCCTTGGTGTGCATTTCATTCTGATTGGCCACACCCCTATCACGTTTTGTTTTTTTTGGGGGGGGGGGGGGGGGGGTACTTTCTCCTCGAAAAAAAAAAAATATGCAGTTGAATTTGATGCTAATTACTCGCCAGGGTGAAAAAATTGTTTTCATAACAAATGATCGACGAACAAGCTTTGTCTTTAAATGCATCGTTGGATGAAAGTAGTAGATAATTAATTGTAACGATTGAATTAAAACAAAACTTCCTATTAAGATGGTGACCCGGTATTAAACAAACAATAGAATATTGTAGGCTGGCGTAACAAGCATTATGTCAAAACAAACTGTTTGCAATTTTTTTTTTTCATGAAAATATTTATTGAAATAACGAATTTCAAGTGGAAATTAGTAATTGACGAAAGTTATAGAAAAGTAAAAGTGAGCTCTTCTTGAACTATCAGGGGAAAGTGCTTAATCATTGACCAAGACAACTCTAAAAAAATGTTCCTACCCTTTTCCAAGCAGCTTCGCATAGAGCAGTTGGGGGAAAGCTGGCAGTGGTACAAGTGCGTTGTTGAACAATGACAGCCCAAACAGTAGACCACACATCATCGCTGTATCGTTGGTAGGGCATTCCTGTTATATTCAAATAATTATTATCTTGTGTAAAGCAATGATTAAATTTAACATGCGTTATTGCACACAAAATAATACTAATTGCATGGAATGGTGTACTTAGTATTTAAAGCGATACTAAACTAATGGCCTTTCTGCCCTAGCGTATATTTCACAGCGTCATCTCATGGTGTACTTGCCAACAATGCGTAACCTAATTCTAACTTCGCAGACAGAGGACTCGTAGTGAGAACCAACAAACCTACAGCGCAGAATGGGAAGCCGCGATTTTCCGGGGCCAGATTGTCACTCATAATTTCATAAGCAAAGTTTATGCAAAAGCATATGGAAATTATGGAGGATATTTTCAAGGTGTGTATTTGTTTTCAGTATACGCACTGTACACCGCATTACACACCCGGGCACGTATTATAAATGTGTAGTGTCAAGTCATAGCTTCTCAGCCAATAGGATGCCCTCGAACAAATATCCTATTTCATGTAAGGGTCAAATACCTGTCTTGACAAACCCGCTGACAATAAATTGTGATATATTAATGTATATCGTGTATATTGTTCAACAAACATTACCTCTGTGATATGTTAATGTATATTGTGTATATTGTTCAACAAACATTACCTCTCTGAACCAGACGTGTGACTGTGTCGGGTCATGTTCGTTGATATATCGGAAAAGGACGTTCTTTTCCGGGTCCAAAAGTTCGTCAAAAATGAGCAGGAAAAAATCCTAAAGTTTCAGGAAGGAAGTCAAAGTACACAATGCAAAGTCATATTTTCACAGAGGAAGAACAAATATGAATTTCATAACTAATTATGCATTATTTCCTTATATAGTTAGGACATCTCCTTTTATACTAATTTCTATTCTTCTGTTGACTTTAAACTTTCGGAATAATAATGTGGAGAAATTTATCTTTGTTATTGTTTGCATTTTAGGAAAGATATTAACACCTTGCATTTAACAAAAAAGAATCCGCAGAAGAGTATTATGTTAAAAGTATAATTGAAATTGTACATGAGAAAAGACCTTGTGAGATGTGAAGGGGAGGAAATTGTGTTCATAATAATAATTATGTTAGTAACATTATCAACAATAACAATAATAATAATAATAATAACAAAAATGATTATAATGATGATGATTGCCCCGTAATGCGAAAGCTATTATCCTAGCAATTGCAAGTGTCGATTAATGTCTCGCCGAAGGAAGATAGTACTGAGGTGAGATTCGAACCCTCAACCATTGGTCAAGTGAATGAACCACTATACTAAGATGCCTCCTCCTTTGCTCACATCTATGTTAATATACTCAACTGTGCTGTGGTAGACCAATGCCAATATATGCCAATACCAATATAACATTATACCACAATGCATTTGAGTATCTGAGCTACATGATCCACTATATTATTATCCTTATTATCTTTAATATTATCATTTTTAATATCATTATGTCATCATTATCATTAACTTTAAAATACTAATCACTTATCATATCAATGCCTTTCCACACTTATATCTTCCAATACCTTAGTGTACTTATCCCTCATGACATTAATATTTACACGTACTTACCCCGTACTAAACTAAACCCTTACCATACTAATCCCAAAACACGATAATCTTGCACCATATTTATCTATCATATTAATCCACCACACTAACCTCTCACAATACTAACGTCTTGCCATACTAAAGCCATTACCATACTAAAAACTTATCACACCATTCCCTGATAAACTTGTTTTTTACCATGCGAATCCCTCAGCTTATTTATTTTTTACCACACTGTATTACCACATCCAATCTTTTACCACAATTATCCTTTACCACACTATTTTTTTACCATATTAAATCTGTTATCCTACTAATTACTTACTATACTCAGTGCTCCCTCGTCAACACCCCTTTCCCCTTCAAAGATGACCCTGAGAGGTTTCTGAAGGGTAGACTTGGGGAGCCTCAACATCTCTGAGAGTCGCTCTCGGACACTCCTCCCGAAGATGTCATCCCGCTTTACGACGAGCTCAAGGCGTAGAGTAAGCATGGGACGCGGTGGGGGCAAACGCAAGAAAGGATTGAACATGTCTATCCATAGCCTTTCCACGAGTATCTGTGCTATCATTTTCCTTTCCGGTTCCGTGGCAATCTAATACGTTTTAGAAATGTTTAAAGATAATATAGTTGTAGAGGTTAAGTTGAGTTCTGTTCGTAATTTTGCATTGTGAGATAGACTGTATGGATGCAATTGGAACTTTTCATTTTTACTATTATTATTCTATTTTTTTTAATTTTCAATACAATTATCATCGTAATTATTATTATCGTTATTATTATCATTAGTATAATATATATATTGATTTCTATTATCATTCTTATCATTATTATTGTTATCATCATCATTACCACTATCATCATTACTATTATTATTATCATTATAATTATCATAATCACTAAATCGACGTCAAAATCCAGACTGGTATGTGCCCCCACACTTAAATTGTGTTCATTGACGCCTACCTGTTGCTGTATCTTGTGAGTGCGTTCTAACATATTTGCCTTTTCTTTCAGATCAATGAGGAATGGATATGACGTCGAAGAATATTCCTGGGATCGCTACAACGGGACGAAGAAAAAAAAGCGGGATGAGAGAAAAATACCGAAGTGTGACGTCATACTGGCAAAGGTTACTGGCTCCATACGATTTTGTGCTAAACAGTTTTATGGCGGTCACACCAGCGCCAAAAACTCTCTATTCTCCAGCTTGAATGATTTCGCGCGGTCGTTCAAAGGATTTACTGTATACAAAAATTATGAAACATGGGACAAGGAAAACAGAAAAAGAAACAATCCAAGCAGCGGAAGTAAACAGAAGCCAGAGGAAATATAAAACAGAAAAGAGAAGGAGAGAGCCAGATGGAGCTAAACAAAAAAAGAAGAGGGAGCATTAAATACGAATGGGAATTGTGTCTAAAAATGTTCTCTTTAAACATATTTTTTGTTTAAATTGTTGAAATACCTATGTTTATTAAAAAGTTTAAGAATCCCCCTTTTCAGTCTTACTAATTTGCATTATTTTCTGGCACTGCAGTTATAGTATAACTTGTGTAGATAAAATAAGCTTTGATAGGTGGTTAGGCACATTTGGCATCGTGAGATGACGTGCATCCTTTGGATTAAGTTCGGTCAAGTTCACGTGCGATCCTTACGTTTTCACGGTTTTACAAAATCTTGCACAAACGGATTTTGGCATGCCATTTTCAAAACAATGTTGCTCAATTAAACGGGTATGAATGATTTAATCAATGTATCATAATAATGAAAGAGTATTATTCCTACTTTATGGAAAGCAAGGAATTATATTAATACGGCTTATACTTTGTTCACTATATAGCGTTTGTGTTCGGGCTTCGTTTTCCTAGGACGCACTGTAGTATTTTCTGTCTCGGTCGCATTTTAGTCTTAATTGGTCTGTAAAATAATTAAAGGATCATAATCACTATTTTCTAAAAAAAATCAACTCAAGGGCAATTTCAATATCATATTGTCCCCTAGAAATCATGTTCGGATTACGTAATACTTCATTGTCATGTTCACACATTTCAACATGACACACATGCATATTGAATTGCGTTAGGCCTACGTTGATTTAGTCTTTATAGGTAGTTTCGATCGTGTCGTGATAATTCCATTTTAAGCTGTATATTTCCCCGGAAAACAAAATGTCCTCATTCGGCTCATGATCATATCTATGGCCAAAATCAGAAGATACTTGGTGTAGTTCCCCCAAAAAGTCTTACCATCAAACGAGGCTGCATACAACGATCCAATGCCCTTTGTAGGTCGGCGAATCTCAGATTGGTAATGTAGAACGTCTTGATAGAAACGAGGTCGTGCTGGATATTTATCTGAAGCAAAGTAAGACAAACTAAATATAAGAATTGTCTTAAGCCGACCTGCCATTGTATCTAGAAGGTCTCAGACATTTTGGTCATAATTGTGTATTGGAACGAACCTATTTGGAGAGTTGTCCACCACTACCACACAGTGATATTGCCGATTATGGGCCATTTAAAGATTTAATGTGACTGTATAGTAACTACAACTTTCAAAGATGTATAAAATATTTGCGGCTGATCCAGGGGGAATTAAGTAAACGTGCCCCTTCCCAAAATAATAAACCAAAAAAATCAAACAAAAAGGTTGGGGAAAGAGCCCAAGAGGGGAAAATTATGCTCATCATACTCATGGGCTCATCATGCTTATATGGCCTTTTAAAAAAAAAATCATTATTTCATTTTGTTTGTAAAATGGCTTGTAAAATGGCGACCGTCTGGTATGCTCCCCAGGGAGTGGAAAATGTGCATTACTTGTGCTGCGGGTAAGCCTGAATCCGATGACCGGGGTGATAATACGTGCAGCGCCTAGAAACAGAGTATTAGGCGCATTATGCATGTGAGCTATTATTAATAGTAGTATTATTGTGTGCGTGCCAAACGCGCAATAGAAATCTGATGCTCTTTTTCTTTGGCTTGCCATATAATTTACTGACTTGGGCACCTCTCCCCATTCCCCCCGTCGCAGAGTCCTGGATACGTCATCATGGTTGTTACTGTCTATATAACCGTAGAGGTATTTACCTGGTCGAGACATTGCAGTACTTTTAGATAGATCTTGAAGTCATCTTTTTCAAGGTCTAGGAGCGAAGGGATTTCTACGAAAGTGCCAACAGCTTCCCGAAAGGTTAGGACTGTCTCGCGAAATGACAAGGGTTCGAATTTCCACCAGCTGACCAGTCGGCTCAAATGATTCCCATTGCCAGAATCTCCGCATGAAGTTTAGATAAATGATAGCAAAATTAATCTATGGTTAAAGTTTTTCCGCCCAGTTTAATCAATTTGTCACTCAAATGTTGAGAAAAGCGTGCATCTGAAATAAGTACAAAATTTAAAAATGTTCCCGATCTTTCAGGTCATTCGTTTTCTGGGCATTTCTTCACGAAACAGTCATCAGTACTAGCTCACAGATACCCTATTAAAATGGGTGTCAATTTTTATACGCGATTTTCAAATGGATTTTCCGCGAACTTGTACTAATGATGGTTTCGTGAGAAGATGCCCACTCCCAAGTGGTAATATTTTCAGTTCAAATTACGGAATTCGCATAAAGGCGACATTTGCGTTAAATATTTTAATGCACGCATTACGATTTTGAGTAAGGGAAGATAAAAACGTTTTTTTTATGAATTGAGATGAACGTTAAATATACATATACAATAATTTATATTTGTATCGGGCTAATCAAATTTGTACCGATAGGTCCTTTTTTGTTACCAAAATTAACATTTTTGGCCGAAATCTGATTTCTTTTACGAAAGCAGTTTGCATCATTGAGCTGTTTTAATTAATCTAAATATTTTATCTTTTTAACAAGCAAAACAAAAACAGCAAGTGTTTCTTTGATGTACAATTTTTTCTCTGAAATATTTAAAAACATACATGGCTAGAACTAAGCTAGTTTATAAAGGTGAATTTGATTCGGAAATAGCAGAGTCATAGTAATCCTTACCATGTATCATCAACCTGCCTATAGCGGTCAAAACCTTCCGGCACCACTTAAAATGAGGATACCTGAAGACCGGACACTCTAGAAGGATGAGGTAGAAACGAAGATCCTCGTCACACCGATGCTCAAGTTGAATGTAACTGCACAGGTCAATGCGCACGACTTCCGATATCTATTAAATAATGACATGGTGACCCGCGATTTAGCTTCGGTGTCAATGGACCGTTTTTAATGCATCAGATTTGAACAGGTGAAGAAAATAATTGTAACATGGCAATTAACAAAGATTTATGAAAGAAATTTTATTACATTAAAAAAAATGGTCTATTTCTCCGGATTTTATTTCGTCAAAGTTACAGAGTTATAGGGTGAATATTGCAATTAAATGTTCGGCTATAATTAAGGTTAGGGTTAGGCAGGGGCATAGATGGCGCTAACCCGTATATTTCTGAGCCCTAGGAGGGAGCATTACTCGAAACTTGTAAGCATGTAATATATTAGTCTAAATCACCTGCAAAAAGTTTTACTATGATTTTTTTTTCTTCTTCTAAAGAAAAAGAGCAGAAGGAAATTTAAATATTCCCTAACTTCCTAATTCCCACCCTTTTCTGATCAATTTCATGAAACATAAGAGAAATTACCCATTCAAGGAGCCTCTTCTTTCTGAAGATCAATTCGAATGCGTTTCTTGCTGCTTTCAGATCCATGTTTAAGTCATTGACCTCGTGTGGCCTAAAAAAAAAAAGAACAAGAACAATACCAACAACAACAATAATGGCAATAATGAACATAGAAATAATAATAGTAATGAAAATGATCATTATGATAATGATAATGATAATAAAAGTAACATAATAAAAATTGTAATGAAAATGAAAATAATAATGAAAATAATAATCACAACGATAATGATGGAAAATATAATGATAATTATATAGATATATTGACTGCTATGAGAGGCATCGCTGTTTCTAGTGATAGAAACAGCCATGCCACCAATGTCAAAGTAGTCTTTATATCTTTTATATACCGAATTCACAAGAAAATCTACAAAGAATTCTTGCCATATCCTTTTCTTGAGTAAAGATTGGTTAAAACATCGCAGAAAATCTGAGACACTGTCTGTTAATCTTCGCTGGAAATATTGCCTGAATGTTACAATCATCCGGGAATCGCACACGCTAAGCGACCAAATCGCACACACACTGTATGTTAATATGGTATCCGCGCTCGCACAAAGAAACATGTAATCCAATGGGGACCTAAGCAAAATTTTACCATTTTCCCCGGTACCCGGAAGCTTTTTCATGAACTATTGACCGTTACTGGCATTGTTCGTTTCCTTACGGGCATGGCTAAAATCACGAGTTCAATTTCGACCAATCAGATGGCTAGATTTCTAAAGAGAGGTATGAAATAATGATTATGAACATAATGAAAATATAATGCAATTAACAATGAGAATAGTAGTGAAAATGATAATAAAAATGATAATGGTTACTAATGTGGTGATACTGTGATAGTATATGTTTTTATTGTTTATTATTGATTATGGTGATATGATGATGACGATGATTTCCATCATTATCACTTTCATTATTATAATTCTTATCATCTTTAATATTATCAACAATAATATTAGTAATAATAGTCAGTATCATTGTCATAATAAATATCATAATCACCATCTTCATTATTTTGATTGTTATTGTTACCATTACATTTTATGTTGTTGTTTATTTGTTTGTTTGTTAGTTGGTTGATTTATATTTGTTGTTGTTGTTTTTTGTTGTCATTTTTGTTGTTGATTGTTTTGTTGTTATTTTGGGAGGTGGGGGATAAATTGTTACCCTGTCGTTGGGAAGGATGCATTCAGACAGACTGTTGATGAAAATATTATTTCCGCTTCTTGAAATGATGCGTTCTTGTTCATCCCCCTGAAGATAGTTTCATCAAGATCGCTCAACTCCTGGAGCAGTTCGATTGAGAGTGTTGGCATCTCACTTCGTACAGAGACGGATCTCTTCAACTGTTTCTCCTGTTATATAAGACGAGGAGAGCATAACGGATGTATGAGTAGAATAATCTTAGAGCAGCAACTATATTCATTCAATTAAATTTAATTCATTTCTGATTTAGTTCCACAAAACTAATACAAACAGTAAAATATGTGAAACAATGCAAAAACAAATTCGAAATGTTACATTAGAAGAAGAAAAAACATGATGTTAAGAACCATTAATACGTAACATGACAATAAGGGAGTTTACAGATACAATGTGCCCATGGGCAGATTAAGGTCATTAATTGTACCAAAATGACCTCCCACAATACCGACACAAAATGCAAAAGTAAAATTAAAGAATGTTCAGAAATGTAATGAGAAGGACTATAAGTGAGCCGACTGACAAGGAGCCAGAAGTGAAATCAAACCCTACAAAAGTGGTTCAAAGGCCAACCAGAACAAAACTAATGGACGAGTTTCCAAAACTTTACAGTAAAATCTTTTGTGCTACATGCATGATCAACCTTTTTTCCCATTGCTTCCACTCACTACATTTCACAATGCAATTGGTAGAGCAGAATTCTTGTTGTTTTTTAAGATGATCTCTCGAAAGTCTGATCTTGTTAAAATATATTAAAAAAAACGATAATAAAAATTTAAAAATGACACATACCATCTTGCGCTGTATGATGAAAATTCGCCGCCTGCTTTCGTTGTTGCTGTCTTGGTTGCCAACGACACCAGCTCCGATGTCGGCTGATTCTAATGCAAATTTAAATTCAAATTCAAGTAATTCATTGGAATAAAGATCTCAAAACGTATCTGCGTGATTCGTCACAAATTATTGTTCGCTTTCATAATTCGTTATGTTTTATTTTACAATTTTGTCTTTTGTTTTATATGCAGATGCCTTTATGTGAATTCATTGAACAAGTGCGCATTGAGCATTTGATCTCTCTCTCTCTCTCTACCTATCTATCTATCTTTCTCTTTTCTTGTTCTGCCTCTCTCTCTCTCTCTCTCAAACTCCTGCTATCTCTCTTTCTCTCCCTGTGAATTAGTTATAGTATCATCATTGTTATTACTATTAATACCATCATCATTAACAACAACAACAACAACAGCATCATCATCTTAGTTGGCATTAAGTGGGCATGGGCGGTAAAAGCAAACTTTAAAGATATAGACCGGCAGTGGTAAAATTGCGGTTCAAGGGTTTTGGGTGCCAAATATCCATTCAATATTGTTTAAATATTGCCTTCAGAGGTTAAGATGGTAATACTTCAACCTGAATTCAGCAAAAAACAGAAATATATGCCAAAATGTTCAATGTTAAAGTGCATTCACGATTTATATGCAGGCCGGATCGATATGATAATTTACGGAAAAAAAATTAATTAGTAGGCGGTTCCCCGGCAAAATTTGTACTATCACGTATAAGTCAAAACATATTCTTTCACATGATTGGTAATAAGAGCTTCCATTTCATTTTTTGAGAGGGGGCGTTTCCAAACCTTTAAACTGAATGAAACATTAATACTAAATTGAAGTTATCAAAACATTTTATCAAATGTACCGTCCTTCTGAACTTTATACAGTTCCATGTCAACGTTATCCCATCTGGGAGGCCATTCCGGGAGCGATTGGAGTCCAAAGACATCAGCGAATGGGGTTTCTTCCAGGGGATCGAGTTGCAGGTATTGGGAAGGTCCGTTTAGATCTAGATCGCCTACCTCTCCGTGGTCCAGAACAAACGGTCTACCGCTGGACTGCTCGACGACGAAAGTATAGCGACTGCAAGCAGAATATAGATAATAATAATAATAATAAATAGTAGGAATAATCATAATCATCATCATAACAATTATAATTTTTATAACATTCTTCACGATAATGATAATGATGATAATAACAATAATAATAATATAAATAATGATGACAATAATGATAATATCGAAAATAATATCGCTAGTGATATTCGTTTGTCTCGCAATGTGGTCAATGAGGAATCTAAAAGATCACGACGTTTCGTGCGCCGCTGCAACACTTCGTCAGGTGATAAAAACTAATGTAAGCAAGCGTGTTCTATACTCTACGGGAGGACCGGCGCAGCGGTCAATAATTCGATCAATAATTGGAACAATAACGCACAAGGCCTATATCACTAGCGATATTATTTTCGATACTACATCCACAATGAGTAATATATTTAGCAATAATGATAATGTTGATAAATTTAGCAATAACACAATAGCTACAAATATATTGATTAACCGGGATCCCCCTATACCCTAACTTAAAAAAGATGAATTCGCATGTCTTCGTCAATGCTACGCATGAGATTGAATGATAATGAATCTTCACACAAAATTGTTTGAATACGTTTGTTTTTATGTATTTGTTAAATTCTTGTCTTATATTTTGTCTGACATGAATCACTTTAGCCTTATCTTATCTTTTTATCATCATTTGCTCTAGGCAAATTAGCAAATCATTAGAACATAAAGTATCATATGGGTTGAAACCTATTGTTGAAGACGTTTACTTTTGTTGGTACCATCTGGCCCCGTCTTATCCACGTTTGCGATTGATTATCAAGCATAACTTCATATCAATCGCAACTCTGTACTAACAAGAGATGGGAGTTGCAAGTTTGATGGGATCAGTTTGCTCTCAGTTCGGATAAATCGCAATTTTTTTATTGCAGGCTGACTTCGATTTCATCGGATCATCGCGTCCGGTCGGGTGGTCGCGTTACACGACTTTTCGTGAAACAAAAACGGAAAATAATGTAAAGATGCACGTTTAGGACGAGACCTTTTGTAGATCTGCCGCAAAGTTTTCACAAAGTGTCTGGTGAATTGGACCAGACCACTTGTAGATGAAAGGGGTTTAGGCCTATTTAACAAAAATAACCCCAACATTTCGTGGATAAAGGGGCATGTTTTCACAGAAGGTCGGGGAAACACGACCGCCCGACAGGACGCGCATATTGCTCCGATTGTCTCATTTTCGCTCGCGTGAACATTGCCAGCACAAACCACTGACCTCTACCTCCTGAACGGATCATCGCCCATTCCCATTCACTATACGTTACGTATTGTCTGACCGTTCATGAATATTCATGTTTTTGCTAAACTCGGCAAAATGTTTGCTTTTACTAAATGGAAAAATTACGGTGGGGGTTGGATGAAATGGACATAATAAAATAGGCAGAAGTGATCTATGATAATTCATGCTTTTTATGTTTCGTGTGCTCGACCTATAATCTTCAAATCGCTTGGTAAACTGAGTCCAAAGTTAGACTTGTTTCACATGTGTATTATAGGCAATGACGAGCTTGCAACCTATTTTGAAAAATTACGGTGGGTGAACTTTCAAAAGTCAATGAGACATGAGGGCTTCAATGAAAGAGCTAGTGATAACGTACGTCGGGGTGGATGTGCTTTTCGTTTAAACAAAAAATGAATTTTTAACGATTTAAAAAAAAAAAACGTCCATAGGCTAACATGTTAGGCTGCTGACTCAGACCATGCTCTGACGACAGGGGGCGTTGTGAAATGAGACTAATTCCCGGGACTTCCAAAAGTCAACTTAATGCAATTTCTATAGCCTTATCCATCACCTATGCGAATGACGTCATAATGACATGTTTCATCATCTGAGGAAGATATATCTGTAAGATATACAACAGGCCTAGAATATTGAAATTTGTTCTTCTGTTCATTTCTTAAAAATCTTTGCGATCGTGTCAAAGACGCACCCGTATGATTGCAAGGATGAGTAGAGATGAGTTTTATCTGTTCGTCCCGGGCTCAGTTCAGTCTTGTACCACTGGTGTGGATGCATTCCTACACCCATTCCAAGAACATACAGCTCGCCATTCTGCGAATACATGAGAAAAATATTTTTACGTCGTAGCATGTTTCCTTCTTTCTCTCCGTCTTTCTTCCTTTATTCATTCATTTTTTTAATTCATTAATCCATCAATTTGTTTCACATCTATTCATTTATTCATTCACCTGTTCATTTATTCTTTTCATCCATACATAAATTCATACATTCATTCCTACATCCATACATTCATTAGTTCATCCATTTATACATTCACTCATTTAGTATTATCATTATTATTTTAATAATTATTATTCAAAATTATATAACGAAATGAAAGCCAACAGCAAATTCTGTAGAATTTTGCAGGAATTATGAATATGCCACGTATGTCCTACCTATGAAATGTAAACGTTATCAGTGTACTGATATTCAAATTATGCAAGGAAACCCGTTTTATTTTCTAGACTTAACTGTTACACACTATTGAATGACTGACCGAATTCTTTTTGTCTTTGGTAATGACATACATAAACTGAGCTGTTCAGGGTACATGGGCATCTGTCCACATCAGTAACCCACTTCTAACAAAGGCCAAAATTAATTAATTTATTTTTATTATTTATTATTATCCACAGTTTACGAGTGTTGATCCCACTGTTAAATCCTTTATAGCTTCCAAAAACCCGCACTTGATGTTAAATTGATAATTTTAGACCAGAAAAAACAAAAAAACAATTTGTTTCGATCTTTTTAGAAAAGAGTCAACCTACCTTAAACAAGAAACTGGTAGAATTTTCTCCACAAGAGATGTGCTTCACTCCTTCCCTAACTAGCTTTAACTTGTAAGGTATCTTCACATCTAGACCAAAACAAATGGCGTAACAATATCTTTATCTGCCTTCTCATTTTGTCTTCAAAGAGATAAAGTATATTAGTGTCAGTTTATTGTTTCACATTTGATTTTATTTTATTTGATTGATTTGATTTATTTATTTTTGTTTGATTTCCTTTTTCTTTTGCATTTTTACAAATATATAGCAAACAAAACATTGCAAATTGTACACATTTCAGAAAAATATAATGTCGAATAAAGTAACTAATCGAAAACATCAAACAGGAGGGTTGACAAAGTAAGCAAATCTTGATAGCATGACTACCCTCGATGGATATATAATAATACGAATATGGTGGAACAAATATTGGTACAAATAAACATACATACCTCTTTACAGAGACAAACTAAAAAATGAATATAACTTTCTTTTAACCAGATTATTATAGATTTTTCCCTAAGTGCCTTATGGATAAGCGGCGCATGATGGTTTTCCCCAAAGCTTTTGATTTTACTTTGTTTGTTCGATTGTTTTGTTTTGTTTTGTTTCTTAAAAGCTGGGGGCGTTTCGCCCTGGTATCACACAGCGCCATCTATACGCAGAGTTTGGCCAACTTAGTTTCAATGGGTCACAACACGGCATATATTCTTTTGTTTTGTGCTTGCCCCAAAAATCAG
Source organism: Strongylocentrotus purpuratus (assembly GCF_000002235.5). Taxonomy (NCBI): domain Eukaryota; kingdom Metazoa; phylum Echinodermata; class Echinoidea; order Camarodonta; family Strongylocentrotidae; genus Strongylocentrotus; species Strongylocentrotus purpuratus. The sequence goes on along the minus strand of NW_022145597.1, from coordinate 11,751,636 downwards.
TAGTCGCCATATTGTGTCCAACTTTTGCATATATGCCTAGATGGCTCTAGTTCCACCCACTGTATAGCATATAAGACCATTTGACCTTACCTTGTGTTACTAGGAGGCCTAGTTGTCCGTGCGAGTTACTGCCCCATACATAGACAGAACCAGTTAAGGAAACAACTGCAGTGTGAGCGCCCCCAGCGGCAATATGTTGCAATGTAACATCTGCGAGGCCTTCAACTTGAGTCGGTACGGCGTTGTGGTGTCGAGTACTCCGCTCCTGCTTGATGCCGAGCTGGCCATTGCCGTTACTCCCCCAGGAAAATAAGCGTCCATCTGTCAACAACAACGGGAAAATATACAGATTTGTTTTGTTTTGTTTTTGTTGGGGGGGGGGGGGGTAAACAAAGAGCTAAAATATATTCAAACTAAAAATGTATTACATTCGAACATTAAAATTTATTCCATATGAGTGGAAAACAGATTATGGATTCAATTCAATAATGGATTTTATTGAAAGACAATGCCTCAAGGCAAAAATACTAAATTGTGCATGGTTACGTAAAATCTTATTTCATTTGTTACAATCATTCAAACAGCATTGGTAGTACTTAACATACTATTTACTATAGTATACTATACTATAATACTATTTACATTTCATTCAAATTAACAATAGTTATAATAATCAATACAATACATAATATATAAATCAGTCAAAAAGCTTATGCTGAAATTATTGCACCTGTGTCCTTTACAATTAAAATTCATTGAAAATTTAAAATCAGCAAAATGTTGCTCTATGTTGCATGTTCATCAATGGTAAGTACATAATTATATATTTATAGCTCTGTACAAAGATAAACATATTCCAATATGGTTTGTGAAACATGTAGTCTCCTACGTTAAAACTAAATCATAGTTCGGTGCGTATTAAACATTAAATAATGATGAAAATATTATTCAACTATTGTAAATATATACATTATACAAAAATGCATGATTCCAATTATTTATTATTGAGAAGATCTATGAGGTATGGTGGTATTGGACTCTTTCTAAATATGTTTACTTGTACTGGGTGGACTTTGTTGTTCTTCTCAAGCAGTGTCAGAACCCCCTCCCTGAGTAGGAAGCATTTGCAATTTGATAACCACATTTGGCGCATTAATGTCCACCACCCCAATGTCCACCGGCACTTCCTGAAAAAAACGAGGCCTTCTGGTTGGTTCGAAGTTGGAGAAAAGTGATCTCTCATGTCGCGAGACGTAGTATATGCTGTGTTGCTGCACAATACACAAAGACGGTGGTCTGGTACTTCACCAGGAGTACTTGCAAATTTGTTATCTAGTGTATAAACTGTGTTGTTATAAGGGGCGTCGCGAGACCTTTTTCAGTGGGGGGGGGGGGTGTAGCAGTGGCGGATCCAGAGAGGGGGCCCGGGCCCCCTCCCCTGGGAAAAAACAGTTAAAAACACGTTAATTTTACTTTTATTTGGTGACGGGCCCCCTCCCCTGGGCCTCAAGGGGGGAGGGGGATGCGAATTTTTATATTTTTGGGGGGCAAAAAAAATGAGTGCTCCTTACCCCTCCCCCGCTTATTTAGCGGCTGGCTGTTTCGCCGCTACATATTTTCCAACGAATTGGGCCCCCTTCTTTCTTTTCCCTTCTCTTTATTCTCCCCCCTTTCGCTCCTCCTCCTCCCCCCCCCCCCCTCTTTCTTCCTTTTCCTCCTCTCTTTTCCCCTTTCTTCCTTTCCCCCTCCATTTTCTCCTCTCCCCTTTTCCTCCTCCCTCTTTTTTCTTCTTTCTCTCTCCCCTTTTCAGTCTTTTCCCCTCCTTTTTCTTTGCCCCTCCTTTGTTCTCCCTTTCTCCCTTCAGGTTCTCCCCCCCCCCCCTTTTTTTTTACCGGGGGGGGGGGGGCACGTGCCCCCTGTGCCCACCCCCTGAACCCGCCACTGATATATATATATCAGTATCAGTGATAACTGTGAAAGCATGGTAAGAACACTTACCTCGAGTGAGGGCGAGGGAGTGGTTATCCCCACATGCGATTTTGATGACGCCATAGCTTGATAGTTCTGTGATTAGCCTGCATGGCAAAGAGAGAGAAGTTAAAAATAAAAAAATGGCTTCTACCGACTCGAACGAATGAATTCAGAACGAACTTTCCATTAACAATGTGGATACAAGAACATCTCTGGAGATCACTTTATGTTTCTTTCTCCCAATTAGACATCGTACGATACCGTCAGAGTTAGTGTGATAGCTGCTGTATACTATTATCTTGCATTTGTTCACTTAAATATTTTCAAATAAATATCTATAAATATATACCAAAATTACGACAAGACATACATTATATGATGACTCCAGCATGTTAACAATGTTGATGTGCAAAAAAAAGGGGGACCCTTTTTGGACTTTTGTACTTACCTCGGTTTCAAGTTTGAATAGTTGATGATTGTTATTTCCTGACTGCTAAGAAAGCATGTGTTTAAGTAAACATGATGGGGACAAGGGCTTCATACTCCTCTCCAAGGGTCCTTAGGATCAATGCCTTATAAAAGGGGTACTGGTGTACGGACCTGGCTTCGATCCCGGGACCTTCCAGTTATGAGACCAATGCTCTACCACTGAGCCACTGACAAACATCACTGATATGATATATTTTAATCACATTTCAAATTTGTCTGTTTTTGAACTCCTTGCCTCTACATAATGCATATTTTTTTAGGGGGGGTAGGGGTGGGGGTGATCAGGGGGTAGATTTTATAAACTATAATTTTCTCAGTAGACCTCTTCACATTTTCCGATAACGTTGTTGTTCAAGATTTCAATCTGTTTGTTTTGGTCTACATTTTTTCTCAAATCGATGAACATCACCTGTCATAAACTTGAATAAATCGTGGAATATGAATAAATAAATGAATGAATGAATGAATTATAGTCAAACTGGTTCACCTTGGCTCTGAAGCTTCTTTTTCTCTGTCCTTCCCTTTGTAGCGTTTTGTTTTCTTCGTTCCGAGTTGTCCGTAATTATTCTTGCCCCAGCTGTAGACCCTGCCACCGGCAGAGAGAGCAAGGAAGTGATGTCGACCACAGCACACGCTCACGATGTCAACATCAGGTTTGCCATCGCCTTCCGATGTCGTGAAATTCACCTTGACTTTATCAATGATAAAAATAGGCTTATGATAATAGTAGATTCGGGGTTGGATGTCCGGCCACTTAACAAACATAAAGCCTTCTCTTAGTTTTACCTTCAGATTGAACGAAAAGTAGTAATCAAAATACCACTAACAAGCATGAATATTCGTCCTTTATAATTTTGTCTATTATAGGTCTTAGACGATTTATAAAATATTTCATGTGAACTTCATCAAATTGTTGTTTCAAATACAAAGCCAATCTGGACCCACAACGACTACAGTTTTAATAAAACAGTGATTGTCCCATGTGAACATATCCCCCAATTGCAAGCCTTCAGGGAGAGAAGTATACTACCGATAAGGATACCCTCCCTGAGTTTAAAAAAAAAATGCCCCTCCTCCTCCTCCTCCTCCTCCCATCCTCCTTCTCCCCTTCCTCCTCTTTCTTCTTCTTCTTCTTCTTCTTCTTCTTCTTCTTCTTCTTCTTCTTCTTCTTCTTTGTAGATGTTCTTCTTTTACTTCTAGTTCTTGTAGTTGTTGTTGTTCTTCTTATTACTGTTGTTCTAGTTCCTCAGCTTCTTCTTCTCCTTCTTCTTTTTCTTCTTATTATTGTTGTTTTTCTTGTTTTTCTTGTTCTTATTTTTCTTGTTTTTGTTCCTCTCCATCTTCTTCTTCTTCTTCTTCTTTTTCCTTTTTTTCTTATCTTCTTGTTCTGGTTCTTTTTCTTTTGCTGTTCTTCTTTTTCTTGTTTTTGTTCCTGTTTTTCATCTTCTTATTATTATTGCTATTACTATCATTATCATTGACTTTATAATCACCACCATCATCATCGTTATTCCAAATATCTTTTTTATTACCATATTTGTGTTGTTTGCTAGCATCTGTCAGGTCACATACGTAGACATGCCTTTCGGATGTAACCATGGCGATGCACTCTGAGTTACTGCATGCATCTCTTATTGGTGTCTTCTCTAAAGGTCCTCTCCTAAGCACCATGGCAACATCACTTTCCTCCGATGTTGCCATTTTATCGTTTCTAATTTGAGAACAGTTAATACGAATCGCGTTACAATAATCTTTATTATTAATTTTTATTAAATACTTGTATGTCTTAACTTAGGGCACCTGTCATATAGATAATCTGAGGACAGTATTTACTGTTGCTCATGAAGTTAGAATGATTTCTCTTAATATCTTATCATTAAATAATTGGGACAACATTATGACTTATTCTTGATAGATAAAGTTTAGATCTTAGAACTTCACTGGTCAATCTAAAATAAAAGTCAATGAGATTAATTTATAATGTTCTCTCAGGAATGAATAATATTGTCATAATCATTATTTGATAAAAAGAAGAAAGAAAATATTATTCGAAATGTATGGATAACAGCATAGGAAGTAGACATAATATTCAGTCTCTCTCATTCGGGCATATGTTCCGCTGGGACTACATCTGGCTCAAGCGAATGTTGGGGGGATTAAAAAGTCAAAGGATGCTATAAACTCCTTCAACCAGGCAGATTATTTGTCAATGCAAAGCAGATTTGTGTACTCTAGCAGCAATATACCCAACACTCTTAGTGAACTACAAGTTTAACTCTTCGGTTGCTTTCTTCGACTCCCTGCGTAGTCGCTAGTTTTGCACAAAAACTACCTCTCAAAACTCATAACTGCCTCTCAAGTACAGTTAAAATAATGTGTAGGCCGAACCTTATCGTAATGATGTGCTTTCCTTGCGAGGTGTACCTTTAATTATGTTAACAGAATTTACATAAATATCGTTTGTATACGTCTGTGATATTAGCAAAGACTCGTGTTTATGACGACAAATTACACCCTTAAATTAAGAAAACACAAAAGGATAATGCCATTAAAACGTGGATTGGGACAAAATATGGATATCCCTTTGCGGGTCGAACAAATTCTGAAACGCAAGTGCTTTTTGAGACATTATTATGCACATTAATTTCTTTTTTTATTTGTTTCTGACATTTATACAGGGCGGCACATTTTCACCAGTAGAGGTGGACTTCCAGGAGGCGCAATACATGCAATACAATCATGAATATAAACTCATAACAGTAACAGAAGAAAACACACAGAAAGTATTATGTACATGTATACAAATTTGGTGGTATCCTCTTCAGAAGTGTGGACTGTTCAAACAAAATACTGTTTTATATATAGCAATTACGTATTGCAAGTTTAGAAGGTAATTTGTTTTCAAATCAGGTGAAATATAGACCTTTGCATTTTTCGAAAATAGCCTCATATAATGTCCTAAGCTCAATGCAGAAACAAAGTAAAAAGACGACCTTGGCTCACCACAGATCCACACTTAAGACACCGACATTGTTATATGCATATATTAAACATATTAATTCTTTGTTTAATAATAAACGTTGATTGGAATGCATGTAGCATTTAAATAAACATACTTAATACTAATGAACATATCAAAGTCTTTCAAACTGATAAAAAAATGATTCAATGCATTCATTCAATTTGAAAATGTCATTCTACATTCAGTTATAAAATAGGAACTATGGAGCGAAGTCCATCAAAAAATGAGGATGTATGTATAAAAACTGCACAGTGTTGTCGCATCATAAACCAACGGTAATATTTCCCGCGACCGGTTTACTCCACCATAATTTTTTTTGTTACAATATGTACTTATTTATAGACGAAACATCTTCTGCACGTACAGCCCACAGTCTCTTTTTATGTCAATAAATCTTGAAATAACAACAGCTGGGAATTCCCATAGAAGAAAATGACAGAGGCATTTGAATATTCGACTCAAGGGCAGGTTCAGTACCTTGCATATTCCATTGAAATTATATTTAGATTCACATTGATACGCTTATTCAATATTTATACTGGGTTATGGTCAAGGCTATTAAATTACTTAAAGACCGTCATTACTACTGGGCCAGAAGGGATTAGACTACACAGCGAGGTCACTGACAGGTGGCTATCTCATTAACTCAGCTCTCAACTAACATAAGAAAAAGAGGACCATGGGGGACCAACAGGCACCGATTTGGGAAGTTTTCTATATATAGGGAGCAAGTAGCTACAAGTAGGACATTGGGGCTTTAAAATTGATTTCTCGAAAGTATTAGGGATCGTGTTGCAGGGGAAACACTGTATTCAAAGGGAAATGGCGGTGGATAATTTGTAGGATATAAGAATATACATGTATTTTTCAAAATGACTTACTTAAGAAAAATATTATCGGTTTGGTCTTAGACCACCCCCCCCCCCCCTCCCCTCTAAAAAAAAAAACTCACTTTCACCTTACCCTTACCTACATCAATAGTATTACATTTATGCTAAGCATTTCGTTAGATTTTTTTCTTTTCGAGGAAATAAAAGATTTACATGGCATAATTTTGCAAGGGCCGTGAGGCAATATTTACATTAAGGGGGTAACGATGTCTAGGGTCGAAGGTTGTCCTCCCCCACAGACGCACATGCACACACACACGCCCATTGGCGAGTCCATAATTGTCCGGCCCGGGAAGAGGGCACATTTTGTTTGTCATTCGTTGCTTTTGACATGTCACATGTACAGCGTAATAATTTGCCCCATCTTTTCAGGCAATGAAGGTAATGCCTATAACTACACTGTTGGTCATAATGGTGGAATATTTATTTTTACCCCAGTTTAGGGAAGGATTTTTAAAAATTATTTATTTCTAATAGATCTAGATAATGGCATACATTCTCAGATTTTATTGAATATTAATTTGCGAGTGTTTGTTTTGCGTGACTGCTTAATCATATGTGTGCTACTATGCTAATCAGCTAAGGGACCTACATCCTTAAGTCATAATTGACAGTAATGAGGATTAATGCCTCTCAAAAGGGCACTAATAAAGCTGATCAGCACGATTTTTATCCTGGGGCCTCACAGTAACGAGGCCATTGCTTAGCCCCTGAATCATGACTGTACGCAGTGTTTGCTAAGGTACGCGGCCCCTTCCACAAATCCCCCAAAATGAAGAAAATGCAATAAATTGTCAAAAATTCATTGCATTTTTCCCCGGCCCCCTACAGGAAAAATTCCTCTGTGTTGCCATGCCTTGAACCATAATGCATGGCCCTACAGAGGAATTTTTCCTGTTGGGGGCCGGGGGAAAATGCAATGAATTTTTGTAGTTTACTATAGATTTACGAATTTCGTATAATGGTGTATCCAGTATAGTTGTACAAGTATAACTGGTAACTCCAGTAACTGGAATCAACTGGTACCAGTTCATTCCAGTTGACGGAACTCGGGTATGTGCCAGTTTATTTTACTGGTTTCAACTGGATTTAACTGGTACCAGTTGAAACCAGTTGATACAACTGGTAAACTTCACATACACCAGTATATCCTAGTTAAAACCCATCGACCCTACTGGCATGCTGTTAATTCCAGTTGAAACCAATTAGCCATACTGGTATTAAATTGTTACACCAGTTAATACCAGTTCAAAACAATAGGCCTCACTGGTACACTACCAGTTGATTCCAGTTTAAAACCCATAAAACAAGAGTGGACCATTGGAGACCAGTTGTTTCCAGTAGATACCAGTTGAAAACCAGTAGATGATTACCAGTTGAAAATGGACTGGAGGATATTAACCACGGCTCCGCCTGCATTTTTGGACTATAAATATGCAAATCATAGGGCGCTTGTCCACTCTCCGCTAAACATCAATTCAGAATTGTCTGATTTTTAATGTAAAAAAACATGAAACTGACGGTATTAAGACTGGAACAATTATTGCAACAAACCTCAGCCGAATGGCTGGCGTTTGGCTCAAAGTCACTTTCATGATACTTCAACAATATACAATGATAACGAAAATTCCAAAATTTGAATTAAATAAAAACTCACCATTGAATTGCGTTTCTCAGTGTGGCACAAAATCTTGCGCTCAGAATTAGTCAAGATTTCAGCTCTATGCTTACGACCTACGTCTATTCCTCATTTCGGTATGGCAAAACATGTCCAATATAAACTTTAGAGTACACTTATGTAAAAAATATGGTACGTTACTTTATGATATAATCCTGTTTTTCGCTTTTATTGTGGATGGAGCGTTGGGAATTCCCACTTTGCGAAATGTAGGCATAAACGTACATGCAATGCACAGCTGTTTACAAAGCAGTACTGTTATGCTCGGGAACTGGGGAATCCCCGCCTGCTCTCTCTCTCTCTCTCTCTCTCTCTCATTCACTCTTCCTCTCTTTCTCCCGCCGTCTCTTTTTCTCTTTCTCTTTCTCGCTACAGTGCATTTATCTCGACCCCCCCCCCCCCAAAGAGGCGCCTTTCCGTTTTACACAACGGCCCGTGGAATTCGGTAAAAATGTCACTTTTGCGGCTGTAAAGTAGGGTTCAACCCTTTTTGTTGAATTACTCACTGTACGTGGGTTCAATCGATGGAAACGTAATATATACGGCATGAGGCTGATTTTTATTGTTGTTGATTTTGTTTTAATTGAAAATGAATGGTGTGAATTTTGCTAGATTCATATTTTCCAGCTGGTAATACAGTTGGTAATAGCGTTTATTGCATTTCTTGATCACACTGTCAGTTTACGGAAATAAACCCATTTATTCTATTTACCATAGACATGTTTAGGGGTGATTTATGATTTCAATGGCGAGAAGCACGACCATACATTTGCAGTAAGACTCCTGCGCCACCAGTTTGCATGAAGCAGTGATGAATATTTAGCTATTGTGTAAAACGGAAACGTGCCTCCCCGAACAGAATGCCGACATTTAAACCACCAATAAACTCTAGATGGCACGACACCACACTGTAGCAAAACATTTAAACAGACGGATGCCATAAATAAGCCAATTTATTATCGTGCTTTCAAATAAAAACAGCTGTGAAAATACATATATAAATTTATAACGTTTAACAGCGTTTTGATAAATATTCACCATGAGAGCCTAAATCGATTGAAATGTCAGTGAGGTGGACAAAGTTGATTTCAAATTTAGTGGTGTTTTTCTTCTTCTTTTTTGGACATTATTATATACACGAAAACCTATGTGAACATGGACTGCATTCAGGCTACGTGACACACGTACACACACACACACGCATTCATGCATGAGGAGGGAGAGAGAGAGAGAGAGAGAGAGAGTTACAGACAGAGACAGCGAGAGGGAGAGATGGAGAGAGACAGAGACAGAGATAGAGACAGAGACAGAGAGAGAGAGAGAGAGAGAGCGAGAGCAGGCGGGGATTCCCCAGTTCCCGAGCATAACTGCTTTGTAAACAGTAATGATTGCGAGTACTTGTATGCCTACATTTCGCAATAAGTGGGAATTCCCAAACCTCCATCCACAATCATTGAGAAAAACAGGTTTACATCATCGAGTTACGACCATATTCGTTCATGAGTCTACTTTTATGATTATCTTGGACATGTTTTGCTGTACCGAAATGAGGAATAGACGTAGGTCGTAAGCATATAGAGCTTAAATCTTAATTACGGGCTTCTGAGTGCAAGATTTTGTGCCACAGAGACGATAATTCAGTGGTGAGTTACGTTAAATTCCAAATTTTACAATTTTTACTATTATTGTGTATTGTTGAAATATCATGAAATTTACTTTTAGCGAGACGACATGTTTTGATTTTTAAACGTCACCCATTCGTCTGAGGCTTCTTGCAATTACTGCTCCAGTCTAGATACCATCAGTTACATGTTTTTGTTACATCCAAAATCAGATAATTCTGAATTGATTCTAAGGGGAGAGTAGACAATTGCCCTATATGTTATAAAGTTCGGAACTGCAGGTGGAGCCGAGGTTAAAGGGATTGGATAACTTTGTCTCAGATTCTGAAACAAAATCCTTGATTTAGCTCATGCTTCAATGATGATTATAAACATTTAGGTCAATCAGGAGCCCCGTGACTTTTACAAGCCGATCACCTGTCTGATTATATCAAGATATTTATGATTGGAAATCGAAATGCATCTCAGATTTAACATTGTTAAACGAAAGTATTCGGTCCGGGTGTGGTGGGGGAGGGGGTGGGTTAGGTAGCGTAATGTAATGTAAATTTGACAATCCCGCTCAAATGAAGATCAGTTCTGGTCATGCGATTGCATTGTGAAAGAAACGTTGTGGAATCGATCAGAAAAGGTTGATCATGTAGCATATAAGTATTGGTGTGTACTGCAAGGTTCTAGAATCATCAAAATGAAAACAAATTTGGCCCAGTCTTGGTAATGTTACAAGCACTGTACACATAAAGATGTATATGGGACTACACACACGTGCCCGACACGTGCGTGATATCTATCACGTCCAAATAGATAAACTAATTTACCAAATATATCAATAAGTAGGCGGCTTCTCGGCAAAACTTGTATCATCACGTATTAGTCATAACATATTCTTTCAGATGATTGGTAATAAGAGCTACCATTTCATATTTTGAGAGGGGGGGGGGTGGGCGTTTCCAAAACTGGTCTTTACCGGCCTTTAATGTAACCGGTGTACTTTCTAAATCTTGCAGTATAGGCATGATAGGGAAAGGCATTCAGACGGGAGTGTCGGGCGAGGGAGAGGGGGCGGGGGAAACTGGCACAACTATACTGGATACGGCATCGGTCATGGACGACATATGCCCAAATATATAGTAAACTAGCTACAGGTATTTCATTAACTGCCTCTGAAAAGATGGAGCAAATTTACGGCCTATACAGTGCATCCAAAAAAAAAACGAAAGCGAGAATTATCGATGTTTTATCATAACTTAATCACAATTATATTTAATAAATGACACACATTTGTACAGCTTAGATCCTCCTCTTTCACTAGATGCAACTCATATGATGCATATTTCACGCATGAGTGATCAACAACAATTTAAAGAGAGGGCGGTATTTTTTTATTTCTAGAAATTTCATTTTCTGCCCTTTCATAATATGATACCTCAATCATGAAAAATGAGCCACTGAGGAATAACAAAGTTCTGTTCTGCTTGCATTTCCATTATTTGATTTAAGAAATTCGTTTTCACTGGCTGCCTGCCGTAGCAAAAAACAGAATTGACAAAAGACTTTTACTGCGTTTTGTTGAGGATCAGACATGCACAAAGAAGACGATAGAATTTTCTTCGATGTCATATCCATTCCTCATTGATCTGAAGGAAAAGGCAACTCTGTTAGAAAGCAAAAGGTACAGTGTAGGCGTTAATGAACAAAATTCAAGTGTGGAGGCACATATCAGTCGGTATTTCGACGTCGATTAAGTGATTATGATAATTATAATGATAATAATAACGATAATAATAACGATAAGAACAATTATAATCATTATAAAAATAACAATAATAATAACAATTGTAATAATGATAATGAAAATAATAATGATAATAAAAATTACAATAATAATAATAAATAATGATAATAATAGAAATACTTTCCTATTACATCCACACCGTTTATCACACAATGCCACAGTGCGAACAGAGCTCAACTTTAACTTTAAAACTATTACCTTTAAAATCTTTAAAAATAATTAGATTGCCACGGAACTTGAAAGAAAAAGGATGGAATGGCAGCAATACTTGTACAACTCTTTCCGGCAGTTCGTCCCACTCATCCCTCCCAAGTTTCATCCATACCTTGAGCTCGTCGTAAAGCGGGATGACATCTTCGGGAGGAGTGTCCGGGATCGACTCTCAGAGCTGTTGAGGCTCCCCAAGTCTACCCTTCAGAAACCTCTCAGGGTTATCTTTGAAGGGGAAAGGGGTATTGACGAGGGAGCACTGAGTGTGGTAAGTTAATAGTAGGATAACAGATTGGATATGGTAAAGGATAAGTGCGGTATTAAGATTGGACGTGGTAATAGATTAGTGTGGTAAACAAATGTGCAGAGGGATACGCATGGTAAAAGATTAGTTTGTAAGGGACTGATGTGGAGAAGTATTAGTACGGCAATAGATTAATTTGATAGACTAGTATGGTAATCTTAATAGGGATTATTATAGTAAGAGAATAGTATGGTAAAGGATTAATATAGCATATATATATATATAAGGTGAAAGATTAGCGTGGTTGGGGATTAGTAGTTTGGTAAGAGCTAAGTATGTGTAACTATCAGTGTGATGATAAGAGGGATTAGTAGGCTAAGGCATTGATTGTAAGATATTAATGTGGTAAGGAATTGGTATCGTAAGTTATAGGTATTTTAAAGATATAAGTATTGTAAGAGATTAATATTGGAATGGTTCAGTAAGGTAAAAAAAAAATAGTATAATCGTAAATGGTTAGAGATGATGAAGATGATTATAATAATGACGATGATAATAACAATAATGACAATAACAGTAATAATGATAAAATACTACTGACAATAGTTTTAATAATGATACTGATAACAAAAGTAATATTATAATATCATCGACAATGGAGCGCAGAGAATGAACTACGTTGTGGTGGATTATCGTTATTGCAATAGTCCACCGAAGCGCAGTTGAGTATATTTACATAATAAATAGTGTGTGAGCAAATCAGGATGCATCTCCTTTTAATTATATTTTTTACATAATACTCTTCTCCGGGTTCTATTTTTTTTCTTCATTTTTTTAAATCTCTTTTCTTTCTTTTTTTTCTTTTTTGTTTTTGTTTCGGGGGGGGGGGGTAGTCTGGTCAAGATATTCCCAGCGCCACCACTATAAGTATACTCACACTTGAATAATTTTGTATGTAACAAATGTAAAATCATTATTAAAACTAGTATGAGAAATTATGAAATAAAAGTAGATGATGAACGAAAATATTATGTAAATAGTTATGAAATTCATATTCGTTTTTTCTCTGTGAAACTACGACTTTGCATTGTGTACTTTGACTTCCTTCCTGAAACTTTAGGAATTTTTCCGGCTCGTGTTTGACGAAATTCTGGACCCGGAAAAGAACGTCCTTTTCCGACATATCAACGAAGATGACCCGACCCAGTCACAAGTCTGGTTCAGAGAGGTAATGTTTGTTGAACAATATACACGGTATACATTAACATATCGCAATTCATTGTCAGTGGGTTTGTCAATACAGGCATTTGACCCTTTATATGAAATAGGATATTTGTTCGAGAGCATCCTATTAGGTGAGAAGGTATCACGTGACACTACACATTTCTAATACGTGCACTGGTGTGTTATATAACAATTTTTGCACTGCACAGTGCGTGTAAACTAATACACACTTTGAAAATATCCTCAAAAATTGTAATATCATCTGCATAATATGTATGAATTTTGCTTATGAAACTATTCAATCGTATGGCACAAAAAGTATTGAAATATCTTTTACGCTTGAGTGTGCACTGGCTAATTTCGAAAAACTCGCGAAAATTGGTTTGCGGAAAAAACCTTGGAATGGACCGGAGAGCGAATCAGCCATTTATTGCATAAGTTCTGTTTACTGCCAATAATTGATTTGCAGGGGTTCAGTTAGTGTGAATGGGCAGCCTCTCCATGACAAGGAGGAGCCCCACTAGCTACCTTTACCCTTGCTGAATACGCCACTGCCCCGTCACCACCATCATTGCTTGTGATATCTTCCAACGGAGATCATTACCCATTTTTGTCTGGATAGCGTTGGAATGATTGAATGCAGGGACAGGAAGAGATTCTCACATTGACATAGGTTTTTTCTTCAAATGTCTAATTAATTCATCCTAAAATTCACAAGACCCAAAAGACAAGGTGTTGCAAGGTGAATTAGAAATTTAATGGGGATCCGGTAACTTTGTCTCAGATTCTGAAACAAAATCCTGGATTTAGCTCATGCTGCAATGATAAGTATAAACATTCAGGTCAGTCAGGAACTCCATGTCTTTTACGAGCCGATCGCCTGTCTGATTATCAAGATATTTATGATTGGAGTTACCAATTTTTAACACTAAAGTCTATTCGGCAAAACGAGTATGGTAAAACCGGTCACTCAAAGATTATTACGTTTTTGAGGCACTTCTTGATCATTTTGAAGCGCAATTTGTTTAAGGGCTCAGATATTACACCATATCACAGACACTGATAACACGTAGGGCCATGCATATCATATTTAACATTGTTAAACGATGCATTTAACCCAATGACTACTAAATTCATTTATTGCCATAGAGTCCCAGTAGGCAATGGGTTAAGAAAAGAAACATTAATTGACACAGGTAGTACTTTGTTTTCTTCAGAGACATGTGGATATGAACTATATCGACATGCCTTACACTACATGTTTCCAGATGCGTCAGAGAGCAACACATCATGAAAATATGATGGAAGAAATGTAACAAAGGAAATGATTCGTTTTATCTTTCTTTTATAACAAAAAACGGAACAATATGAATCATCTTCTGTGCTGTGTTACATTCTGTCAAAACGCTAAAGGAAAAATGGAAATTCAGTGCAGAAGACAATGATCTGGAACATCATGTGCGTGTGAGTGCATATTTGTGTGGGAGGGGTAGGGGTGCACGCTTGCAGATGTAAAGCTAAAGATAAACTGATGGATGAAATCAATTATTGCTAACTGCAACTGATGCCTGATTTGCGCTTTGCTCAAATTCCAGACTGAACTATTTTTCCTAAACCTATTTTCGCGAGTTTCTCAAAATTAGCCATAGCTTCCGCAAGTGCAAATCATTGTAAATAGTTTAGGTGGCATCCGATTGAATAGACCCTTATCCATAATTTCATGAAAAAACCCCAAAAAGCCATAAACGATAATCTAATTTATGTCTGATTCTTAAAGGTATGATTCTCAGCTTTAGAATGATATATAACTCATCACATTTGGATGTTCCAAACACCATTAACACTCAAGTCGTATAGAATGTTACTTTAGAGAAGCATTTAAAGCCTGTGCTATATTCAAGCACTATGGCTCACATGAAGTTGTGCAAGGTGAAAAAAGAAGGATTATGTATCATCAGAAAAAAAGTATGTGAAGGATTATCAAACCGCCCTCAAACTTATAACGGCTTACTCTATTATAAAGTTATAAATCGGTAGCCAAGATCATGAAGAAATGAAAATTATTACACCAAAAATCAATCATAGGTCTTAAAAAACTGTCCAAAATAGTGAAAATAGATATAGGATAGTATATCCTAGGATATACTAAATAGTAAAATGTGATCTTCCTGTCCAACTGCATATTCAGTGAACTTTGACCTTCAACGTTGACTATGAGATGACGCTGTGCAATAAACAGTATAGTACGCTATGACAGAAAGGCCATCAGTTCAGTATCGCTCTAAATACTAAGTACACCATTTCATGCAATCAGTATCATTTTGTGTACAATAATGCACGTTAAATTTAATCATTGCTTTATACCAGATGATAATTATTTGAATATAACAGGAATGTCCCACCAAGGATACAGCGATGATGTGTGGTCTGTTGTTTGGGATGTCATTGTTCAACAACGCACTTGTACAATTGCCAGCTTTCCCACAACTGCTCTATGCGAAGCTGCTAGGAAAAGGGTAGGAACATTTTTTTAGTTTTTGTTTACAATAATTGTTAGAGGTGTCGTGGTCAATAGATACGTCGCAGTACTTAAAACCATATATGGTGGGCTTCGAATCCCCAACAGCGACACTGATGCCATGATTCCCACAATCCACCCAGGTGAGGTCAATAGAAGTGGGATATTTCAAGCCTTGGCGGCAAATTCACAATTTACAATTTACAATGACAGTCCTTCTTCCGCAAATAATTTCATAATGTTTGAGGTAATTTTATATTTATGACAGTTTATCTTTCTTTTTTTGAAAATAACAATTTATATATATATATATATATATATATATATATATATATATGTATGTATTTGCTTATTTACGATTCATTGTCAGAAAAAAATTATTGTACTATATATTATTTTTGTTATCGAAAAACTGTATACTTTCATGAATGCAGAAGAAAATCAAATCAAATCAAATCAAATCAAATTGCAAAAGAATGGGGGTATGGCCTGTTTTAAATACTAAACTTTACTTATTCAGGCACCTCTCCGCCCCCAAGTAGACAATGCTTAAAACGTGGTGTCGTACATTGCTCCTATAAAGTAACAAAATGAGAACGAAGAAAATATAGTATCTATAGTATTCTTTCTTCTGTTTACTACTAGGGTTTACCGTCTTAATAAGAAGTTGTGTTTCAATTCAATCACTAATTAATTATCTACTACTTACTTTACTTTAATTCAACAATGCTTTTAAAGACTAAGAAAGCTTGTTTTTCGATCACTTCGAATGAAAACAACTTATTCACCCTCTCGAGTAATTAGTAGCAAATTCCACTGCATATATTCGCATGTGGCAAGGAGAAAGTGTAGTTCCAATAGAAAATCGAATCTAAGAAAGAAAAAACATGAAAGGGGTGAGGCCAATCAGTATGAAATACAATCCGAGGGTGACATGAGTACATGTAAGTTTATACCAGTCTACAATTAATCAAAATCATACACAAATACAGCATTCATCTGCGGTTTATCATGCTGATTCTGAAAAGAATCCACTGAAGGTACTGATCGATATCACCACCTATAGTCTGGTAAACTGTTCCAGGTACCAATTACTCGATTTAAAAGAAATTGTTCACACAGTCAGCCTTGCATATACTGCAACTAGATATCAATGGCAACTACGTTTAGTATTTACTGGGGGGACTTGATATCAATTCTGACCAATCGACACTCTTTTTGAGACATTGTCCTGAAATATCTATATGTTCTTTACATAACGCATGCCTGTTTCTTTATTTAAATGCTTGATCTTAAGCCCCAAGGAAGAAATGGAGGAGATTAGAGAGCTGGACAAGGACTTCGCAGATCGAATGTCGAAACTACTTCATGGGACGGAGGAAGAGGTGTCTGGGAGTCGCTATGATGACGAGCCAGAGCTAGACAATGGAGGCAGAGTCGAGGTCACCAAAGCAAATGTGTACGAAAAAAAAATCATATGTAGACACGATCGCAAAGACTATCGAAAAGTCAACCTAGGTTGCATTGTAAATTGCCTTGTCATATAGTTTGCAGCCACAAACTCTTGTCAGTCGCTGTGCGTAACAGTGTCTGCACGGTGAGACTAGACTGACAGCATACTGCATAGGCTCTGTACTTGTCACATTCAATGCCCGTGTCACAATAGGGACTTTAAGATTCGAACGAAGACAATGGGGATTGCTACGATGGACGTCCTATTAATGCACTGCCTTGAATAGACGACACACGTATCAGTCCACGTAAATCTAAAAGTCCCTAATGTCTCGGAAGTTGACACCAGATGGACACACGATGTACTAAATGTTCAAATTCGGCTCTGATCGTAAAGACACCGGGCCATTCGTGAGGGCATCTTAAGCCGTCGTGTGACCGCCGGTGGATTTTGCAGGCTCCCGCCGGCAGCAACTTCGTGAGCGCTGGCCAAATCTTTGACATACCAAAAAATTGCCCGAAGACCTTGCGATTTGCGAAGGTTCATTTTCGTGTTGAATTCGTGTGTCCATTTTGCTCTTCGTAAGGCCATAAAGCCAATCATAGCTAACAAGATAGACATTACAACTAGTGGAAAATATATAACAGAGAAACAATAATATTGTAACTAATTCATTAAATTACTAAAATATAGCAGCTGAAATATCTTTTTCATTTATGGGAAACCTTCATCCGAGAAGAGCACCAACTTATGTATGCAATTTGCGTTCTGGCAATTTCAGTAAAAAGGATAATACATGTAGGAGGTCAATGAAATGCCTGATCACCACACACACCTGAGAAGGAAGCATCCATAAATGTCGATACATTTACTTGATAAACGTCATCACATGGTACGTCGGATAATCAAGAAAATGGCGATGCCCATGTCATGCTGAGAAAATATACATTGTTCTTGCTTTAGACCTCTCCCATACACTTTGTAGATAAATGGGCAAGAACAGGCGCGCCGGAAGCAGTTTGGGATTGGGGGGGGGCAAACATTCCAGGGGGCTCACATTCCAGGGGCAGTGACGTAATGAGAAAAAAAAGTTCGGAAGGGGGGGGGGGGGCAGACGAAAAATCTGCATTACCACCAGTCTTACACGTTACATGCAGGTCCCGCGGAATGTTTTTCAAAGTGGAGTATTATCGATCAGGTAGAGCGTAAATTGGCGTGGGGTCCAGGGCATGGGCCTCAGCAGGGGGTCAAGGGGCTGAGCCCCCGGAAGCTAAGGGGTTTTAGGTATTTAATTACGGTTAGATGAGCATCCAGGGGCCCTCTGTAAGGCAATTGACGTGTTCAAAGGGGGGGGGGGAGAGCCCCCAGAAGCTCAGGGGTTTTAGGTATTTAATTTAGGTTAGATGAGCATCCAGGGGGCCGCCTTAGGGCCCTTGGTGGGGTCCAGAGGGCAGAGCCCCCGGAAGCTCAGGGGTTTTAGGTATTTAATTAAGGTCAGATGAGCATCCAGGGGGCAAAGCCCCGGAAGCTCAGGGGATTGAGGTATTTAATAACGGTCAGATGAGCATCCAGGGGCCCGCCTTAGGGCTCTTGGTGGGGTCCAGTGGGCAGAGCCCCCGGAAGCTCAGGGGTTTTAGGTATTTAATTAAGGTCAGATGAGCATCCAGGGGGCCGCCTTAGGGCCCTTGGTGGGGTCCAGGGGGCAAAGCCCCGGAAGCTCAGGGGTTTGAGGTATTTAATAACGGTCAGATGAGCATCCTAGGGCCCGCCTTAGGGCCCTTGGTGGGGTCCAGGGGGCAGAGCCCCCGGAAGCTCAGGGGTTTTAGGTATTTAATTAAGGTCAGATAAGCATCCAGGGGGCCGCCTTAGGCCCTTGGTGGGGTCCAGGGGGCAAAGCCCGGAAGCTCAGGGGTTTGAGGTATTTAATAACGGTCAGATGAGCATCCTAGGGCCCGCCTTAGGGCCCTTGGTGGGGTCCAGGGGGCAGAGCCCTCGTAAGCTCAGGGGTTTTAGGTATTTAATTAAGGTCAGATGAGCATTTTTTATACCTTATTTGTGACATTGGCAGGTCACTTATTTTTGTCTCCGTCTTTCTTTCTTTTTCTCTTTAACATACTTTTAAAAAAAGGATGGGGGGGGGGGGGCTCGTGCCCAGCCACTTTGCAGACCATGACATAAAGGCTTCTAAATAATCGTATTTCACCTGACTGTAATTTGGGAATTTCTTTTTTTCCAACAAACGCATAAAAAGGTATGACTTACAAAAAAATGGAGAAAAAATGCCGGAAAATCATGTCACAACATCAACATGTGTAAATCACTTGTTTCGAATAAGAAATACATCACCCCCCCCCCCATCAGTACGCCAGCGTTCAGGGGCTCATGTCTTCTCACCCCTATAACAAAAAAAACCGGACACGCTTTCCCATTCTCGCACAATATGTCCACGATATGCGCGTATCGCTATTATAGAGACCTCCATTTAAAATACCGTATAGGTGGCATGCGCAATGTTTATGAAATTTAATTCCTGTGAACTTTCCTTTTTCTTTGAATGGAATTGTATATGTGATTTAATTCAGGTTTTTTTTTATTGTTACATTCTTTTGGACTAAAAATACAAACCATGTTTACTCCTTTACTGTTTTTTTTTTTTTTTGGAGGGGGTGGGGGGGGGCGTTTTTGGGGGGGCAAAAATGCGTTTTGCCCCCCCCCCCCCCCCCCCCCCCACTTTTTTGACTGGGGGGGCAACTGCCCCCCCCCCTGCCCCCCAACTTCCGGCGCCTATGGGCAAGAATATAATAAATCTCCTAGAATAAGTAAAGTTATTTGGGGGGTGAGGTTTCCTTTAACATCTGTGATCTATAACAACTGCTAAATTTCTAAGACAAATTTGCTCTCAGCCAATCAGATGCCACGATTTCAGTAGCTTATAACTTGTTATTGATATCAAGTTTATGAAACGGGGCCCTGATCTGCTTTGTTTTTCTCATAGACACCTGTATGTGAAGAAGAAGGTACGAGATTACCTTGCTCCATCGCAATTTGTCGCCTTCCAACAAGGGTTCAACAAAGTATGTGACACCGAAGTCTTAGGAACTTTTAGTCCTGTCGAGTTCGAGGCCCTCGTCAATGGCGAGAAATACTTCGATTGGGTCGCCTTCGAGAAGGTAGGCTGTATGGCAGTATGGCAGCCCTTATGGAACAATCACAGTGTTGCCACACTAAGTTTACATAGTCCACTATGTGTAAACTGTGTGGGCATTATGTGTTCACATTGTTGTCACAGTGTGAAGTTTCAGACCATGTGGTTTACCACATAATATCCACATAAACTGACATACTTGACACAGAGTATATCACATATTTACCACAGTGGTATATGTATTGAACTATGTATTAACTATATCTTCACAGTATAGTCACAGTGTGGGGTTCAAATCATGTGGTTTACCACATAGTCGTACATATTTAACACAACGTGACACATATTTACAACAGTATGGTTTGTATTTAACTATGTGCAAACTCTGTGATCACAGTATATTGTCAGTGTGAGAATTTGAGAGCATGTATGTGGTTTACCACAAAATAATATCCACGTAGTCTGTGGGCTTATTTCCTGTTGGACCAGTCGATAACTGACTGATAACATATCTCCAGTTGCACCAGTTGATATTAAACCGGTCCTCGGGCATATTTCCACATGTGCCAAAATCACATGTGGCCCACATGCGGTAGCACGCTGTGGTACCACATTGTGTTTGACTATGTGGTACATAGTGTGGTTCACTATGTGGTAACACTGTGATTGTTCCATAAGGGAGGCCTACGATGCCATAAACAAATCCGTATGCAAAACGATGTATATATTTTCAGAATACAATAACCAACTGTATTTTGTGAAATGTTTTAGGGTTGGAAACTTGAAATTATTCTATTCTACTACGGTCCTCTATTCTGCCCTTCTTAAAGGTAAAGACCAGATTTGGAAACGCCCCCTCTCAAAAAATGAAATGGAAGCTCTAATTACCAATCATGTGAAAGAATATGTTTTGACTAATACGTGATCGTACACATTTTGACGAAAAACTAATTGATATATTTGGTAAATTATTATATTTATTTGGACCTGATAGATATAACCCACACGTGTCGCGCACCTGTCGCATAGTCCCATATACATCTTTCTGTGTACAGTGTAACTTACCAAGACTGGGCCAAATTTCTTATCATTTTGATGATTCCAGAACCTTGCAGTACACACCAATACTTATATGCTAGATGATCAACCTTTTCTGACCGATTCCACAACGTTTCTTTCACAATGCAATCGCGTGACCATAACTGGTCTTTATCTTTAAAAGAACGATGTCCCGTTCTTGAATTCTAATGATTTCAAGCGGTTTGTTCTGAGAGGAAAGTCTATCGCTCTTAGCCGAAGTTACCACACTCTCACAGGGCAACGACCGGCCCACGAGACTGACACAAGACCGACTTCTCGTCGGTCTTGTGGGCCGTCAGTGAGCTGTCGGTCTCGTGTGATGTCAGTAATGGCTAGCTAAATTAAACGCATGGATCTGCCATTTGCCAAAACCAACGGTTTACGTATCCAACCAACTTTGGGGAATTTTTTTTTACACAACTAGGGACAAATTTTGTCCAATTAGGGGCCAAAATATCGAATATGTACTTCCCATGCCTAAAGTTGGGGAGAAACATAATTACTATCGATATCACTTTTTACCCAGTAGTTTGTCAGTTATAAGTTCACATCACTTGATTACCCTATTTATCTTCGGGGAGAACGGCGAATGAATGCAATATTTTTTTGTTTTATAAATAAATTTAAATCCTTAGGTTTTGCTATCAAGTAACTCAGGAGACAACAATGCAGAACAGGATGTCCAAGATTTGCTCAATATTAACCTCAGCCCATTTCGGTATAGCATTATGCGTCATCTATTGAAATATGTGAACATCAAAATAACATATGAATGTACATGATTTCTTTAGGCAATACAACAGGGTGTTAACATTGCCCTAAGTTGATATATCAAAAGTCTTTCGATCACGTGACATGTAGACTATACGCTTTACGCATTACTGTGAAACCTGAAACTTTGAATGCTTCAGAATGTTTGAAATGGATAATTTCCAGGTAAAAAGAGTAAGCATTATTGCTTTCATTTAATTGTCTCCAGTCTACAAGCTATATATTGCCCTACACGGACTCACATTCAACCATCAAGATGTTTTGGGAAGTCTTTCACGCTCTAGATGATGACCAGAAAAGAAAGTTTCTAAGTAAGTGGGAAACTTTGGCTGAATCTTGATACTGCATGTTGCCCCCCCCCCTCTCCCACCCGGTATGCATGCCTCTCTACAAAAACTATAGAAGCTTGATTCCCCCCCCCCCCGGAACTCCCCCTCTTCCCGGGCACCTATTTGTGTGCTCTCCGTTTGCCCCACATTTAATTCATCGAAATCCTGTTGCTGACACCTGCTTGATCACCCCAACAACAGAATCCAAACAAATACAAAATCTAACAAATACCTCCAAAAAAAAATCCATAGTATTAATAATAATGATAATAATAATGAGAATGATGATAATGATAACAAACCTTATGTAATGCTCTGTCTTTTCCCACCTATTCCCCATATGTTAAAGTCATTATTTTACATTTCCCTCACCCAAAGACTCTCTGAGAGACTAGGTGGTATTTTCTGCATGGACTACGTACGCTGGGTGCAGACTTTTACATTCATTAATGGTATTTCCACAAAGTCTGGTGTCGGCGAATTACGACCTTCTGGAAATGTAAACAGACGACCCTCTCCCTTTAAAGCAAAATCAAGGTAACGTTTTGTGTGTGGCCAAAAATTACAATGCATGTCTGTGCTTCGTTTTCATGCAGTATTTGTGGCGGGGTCTGATCGCGTACCGGTCGGTGGATTGCAGAACCTCAGCCTCACCATCGTTGAACTCCCGATCCCAAGGGACCGTGCCGTCGACGACGACGAGGAGGCTGGCGAAGACAGGTTGTCGAGATTGTGTCCAGTGGCCCACTGCTGCGATAACGACGACTATGACCGCACACTGAAACTTCCTATGTACACGAGTAAGGCGGTCGTCAAGGATCGATTGATGTTTATTCTGTCTTTCTACAACTGCCCATTTCATATTGCCTAGCAGTGACGAATACAGATGATGGAGGATTGGAGGGAGAGACTGTTTGAGCGAAACCCTTAAACCAATCCCCAACTGGAAACTGTTGGTCCCTGTATTAAGCTAACTGAAATTAGTGCTAAATATATTACTACGGATGTAGTATCGAAAACAATATCGCTCGTGATATTCATTTGTATCGCAATGTATGGTCAACAAGGGATCTAAAAGAAATGTGGATAATATATATAAATAATTAAAGGCTTATATTTCTGCGAGTTACAAAGGCACATAGGGTACTCAGTTTTTCTTATTAATAAGGGCAAATTCGAAATGTCTAAACGATTCAATTCTAGGATATAAAAAAGTCAAGACGTATTTGTACTGGTTCTCGCTATAAGATATCACAGCGCCCCCTTTTTTTAAATTGAATACCCTCAAAATTTTGGTATCAATTTTTTGCAGACTGCGCTCTTTATGTTTCGTCTTTACCACTACCAATTGCCTCCTGCTCTAGCTGCCCTTTTAAAGAAAAACAAAGACCTACATTCTTATCCAACAAGACAGTCTAATAAATTTCACCTATCCAATCCCAAAACTGCTTCGGCACATTTATCATTTCAAGTAGCAGTAAAAAGAATGATGTTTTCTCATGAAATGTTATGTTTGGAATTATTATTAATGATATGTGCAATCATGTGTCACTCCTTACTTTACCCCCCCCCCCCCCCCCCTCTCTCTCTTTCTCTCTCTCTCTATATATACATTTATCTTCCCTTTTCTCTCGATCTCTCTCTCTCTCTCTCTCTCTCTTTGTCTCTCCCTGGCCTTCTCTCTTTCTCTCTCTCTCTTTGTTTCGGTCTCTCTCTCTCATCTCTCTCTTTCTCTCATTCTCTCTCTCTCTCTCTCTCGCATACATGCGTGTATGTGTGTGTGTGTGCGTGTGTGTGTGTGTGTGCGTGTGCGTGTGTGTGCGTATGTGTATGTGTCTTTGTTACTTGAGAGATAACAAGCGGAATAGCAACGTTTAACTAATTATTTTATTTCGTAACCATAATAACAAAAAACATTTTGTTGAGGCTATATTCTTATTCAAAATGCGTTTAATCATAAAACAGGTGGAATTCAGGAGCACAATTACGTTCGAATTCCTCTCTTTAATTAACGTTATAACGTTTAAACTATAGAGAAATGATGATGGTGCACTCGATATTCCCTACCAACAAGGTTGAATTGTGATTTCACTTCTCCAGGATCGGAACACGATGTTAATGGGGAGAGTGTAATGCACTAGCAATTTCGCAAAACATTTTCCTTGAAGAAAAGAGAAATTTAAAATTAAAAGAAACTGTCAACGAGGCTAAAAACAGTTTGTGAGTTTTTTTTAAAAAACTTGATGACAAGGACTGAAAGTAAGTGTTTCACTTACCGCTGACAGAAATTATAAATGGGATATCACACCCCCCCCCCCCCCCCCCATATCTACACCGCAATCCAATGCATCACCTGCTTCTAGGGTGCCTCAATATTCTAATCAAGAAGCTCGACTGTGATCTGTCTCTTCCTCGATACTTCTTTATCCTAACAATGAGATTGCCTACAGAAACAGAGTCTGTTGTCTAAATGTGGAAGACCCGGTTATCACAGGATTGTAAAGCAGACATTTATAATCAGTATTACAAATGTACCAATTTTGAAAAGGTTTCAGGGCTACCTAGCAGCTGAAAATGAAGTCAGTGAATTATACCAATGGGAATCCATCCTACATAGCACGGGTATGTTACACAGACAACGAATTGCTATTACCCTAGTCAGGCGCAGACCCTCCAAATAAAAACTAAATCGACCTACTTGTGCCAACAATTTGTGAAAGGTTGGAATCCAACTTATGGTTGCACTGAATTGATGAATGAACATAAAATTTGCTTTAAAAATGTTTAGTTTGCAATGTTTAGAGTGCAAACATCGAATTCTTTGTAAAATCTTTTCTTTAGCGATGGCATTCGTAATGCTAGACAAAATAAATCATAATGGCACCTCTGTCACGATGTGATGACGTCCCTATTCCCTGTGAGCTATTTCGAACCCCGAAGATAATATTTAATTCAATATTTATGCACAAAATGACAGTTTTTAGATTGATAGGCTAAATCAATCTTCTAATTTATTAAAGTAAGGTACATAACGGGTTGCAATTTCTCCACCAAAGACCCGTCTACCCTATGATTACGTACTTTTATTTTGGCTCTAAATTGCTAATCAAAACACCTCTGAAGGGACATTATGCATGGGAAAGATTCAAAGATTATTTTTTTTGAATGACAAAATTTGCTTACTTGATGGATTTTGTTATGGAAAAAACTCCCAATTTCCGATTAATGGTTTTGAAGCCTCCGACTTGCAAGAAATTAATCTCTTTGTGTGTTACATTACTTGTCTTGTATGTAATTTCGTCCCATGTGTAAATGCCGTATAATAAGTCTGTCTCCGTTTTAACATTATAAAGACCGCCTTACATTATGTTTCTCATGGTGTTAGTCCGGCGTGATGTTACGTTGAATAAGTCACATCATGAGGACAAGGCGAAACAACCCCTCCCCTAAACCAATCCACTTTACAGACCAAGCTGTCATTATTATATCTCTCTGCTTGGAGAAATTGGAGTACTAACTGTAAGGTTGACGTTTGTGTTGCAGGGATATATGACTGATTGAATTTCAGCTTATTATGATTCAGTTTATAGCAATTTTTTTTTTTAATCAATTGTAATGTTCTGTGAACAACATTTTGGGTGTCTTTTGTGTTTGTGGTATTTATGTGAATCTCGCTTTTGCCGTCTCTACAATTGTCCTCGTGAGCTCCTTCAAATCCTCCTTTATTTTTCAGGAACCACATAGGCCTTACGTCAGCTTAGTTGTGTATGTATTGACACAAGGTCTTTAGGCGTATCCGGACACCTAGCCCCTGGACATCCACCCCCCGGATAACCACCCCGGGATAACTACCCACGGACAACTATTGTTCTGGTGATAGGGTAAACGGTTAAAACCCTATGGGCGCCAACTTAACAAAAACTCAAAACTACATTACGTTCATCGGTTTTCCCGTGTAAACTGTCACCTGACTTAACTAAACACATGTGCTGTTTGAGTGTGAGCCTCCACTTCAAGGATAGATGTAGGTGGGTAGGGCACACAGGTATGATCAGGTTCCAAGATGCCCTTACAACGATAACTTTATCACCTTCTGTAAAGGAAAAATACTCTCCCCCTGTAACCTCGCCAAGCCCCCCCCCCCCCAAAAAAAAAAGCTACCTTCATATTGCGCACGTATCAATAAATTCCAAGGAATGTCTAAGGTAACTACAAAGTAATAGTATTACCCTAGTATTAGCCCAGTTGCCCTTAACTTCTAAAGCGCTAAAAGTTTGAAAAAAACTTATTCTTTACCGTCATATTACCTTCTATTCCTTGGAAATGGATAGGATATGTTTTAAAATGAAGTTTAAAATCATTGTGTTACAACCAAATTTACAGGTTTCTCGTGTAAACTACTTCTAATTTTCTAGTGAAGACTTCATATACGTTAATATTCATAATGAACCCACAACTGCACATACATTTCCGTGATTTTAAGCGATTCAGCTTCTTTTGCGCAGGCATTTTTTTTAGAGTTCCAGGCATAGTTCTGTTTTTTTTTATGGCTGACTGGCGGCGGTCGTGATGAGATCAGAGCTTGGAAGCATGTTTGGAATGTCATTATGATACTTTTGACAGAATCAGGTGCATGCATGTATTATGGTACCGATCAGTGTCCATTTGTAGTAGGTCCACGATTAAATGACCTCGCTTTCACTGGCTGACTGCCGTAGCAACACACACAATTGACAACTCTGTTTCGTTGAAGATCAGACATAGAAAAAAAGACCTCATGCATGGCTGATTGTCAACGAAACGGTGTTAAGCCTTTTGTCAATTATGTTTGTTGGTACGGCAGGCAGCCAGGGGAAAGAGTTCGTTTAATGAAATTATGGAAATGCAAGCATTACTTTAAACAAACATAACTTTTTATTCCTAGCTCATTTTTCCTGATTGAGGTGTCATACTAAAGGGCATAAAATGAACTTTATATAAATGTGATTTTATCTTTGAAATTCAGATACCGTCCGCCTTATGACTTTTTGGTATCCTTTCTTCAAATTTATTTTGATCACTCATGCGTGAAACATGCATCATGCTAGTTGCATTAAATAAAAGAGGAGGATCTAAGCTTTACAAATATGTGTATTTATTAATTGTGATTAAGTTATGATAAAATATCGATAATTCTCGGTTTCGTTTTTTCTGAATTAAACTTTTTTTTTTTACTTGATTTTCATTGAAGGCGTCAATCCTTGTCAATATGTGTCAAATATTTAACTTACAGAATTGATGCCAAAAACTTGAAAGCTCATTACGATGATTCGATGTAAAGTAACATTGTTTTAAAATTGAAATTTGTAAACTATATACTTTTTAATATCATGTATGATGAGAAAACTCTTAGTTTTCACTGTGATTCAAACTGATTTTGGAAATTAAAGTCCAGTTACTCCACAAATTATGTTACTGATATTTGACATTCAGAATTGATGCCAAAATCTTGAATGCTGATTATGATGATGCGATGTAAAGTAACATTGTTTTAAAATTGACATTTTTAAACTTCATACTTTTTAATATCATGATTGATGAGAAAACTCTGAGTTTTCACTGTGAATCAAACTGATTTTGGAAATTCAATTCCACAAATTATGTTTAATACTGACATTTAACATTCAGAATTGATGTCAAAAACTTGAATGATGATGCGATGTAAAGTTAACATTGTTAAACTACAGACTTGTTAATATCATATATGATGAGAGAACTCTGAGTTTCACTGTGGTTCAAACTAATTTTGGAAATTAAAGTCCACAAATTATGTTGCTGGTATTTAACACATAGAATTCATGCCAAAAACTTGAATGATGTGGCGATATAAAGTTAACATTGTTAAACTACATACTTTATAATATCATGATTGATGAGAAAACTCTGAGTTTTCACTGTGATTCAAACTGATTTTGGAAATTAAATTCCACAAATTATGTTTAATACTGATATTTAACATTCAGAATTGATGTCAAAAACTTGAATGATGATGCGATGTAAAGTTAACATTGTTAAACTACAGACTTGTTAATATCATATATGATGAGAGAACTCTGAGTTTCACTGTGGTTCAAACTGATTTTGGAAATTAAAGTCCACAAATTATGTTGCTGGTATTTAACACATAGAATTGATGCCAAAAACTTGAATGATGTGGCGGTATAAAGTAACATTTTTTTTAATTGAAAGTTTTAAACTACATACTTTTGGTATGGTATGGTATGGTATTTTTATTGAATCATGCATCGCAGTTGAATTGTACATTGATATAAGTTGCATTCCAAAAACGAGAGTACAATTTAGAACAGTATCGTTTACATAATTATAAGTACACGTATTATGTCACATGTTTATCCTAAATTTTGTATATACCAAAAGTAAAACAAAAGCAAAAATACGAAGGAAAAGGGGAATATCTACCTCAACAAATAATGAATTCAAAGTGAGGAAGAGAGAAAGAAAAGATGTAGACAAAAAAGGTTTTTAATATCATGTATTTTTACACTATGATTCAAACTAATTTGGGAAATTAAAAGTCCACAAATTATGTTACTGAATTTAAAATGTCGTTGACTTTATGTTATTTGCATAGTGTGTGAGTGAAGAACTTCAAATCAATGCTAAATTTAGAAATCAGGGAAAATTATGGTTTAGATTCTCTATTGACAAAATAATAATGGTTACTTAACAGCTGTTAAAAAGAGAACAATATTAATCAGCGGTTTAGTTAAACCCCTCAAAAAGTTAAAACCCTAGTTGAATCCACCTTTGTTTTAATCAGTATTGAGTAAAATCATGTACTTATAAACTTAGTACATGTTTTTACTCAATATTGATTGAGCAACTAAGCGTTACCCGGATAACATCATACTCAATATTTGAGCAAAAAATTGCTCAAACAATTTGAGTCAAAACATGTACTCGTTAATTGAGTAAAATTTGGCTCAACTCATGAGCAGTTTCTTACTCAACATGAGTTGATTACGTTTCTACCCAGTACTGAGTAAAAAAAAAAAGGGAACCTCTCAACAAAGGAGTAAATATCGAGTAAAGGTTGACTCATTCAAACTGAGTAGAGATTTAGTCTTTTATTGAGTAATATTTTTACTCAACAGATGAGTAGATTTGTTACTCAACACATGCTGCGTAAAGTTTACTCAAAAGTCGGGTGGTTCCCTTTTGACCACTCAAAAGAGTAACATTTTTACTCAAATTGAGCAGTTTTTTTTTAGAGTGTATCGTTACAAAACAATTTGGGATAATGCGCATTTTCATCACGTGAAAATTCTGATACCCGAGCAATTAATGTAAAAATAATCTTTGTTAAAATGCTATTGCATATAAAGCGGTAAACTGCAATGAAAGAAACGAAGGTGATTAAAACTGAGGATTACGCCTACGCTAAAAGTCTAGAAATTAATCTTCGTCAGAGGGTCATATAGATTTCGTATGAACCGTCCGAATTAGACTAAAGAGAGCGGGAAGACAGGACAAAAGGATGTTAAGCATGAAATAAATTGAGGAAGAAATGAGAACGGAAATGACAGGAGACACTGAGAAAGGGAATCAAATACTAATTTCCTTCATATTCTTTCTTTTAGCTTGATAGACTTAGGAAACAAGAAAAGGATTAGTAAGTATGTCCGTTTGGGATTTAAGCTGACTGTTTACACAATGCCATTAACGCTCTTGACAGGTAGAGAAACTACTTGAAAATGTTCATCCGTGTTGCTAGGCGACGTGCACACTTATAGGACAGGGAATAGATGTAAAAACGGAGCATGATGACTACGAAAAACAAACATTTGTCGTCTGCTGATAACCTAATACACTTGCCATGACTTTTGTAGATATCAGTAAGGACTGGGGGATTGAAATAGAGCTCATGCTACATTACGATAAGAGAACATCTTAGTAAGGATATTTCCTACAACGGTTCACACAAAACGGTACGTTTACATACTGACCTACGTCAGTTCTTTTTTTGACCTAGAATCAAATATTAATGTTACGCTTCTTGAATAGCACTTTTTGTTTTGTTAGTAGGAGCATATAGGAATGACCAACTTATGAAGAGGGCGCTTGAATAAGTCAATGATTCATAAAAGGTGCCAAGGGAACGCTGCTTAGAAATCCAAGATGATGTAATAATTATGGATTCTATGACTACTCCGATGGACTCTAATGTAGGAACTCTTTTTCACATCCTTCTATGGCCCCGTCATTATTCTAGGATATATTTTATAGATGACATAGTTTATAATTAATTTATGATGTAAAAAAAAAATTACCATATTTTTAAAAACTGTTTTAAGTTTCAGAAAATGTTACAAGCAAAAACATTGCGAAAATCTAGATTGCTCTTATTAGTTCATATAATAGCTTCAAGTGGACTCGGATCGACAGTAAGGTGTTTTGACTTCGTTCCATACCCTATACATCATCTTACTTTTGTGTCCTGTTAAATACTTATCTCTCCGAAGAGGAAAGTAGTAACATGACTCATAATCAATTCTCAGACAAGTACTATCTTTGAAATATTCTCGGACAAGAAGTGTATATCTTATATTTGCTAACAAGTACTTGATGTTTTTACAAATATTCTCTACAAGTACTTAATTTGTGTCTGAGCAATCTTGATGTTACATGAAAAACTTGATAGAATGATCGTCAGAAGTAGAACACCAGGCAACATCATTTCGACGTGAGATGGCATCAATTTAGAAATACGAAATCGAAATTTAGTCACTGAGCCTTAATAAATAGATTCTTTTTCTGAGTGATACTACCTCAATGTTTGTTAAGAAGGATTAGAGCAGGGCTTCTCAAAGTCGGGTACAACCCGGGAGGCTCTGCTTCTTCTTTTTTTAAATGTCTTGCAATAAGAGATAGACCTAAAACAACCCTCATTAAGTCAGTATTACTAGTGTCATTAATGTAAATATTAGGAATACATTGTCTCAGTCTGAAACACAATCGAATAATTTTTCAGTTGAGTCCGGCTTACCAGCAATGAATATTACATTTCATATTCATTTTATGTACACGAATGACCCTAAGAATTTCGCGTGAATAACATTCCATATTTCGGACCTTTTAGCATCATGAAAATCACATGTTGACTGTTAAGGAAACGTCTGAGAGCCCTGGATTAGAGTGTAAAAATCTAGCGTTGGCAGAAAGAAACATGAAATCGATGTGTACATATTGATTAAGAAAATCACACTAGCTGCTCGTTTCTTTTTTTCGTGATTGAACGATAAGGAGGTCATGACTTGAACCCCTCACAAACCGCCAAATCGATTCCATGCCTATCCCCCCAAGATTCTTGGACAATCGATGTAATATGAAATGTTTACTTAGGTCTTTGTCGGTCTGGTATCGGTCTCGGTGATGTGACTGAGATTTTAACAATAATATTTACAGTATAATCCAGTTTCGTTAGTCGTAAGTACCATAGGTACAAATAGTTGTTTATTTTCACTCGACTGACATTATATTAATAAGCCTAATATGCTTCATGAAAGTAGCCGAAGAGAAAATAAAGATGAATCTTCTAACAATCTATATATAGCGAATATCATTTGCTATCACCATCGTATGGTGTGCTTACCACGGTGTGAAAAGGGTAATTGTGAACGGAGTTACTGTAACGTGGATAAGGCAAATCAATGTAATCACTGACATCATTAATTATTTCTTTTAAAAGTTAACTATATACAATATAATTGAAAAAACCCTCCATAAGCTAATCAAACGATGTGAGAAAGAGAGACAAAGAGAGAGAGAGAGAGAGGGAAAGGTGCAGACAGACATTGCAGAAGTATACAGATAAACATACCCGTATAGAAGCGGGGGGGGGGTAGTTTACAAATCTATTCTAATTATGGAAGTCAATTTGAAGATAAAGAAGCTCATGGTTGTTTGTGATTCTCAGCATAATAATTAACGATTTTATCCTGCACATCACAGTGGGCACGAGGAGGTGTGGATAAAGACGTAAAATATAATGTACAGAGATAAGCAGAATTAAAAATGCGTTATTACATCTCATTCCGATTTATTTTAAGTATACAGGTATAGTTTAACTGTAATATGATAACATTGCCCTAATATTTAAGCAATTATTTTTCATTAAAGCTAAGAAATATATGAGTATTGTAATTGCTTTGTGATTGTGCTTGGTAATATATTTACGTGCGTATAAATATCGATTTTGGTTGTCTCTTTATTTTCAGATCTGTGTCATGTGCAATCACTTCGAAGTTTTGGGCGGCTAAAGAGGCCAATATCAACAGTCACAAAAACAAACAAAGATGCATACAAACAAACAAAGAAGCATACAAACAAACAAAGGACAGAGCAAAATAGACAAAGTACCCAGAAGAAAGGACCAATTAACAAAGAATAAATCAAAGGTCAGAGCAAAATAGACAAAGTACAGGTCAGAAGAAACAGAGGGCGTTTTGGTTTACGGTAAGCAAATAGACATCAGGCACGAAAACGAGAAAGGACAAACTCAAACAGACATCACATCATCTACGAACTGACCCTCAAAGGACAACAGAGGGCGTTTTGGTTTACGGTAAGCAAATAGACATCAAGCACGAAAACGAGAAAGGACAAACTCAAAAGGATATCACATCATCTACGAACTGACCCTCAAAGGACAACAGAGGGCGTTTTGGTTTACGGTAAGCAAATAGACATCAAGCACGAAAACGAGAAAGGACAAACTCAAAAGGACATCACATCATCTACGAACTGACCCTCAAAGGACAACAGAGGTCGTTTTGGTTTACGGTAAGCAAATAGACATCAAGCACGAAAACGAGAAAGGACAAACTCAAAAGGACATCACATCATCTACGAACTGACCCTCAAAGGACAACAGAGGGCGTTTTGGTTTACGGTAAGCAAATAGACATCAAGCACGAAAACGAGAAAGGACAAACTCAAAAGGACATCACATCATCTACGAACTGACCCTCAAAGGACAACAGAGGGCGTTTTGGTTTACGGTAAGCAAATAGACATCAGGAACGAAAACGAGAAAGGATAAACTCAAACAGACATCACATCATCGTACGAACTGACCCTCAAAGGACAACAGAGGGCTTAGGCTCGCAAGTAATAACAGATGCGTATGTATTTCATTTAAAGACCGTCAATACTGGGCCAGAAGGGATTAGACCACACAGCGATAACGAGGTCACTGACAGGTGGCTATCTCTTTAAAGGTAAAGACCAGTATTGGCAACGCCCCAATTTCAAAAAATGAAATGGAAGCTCTCATTACCAATCATGTGAAAGAATATGTTTTGACTAATACATGAAGATAAAAAATTTGCCGGGAAACCGCCTACTAATTCATATATTTGGTAAATTTATTTCTCTCATGGTCTGGTGAGAGAGATAGGGTAGTCCCATATACATCTTTCTGTGTATAGTGCTTGTAACTTTACGAAGAATGAGCCAAATTTCTTATCATTTTGATGATTCCAGAACCTTGCAGATGCTAGATGCTAGATGATCGACCTTTTCTGATCGATTCCACAACGTTTCTTTCACAATGCAATCGCATGACCATTACTGGTCTTTACCTTTAACTCAGCTCTCAACTAACATAAGAAAAAGAGGGTGGGGGACCAAAAGGCACCGATTGGGAAAGTTTTCTATATAGAGGAACAGCGGCGTACGCAGGATTTTTTCAAGGGGGGGGGGGGTTTGGTAAAAAATACACATATAATACACACATAACAAAAACTCAAGGGGGGGTTAACCCCCCAAACACCCCCCCCCCCCCCAGCGTACGCGCCTGTAGAGGGAGCAAGTAGCTACAACATTACAAGTAGGACAGTGGGGCTTTAATCAATGATTATCCATCCAATTGCATAGACCATTTTGCCCAATTAAGACTGGGGCCAAAATGCCCTGTTGATTAACCATTATCGCTTCGTCTTCGATTATCTTTTTTTTATTGTGAATGTCAGTCACTTTTTTTTTTTTTTTTTTTGGGGGGGGGGGGGGGTCTTTTGCCGGCGCTAATTCAGTAAGGTATCCAAAATATAGCCTACTAAAACAGACCCCAAATTTCGGTGAATAAATAATCAAATGTCCAAATAAAGATAATGATTTAAAAGACGTTATGTTCCTTACCTGTTTCGTGTCAATTTTGTTGTATTTGGGGAGTATTTTTCGGAAAAACATTGATTTTAGTATGCACTTTTTCAAAAGTTTCACGCCAAACCGCTGCACAATACAAATGCATCATGATGGTGGATTGCGTGCGGGCGCGCGCCTGTGTGAAGTTATCTACCGTAATGAGGATGTGGGACAGAAGAAAATAGTTGCCAATTTAAGTATATCGAAAATGTATCAAATAAAATGGAATGGTCTTGATTACAGAGTGGTCTTATTCGTTATTACTATGTTGATGGGGGAGACAGAGAGAAGGAAAAAAGGGGGAGAGAATATAAAAGGAAAGAAAGAAGAGGAAGAAGAATAAGAAGAAAAGAGGGAACCCCCCCCCCGCAAAAAAAATAAAGAAGAGAGAAGGGTGGGAAATGAAAGGGAGGGATACTGTTATTCACATTATATATTTAAAAAACAGAATAAAACAGAGAATGAAAAAAATTAGTTCTCGACTGATTGCCATTACAATAAAACAAAATAAAGCATGGGGGTGGAAAAGTTTTACATAAAACGGACTGGTTTTGATTACAGAGTGGTTACATTCATTATCAGAATGTTGGTGTGGGAGGGGGGGGGTCTGCTCGCTATTCACAAGGACCGCTATTTATTATAGGAGAAGAGGGTCATTATAAGGATCTTTATTCATAATACGAAATGAGGGTCTCTGTTCATAATAGGAGCAGAGGGTCGCTATTCATAATATGGAAAGGGAAATATTGGATGTAAAACACCCCACGGCTATGGCGTAGCTGAGGGGAGGGGCGACACAAGGCCCTGAATAATTGTCTTTGTTTTTAAGTAGGTATATTATACCTTTATCTTTGATAATTTTATAGAGACATCCCCTGCTTGACTTGGAGATGAAAAAGTCGAGGGTTCGTATCCCGACACGGCACTAATAGCCTTTGGCAAGATATTAACCTGCACTTGCTACTCTCCACCCCGGTGTTAAATGGGTACCAGGTAGGATGCGACAGTCATTGTTGGTCATACAGTTTTTAAGCGTCATGTAACGCCTGGCTGGAATGCTGCCCAGGGCAGGCGCACCGGAAGCAGTTTGGAATTGGGGGGGTGGGGGTGGTGGGGGCGATCCCCCCCAGAAACGCGGGCCAAAAACAAAAAACAAAAAAGAGAGGAGAAAAAAGGAAGAGGACGTAGGAAACAAAAGGAGCAGACGAAGAGAATTTTTGAAATTCAGACGAGACAGTATCACGAATCGTCTTCTTTCTCTTTAATAATTTAATGAAACCTCAAAGCTTCCGCACGGGAGGTAGGGGGGGCAACTGAATTCAGACTAGGATAAAGAGTCGAGAACGGTACGTCGGATTGTCTTCTTTCTCTAATAATTCTATGAAACGTCAAAGCTTTCGCGCTTTGCGGAGGAGGGAGGGGAAAAACTCGCCCCTCCCTGCACCCACCCCCCTATTACGTCACTGCTGGTCAATATTTGGCTCGCATAATTTCAAATTTGGCCCCCCCCCCCCCGAAGCTTAGACATTTAATTAAATTAATGAGAAAGAAGACGATCATTGTGCCGTTCTCGACTGTTAATTCTTGTCTGAATTGAGTTTCCCCCCTCCCGCTCGAAGCGTTGAAGCTTTTAAGTTTCATTAAATAATGAGAATAAGAAGACGATTCGTTGTACCGTTCTCGACTCTTAATATTTGTCGGAACTCAGTTCCCCCCCCCCCCCCTCCTGCACGGTTGTACCGTTCTCGACACTTAATCCTTGATTAAATTCATTTCTCTCCTCCCCCCCCCCCCTCCCGCGCGAAAGCTTTGACGTTTCATAGAATAATTATTAGAAAAAGAAGACAACTCCAGGTACCGTTCTAGACTCTTAATCTTAGTCTGAATTCAGTTGCCCCCCTCCCTCCCTCCCGCGCGAAGTGCGGAAGCTTTGAGGTTGCATTAAATTATTACAGAGAAAGAAGGCGATTCGTAATACTTGTCTGAATTTCAAAAGTGTTCTTTATCTGCTCCTTTTTTTTTGGCCGGCGTTTCGGGGGAACCGCCCCCACCGCCCCCGGAAGCTCAGGGTTTTTAGGCATTTGATGACGGTCACATGATCATCTAAGGGCCCGCCTCAGGGCCCTAGGCGGAATCAAGAGGGCAGAGCCCCCAGAAGCTGAGGGGTTTTAGTCTTTTTTAATCACGGTCAGATGAGCATTTTTTGATACCTCATTATTTTGTGACTCTGGCAGTTAAACTATTCTTTTCCTTTCTTTTTCTTTCTTTCTTTTCTTTCCCTTTTTCTTTCCTTTCCCTCTCTTTTTTCCCTCCCCCTTTTCTCTTTTTTCCCCGACGGCAGCGCAATTTTACCGGCAATATCCTGAAAGGGGGGTGATAGGGGGGTGCCAGGGGCGGATCTAGCTTTTTGCTAAGGGGGGGGGGTTTGACCAAAATAATGACGATGCGGAGCATCGTGCACGAGCCGCGAAGCGGCGAGCCGATTTTTTTTGGGGGGTGTTTATTTGCCCCGTAAGTGATGTTTTCCTGGCATCTATTAACACAATGGAGACCATAAAAAGCAGTGCATGATAACGTCTTTTTAAATCAAGTAACAGTTTAATACACAGTTATATCCAGAGTTATCATGTGTTTGGTTAAGTTACCAGATGAGTTGAATATCTTCTCACAATATTTGCACTTGAAAGGGTTCCTCTCCAGAGTGCGTTCTTTTTTTTTTTCTTTTTTTTTGGGGGGGGGCCGCCTTAACCCCCCCCCCCCCCCCGTAGATCCGCGCCTGGGTGCAAGGGCCATTTGCCCCCGATCCACAACTTGTTGGCAGGAAAATTGCAATTGATATCCCCCTTCTTTTCTTTTCTTCTTCCTCTATTTTTACTACCCTTTATCTGCTCTTTTCCTTTTTTCTTTCCATTTCCTTCCTTTTCTCCTATTTTTGTTTATGGGGCGGGGGGGGGGAGGCAAGAGCCCTTTGCCCCCCACCCGTTTCCCTCTTTTCTTCTTATTCTTCTTCCTCTTCTTTCTTTCCTTTTATATTCTCTTTCCCTTCTCTCTCTCTCTCTCTCATTTAATTTTTGACGGGGGGGGGAGGAGGCAAGAGCCCTTCGCCCCCGTTTCCCTCTTTTATACTTAAATATACTTAAATTGGCAACTATTATCTTCTGTCCCAGATCCTCATTACGGTAGATAACTTCACACAGGCGCGCGCCCGCACGCAATCCACCATCATGATGCATTTGTATTGTGCAGCGGTTTGGCGTGAAACTTTTGAAAAAGTGCATACTAAAATCAATGTTTTTCCGAAAAATACTCCCCCAAATACAACAAAATTGACACGAAACAGGTAAGGAACATAACGCCTTTTAAATCATTATCTTTATTTGGACATTTGATTATTTATTCACCGAAATTTGGGGTCTGTTTTAGTAGGCTATATTTTGGATACCTTACTGAATTAGCGCCGGCAAATGACCCCCCCCCCCCCCCCCCAAAAAAAAAAAAAAAAAAAAAAGTGACTGACATTCACAATAAAAAAAAGATAATCGAAGACGAAGCGATAATGGTTAATCAACAGGGCATTTTGGCCCCAGTCTTAATTGGGCAAAATGGTCTATGCAATTGGATGGATAATCATTGATTAAAGCCCCACTGTCCTACTTGTAATGTTGTAGCTACTTGCTCCCTCTACAGGCGCGTACGCGGGGGGGGGGGTGTTTGGGGGGTTAACCCCCCCCCTTGAGTTTTTGTTATGTGTGTATTATATGTGTATTTTTTACCAAACCCCCCCCCTTGAAAAAATCCTGCGTACGCCACTGTTCCTCTATATAGAAAACTTTCCCAATCGGTGCCTTTTGGTCCCCCACCCTCTTTTTCTTATGTTAGTTGAGAGCTGAGTTAAAGAGATAGCCACCTGTCAGTGACCTCGTTATCGCTATGTGGTCTAATCCCTTCTGGCCCAGTATTGACGGTCTTTAAATGAAATACATACGCATCTGTTATTACTTGCGAGCCTAAGCCCTCTGTTGTCCTTTGAGGGTCAGTTCGTACGATGATGTGATGTCTGTTTGAGTTTATCCTTTCTCGTTTTCGTTCCTGATGTCTATTTGCTTACCGTAAACCAAAACGCCCTCTGTTGTCCTTTGAGGGTCAGTTCGTAGATGATGTGATGTCCTTTTGAGTTTGTCCTTTCTCGTTTTCGTGCTTGATGTCTATTTGCTTACCGTAAACCAAAACGACCTCTGTTGTCCTTTGAGGGTCAGTTCGTAGATGATGTGATGTCCTTTTGAGTTTGTCCTTTCTCGTTTTCGTGCTTGATGTCTATTTGCTTACCGTAAACCAAAACGCCCTCTGTTGTCCTTTGAGGGTCAGTTCGTAGATGATGTGATGTCCTTTTGAGTTTGTTCTTTCTCGTTTTCGTGCTTGATGTCTATTTGCTTACCGTAAACCAAAACGCCCTCTGTTGTCCTTTGAGGGTCAGTTCGTAGATGATGTGATGTCTGTTTGAGTTTGTCCTTTCTCGTTTTCGTGCCTGATCTCTATTTGCTTACCGTAAACCAAAACGCCCTCTGTTTCTTCTGACCTGTACTTTGTCTATTTTGCTCTGACCTTTGATTTATTCTTTGTTAATTGGTCCTTTCTTCTGGGTACTTTGTCTATTTTGCTCTGTCCTTTGTTTGTTTGTATGCTTCTTTGTTTGTTTGTATGCATCTTTGTTTGTTTTTGTGACTGTTGATATTGGCCCCTTTAGCCGCCCATAGAAGTAGGGTTCTCGCCGACCTTTGACTACATATCAGCTGTTTTATACATGAGCACTACGACCATCAACCCACTCATGTATGGTCTCTTCAGAAGAAAATATCGGAGAAAAGTCTGGCGCAAGGTCGTGAAGTTATTATCTGCTTGTCGGCAAGGAAACAGTGTGCACCCCCATGTGGACATAGTAGGAAAGGATGAGATTCCACCGTACAGGGTGATGAAACTGGTAGATCATCAGATACTTGACAATGACTCCATCATGTATGAAAGGATGGTATTCCAGCGGGGGCAGGAGATAGGACTGGTAGATCATCAGATACTTGGCAATGACCAGCGGTAGCGGGAAATGGGACTGGTAGATCATCAGATACTTGGCAATGACCAGCGGTAGCGGGAGATGGGACTGGTAGATCATCAGATACTTGGCAATGACCAGCGGTGGAGGAATATGGGACTGGTAGATCATCAGATACTTGACAATGACCAACGGTAGCGGGAGATTGGACTGGTAGATCATCAGATACTTGGCAATGACCAACGGTAGCGGGAGATAGGACTGGAAGAACATCAGATACTTGGCAATGACCAACGGTAGCGGGAGATGGGACTGGTAGATCATCAGATACTTGGCAATGACCAGCGGTGGAGGAATATGGGACTGGTAGATCATCAGATACTTGACAATGACCAACGGTAGCGGGAGATGGGACTGGTAGATCATCAGATACTTGGCAATGACCAACGGAAGCGGGAGATGGGACTGGAAGAACATCAGATACTTGACAATGACCAGCGGTAGCGGGAGATGAGACTGGTAGATCATCAGATACTTGGCAATGACCAACGGTAGCGGGAGATGGAACTGGTAGATCATCAGATACTTGGCAATGACCAACGGTAGCGGGAGATGGGACTGGTAGATCATCAGATACTTGGCAATGACCAGCGGTAGCGAGAGATGGGACTGGTAGATCATCAGATACTTGACAATGACCAGCGGTGGAGGAATATGGGACTGGTAGATCATCAGATACTTTGCAATGACCAACGGTAGCGGGAGATGGGACTGGTAGATCATCAGATACTTGGCAATGACCAGCGGTAGCGGGAGATGGGACTGGTAGATCACCAAATACTTGGCAAAGACCAACGGTAGCGGGAGATGGGACTGGTAGATCATCAGATACTTGGCAATAACCAACGGTAGCGGGAGATGGGACTGGCAGATCATCAGATACTTGACAATGACCAACGGTAGCGGGAGATGGGACTGGTAGATCATCAGATGATTGGCAATGACCAACGGTAGCGGGAGATGGGACTGGTAGATCATCAGATACTTTGCAATGACCAACGGTAGCGGGAGATGGGACTGGTAGATCATCAGATACTTGACAATGACCAGCGGTAGCGTGAGATGGGACTGGTAGATCATCAGATACTTGGCAATGACCAACGGTAGTGGGAGATGGGACTGGTAGATCATCAGATACTTGGCTTGGCAATGACCAGCGGTAGCGGGAGATTGGACTGGTAGATCATCAGATACTTGGCAATGACCAACGGTAGCGGGAGATGGGACTAGAAGAACATCAGATACTTGGCAATAACCAGCGGTAGAGGGATAAGGGACTGGTAGATCTTCAGATACTTGACAATGACTCTATCTTGCTAATGATACTGATTGAATGCTTTTATGTCTCCCATCATGCAATTCAACCATATACAAAGAATTCATGTTATAGATCTACAACTCCTCGCGTTACTCATGTCCTTTCAGAGCCGATTAACGTGGATGTAAAAGAGAGG
Organism: Strongylocentrotus purpuratus; assembly: GCF_000002235.5. Lineage (NCBI taxonomy): Eukaryota > Metazoa > Echinodermata > Echinoidea > Camarodonta > Strongylocentrotidae > Strongylocentrotus > Strongylocentrotus purpuratus. Next base: position 11,710,430 of record NW_022145597.1, on the reverse strand, counting down.
ACTTTGTTGAGTCATAAAGTAATTCGGTATTAAAATGAAATATATTTTACTTCAGGCGAGTTACTTCCCTATGAAGTCATCGAATATGTTACTTTTATTTTGAATAACCACTTGATCCGAACCACTGGTGTATGTAGGGGGGGGGGGGGCTAACGGTGTACTTTGTACATCGGCTAGTTTGAACTATATACAGATAACATATGTTTAAATGATTAGAATACGCTATTCAAGGTGGGTATACATACTCAGAAATCATTTTCTCCAATGTTTATCGATCGGTCACAATGGAATGTCGTAAAAGATCTCTCAAGTCAAACTTAAATATGAAGCTAAGAGGATATTGGAGTCAGAATGCTGTTTTTATCGCTCAAACCTAGCTAAACATGTACTGAACTGTTCCGTAAGAAAATTCAAATGATGAAAATTAATTACGGTAAATCAAAGTGTAAATTTGTAATAGTGACAAGGAGATAAATAAAAGGAAACCCTCGTTCCACTAAATAAATTAGTTATGACATAAATACGCTCCCGATCCGTACTTTTCATTGCTATCGGAAACCTTTCCTCATTTACAAATTACTACATTATTACAGTGGCGTACGTTGTAAGGAACGAGGTATTTCATTCATTGTAAGATAACCATTAATAGTTCAGACATATGACTCTTTCATATAAAAAAAAAAAACTGCGTGTGACTTTCATAAAAAGTTTGGCAACCTCAGCATCCATTATTATTACATCAACTTAAGAATGTTATTGTATTGGATTTGGAACAATCTGACACCCTAAGTAGCACCAGTGTTATTTCTGCATTCTGTCCGTAAAAAAAGTTACATTGAAGCTTTATTCTAGGGAATGGCCATAAACTGTGAAGAATGGTTCTGGATTGCAAACACTTTGCCAGAAGCATAGATCCAGCGGAAACACAATGCATGAAGTAATGTAATATTCATGTAAAATGATTTGAATTGTCATTTTCATGTAAATTAATGTGAAAATATGTAAAGATAAATTATAAACGAATTAACTATTTTCCGTCAAGGGTGTATTATTCAATTCAGCTATAATGGTTTAAAATAGCGATATGTTCATACGTAACACACTTCTTGTATGTGCTTGAAAGATTGGAAGAGAGAAAGACAGAGAGACAGATAGAGACACATATACAGAGAGAAAGAGAGAGAATGAGAGAGAAAGAGAGAGAGAGAGAGGAAGATACAGTGGAGTTGTTTGATACATGTAAAGAAATAAAGAGACAGTCGATGATTGAGAAAGATGTGGGTGAGTTTTTTGGGGGAGGGGGAGGGCGGTGGTATATTGGTAGGAAGGGGAGGGACGGGGATGGTTTCGACTTTTAGGTGCAGGGAGAGAGAAGAGTCAGTGTAGCATTGTTACAATAATTTAGAAATGTTGGGGGCTAATTTATACATTTCATGATAGATTATTTTTTTAATTTTTATTAAACTCCCAGTTAATGTGTCGAAATGTGTCAACTTTCATCATTATCTCCTGTTTTTTGTCCTCGCTCTAATTATTGAATGTTATCATGTATTAATGTATGATTTGAATAAAAGCTTCAGTGCTTGAAATTTATTTACTTATTTCTGTTTCTGTTTCTGTATAATCATTTTGTATAATTTTAAAATAATATAATTTCTGTTGAATTGGATCGAATACACATGACGAAAAAAAGGTGGGTGCGTGGATGGGTGGGAGAGAAAGAGAGAGGGAGAAAGAGAGAAAGAGTGGGTAGATAATTATATATAGGCCTATACACGTCAATAGGAAAATAGGGCGGGATGGAGGAATACAGAAATAGAAAGGGGAATACAGACCCAATGAGTTATTAAGTGAAAGGAAAATAAATAAAAGAGAAATAAAAGAGAAATTGTGAATAGAGTTAGCAAATACTAATCACAAAGGAGAAGATTGCTCTCTGGGGAGTCAAGTGGAGGAGACATTCATAAGTTAGAGATGGAGAGATTAAGAGGGCAAAAAATGTAACTAGTCTATGAGGAGCACACATTGGTTGAGCAAGCCATACTTTGGTGGTATTTTTGTGTGGAAGACATGAATGTCTTAAATATCGGTTTCTTCGTTAAAGGAATTCCTTTAAAAAAATCGTGGATTTAGCTCATGCTGCAATCAAAATCATAAACCTTTAGGTCATACATGAATCCCATGACTTTTACAAGACAATCGCTTGTCTGATTCTCAAGATATCTATGATTCAAATTAGATATTTCAGAATTCGTTTTCCTAACGGTTTTTATAACACTGTAGTCTACTGGGAAAAATGAGTATGGTAAAACCGGTCACTCAAAGATTTTTAATTTTTGAGGCACTTCATGATCATTTTGAAACGCAATATTTTTAGGGCTTCAATGTTACATCATATCACAGACACTGATAACACGTAGGGCCATGCATCTCGGAGTTAACATTGTTAAACGATGCCTTTAATGAAAAAAAACAAATACATATTCAATGTTCACTGGCAGTATTCAATAACTCACCGATACTATAAGAACCATTATCATTCAAGCATGGCTAGTATTATCTATGATTTAGGAGACCTAAGATGTACAGAAGTCATCCCGTCCTTTAGAAGACAGAGACCTTTTTCGAATTTTATCTAAATATACGAAGTGTGGTATTTGAAAACAGTGCTGAAAGTCCTGATTTAATCAACGATGAAATTGCTCTAATAAAATAATAAGGCACAGTTTATCACCCCGTATGGTTGTAGACATACTCTATTGATATTAGCAAACGTACTCTCGTTGTAAGGTTTGTCCGCATCATGTACGAAACTGAAATATACTACTTTACATGTTTATTTTTACTAAGCACTCTTTAATGACAAGGGCGGTGTTCACAATTTCGATTTCGCCATTTTAGCCTTCAATCGCAAACATTGCTGGTCAGATTCATTTGTTCGCCATGACTTTTAAAAATGGAATTACTTCTTGCATCCGTTGCTATTTGGGGTTTATACTATTCACTCAAAAGTGCGCCGCAGATACGTGTAAGTACAAGTATGGCACTCATTCTTGCTATTGTTAAGCAAATTTAATCATAGATAACATAAATAATATAACGGGTACAACTTACCAAATCGTATATGTGTTCTCCGGCTTCTAAATCTTGCGAGAGAGCATAGTAGGCGATCAAAAAATACACGTTATAATTGTAAAACGTTATCTCGTCTGGAAAGGACACTAGTCTACATAATTATGAATATATAACATTACATTATTGAGACACGTCGCTGTTTGGATATGAAGGTAATCGAGCATGACACCCCCAAATAATTATCTGGTAACGCTCGCCCAAAAGCCGTTGGTTGGCATTCCTGGGGGAAGAGGTGGGCTGCTGCAGAATTTTATTAAAACTGATTTTATGGAAGGCATATTCTGGCAAGGTTTCTCCAATTTCTTTGTATATTCTGGGACGACATGAGAGTTGTAGTCCTCCTCGAGCGGACGATCTCACTGAACGTAGTCTGTTGCGGTTGTAAGGGGAAGGAGAATAATTACTCAAAACGAAAAAACGAAATTCCCTCAGTTGCGTGGGGTTAGCATAATCCCAAAGTTTACTTCACCTAGTTAAACATTAGTTAAACATTAAGATTAAATTTTATTGACATCTCTACGAATTCTTTATTACAGCTTATGTTTGGCTAGCTGGCGACGACAGTTTCAATCTTTCGTCTATAAACCAGACTGCTGAGGAAGATATTATTTGGATTTTCAATACAATGATCGGCAATAGGATCAGAATCTGCTTTCTGAATTTTGATTTCGAATCAGGCTTTACTTTCATGGACATTGGTGATGGGACTAACGTAGATAGAGAAAAGGTTCGTTTTGAAGACACATCAACTTACACACGAATGGCGAGCTTTAGTAGATCATATCTACCAAGTATGGTGACATCAGTAGGTAACACAGCATGGATAAGACTCCGAGGCGACAGCCGAGAAGATTGGAAAAGGCACTTTAATATGACTGTCACACCTACAGATACATCAGGTAATAATACAAGTCAACCACTTGCAAGAAAGGTCTAAGCCCTGCTTACTTGAATCAGATTTTGATTTTGATTATTATAGGCTAGCTATGCTGTCAATTTAAAAATTGTATTGTAATATATTTTAATTTCATTCATTTATTTACTCTAATGCTGGTCAAATCCAAAAGTATTTCCCGGAAGACCCGGCAATGATTAAATTTGAATTGTTTATTGTCACATTTTTGTTTTAAAGAGGTATTGAAAAATGTCAAGAGAGTGAAAATATCCATGATAATTATGGTACATCATAATTCATAATGGCTTACCTCATTCAATTTCTCATAGGGTGTAGATATCCGGAGGTTACTCTCCTATAGTGGAAGTTGTATGGGTAGTTCAAGGGTCGTCATAGAGAGAGAGAGAGGGGGGAGAGAGAGACAGACATAGAGAGAGCGTTCTTAATACCGCTCCTTTCTATTTTTTAGCTCTATGTATTAATGTTAAAGTTATTTATTTTACATCAGATATAACGGAAGTAAAAGAGGATGAAATGACGTCGATCAAGTCAATGAGTTACCCGTCAAACTACCCAAACAACTTCTATCGTCTATGGGACATCCAGGCTCCTCAAGGATTCGTCATCTCAGTCATCGTACGAGCATTCGACATCGAAACTGGGAACGACCACCTGTACATAGGTGATGGTGTTGATAGATTCACAAACCAAGGAGAAGAATGGCAAGACTGGACAGGAAGGTACGAGGATGAGGTGCTAGCATTTCGAGACTTCAGGTCGTATACAAATTCAATCACGATGATTTTTACCACTGATCTTAGCATATCACGATCAGGGTTCTGGATCCAGTTACACGCTATAAAGAACCCAGGTGAGCTTTCAAAACACCTTTAATTTATATTCATGTTACATATTTAGAGGAAATGTCCGGGTACCAATTATTTCCCTAATATGCACATTTTAAATGGGGTCCCACATCTTCTATTATTTACTGTTAAATTCTTTATCTTTACAACATTACAAACCGTGAGAGGTGGGATACATAATTCCAATATGTTGAATCAAGATAATTTAAAATAACGTAGCATAACGTAACGAATAAAATGTAATAGCAACGTTATGAAAAATAATTGGGAATCGACGGTGAAATAAAAATCCTGTTCTTTATAGCTTTGAGGCAAGAGGGAAACGAAATGAAATGGTTCTTGCAAAATCCTGATATCTATAACATAGATTCAAGTTCTTTCTTCGAAATTTTCAATTTAAAATTGTGTCGTCGTCCGTTGCATGTCATAATAATTGAAGTAATGCTATTTCTATATTTTCAAATTTAGAGGTATAAAAAAGACACCTAGCCCATCCATTCCGCGATAACGGAAAAATCACTCTAGAATATCAAATGTTAACTAGAATTAGTCCTCAACCAACCGAAGAATGTGGGAATATAAAAATATTATCATATATCATTAATATCTAGATTTCATATTTATATAAGTCAAAGCAAATTAAGTTAAGGACATCACCCACTTTTCCTATCAGGAGGGCTGTATGTAATTGAAGTTGTATGAACAATCACGATTTGATATCAAGAGGCAAGCCGCTTGTCTTTGTAAATCCACCTGCCCGTATTCTGTCCTGTCTGAAGAAAAAAAATCCCCAAAGTAATTTCATTTTTGGTAAGGGACGTTCCCTACAATTGGATTTTAAAACAATTATGCATTCTTTAATCACACAGCGCAAACAACAACAACAACAACAACGGTTAATCAACTGATTCCATCAACCCGTTTATCTACGTCCCCAACTTGTATGTAAATTATGATTCAATGTTAAATGAATAATGCTTAGTAATTTTGTTCCTTGCCGCCAATTCCATACTTTCAACTTTTAAAACAAATTACCGCTGTCTCTTATTCCACCATAACACATCTCTTGTATCTCGTTTTATTAAACATTTTAGTTCATTATAAACATTCGGTAAAAATACAGTTACTTGAGTGCGATTTCTCTTGACCCGAGTATCTCCTTCTGCGATTATAAACGCTAGAAAAAAAGCATGAACATGATGCATATGGAAGACAACCTTCAGATAAACTGAACCCAAAATCGTAAGTGCTATAATGAAGTGCGTTTATCTCTGTATATTTGGAATCATCGCCTCAATTGCAAAATAACTTTAATGTATAAAGCTTCCATCAAACTTCTGATGCTAAAAGTAATCATATGCAAGATTGTCCTCATAAGCTTTTATCAATGTATTTGTTATTTTGTAACATGATTGAAACCACCACGTATTTTTCTACTCAGTTATGTATCGGACATGTGTAAATTATTTTGACCATTGTTATGTTTATGTTTGTATTTCCATCTGTATTTGAAATCCAACCTTTTAGTTAAAATAAAGTAATAATAATAATAAATAATAAGACTAATGATAATAAACCGTGCAGGTAAATCACAAACTTAGATAGCGATACACAATAAATCTTATATTTTTGGTGAGGGACATTTCCTATGGTTGGTATTAACAAATGTGTATTTCTGTAATCATACAGCGCAAACAACAACAACAACAACGGCAAATCTACTGATTCCATCTAATCGTTTATCTACCTCTCCAACCGGTATGTATATACTTCAATGTAAAATGAATAATACAGTAACCAATTCCACATTTTTACAAACTTTAACGAAATTACCACATCCTCTCATTCGACCATAGTACATCTCTCTTATCTAGTTTTTAAAAACGTTTTAGTCCATTAAAAACATATGTGTACATACATAAACAGTTACATGTACTTAGTGTGAGACACTCGGGTTAGAAGAATGCATAAACATTAATTATATGGAGGATAAATCTCATATTAAGTACTTCGATGAAGTGCGTTTGTATTTGTTTCATGCGCAATAAACAGAATGATTTGCAACGAGTAATCGCAAAATACCGTAATAAATGCAATTGCGATTGTCTGCGGTTTACTGCGACCGAGGCGACAGCGCCAACAATAAATCTTAAGGAGCAAAGAAATGTTTTAATTAAGCAATCTGACCAAAGAAGTCTCCAGTGGAACGGACATTATTCCTTTGCGGCAAGTCTGCGTTTTATTTTAAATTTCGACTTTGGCAACTGATTTGTATTTCCTTTTTTTTTCTTCTCATAAAATAGACTATATAGGTTTTTCAATATTGTGAACGATGCATTTTGTATTTATAGTGAGAGTATTTTTTTAACATCAATAAAATTTATTCGCTGTCTTTATGTAAACAGATTAAAACTATATGCTACATAATTTTATGTCCTCTTGTTGAGTGATCACATGCCTTTAACAATGCAGACTAATTACAGTTATGCTTATACTTATAATTATTCAGAGGATACTGCAGAAATGTTAAAATTCTATTTTAATCTTAATGATGATTGATTGAATCATCACGCCCTTTCCCTCAATATTTAAAAAGCAGACTTACCGGGTGAATTTAAACAAATAATAATGATTAAAACAAAAAGAGTAATAAGATTTAACTCATCCAGATTTCCTTTCACTGAAAATTGAGACTGAGATGTTCTTTCAGCTGACTTTCAAACTGTTCTGTAGATTTCAGCTTTCTCGGTATGGATTCTTTCATAGCTCCCCAAGAAGACAACCCATCGTATTCTACAACCCCAATGGCAGATTCATCGCCGCCCTGTCAAGGTTGGTATGCTCAGTTTATTCATTTCTGTTATCTATTTACAACATATTATAGTCGTGTAGGTCATTTTTAGCGATATAATGTATATTCTTTTAAAGCTTATCTGCCATAGTTTACAGGAGGGATTAGAGCGCCCTGCAAGGTCACTGGACAGGTGGTTATCTCATCAACTCAGCTCTCAGTTAACATAAGAAAAAGAGGATCATGGGGGACCAATGGTCACCGATTAGGCATTGTTTGTTATATAGAGGGCGCAAGTAGCTACAAGTAGTGCAGTGGGCCTTTAAATCTCCTCCACTTGAATACTGAATGAAAGTTTAGTGTTTGAAACTGAAACCAGTTTTGTCATTATGAAGCACATGTCAGAGCGGGGAACAATGAACATCAAAGAAATAAGTCGGGATTTGAGCCCTTGAACATCTAAGAGGAGCTCGCATTGAGAATAGACAAAACAAAATCGTGAGGGGCCCCTCCGGAGCCCGCACGGGACCTGTAAGGGGGGGGGCACACGCCCTGTACGGGCTTTCTGCGGGTCTAACGGTCAGATAAAAACGCCGGGAGAATTGGGAGCAGCCAACTCAGGGACCACGGCGCTCGTACGGCTGGTAAAAAAATAACCCGGCTTCTGTAGGAAATGTATCCAAAATGTTTGTTTTTACTCGGCGTACGGCCCCGGAGTGTATATGTGAAAGCTCGAAATATGCATGATTTTAGTGACGTACAGATCAACAGAAATGATAACGTCTTTCAGGCGATAATTTTTTTCTTTTTTTCTAATTATATAAGAAGTGTGAATTTTGGCAGCAAAACATTTCTTGTTCCCTACTCTTTCTCAAAATAACAAAAGTAATCATTCATTTGGTAGATTCTTTGTTTCTTAATGCAAACCATTACCACGTGTTTCCTTTCAATTAGGACAAGTACTAATATTCAAATGGATAGCAATGATATCAACATCGATCCTGATCCTAGTCATTATTGGCTGTGCATTCCTATTGGTATGTCGACGATGGCATCACACAAGACGTGATGACAAGGTTAGATGTATTTCAATATTAACTGTCATTGCCTGCAGACACTTCATGACTACCGTATCGTTTCCAGATTCATCAATAATAGTGTTATTATCATACATATTTTCATGTCTGAAATAAAGATAGAATGAAGTAACAAAAAGAACACGACACATCACAATCCACATGAGGAAGTGTAGAAGATAATTTGTTATCTGAAGTGTACTACTAAGTTGCCAGGAAAAACGAAAAAATCAGAATCCAAATGTCAAGCAATTTTCCATTTAGCTGGAGCCATGATTGAAAAAATGCAATTCTACTGGTGTGCGTACTAAAATATTTCAGTAAGAATTATTTTTTAATTTTCTGCATATACATTTGGTCGTTTGTACCAAATGATTCAAAAATTTGACAGAATGGATTTCTCTTTGAATCAAAATGGTCATTTTACACGAACGCGCGCCTGCAAGTGATATTTTATGCGGAATATCATATGATAACTGATTGTATACAATATCTTCTTATAATTTATTTTACATAGCGTTCTAGCAGCGTAACGATCACAAGTCCTGGGTCACATAACCGACGTCTACATATGCGAGATGCCCAAAATGATACTGGGCTTCAAACTTTACCTGGTAGACCGTATGAAACCATCCCTGAACTAGCTCTACGCCGTAGAGTCACTCATCATCTAGGACGAGCATCTAATACAGATGATGACCGAATAGACGAGTCTGGATACACGATTCCAGGTAGAGATGATGAAGAAGGTCGCACTACTTCAATTACACCTGGTGAAACAGCATCAGGCCACCGTGATTATGATACACAGGTTCAACATACGTACTTCGATGCCAATACGCCTGGTGACAATTTAGGAGAATTCCTTCCTATCTGCGACAGTTCTATCAGGCCAACAAGCATCTCCCTGGAAAGTACTGATGAACTATCGTCAAGTTATTATAACACTGCAGAGGTAATGTCTTTTAACCGTTCTGCAGACGCCCTCTCCGGTAGATTAACAGAGAGGCAGACAATCCCACTCTACATCAATACGCCAATCAGAAATTCGGACCAATAAAATAAATTTTACTTGGAGCTAATTTGGTGTATCCCAGACTGATGATGACAATGGTCAGATAATAGACAGTTCTGAGGAAACGATTGGGTCAAAGGGTATCGACTAATTCGGGTATCTCATTTGAGATGATTAGGTTTAAATCCATAGTTACCTGGTTGGCAATATATCAAGAAAAGTCGAGATTTGTAAACTTTGAAACAGAAACATCTCGATAGGAAAGAATTACTTACATAGACACTTGATGGTTTATGAATTTGCGCGTACTCACTATACATTTCACAGGAAACATGGTAATATATACAGTAGTATTTTCAGTTAGAGTGGTCACGGAAGTATAAGCACTAGTCGTAGTAATCTTAGTTGAAGTAGAACTAGTAATGGAAGAAATATAAGTAGTATTGGCAGCTACAGCAGCAGCAATAGTTGTAGTAGTAGTTTTAGGGGTTGTAGGTCTTTGATCACGGGCTTAAAATGCTTCTTGATTAAGGAACTCTACTGGTTACGTCTACAACAAGAACAATAACACATTCTTTTTTAAGGTCTTCAAATTCTTAATCGTCATGGCACCTGTCTACCCTCCAAATATACACACCAGTTCGTAACCTTCACTGAATAACTGACAAATATAAAAACTAATTATTCCTAAAACAAGACTCTCATCTTCCGATAAATATTTTATAGTGGCTGCCTCTAAAACAATATCCTATTTTTTATCAGAGAATTAACCTCTTACCTCTTTTTTTTCTGTGTAAATTAATGTCATTTACCTATTTTGTGAGTTTACATGTTTTTCTTCACAATCGGCAATTTCAAAAGCGCAACGGTACTCTTCTGTTTTGATATGATCGATATTAATTTTTTTTTTTTTTTTAATATTAAGGGATTGTAGTCGTCGTCGTCGTAGTAGTAGTAGTAGTAGTAGTAGTAGTAGTAGTAGTAGAAGTTGTATTAGTTCTATTCGTGTTTAAGTAACGGTAATATGCTATTATTATCATGATAAGTAGAAATAGCAGAAAGAACTAGTAAAGGAAATTAAAATATGATTGTAATGATAGAAGCCATAACATGAATACCGTCAGTATGATTATAATACAAATATGATATACCAATCACCCTAACATAAGAGATCTAAACCAACCAAGGACATTTTTAAGTAGGACATACCTCTCAATGTTCTTCAATAAATATTAATTGTAATTCTATACATTGTACTTACTTGAATACTGCTTTTGAAAATATTTTATTTGAACAAAACTTCATCACATCCCACTAGCCTTCAAACAATTTCTTTCTGTTTCGAAACCTTTCAATACTAGTGGATTCGAGAAGAATAAGTGAGATGTTTCAGGTGGGTAAGAGAAGAAGTAAACTGAAAATGGAGACGAATGAATGACGAATATAAGGAGAGATAGATAAAAGATAGAGACAGACAGAGATATAGAGACACAGACGGAGAGAGAGACAGAGTTACAGAGAGACAGAAATGAACCGTATCCATGAGTGAGTACTCCCTTTTGAAAAACGTAGGATATTCCAATGTATTTGTTCAGTAAGCTACACTGCATTTATAAAATAAATATTTTGTATCTGAAAACGTATCACAGAATGCACACTCTACCATTGGTTTGATGTTTGTAATTTAATATAGGTTTTTGTAAAAAGTTACATTGGAATGTTCGACTTTTCGTGAGGAGTATATCCTCACCTTTCTTGGATACATCCCCCCTTCTCTCTCTCTCTCTCTATATATATATATAATAACCCTAAATTGTCCTCCTAATGACAACGTCTACTAATGACTCATTTTTTTATGTGTGTGCGTGTGTGTGTGCGTGTGTGTGTGTGTGTGTGTGTGTGTTTAGCACGTAGCCTGAATGCACAGTCCATGTGCACATAAATTTTCGTGTATATCTGTAGATAAAATATTATTAACTTTTATTTGTGGCCAGCAAATGTTCAGACCTGTCGATCCACCTCATTGAAATTTCAGTCGAGTTATGATTTCAAGGTGACTATTTATCAAATTGCTGTTAAACATTTTAAATTTGTAATATATATTTCAAAGCTGTTTTTATTTAAAAGCACGGCTCCTTTTGTTGTCATCTGTTTTAATAGATGTTTTGCTACAGAGGGGTTTAGTGCCACCTAGAGTTTGATATTGGTCATGTTTGTCGGCATAGTTTGTTCTGGGAGGCACGTTTCCATTTTACACAATAGCCTAGTAAATATTCATCACTGCTTCATGCAAACTTGTGGCGCAGGAGTCTAACTGCAAGTGTATGAACGTGCTTCGCCTTTATAATCATTAATCACCCCCAAAAACATGTTTATGCGGGTAAATGAAATAAAGGGGTTTCTTTCCGTCAAACTGATAGTGTGAACTAAAAATTCAATAAACGCTATTACCAACTGTGATACCAGCTGGAATGTGAATCTAGCAAAATTCACACCATTCATTTTCTATTAACAAACATCTAATTTTTTTTTTAAAGCATCATGCCGTATATATTACGTTAACTTCGAATTCTATGAGCTGTTGTGTAAAACTGAAAGGCGCCTCTGTGGGGGGGGGGGGTCGAGATAAATACACTGTATAGAGAGAGAAAGAGAAAAAGAAAGAGGAGGGCGAGAGAAAGAGAGGGAGAGTGAGTGAAAGAGAGAGCGGGAGAGAGAGAGATGGAGAGAGAGAGAGAGCGAGAGAGCGAGAGCAGGCGGGATTCCCCAGTTCCCGAGCATAACAGTACTGCTTTGTAAACAGCTGTGCATTGCGAGTACTTGTATGCCTACATTTCGCAATAAGTGGGAATTCCCAAACTTCCATCCACAATAATAGCGAAAAACAGGATTATATCATCGAGTTACGACCATATTTGTTCATAAGTCTACTCTAAAGATTATCTCGGACATGTTTTGCCATACCGAAAGGAGGAATAGACGTAGATCGTAAGCATAGAGCTGAAATCTTGACTAATTCTGAGCGCAGGATTTTGTGCCATAGAAACGCAATTCAAGATCAATGGTGAGTTTTTATTTAATTCAAATTTTGCAATTTTTGTTATCATTGTATATTGTTGAAATATCATGAAAGTGACTTTGAGCCAAACGACATGTTTTTATTTAAAAACGTCACTCATTCAGCTGAGGTTTGTTGCGATTACTGTTCCTGACTTCCAGCCTAAACACCGTCAGTTTCATTTTTTGTCTAAATATCCAAAATTAGACAATTGTGAATCGATTCTCAGGGGAGAATGGACAAGTACCCTATGAGTGGCATCAGGCACGTACGCAGGGGGGGGGGGGGGGTTGAACCCCCTTCCCTTCAGTTTTTGTTATATGTGTATTTTGAAGCAACCCCACCCCCACCCCCCCCCCCCCCCCCTTTGTGATTTTTTTTATTATTTGTTTTTATAAAAAATAAAAAAAATACAAATAATACCAATGGCTGACCTAAGAAAGGTGACCTCCCCCCCCCCCCCCCCCCCCAACGGAACAAAATGTCAAATGTTCAAATTTCGCGACCAAAAAAAAAAAAAAAAAAGTGTCCTCTTACTTTTAACTAAGCTTTTCAAATGAATGAATGACGTTCTTCATTTTTAGTATGAAAGATTTGGTTATGTTCACAAGTATGTAGTTTGTTAACTCAAATGCTACATTAATTCCAATCAACGTTTATTATTAAACAAAGAATTAAATTTTGTAATAGTAATATATGCATATAACAATTTTAGTATCTCAAGTGTGATCTATGTTATGCCAAAAACGTCTTTCTACTTTGTTTATGGCTTCGGAAACTTCATGAGGCTATTTGAAAAAAGTATAAATGTCTATATTTTAAATTTAAAAACCAATTACCTTCTATACTCGTAATACGTCATTACATATAAAACAGTATTTTTTTAAATAGTCCACATTAAATTCAAAGATACCACATAATCTGCATACATTTACATAATTTCTTTCTTCTCTCATTTTTTCTGTTACTGTTTTATGACATTTATGACTATTTATGACATTTTTTTAACATAAATTACAGGTACGGTTGGGCCTCACTTTATGTGAGAGGCAGGAAGGCGCCACACTTCGTATTCAAATGTTATGAATAACTTTATTCTGGCTCTAAAGAGGAATACTGGGCAAATGTTGACAATATCTATAAAGGTCGCTCTCTTCACTTCACTCTTATGCCAAACTCATAATTTCCCTTTGCCATCTTTTATTTATCAATAGTTCATGGCAAGATCCCTCTAAGATGAAAATAGCTCAAAATGTTCCAGTTTTTTAATTGGTGATAAAAGCGAACAAGGTAATATAGACTAGTATCTTTATTAGCCACCTTTCTCAACAATTGGGCAAAATTGTTTACACCCGTGTCGGTCTTCAAAATTCTTTTGACGACTGCGATGTGTTTTCGTTAAAGAAAACATACGACGACACATGCGACGCTTTCATTCATAGACAAAGTCGCCAGACCAATAGATAATTTCTCTCATTCAGTTGGTATCTTCCTGGACCTCTCCAAGGCCTTCGACACGGTTGATCATGATATGCATGTACTTCTCTACAAACTATCACACTACGGTGCACGAGGAAAGGCCTTGGAGTGGTTCAGGAATTACCTTACAAACCTATAGCTCAGCCTCTAACGCGTTACAATGAGGGGTTCCTCAGTGTTTGCTCCTTGTTCCCCTATTTTTCATTATGTAATCAATGATTTCAAAAATGTTTCTGATATCTTTTACCCTTCCACGCGCTGTTACTTGTAAGAAATCATGTTTTATATAGATACCTCGCTGGGAATTTGCCATTGATAGGCCTTTGGCCTTTGCTATTCCCTTCACATTATCCTCAACTGTCACGTTTTGTGTTGTTCTTTACTGCATGTTTTTTAATTTGTTATAATGTAATATTTCGATTATTTTTCCTCATTGTTTTACACATTAAACTGTGGTAATGAGTTTTTGTGGAAATGAAATGAATTGGATTGAATAAAATGAATAGTTACTGCTCTAATTATTATTATTCTACTCATTATGTCTGTCTTGCTATCCTCATCGTACAGGCGAAACGTTGGCAGAGTTCCGTCTGTGTACGAAGTAAGATGCCAACACTCTCCACCGAACTTCTCCAGAATTTGAGTGATGTTGATGATGAAACTATCACCATGGAGATGAACGAGGACGCATCACTTCAAGAAGCGGAAATAATATTCTCATCAACAGCCTGTCTGAATGCATCCTTCCCAATGACAGGGTAAAGTTTACCCCCGGAACCCCCCCCCCCCCCCAAAAAAAAAGGAACAATAAACAGCCAACCAACGTATAAACAAACAAATAAACATCGACATAACATTCAATGGTTACAATAACAATTTAAAAAATGATGATGTTGATGATGATATTTATCATGAAAATGATACTGCTAGTACTTACACTCTATACTTCTATTAATAATATCATTGTTGATAATAATGATGACAATAATAATGATAATATTCATATTACCATAATCAATATTAAACAATGATTACTACTTTAACTATCATTGCCATTGCCATTACGATTATCATTATCATAACACTATTATTCTCAGTGTGAATTTTAAAAGTACTTTCATCATGATAATAATTATTATCATTATTTTAATTATCACTATCATTATTATTAACATTAACATTATCGTTATCATTGTTATTATTATTTTTGTTGTGTTTAGACCACACGAGGTCAATGGCTTAAACATGGATCTGAAAGCAGCAAGAAACGCATTCAAATTGATTATCTCGAAGAAGAGGCTCCTTGAATGGGTAATTTCACTTATATTTCATAGGTTAAAATGTATCATGAAAGGGTGGGAAATTAGGGAATATTCAAATTCCATTCGGCCCTTGATCTTTAGAAGAAGAATAAAATCTAGTAAAGCTGTGATTGCAGGTGATTTAGACTTACCTCGTACATTCCTAAGTTTCGAGTAAGGCTTCCCCCAAATCGCCCCACTTACACTTTCGTTTTCTCCTCTCTCTCTCTCTCTCTCTCTCTCTCACTCTATCTCTCTCTTTCCTTTTCCTCCTTTTACTCTCTGTCTTTTTCCTTTTCACCTCACTCTCTCACTTTCTCTTTCTTTCTTTTTTCTTCTCATCTCTCTCCCTCGTTTGCTCCTCTCTCCGTAACTCTGTGTTTCCTCTCTATCCCCTCTTATGCTCTTTCTCTCTGCTCTTTGTTCTCACCCTCTCTCTAAAATATGCACTGAGAACTTCCATCGTGGTTGTTGTACGACCCTTCCTCCTGAGACAAGTATTGCTCCGCCTCAATTCCCATACTTAAAACTTCAACCCAAGTCCCGACACTATACCTAGTAACTAACCATAAACCTAACCTTAAACATAGCAAAACAAATACATTGCAACCTTTACCCTATAACTCTGTAACTTTGACACTATAAAAATCGGAGTTATAGACCATTTTAATAATGTAATCAAATTGAATGCATACATTTTTGTTAATTGCCATGTAACAAATTATTTCATTCACCTGTTTAACCTTAATGACATTACGAAAACGATCTATTGACACCAGATCAAAATGGCGGATCACCATTTGTAGAACATGTAATTAATTTATAGATATCGAAAGTCCTGTGCAGAAACATTCAACTTGAGCATTGGTGTGACGAGGATCTTCGTTTCTACCTCATCCTTCTGGAGTGCCCTGTTTTCAGGTATCCTCAATTTGAGTGGTGCCGGAAGGTCTTGACCGCTATAGGCAGGTTGCTGATAAATGGTAAGGATAACTATGGAACGAAAATACTTCCAAATACACTTCACCTTTAAAAACTAACTTAGTTCTGATCATGTATTTTTTTTATACTTCCGAGAACATATTGTACAGCAAAGAATTATTTTGTTTTGTTTTAGCTTTTTTTTTAAACAAGTAATATAAAAAACAGCTTAGGAATGGAAAAATTAAAAACCCTGATTAAGGCTAAAAATCGTTATTTGGTTAAAAAAAAGGACCTAAGAACTAATTTTATTAGCCTTATGAAATGCCAAGTAGTGTTTTTTTTTTTTTCACGTCTATCTTAACCTAAAGAACGTTTCATCTTTACAAAATAAAAATGTAAATAGAAATAGGGTTTCCATTCTAATTTCATCATTATTTTTGATCACTCATAATCATTATGCGTGCATTTTTTAATTAAAATTGAAAATCAAAGCGATCCATTTAGATTTCATTGAATTGACAGTGGGCGTCATTTTACGAAACCGTCAAAAGTACAAGTTCGCGGAAAATCCAATTAAAAAGCGTGTATGAAAATTGACACTCATTTCAATAGAATGTAATGATGACTAATTCATGAAGAAATGCCCAGGAAGATTAATTTTGCCATCATTTATCTAAACTTCATGCGGAGATTCTGGCGATGGAAATCATTTGAGCCGACTGGTCAGCTGGTGGAAATTCGAACCCGCGGCATTTCGCGAGACAGTCGTAGCCTATCGGGAAGCTGTCAAACAATTTTCGGTTTCTGATAAGGACGACTTCGGGACCTATTTAAAAGTACTGCAATGTCTCAACCAGGTAAATACCTCTACAATGGACAGCAACCATGATGGCGTATCCAGGACTCTTCGGCGGAGAAGAATAGGGAGAGTGCACAAGTCAGAATATTCTATGATAAGCCAAAGGTCATTAGGTGTGTGCGTTTGGCACGCAAACAAAATAAAATGAAATGATTATTTTAAAAAAAGCCCATTTCGCTCTTTGGCTTCTTATCCATACTTTTTTTTGGGGGGGGCACATTTCCGTAGTGCTCCCGTGGTCAACCACGATTATTTTAGCAGAAGCACACAAGCAATACAACATTTATAAATCTTTGGAAGTTGTAGTCACTATACACTTGGGAATTTTAAAATGGCCCAATCAGCAATATCACTGTGGTGTAGTGGTACTAGTGTACAACTCTCTAAATAGAATTTGGAAACGCCCCCCTCTCAAAAAATGAAATGGAAGCTCTTATTACCAATCATGTGAAAGAATACGTTTTGACTGATACGAAATGATATCAATTTTGCCGAGAAACCTTATACAGTGTGTATTTGGTAAAATATTATATCTATTTGGACCTGATAGATATCGCGCACGTGACGCGCACGTGTCGCGACGTCCCATATACATCTTTTCGTGTACAGTGCTTGTAATTTTGCCAAGACTGGGCCAACTTTCTTATCACTTTGATGATTCCAGAACCTTGCAGTATACACCAATACCTTATACGCTGAATGATCAAACTTTTGGGATCGATTCCACAACGTTTCTTTCACAATGCAATCGCATGACCATAACTGATGTTTATCTTTAAGACAATTTTTATATTTAGTTTTTCCAACTTTGCTTCAGATAAATATCCAGCATGACCTCGTTTCTATTAAGACGTTCTACATTACTAATCTGAAATTCGACAACCTAAAAGATGAATTGGATCGCTTCATGCAGCCTGGATGGACGGTAAGACTTATTTTGGAAATACTAGAAAAAAAATTCTTCTGATTTTACGCCATAGATATGTGCTGAATTATGTATTAGCACTTATTTTTGTTTCTTCTTCCAAATTCGTGAGAAAATATTTAGCGCCGAATCAACAACCACCCCCCCCCCCCTTCCCCTTGCGCCAGCGATCGGAAGCAGGCCCGTCTTCTTTTTTATTTAAAAAAGGTTGAATTTACCTGTTTGGGGGGCCAGGGGGTCCTGCACCCAGCCCCCCTAGATCCGCCAATGCAAGCGTCTATTATCACGGAATCGGGTATTATCATTTGTTTTTGTTACTGCTTATTTAAATCTACCAAAGCTTATCATATCTACTAAGTATATGCTGAACAAAAAAACAAAAAAGGAATGAGAACATTTTTCCAGACAAATCACATTCATATTTCGTGCTATCTTTTTTTTAAAGCTCCATCTGGCTCTTTCCTGTTTTACATTTTCTCTAGCTTCTGTTTAATTCCGCTGATTGGATTGTTAATTTTGCTTTTACCTTTGCCTCATGTTTATTTCGTAAATGGTTTACACAGTAAATGTTTTAAACGACCGCGCGAAATAATTCAAGCAACGAGCTGGAGAAGGGGGGGGGGTTGGCGCTGCTGTGACCACCACGCCACTGTATAGCAAACATGAGTATGGAGCTAGCAACCTTGACAACATGGGTAGTATGACGTCACACTTCGGTACTCTCATCCCGCTTTTTTTTTCTCGTCCAGTTGCAGGGATCATCCATGTCTTATCCATTCATCATTGATCTGAAAGAAAAGGCAAAACTGTTGAAATACAGTCACAAGACACAGCAAGAGGTATGCGTCAATGAACACAATTAAAGTGTCGGGCACATATCAGTAGGTATTTCGACTTCGATTTAGATAATACAGATTATTATAATAATAAAATTACACTAACAATAAGAATAAGGATAAAGGTAATTTCCAATAATATCCACACAGTCTATCTCACACTTGAACTATAAGAACAGAACTGAACTTTAACTTTACAATTATTATCTTTGAACAATTTTAAAACTTATTAGATTGCCATGAAAACGGCAAGGGAAGCGATGGAAACGCTGTGCAAACTACGCTTCAACAATCGGTTCATCCCTTCCCCCCTACGCATCCCTTTCATGCCTAATCCACGCCTTGAGCTCGTCGTAAAGCGGGACGACATCTTCGGAAGGAGTGTCCGGGAGCGACTCTCGGAGATGTTGAGGCTCCCCAAGTGTGCCCTTCAGAAACCTCTCAGGGTTATCTTTGAAGGGGAAAGGGGTGTTGACGAGGGAGCACTGAGTATAGTAAGTAATTAGTAGGATAACAGATTTAATATAGTAAATAATAGTGTGATAAAGGATAATTGTAGTAAAAGATTGGATGTGGTCATACATTAGTGTGGTAAAAACAAATATCCTGAGGGATACTCATGGTAGAAGACTAGTTTGTAAGGGAATGGTGTGAAATGTTTTTAGTATGGTTATGGCATATTATGTCAAGATGTTAGTATTGTGAGAGATTAGTGTGGTAAGGGATTAATGTAGAAGATAATATGGTGAAATATTATCGTGGTTTTGGATTAATATGGTAAGGGGTTAGTTTAGTACTGGGTAAGTACGTGTAAATAATAATGTGATGAAGGATTAGTACACTAAAGGTGTTGTAAGATATATGTGTGATAAGGGATCGGTATGGTAATTGATTGGTATTTCAAACGTATTAGTTCTGTAAGACATTAATATGGTCATAGTTTAGTACGGTTAATAATTTGTATGTTAAGTGATTAAAGATGATAATAATATTTATAATAATAATGATGACAATAACAACATTACAAATGATAATGATAATTACAAAATGATAATAATAAGGTGGTTAATAATATAATCGATTATGTAGCTCAGATACTCAACTGCTTTGTGGTATATTATTATATTGGCATTAGTCCACCACAGCAAAGATGAGTATATTCACATAATAAAGTGTGTGTGAGACAATGAGGAGGCATCTTGGTGAAGTGGTTCATTTACTTGACCAATGGTTGGGGGTTCGAATCTCAGCTCAGTACTTTCTTCCTTTGGCAAGACATTAATCCACATTATTTTGCCACTCTCCACCCAGGTCTAAATGGGTGCCTGGCAATAGGTAGAGTAATAGGTATTGCACTGCAGGGGGAATTATCATCATTATCATTATTAGTAGTAGTAGTAGTATTGATATTGTTGCTAATGTCATTATCGTAATCATTATTATGAAGAACATTTTCGTCCCTTTACATCGCACAGTCTACTCTCATGTAAAATTTCAATTATGTTTTTGACATAATCCCCTTTTTTCGGATTCTATTTCGATAAATGAAAGGTGACAGTATCTTGCCTAAAAATAAAACATTAACACAAATGAAATTCCTCCACATGATATTCCGAAAGTTTAAAGTCAACAGAAACAACAACAAAAATTAGTATAAAAGGAGATGTCTCAATCATATACAAAAGTGTTATATAATTATGAAATTCATATTTTTTCTTCTTCCGCAAAAAAACGACTTTGCTTTGTATACTTTGATTTCTTTGCTTAAACTTTAGGTATTTTTCCGGCTCGTGTTCGACGAACTTCTGGACCCAGAAAAGAACGTCCTTTTCCGATATATCAACGAGCATGACCCTACCCAGTCACAAGTCTGGTTCAGAGAGGTAATGTATGTTTTGTTGTTATTGTTTGTTTTTTTTTTTTGTTGAACGACATTAAACAAATAATACCCAGCGGTGAGGGCATTAGTAAGAATAAACCCCACGAGGTACCTTTGGAATAGTCTAACACGCCCAAGGCGATATCCGAGGGTGTTTGGACTGTTTTGAAGGTACCTAGTGTTGGTAATTTTTACTAATGCCCGAACAAAATTATGTGTATTATTTGTTTTATAAGATAATGTTTTATTTGTTTTATAAAATGATGTTTTATAACATGATTTTGATAATGACCGGTCATTATCCAATTATGCGTTAGGCGAAATAAATGCCTGATCACGTGTACGCTCTCAACCAATCATTTGATTAGGATCCACGTCATCATCTTATAAACATTAATATATCCCAACTCATTGTCAGCGGGTTTGTCAAGACAGGTACTTGACCCTTAACATAAAATAGGATATTTGTTCGAGAGCATCATATTGGCTGAGAAGCTATAACTTGACACTACACATTTTAGATCGTACACGGGTGTGTATTATATAACAACCCTTTTTTTGCAGTGTACTGTGCGTATAAAAAAAAATACACACTTTGAAAATATCCTCTAAAATTGTATATGCTTCTGCATAAATTTTGCTTATGAAATTCTGATTGACGATATATTAAATCGTATGGCACTAAAAGAATTGAACATAGTCAACGCTTGAGTGTGCACTAGCTAATTTCGAAAAAATAGCGAAAATTGGTCAGCGCAAAATATATTTTAGCCTTGGATTCGATAAAAAGTAAAATAAGAAGACTAAGTCACAGACAGACGACATACATTTGTTTACATGTGAAAACAATCGAATAGAAAGATTTGGGCTTCCTTTTTTATGATATTTGAACTATAGCTTTATGAATTTAATGAAAAACCTTCGCCTACATTGAATCAGAATTTCGAAAACCAACGCTAGGTAGATTCAATAGCCTTGTGCTACCAGATTACATAATTATAACATAATCTGAGCATGATTAGTAGAGGCAATATGATAGGGATTGGAAATGCTCCCAAGTTCATTCTTAAAGCGATCGTGATAAAAAAAAAACACGTTCTATCAAAGCCATACTGTACTAGAACACTTTTCGCCCCTCTGTCCCCGGAAGTCGCTGCTTTTCTTTCTGCGCTGTTGGTTCGTTGGAATTAGGTATTGGGTTACGCACTGTTGGTAAGTTGACCATAATATGCACTATGAACATGACGGACAAAGAAAGCGGACAAAATATATAGTTCCTCATTCTACCCTCCACAATTGCTATGGTAGACAAAGGAACATCCCTTCACTGCTATTATGTAAAAATGTGTAAAACAGGTGAATATGCATGTGACACCTGTTCTGTCCGTCATGTTCATAGTGATGACGCTGTGCAATAAAAAATACGCTAGGGCAGAAGTCCATCAGTTTAGTATCGATTTAATACTAAGTACAGTATTCCATGCAATTAATATTATTTTGTGTGCAATAATGCATGTTAAAATTAATCATTGCTTTATACAAGATAATAATTGTTTGAATATAACAGGAATGCCCCAACAACGATACAGCGATGATGTGTGGTCTACTGTTTAGGTTGTCATTGTTCAACAACGCACTTGTACCATTGCCAGCTTTCCCACAACTGCTCTATGCGAAGCTCCTAGGAAAAGGGTAGGAACAGTTTTTTTTAAAATAAATTATGCAATAATTTTTAGAGGTGTCGTGGTTATTGGTTAATGCTTAAATAATTAAGCACTTTCTTCTGATAATTCAAGGTGAGCTCACTTTATCTTTCTTATGACTTTCGTCCAATTTCAATTTCCACTTGAATTTGTTTTATTTCAATAATTATTTTCATTACACTAAAATTGCAAGCATTTTATTTTGACATGTTGCTTGTTATGCCAGCCTACAATATTCCATCGTTTGTTTAAAACCAGCGTTACCATCTTAAAAAGAAGTTGTGTTTCAATTCAATTGCTACTTAATTATCTACTACTTACTTGGATTTCATCTAACGATGCTTTTAAAGACAAAGCTTGGTCGTCGATCATTTGGAATTAATACAGCTTCTTCACCCTATCGAGTAATTAGCATCAAATTAAACTGCATATTTACGTGTGGCAAGGAGAAAGTGGAGTCCAGATCGACAATTCAATTAAGAACAAAACAACCATTATGATAGGATTGTGGCCAGTCAGAATGAAATGCACCCCAAGGGTGACATGAGTCAGTTACCCTATTCTGATACCTTATCAAAATCATACACGAATACAGCATTCATCCATGATTTAATCATACCGATTCTGAAAAGAATTCACTGAATGTATTGATTGATATCACCATCTGTAGCTGGTAAACTGTTCCAGGTACCAATTAGTCGATTTGAAATAAATTGTCCACACATTCAGCATTGCATGTAATGCAACTAGATATCAACGAACACTACATGAAGTTTGTAAATAGCTTCGTTACGCATGACCTCAAAATATCCACAGATCTTTTACACGATGGGTAGGTCCCACTTGTAAATTTTAGAAAGATCACTGCCGAAGTGATAGAGGTGCTTTAGAATACATTTTGCCGTTTGCCCCTTGAGAAGAATACTTCCTCCTGTGTATCAGATAAATGTACTGTCGGTGAATAAATGAATACTGTTTACATTACTTTCGTGACCAAGATACTGGTCAGTATTTGGGAACAAATGACCTTCATCAGATAGTATTTACCAACTGGCTTATTGATTGGAAGACTTGATATCGATTTGGATCAATCAAGACTATTTTGGAGACAAGATCCTGGAATACATTTCCTTTCCCTAACGCATGTCTGTTCTTTTTTTTTTTTTTTTTTTTTTTATTCTCGATCTTAAGCCCCGGTGAGGAAATGGAGGAAATTCGAGAGCTTGACAAAGACTTCGCAGATCAAATGTCGAAACTACTATCGACAGAGGAAGAGTTATTGAGCGAGCTAGAGCTAGAGCTAGAGCTAGAGAATGGAAAAAGAGACGAGGTCACCAAAGCAAATGTGTAAGACAAAACAAATATATGTAGACGCGATCGCAAAGGCTATCGAAAAGTCAACCTAGGGGGCACTGTTAAAGGGAACCAAAATCTTCATACTAAGTTACTTTTATTGTAAAGTTTAAGATATTTGAATAAAATCTGTGAAAATTTAAACAAAATCGGGCAAGGAATTTGGAAGTTAAAGCTTTTTGAAATGACTAGTCACTAGAGGGCGATATTCAATTTGATGACATTATTTGTGGACATCTCTCCCTGCCTTTTGTACATCACATTTCACAATTCTTTCTTTTTCTTCGTATTTATTTGTGTTCTTGATCCGACTTCATAACATGTAAAGTAGAATATCATTTTGCATTCTATACCTTGCTTTCAGGGGAGTAGATTATCTCAATCACAAGAAAGAAGGAAAAACATGAAATTTGATGTACAAAAGGCATGGAGAGTTGTTCGCAAATAATGTCATCAAATTGAATATAGCCCTCTAGTGACTAGTCATTTCAAAAAGCTTTAACATCCTTATTCCTTGCCCGATTTTGTTCAAATTTTCACTGATTTTATTCAAATATCTTAAACTTTTCAATAGAAGTAACTTAGTATGAAGGTTTGGGTTCCCTTCAATGGCCTTCTCGTATCGTACGCAGGCACAAATCCTTGTAACAGTACATAGCAAAGAATCAGACCTGCAGCAGACTTGCTGCAGACAGTCATCATTTTCACAGGCAAATTAGTTTTGCTGCAGGCTTGCCGCAACCTTGCCGCATACTCTTTATCATGGATAATTATGAATTTCATATTCTATATAGACCTGAAGATACTTGCCGCTTACTCTTTATCATGAATATTAATAAATGTTATATAAAATGACCTGCTGCATATTTGCCGCATACTTGCTGCATACTTTGCCGCAGCCTTGCCGCATACTCTTTCATATCCACCCAAGTCTGCGGCAAGGTTTCCACATGCAAGTATGTAGCAATTAAGTATGCAGCCTCATTCCAGGAAGGCAGCTGGAGGGCTGCATGCATTGCAATCTTATATTCTAGCACCTGGAAGTAGAAACAGAATAGGCAAAATTGCTTCATCCATTCTACAAATGTGGGTTAACACAATGCGAAAGTATTGCTCCGGTTGTCTCATTTTCGCCAGCACAAACATAGGTAGTTCGCCGTCTATATAGCAGACGGCAATCGGCGGATTAGACGACACTTGATAGTGATTTTGTATGTGAGATTAATTGCTAAATATAATATACAAGAACCTTTTCCATATCTTTCAACTATCATTGATATCTGATAATTAAACAGTTAGTAAAATAAACCTACCAAACTACATAATACAATGAAATACTTGACTTAAAGTAGGGGAGTTTGATGTGGTGCACAATTGCACCCCTCTGTTAATAATCGAATAGTCCATGGTGTGTCATGAATATTCATGTTTTTGCTTACCTCGGGCAAAATGTTTGCCTATACTAAATGGAGAGATTACGGTGGGGGTGGCTGAAGTGGACATAATGAACAAAGCAGAACTGATCTATGATAATTCTTGCTTCTTATCCTTCCTGTGCTTGACCTATAATCTTACAATCGCGTGGTAAATTGCGTCCAAAGTTCTACTTGTTACACATGTATTTTATACGCAATTGCGAGCTTGCGACCTATTTTGATCAAATTACGGTGGGTGAACTTTCAAAAGTCAATGGGACATGAGGGTTCCAATGAAAGAGCTAATGTCAACGTACGTCGGGGTGGATGTGCTTTTCGTTTAAACAAAAAAGGAATTTTTAACGATTTTTTTTTTTGTGGTAAAAGTCCATAGCCTAACATGTTTATAGGCTGCTGGACTCTGACGATAGGGGGCATTCTCAAATGAGACTAAACGGAGCTATATGACACATAGTCCAAAGTAGAGTCACATATCCATATGCTACTGTGCACACATTCAAAAGGAGTTACAACAAATTAGTTAGTAGGGCTGAAGATAAGATCCTGACCACATGGCACAAAAACAAAGTTTGAAACAGTCTGTTAATTTCCTTATTATTTAACAAATTCCTCTCATGGTACCAAGACGAACTTGAGGCAAATTACAAATTGTTTGGTTTGACAGAAGATAAAAAGGCATATACCAATGCCTAACACAAGAATTTACAAGATCACGCTGGGCACAGCCTAAAACATCATGGTATACTTGAATGGTTGCATGGACCTCCAAAATGGCAGCCTAATTATATAGCTTAATTGCCGCAGACTGTATAATTTCCCACTTTTCTGTGGCAGATTTCCGGTGTGACCGCGTAGAATGTAACCCGCACCGATCGTCAGACTATTAGAGATCGATCGAGAGCGGACGATCGGTGCGGATTTTATCCGCGCAGAATGTCCGTGTCGGACATTCCGTGCGCGCTTCAAATGTCTGACGGACAATCTGTGCGGAAGAGGTCTCGCACCAATAGTCCGCCTGCTGCACCGAATGTCCGTACTCTAGTTCACACGTATAAAAATTCAATGCAAGTATAATTATACTAAATGAATGAAACGACTGGATAACCCATATTCAGCTTTGCCAGCTATCTAGGGATGACACTACAGGTCTTCCCGGCGCAGATCCAGGGGGGGGGGGGGCAGAGGGCCTTGACCCCCCCCCCCCCCCCCCCCAACAGCCTACAAAACATGAATAGAGAGAGAGAGAGAAGGTAAAGCGGAGAGTAAGGGAAAGGTAGAAGAGGAAGAAGAAAAGAAAGGGGAAAAGAAGGAGATCGGAGGCGAAAGGCCTTCGCCACCCCCCCCCCCCCCAAGCAAGAGAAAGAGAGAGAGAGACAGAGAGAGAGAAAGAAGGAAGGAAAACTAAGGGAAAGGTAAAGAAGAGACAAAGGGAAAGGAAGAAGAAAAGAAAATGGGAAAGAAGGAGATCGGGGGGCGAAAGGGCTTTGTCTTTCAGGCTGCCCCCCCCCCCCCTCCCCCCAGCAAAATGAAAGAGAGAAGGAGGAGAAGGGAAAGAAGAAAGGGAAATGAGGAGATAAAGGGAAGGAAAGAAAAACAAAGGGGGGATATCAGTTGCAGTTTTCCTGCCAACAAGTTTGGGGTCGGGGGGCGCAAATGACCCTTGCCTCCCCCTTCTACAGCAAACTTAAAAGAGAGAGAAAGGAAGAGAAGGGAAAGGGAAAGAAAAGAAAGGTACAGGAAATCAATTTTGATTTTTCCCATCAACGCGGTGTGGATCAGGGGCGAAAGGCCTTCGCCTGCCCTCCCCTGGCCCCTCAGCAAACAAAAAGAGAGAGAGAAAGAAGGAAGGAAAAGAAGGGAAAGGGAAAGAAGAGAGGAGAGAAAAGGAAGAAGAAAAATCAAAAGGGGAAAAAGAAGGAGATCGGGGGGCGAAAGGGCTTTGCCTTTCAGGCTGTTCCCCCCCCCCCCCAGCAAAAAGAAAGATAGAAGGAAGAGAAGGGAAAGAAAAAGGGGAAAAGAGGAGATAAAAGGAAAGGAAGAAAAACAAAGGGGGGATATCAGTTGCAGTTTTCCCGCAACAAGTTGGGGATCGGGGGCCGCAAATGGCCCTTGCCCCCCCCCCCCCTTCTACAGTAAACTTAAAAGAGAGAGAAAGGAAGAGAAGGGAAAGGGAAAGAAAAGAAAGGTACGGGAAATCAATTATGATTTTTCCCACCAACGCGGTGTGGATCAGGGGCGAAAGGCCTTCGCCTGCCCTCCCCTGGCCCCTCAGCAAACAAAAAGAGAGAGAGAAGGAAGGAAAAGAAGGGAAAGGGATAGAAGAGAGAAGAGGAAAGGAAGAAGAAAAAGAAAAATGGGAAAAGAAGGAGATCGGGGGCGAAGGGGCTTTGCCGCCCATGCTGTTGCCCCCCCCCCCCTTTCGCAAAACAAGAGAGAAGGACGGAAAGGGAAAGAAACGAAAGAAGAAAATAAAAGAAGGGATATCAGTTGCAATTTTCCTGCAAACAAGTAAGGTAAGGAGATCAGTTGCAATTTATCCCGATTTGTACCCCACCCCCCCCCCCCTCCCCCTCAGCAAAGAGAGAGGGAGAGAGATAGAGAGAGAGAGAGAGAGAGAGAGAGAGAGAGAGAAGGAAGGGAAGTGAAAGGGAAAGAGGAGAGAAAGGGACAGAAAACAATGAGGAAGAAAAGAAAAGGGGAAAAGAATTAGGGAAGATCAGTTGGGATTTTCATTGGTTCTTCTATCATCATTGTACAACTATCGTACAAATCGTAATGTAAAAATGTATTTATATATTCATTTATTTATTCCTGTTTGATAACAACAATATGAATATAAACTCATAACAGCAACAACATTAAATGCAGAAGGAAACTTTTTTGCTGGCAGCAAGAGGCGCAAAAATGACCATGCATTAATGCATGTCCATGTAAGTGTATCATTAATATCATTCATATTGTTTAATTACATCTTGTGAAATAGTATGCATTCAAGCTTTTGGGATTTTTTTTGTTGGTATATTTGTAGGAAAGAAAGCGTTTGGAGCTTATAATGCACATGTTGCAATTTCAGGTGCAACTTAGTGTTCAAATTTGGGACACGCACGGCCAGGCACTAGTGTAGGAAATCTTCATATGTTAATCAGGTATAATGACTAAATTACTTGTCTGTTGCGTTATAAAAAAGATTATATTTAGTCAGGCCTGAATTGAGACGCAAAACAATTATTGTGTTAAAAGGAAGAAAAAAACATATTTGATGACAGTCGAAATTCCCCAAAAACCAATACGATTGGAGAGCGAGTACTCGTTTTGTTTTTCTTCAAAACTCACTCAACTAAAGACAGATAGCCCGGATACTTGAGCCTCTCACAGAACGCAAGTATAGGCCTGATGTGTCGTCAGGGGCGTCGCTAGACCTTTTTCAGTGGGGTGGGGGTATAGAGGCCAACGATTACCGACAAAACAAGCCACGAATTACCGACAAAATTAAATGTCCCAATATCTACAAATTTAACCCTATAAACCCAGGTCTAAATTGTTATGAGCAAATGGTCATTTTCGTCGACGACATAACTATACAAATTATTTCGTCAACTTAGTAGGCATCATATTTTAATGCAGGCGCGTAGCTAGGATCTTATTTTAGGGAGGGGCGGTATTGAGTATGCGAATCACTTAAAGAGAGCGGAAAGCGCGCTCCCTAGGTGGGGGAGGTGAAGGGTGTAAGGCCTCCCGTCGCGAAACGCGGTTGCTTAGACGTTTCATTAAATTATTATGAAAAGAAGACGATTTGTTGTACCGTTCTTGACTCTTAATCCTTGTCTGAATTCAGTTTCCCCATCCCACGCAAAGCGTCGAATCTTAGACGTTTCATTAAATTATTATAGAAAGAAGACGATTTGTTGTATACCGTTCTCTACTCTTAACCCTAATTGTCTGAATCCAATTTCCCCTCTCTCGCGCGAAGCGCGGGAGCTTCGACGTTTCATTAAATTATTAGAAAAAGAAGACGATTCATTGTACCGACTCTAAATCATTGTCTGAATTTTCAAAAATGTTTCTTTGTCCGATAAAAAGTCACAATTCGAATGGGCAAAAATTGCTGGCCGACCGACATAAATAAAAAAAATCAAACCGACTTCAACCCCCCCCCCCCCCACCTTTAGCGACGCCCCTGAATGTAGAGTGGCCTGAGCGGGTAGGCACAGGGCGTGGTTCTAAACTTTAATACAGAGACACCTCGATGAAGACATCCTTATTTTATGATTGCGTGTGTTGAACTGCCCTGGGCTTTACAACTTTAAACCTCCAGGGTTTATTTTGCATATATAGGTATTTACATGTTCATTTATATAATAAAAGGAAATAATGAATATTCAAATATCATAGGTAGCAAATAAAGGATGACTAACAGAGGAATGAAAACAAACAGATAGGAGAGGATGATCAAGCATAATGATGTGCACCAATCGATAAATGATAATGATATCAAAAACATCGGGAGGCTCTGTGATGTTATCCGAGCCCCATCAAAAACAATTGGGGGGCTGATGATATCTGAGCCCCATCAACATATGGGGGGGGGGGCTCAATGATATCTATAAGCCCCGCCAAAAATATTTGGGGGGGGGGCTCAATGATATCTGAGCCCCCCCCCCCCCAATATTTTTTTTTTTTGGGGGGGGGGTTGTGCACCGCCCCCAAGCCCCCCCCCCCCGGTTCCTTAGCCTATGTACAGGTCAATGAAGTCTACTTTTTGAAACTTGTTTCGCCCGAATTCACAAAGGAGGTTTTGTCGACAAACCTCCTTTGTGAATTCGGGCCAAAGGGATTGGGTAACTTTGTCTCAGGTTTTGAAACAAAATCCTGGAATGATAGTTAGGGCTAGTTCTGACCGGAAAACGACCCAAATATCGGAGTATGGCTAGCTGCCCCAGGGCCTTGTCCTATATACGGACCAGGGAAAATAATACTTTAAAAAATTCGGGGGTTACTTTTATGACTTTCGGGGGCTCTTCACCCCGAGCCCCCGTGTATTTTCCCCCTGATACGGATAAGTGAGTGCCACTTCTAACTCGTGTTTTTAGCCCTTCTTTCTTTACTTTTTCCTTTGCTTTCTCTTTCTTTCCTTTCCTTTCTTTTTTTTCAAAGAGGAGGAGGCGGATCCGTCGCCCCCCCCCCGTATATCCGCACCTGAGTGACACCCACATAAACTAACCTTTTTTTTTTATTACCGAACAAAAAAAATGAAGAAAGAGCCCCTCGACATCATAGGTGTAAGTATTCAGCCAGTTGCTAACCCCCCCCCCCCCCCACACCAAAATAAACTTTAAAAGTAATTGTTCGTTCTAATTTGATACCAGTGATTTACAGATGTTTCTGAAATGGCATAATTTCCGGGATTTTTCCTCACTTTTTAGTAAATTATACTTTTTATGCGTTTGTTAGAGAATGACACATATCAAAATTTACAGTCAGGCAAGAAATGTGCTTATTTACTATTTAGAGGCCTACATGTCAGGTCCTGCAGAACGGCGGGCTCGGGGGCTTAAATCCCCCCCCCCCCCCTCACTTTTGAAAAAGTATATTAAAGAAAATTAAATAGAAAGAAATAAAAATGAAAGTATGCTCATGTGACCGTAATTAAATGCCCCTACCCACTGAGCATCCGCCAACTTGTGCTACGCTTTACCTTATCTTAAATACTCTAGACTCCCCCACTCACTTTCAACGCCATTTGTTATCACTTTTATCTCCCATTTTACTCCTTCATTAAACCTCGAAACGCCCCCAAATACTTGGGGCGGGGCCTGTATCACGAGTATATACTAGTAGTGGGTTGGTTGAAGAACGAAGCCCCTTACAAAAGTATAATCGATTACAACAGTTGTG
Source organism: Strongylocentrotus purpuratus (assembly GCF_000002235.5). NCBI lineage: Eukaryota > Metazoa > Echinodermata > Echinoidea > Camarodonta > Strongylocentrotidae > Strongylocentrotus > Strongylocentrotus purpuratus. Next base: position 11,679,004 of record NW_022145597.1, on the reverse strand, counting down.
GGGGGGGGGGCGATATCACGAGTATGCCTTCATAGAAAAAAGGTTTTAAATAAAATATTCACTTCTCATTTCAAAAGGACTGGCCCATTTGCTCTAAAAAAAAAATTGTAGAGAGTTATTATTTTGTAATTTCTAGAAAAAATGTCAACCACATGATTTACAATGAGTCTAAATACATTGATTTGCCGAGTTGCCTCTTTTTATCAAATATACATGCACTTAAAACAATGTGAGGACAGACTGTGCGGATAGCAAACCGCCAGCAGAAAACCCGCATAATATGTCCGACGGACAAACGAAACTGGTAGGACAAGCGGCGCGGTCACACCGGCCGCAGACTGTTCCTGTGGCATATACTGGTATTCGGTGAGTCTGCAGCAAAGTTCTTTTTGCAGCAGCAGACTGTTCCTGCGGCATATTGGTATGCAGAAAGTCTGCAGCAAAGTTTGTTCTGCCGCATAATTCGGCATACTCTTTGCCGCACAATAAAAGTTTGCGGCAGATCTGCGGCATACTTTTAACTTTCCTATGAGACCACTTAGGAGTTATTGTATAATACAGCATCCTAATCAAGGCCAGAAACTTGAATTTTTACCTCTGACATTTTTACCTCTGACACTTTTACTTCTGACATTATTACCTCTGACATTTTTACCTGGCACCTCTGTAGCAGCCATTACTGTGTGTACCGTTAACATGTTATCTGCCTTGTTTTTCTCATAGACACCTGTATGTGAAGAAGAAGGTACGAGATTACCTTGCTCCATCGCAATTTGCCGCCTTCCAACAAGGGTTCAACAAAGTATGTGACACCAAAGTCTTAGGTATATTTAGACCTGTCGAGTTAGAAGCCCTCGTCACTGGCGAGAAATACTTCGATTGGGCCGCCCTCGAGAAGGTAGGCTGTATATATGGCAGTATAGCAGGCCTGCAGTGTCATAAACATCAATCTTTATTCCAGGCTGCATGTATTTTCAGAACACAACAACCAACTATATAGTTTGATGGATTTTAGAAGTTGAATCTTGATTATTATTATTATTATTTTTAATACTTTGGTTCTATATTCTACCCTAATCAAAAGAACGATGTCCCGTTCTTGAATTCTAATAAATTCAAGCAGTGAATATAATGGAAGAAATATATCGCTCTTATCTGCCGGTTAGCCAACGTTTACCACGCTTTTACAGGACTGCAGCTCACGAGATCAACAGATCAAAAGACTGACATAAGACCGACATCGTCGGTCATGAGGGCTGTCAGTATTTTGAGCCGTCGGTCTCATGTGGTGTCAATAAAGGCTACCTAAATTAAACGCATGGATCTGCCATTTGCCTAAACCATTAATCACCCTTAAAAATATTGGTTATAAACTTGCACAGCACGAAGTTAATAAATGTATACAACCAACGTTGGGCATTTTGTTTAACTCGACTTGGGTAACATTTTGTCAAATTATAGGCCAAAATATAGAACAGTTGCTTCCCAAATTAAAATGCCTAAGGTTGAGGGGATCGTTTTAACTCTTGATGGCACATTTTTATCCATTATTTTGGTATTTGTAAGTTCACATATTAGGTAATCCGAACATGATTTCCTTAGGCAATATAACAGGGTGTCCAGATCGCACTAAGTTGATATATCAAGTCTTTTCAAATACTCGACAACAAATGTAAACCATACGCTTTACGCATTACTTTGAGACATGAAACTTGAATGCTTCAGAATGTTTGAAATGGATAATTTACAGGTGAAACGAGTAGGCCTAAATTTTATATTTGATTGTCTCCAGTCTACACAGTACAAAGATCCCTACACAGACTCACATTCAACCATCAAGATGTTTTGGGAAGTCTTTCACGCTCTAGACGATGACCAGAAAAGGGAGTTCCTAGGTAAGTTGGAAACTTTGGCTGAGTCTTTATACTGTATGTTACATACACACATTTTTCGTGTTACGCCATCAAAGGCAGGCAATGTTGTCACCCCCGGTCTGCCTCTCTACAAAAACCAGAAGATTGACTTCCCCTTTTGTCCGGCACCTGTTATCTTGCTCTCCGTTTGCCTAACGATTAACTCTTTGACATCTTTCTGCCGACATCTGATCAACACCACCAGCAACAACCAAAAATAAAAACTAAAGTCGAAACAAACAAACAACATCTACAGTTATAATAATAATGGTAATAACGATAATAATAATAATAATAATAATAATAATAATAATAATAATAATAATAATAATAATGATAATAACATGCCTTATGTGATGCTCTGTCTTTTTCCAACCATTCCCCAATATGGTTATTAGTCGTTATCTTACACTTTTCCCCACTATAGGTGGTATTTCTTGATGGATTACGCGTATGCTTTTGCAGATTTGTACATCCATTAATGGTATTTCCACAAAGTCTGTAAGCGAATTATGACCTGCTGCACATGTAAACTGACGACCCTCTCCCTTTAAAGCAACATCATAGTTACGTTTTGTGTATGGGCAAATATTATAATGCATGCCTGTGCTTCGTTTTCATGCAGTATTTGTGGCGGGGTCTGATCGCGTACCGGTCGGTGGATTGGAGAACCTCGGCCTCACCATCGTTGAACTGATCCCGGACGATGTCGTCGACGACCCCGACGACCCCGACGATCTGTGTCCAGTGGCCCATTGCTGCAACAATGACAAATATAACCGCACACTGGAACTTCCTATGTACACGAGTAAAGAGCTCGTCAAGGATCGCTTGATGACCACTCTGTCGCTCTCAAACTGCCCATTTCATATTGCCTAACGCGACGAATACAGATGGAGGGAGAGATCGACTGCTTGGGCGAAACCCCTTAACCCATTCTCTACTGGAAACTGGTGGTTCCTATATTAAGCCATTTTTAAATTTGGGAGTTCCGAAGTTAACGGGTTAAGAATCGATCATACATGACGCGGCAATCCGCTGTTATTTTATGAATGTGTTTATGAATACGGCAAATACGGATTATATATTTATGCGAGTGACAAAGGCCTGACAGGTACTTACTTTTTTGTATTAATATGAGCGAATTCAAAATGTCTGAACGATTCAATTCTAAGATATTTTTTTTTAAGTCAATACGTATTTGTACGCTACAGAGATTACATCGCCCCTTGTTTTTGCTAAATTGAATACCCTCAAAATTTTGGTATCAAATTTTTACAGACTGCACTCTTTATGTTTCGTCTTTACCACTGCCAATTGCCTCCTGCTCTATATAGCTGCCCTTTTAAAGATATACAAAGACCTACATTCTTATCCAACAAGACAGTCTAATAAATTTCGCCTATTCAATCTCAAAAAATGCTTCGGCACATTTATCAATAAATACAAAGTGGCCCGGAATTCCCTGCATTTGGATCAAATGAAAGATTCACTCAGAGTTTGCATTCAAAGTAGCAGTAAAAAGAATGATGCCCCTCAATATACTGTTTAGTCATGAATTGTTGTTTGGTATTATTAGCAATGATAATGTGCAATCATCGGTAACTCCTTACTTGAACCCCTCCCCCGCCCCCTCAGTTCATACTCATATTATCTTTTTCCTCCCATTTCATTGCAAAATTAATTTTTTGAAAACTTTTCATTGAAGGATTAAAATAATCTGTACAGGGTAAATTAGTTGCAACAGGCACTTCATAAAAGTGTGAACTAACTAAGTACGCGCTAACTTAGTACGCGCTACCGGAATACCACCCATTGTTTATATTGTCTGTCGCTCCAATTTGGCTTTATTCTGAGGAGGCTAGGAACAGTGTGTGGTATATGTGTGGAAGTGTGGTCGGGTGGGGTGTGTGTCGCATGGTGGGGGGGGGGGGGGGGGGGTAGTAGTTTGTTTGGTTGGATGCGGTGATTTGTTTTATGTTATAACTGATTTCATTTTTGTTTTCATCAATCGTACAATCTATGTAATGAAAATGTTTTGAATTCATGTCAAGATGAAAAACAACTGTATTCTATTTCTAAGATTGATTTTTATTGTTTGGAATCCGAAAAAAAAAACTATTGAAATAAAAATCGTGTGTGTGTGTGTGTGTGTGTGTGTTTAGCACGTAGCCTGAATGAACAGTCCATGTGCACATAGATTTTCGTGTATATATTTTAAAATGATGAAATATTATTATTTTTTTATTTTTGTTGTGGTCAGCAAATTTTCAGACCTGTTCACCTCACTGAAATTTCAGTCGAGTTAGGATTTCAAGGTGACTATTTATCGAAACGCTGTGAAACGTTATAAATTTATATATTTATTTTCACAGCTGTTTTTATTTAATAGCTCGGCTCCTTCTGCTGTCATTATGTTTATATGTTTTGCTACTGTGTGGTTTAGTGCCATCTAGAGTTTGATAGTGGTCAAGTTTGTCGCCATAGTCTGTTCGGAAGGCACGTTTCCATTTTACACAATAGCCAAGCTAAATATTCATCACTGCTTCATGCAAACTGGTGGCGCAGGAGTCTAACTGCAAATGTATGATCGTGCTTCTCGCCATTAAAGTCATAAATCACCCCGAAAACATGTTTATGGTAAATGGAATTAATGGGTTTCTTTCCGTATACTGATAGTGTGATCTAAAATGCAATAAAACGCAATCGCCAGCTGTATTACTGGAATGTGGAACTAGCAAAAATCATATCATTCATTTTCAATTATAAACAAATAAAAAAAATGTCATGCCGTTTATATTACGTTACTTTTGATTGAAACCACAAATAATGAGCAATTTAAAAGATGAGTTAGACCCATAAAGATCCATATAGGTTATATCCCCCTCTCCAGCCGCAAAAGCGAAATTTTTAACGAATTCCATGGGCTGACGTGTACAACGGAAAGGGGACTCCGGGAGGAAAATATCGAGATAAATACACTGTAGTGAGTGAGAGAGAGAGAGAGAGAGAGAGAGAGAGAGAGAGAGAGAGAGAGAGAGAGAGGGGGGAGAGAGAGAGGGAGAGAGAGAGAGAGAGAGAAAGGGTGAGAGATAGAGAGAGAGAGGGGGGGGGGGGGGGGGAAGGCCAATACGAAAGAAAGAGGAGGTAGAAGCATGAACATGGTCGAAACGGGGCGCGTATTATTTTTGTCGTACCAAGCGAGCCCAGATTCCAGTATGAACTCATTTCCATATCTTGTCGATCGTGTCAAGTTACACAAGCTTGGAAAGAGGTCACAAATATTTAGACTTTGATTATTTATTGTTTTGCCTCACTATTTATAAAGGAAAAACATAGAAATGAATAGATACTGAAATTCGAACCCACAACTCCAACGTTCTATTACGCTGTCCTTATACCGATTAAGGTAACGATGGGTTGATGAAAGGTGGGTTTGCATGATTATTATAACCCTATTACTAACCCTAACGGTTACGATTTGCGCATGCGCTGGTTTCCTTGGCGAGCTGAATTTGGATATCGCTTGGTTACGAAAAAAACAAGACGCTAACTAGGGCAATAAGGTCACAAAATACACTCGAACTTGAATCGGAAATGGCCTGTTTTCCGGCCGGTTTGCTGGTTGAAATCCAGAATGAAAAACAATGCCCTTATCCGCTTATGGTAACGGTCCAATTTATCACCGATTGCGGTGACTAAAGTTCTATGTACCAGGCGCGGATGTATATAGACAAAATATTTAGAGGCGGGCTGTCGGGGCTTGGGAAGGGGGGAGGTTCTTCATGTGCCTCACTTGATTTTTTGTTTAAAGTTCAGTTCAATTAAATTAAATTCAAATTTGATTGATTAAAATCAAAACAAATAGGACCATTCTCAATTGTTTTAATAACATTGTATAACAAATTTCAAAACTATAGAGTACCATAGACAATAAAATCCAAAGAAAGGATGACAATAACCAGGAATGACAAATCTTAACGGGCTACGGCGTGTTTCTTCTGATATATATTACATGGAATTACTTTTATGAAAACCAACTTTTTGTCAGGGTGGACTTCCCCTTTAATGAGTCTGGTTAATTTTCCATGGGTTTTTGTCCTTGGGGGTAATTTTCCGAGGGAGGGGGGGGGGGGGTATTGTCCAGGGGGACAATTATCCTGATACGCATGTTTGGTTGAAATCTATAAAGTTTTAATTTGAATATATATATATATCGTTTACCACACTTTCTTCCGACACCAGATTCTAAATCATTGAAGCAGAAAATGTATTATCTTAGCTTGTAAAGAATTATGGAGTGCTGTATTATGACAATAATTCTTTGACTGTTTCTCTGTTAAGAACTGAACACTGAAAACTACTGCTATCAATTGAATTGAACTTTTACTGGCTAAGAGGTGCAATGTATTTGTATGTTTATGACTGGAAATATCGAAATATGACAGGAAATAGCTAAAAGAACTGGACCAAAAGTTCATGCCACACGTATGTGTGTTCCCAATTCTGTGTGCAGTGCACGTGACTTCAAGATTTATAATTATTCAATTCAATTCATCTGTTTTTTCTCTTTGAATTTTTCGTAATTACAATGATGGTACATTTTTACATAATCACAGATTAATTTACATATAGATCAATTTGTACAATAAGATACATTACCAAAACATGAAATTGAAAGAGAAGGAGAGCCGACTAGACGGCAAAGTTTGCAGGGTTTAGGCTCCCGTGTAAAATGATATATGATGAATTATTATATTATGAAAAAAAACAAAAATAACAATAACTGAGTGAGTAATACAAAGTTACACAAACATCAAAGTTGCATAAAGTCACACTACGAATTTAATTTGATTGGGAATATTACAGCCTAGTCACTATTCAGAAAGCTTTTAAGTCTCCTTTTGAAAATTTGTATCGAATTAATCGAATTCTTAGCAACCATGGTTCAAAACGCTCACAATATACACCGGTTATATTACATAACCAACCTCTCAACAATAAAATGTCCAGAATGTGATCGCGTGACCAGAAAAAAATTGTCTTTGATTAATGGAAACTTAAAATATGCATTTTCAATCGAGGGTTAATTGTGGAAACCCATAATTCATATAATTATGTGAGTCTTGCCAAAACAAGGTTTTAAATAATTGAAACGAAAGTTTTTTTTCTTCAATCTTTCGTGTCAATTAAGTGCTTTTATAATAATAATAATGATAATAATAACTTTTACTTATATAGCGCATTTCATAAGACATTTACATGATACAAGTAAAACTAAACAGAGTAATGACAAGAGAAAAAAAAAATTAAAGTGAAATTATGAAACATTAGATAACAAGGTATGGTAACAATTTAAGAACTAGGTTGAATATGCATTTTCCATTAAGTAGGTTTTTAATTTTGATCTAAACAAAGTAATATCAGAGATGCAACGAATGGAGGCTGGAAGAGAATTCCAAAAACGTGGAGCAGAGCATGAAAAGAACCTATCACCAAAGTATTATGTTTTTGCTTTTTTATAAAGCATTATGATATCGTTTCTAAATCGAAAATGAAAATAACTGTTTTCGTTTGAACAGAGTGTTTACTGTGAAAGGGCGCGCTACATCTGGAAATCGTATAATGGTTGTTTTTGATGAATAAATTCAACTTTAAAAGAAAATCCTTACTAACAATTCGTTATGATCCTTAGAATAAATGTAAATTATCATATTTTTCTCAAATCACATGAAATGCTTTTAATCAAAATAAGTTTTGTTTACCACGACGAATAGAGATTCTACCAATTGTTAAAATAGTAGAAGTAATGAAGTAAAAACAAAAATCTGCTTTTATTAAAACCAATTTATTTTCAAGATGGACTGCCCCTTTAAGGTAGTGTATCCCTTTTGCAGACAGCATCAAGTTCTGTAGAACTTTGCAGGAATTATGAATATGTCACGTATGTCCTATCTATAAAATTTAAACGTTAGCAATGACCTAGTATTCAAATTATGCAGGAAACCTTTACTTGCTAGACTTCACTGTCATACACTATTGAGTGACTGACTCACTTCTTTTTTTTTCTTTGGTAATAACGAGCTGTAAAGGGTACATGAGTATTTGTCTACATCAATATTAAACGCAATTCTAGTAATGGCCAAAATTAAACTGATTTACTTTTTGTGCAGCACAAAAGGTACGACCATTCGGTACGAGGGTCCGAAAATCAGACTATTTAATTAAACGACTGAAATCGCTAAATTCGATTCGACTACTAACGGCCATTATTTTCATGCAAAGGACATTTTCAAGCCCTTTTGGTTTGTGGGAAGTCCAAAATTGGTATTTTCTTTCGAATGTCATTAAAATTACCTTTTTCATTTTTTCGTCTGAAAATGAGACATAGTACCTTGAAGGACATTACGAAACTACACGACAGGATTTTCATATACAACAGACAATTTCAAGCCATTTTGGTTTGTGGGAAGTTCAAAATTGGTATTATCTTTCAAATGTCATTAAAATTACCCTTTTCATTTTTGGGTCTGAAAATGAGACATAGTACATTGAAGGACATTTACAAGACAGGATTTTCATATACAAAAGATAATTTCAAGCCCTTTTGGTTGTGGGAAGTTCAAAATTGGTATTATCTTTCAAATGTCATTAAAATTACCCTTTTCATTTTTTGGTCTGCAAATGAGACATAGTACCTATAAGGACATTATGAAACTACAAGGCAGGATAAACAATCACCAGGATATAGAATTTGAGCCATTTTGCGTATCTATTACTTAGAAGCCGGTATCCCTTTTTTCAACTTTCATTGTGATCAACAACTCTTGCCGAAATAGAACGGTATCAATCTGTGCTACCGCGGCTTGCACTGGACGAGATCGCATGATACACTTTCACAACAAGATCTCAGTATTAAACCGACCATACTATGTGGTAAAATACCTATCATCGAAATAGTCTTCATAAAACCATCGTCGGAATGTGAGTATTGTTTTCCAATTCATAATTAGCCTTAATCAAAAGCTACATCTATAACCGTTTTTTTTTTCTTTCGTCAAGATATACTTTTGATTGTTCAACTCCATATGCTCTAATGACTCAAGCTTCAATAGACCGGGAATCATATCCGTGCAATATTGGCACAATGTGCAATACGATGGGGTATTTCATTTCTGTAGTAACGCTATAACATTCCTACAAAAAAATGTCGGCAGTATCTTTTAAGGCTTTTATAATCGAGACCATGATTTTTCCGATAACTAAAGAGAAAGTTGAGTTCTGAGAGGTGAAAAATAAGCTGTGAGCGTTTTCATTGTTATTATGCAAGTGTGGAAGAACATCAGAGTAAAAATGTTCCCTGAAAAGCATGGCTCATCAAATACCTTTATAATGTGACACGTAAGAGATTAAAAATGTGGGTCTAATTTTTTGTTTATGCCACAGGTGTGTGTAATCCCATATACATCTATCTCAAGTTTCTGTGCACAGTGCTTGTTACTTGTACTAAGACCGTGCCAAATTTATCATTATTCGGATGATTCCAGAACCTTGCAGTACACAGCAATATATGCTACATCATCAACTTTTTCTGATCGATTCCACACCGGCGTTTCTTTTACAATGTATTACAAAGGTATTACAATTACCCCGTGAGAATGTTTAACCTCCACTTTGACAACATGTTAAAAGCCAGGAAGCGAGTTGTAGTTCTTTATCTATTCTCCATTAATCATGTAGAATGTTGTTTGTATTTGTCTCTTGCTTGTTAAATCATTGATTCATTTATTTGTTTATCTATTTATTAAGAAATTAATTAATTAATCAATCAATCAATTGATGTTTTCATCGATTGATCGATTGATTTATGTCTTTATTTATTTATGCATTTATTTGTCTATTTATTTGTTTTATTCATTTATTTAATCATTTATTTATTCATTCATTTATATATATTGATATATATATATATATATATGCTGTTATTTCTCTTTTTATCGTCGTTCTAGTCATCTTTGTTGTCAGTTGTCGTTTAACATTCCAGTTTCAAGTTTCACGTTTATTTGTTCCACATTTCACACAAAATAAAGACAGATATATAAAATATAAATTACATACATGTATATCTAAATGTAGTATGAGCACGTCCCAATGATACTTATCTTATATGATATATTAAGGGGAATGTGAGGAACCTATTAAAAATCAGTGCTTGTATATTATAGGTTCTTGATATAATAGACATTGTAGATTTTTTTTTAAAAACCGTAGCAGTAGAGAAAGACATAATTTAGAGGGTGAATTTAAAAATACAATGGATTAAGGAAACTTGTATACAAATGCATTAGTATTCAAGCCCAGAGTCACTTTGTTGAAATGCGTAGTCACCCGAGCAATTCAGTTTACAAAGTAATTAATTCATTACAGTTATAAGAATTTAATAATTTATGACAATAGATGAACATTTTCAATACAATACATAATTGAAAACGAACAAAATTAAGAATTAAGGAGAAAGTAAAACATGCAATCCGGCAGTTTGTATTGATTTGGGGGCAAGAGTTTCGAGAACGCAACAGCACATGTTCCCCATAATTTTACACATTGCTAATAATAGGTGCATACTCCTGTGAATAAAAAATAGAATGCGATACCTCGTTCGCATCACTCATTCGTGTATTATTTTTGAGGCGGGAATAATATACAGTATTGTGAGAGTGCCAACCTGTACCAGAAAGATATCGCGTATATTCCGGAAGTGTCGCGTTCGCTTCCTTCCCTTAATAACCCTGACACCAATAATGGTATTATTATATGAGGGGCGGAGCATTAACTTTATATTTGGGGGAGCGGGGTGGGAGGGGCTCTTAATTTACATGATTAAAATATAGCGTATAGTTAGTACAGTATTTAAGCTAAGGATGACACACATCTCTAAATTGTGATTCATCTTCCGTGCTATGACTTCTTCGGAAAATGTCCTGTCTTCAAGCCTATCTGCACTAGTTTGGCCAAGAGGGATTATACCTCCCTGCATGGTCACTAACAGGTGGTTATCTCAACAAATCAGCTCTCAATTAAGTTACATAAAAAAGGGGACCATGGGGGCCAACGGTTACCACTTAGGCATTGTTTGCTTTATAGAGGGCGCAAGTAGCTATTAGTAGCGCAGTGGGCCTTTAAAAACATCACGTAATATGCTGCATGAAATAATGAAATACAATTTTTATTTGTATTATTATTTTTGCAGGTTTTGCTGGCGAAACGTGAGGAGAACGGTATATAACCCATTTACGTGGATCACGATCCTATTAATCTGTGCTTTGTACTCATTTTTCTTCGGATATCATGATGATTTTGAACTCAGGAGAAAACTGCTAGAAGGCCCTGAAGGTATGTGAATATTAGGCCTATCATTGCTATCATCATTATTTATATTATTATTCTTATAAGTATCGTTATTAATAATATTCATGTATCATTGTTATCAATATTATTAATATTATTATCATTATAATTATTATCATAATTACTGGCATTATCATTAACACTATTATTATTATTATTATTGTTTTTATTATTATCGTACTTATAATTACTATTATTGCTATTAATATTCATTTTTGTTTGTATTACCATTATAATAATTTTTATTTATATCTTTATTATTATTAATGGTAGTACTAAAATAGTGTTATTATTATTTTCATCATCATCATAATCAATCTTGATCATCATTATGATCAATAACTTTCCTTCTTTTTGTGTAGATGCTACTCATTCGATTCTGTAATGATAAACATTTCATATCTATTTCGCTCGTTTGCCTCCAACTCCGACAATCAATAATTGACTAAGTTGACATTAATGGTTTTGAAACTATATCAAAAAATGTATAGGCCTATATTAAAACAAACCGGTTTTAGTAAGAAATCCTTTACTTAATATGTTCGAGACGCATAATAGTGGCCTCTCGTGGGGAATTCGACACCATTCGGGTGTTTACCAAATAACAGGTGTTGTCAATTAACAGGATTAGCCTTCAATTTTATGACAAACAGGCTTTAAGCAATGCTCTGCGTTTTAAACCCACCCCATATAATTTGTATAGTAAATTCGTTATCTTAAACATATCCCTCACCAAAAGACTCTGAAAGACTTGGGGAGGGGGGGGGGTATTATTTTCTTGGTGGGACTACGGGTTTGCTGTATGTGAGACTTGTATACCTACTAATGGTATTTCCAAAACGTCTGGTTTCAGCAAATTATGACCTTCTGCACACGGAAAATGACGACCATCTTCCTTTAGTGTCCCCGAAAACAGTGAATAACAAGGAGGATTTGAAATACATATGTTATGAAGATGAATAATCAGCGTCTAACAGTCTTAAAATACCACATCGTATAGAAACTCTATACCTTGGGTATTGTCGTATGCGCATTCTTTGCGATGCAGGTTTATAACTCCTAGTAATGATCATGTATAATTCGATATGTTAGCTCAACATTGCAACGATAAGGATAATATTGGTGAGTTGGGAAATAAAGGGAATTAATTAAGGGGATTAATCTTCTATTATGCCCATGTACACGAATTAGCAGATTCCAGACATAGTATTTTACATTGTTGTTTCCTTGTGAAGATATTAATTTAGGCCTATACTTTTGCATTAATAATGTGTGCTCTATATTTGTTTTCTTATCATTGAATTATGCCATAGAATGGAATATTAAGCAGCCATTACGCAAAACAAATGAGAACAGAACTGGTCCATTCCATTACCATAGAGGGCGGCATAACAGAACAGGCAGAACAAGGGCAGATGTGAATGCCGGGTTGTACAGAAAATCCAATGGCACAGAATACGATGACGTCATGTCTTCGGAAGGCAGCTGGCAGGAAAAGGGTAGGTAGAAGAGAAAGAGAGAGACAGAGAGACAGAAACAGAGAACAATGAAAGGAGGAATGAAAGAGAAAGAAGACACAAAGCTAAAAATAGCAACTAGGGCTTTTACAAATATGTATACATATTTTTTTATGTATATAACATTACCATGCAGAATATCAGATGTAATGTCTCATTGGTTTATAAATACAAAACAAATTGATATTACAAAATGTTATTTGTTGATTACTATGTTTGATATCATATGTATATTTCCAAAATACAATTTTTTTCAGGGGTCCCAAAATTTAAAATGACATACCGATAGATATTCGACTGAGCTCATCACTAAATAGTTTAAAGAGAAAATTTAAACTGTATTTGCTAAGACAATACTCAATAGTGCAATAACCTTTATTCTTAATGTTCTTCAGACTGAAAAGTGTGTGTTGGTGTGTATGGGAGAGAGTGTATGTGTGAATGCAAATTATTTCCTTTTTTCTTCCTTTTATAACAAATACAAAATTCAAATAATGTACTAAGTGTTTTATACAATTACTGGAGACAGACTTTTACATTAGGCCCGGCCTTCCTGTCTAGTCTCCAAATACTTTCATTAATGTACATGTTTAGAATATTTTCCCCTTGTTCCTCATGTCTTCTCCACTTGTGTTATTCTCATGTTATATATTGATACATGTATTATATTACAACTTTTATATGTTTGTTTTCCTTTGCATTTTTTTAATGAAATAATTGAATAAAGTGAACTTGAACTTGATATTTGTGAATGCTAATAGCCTGTGTTGTAAGAGCTCGAGCTCTGTTAATTATAGTTTTGTTATTAGATATTTTTCAATGCTAATTACTACATTTTGTAGGTAATAAGGAAAGGAATATGAAAAGGAAAAATAAAATGTTTAAAAAAAAATCATATGATCTTTCACCCACCAAAGGACGGTGTCAGACTAGGACAGTGACACATGGTATGACATAATAAAGAAGGAATCTAAATTATAGAGAGTAATGCAGAAAGAACCAAAATAAGGCTCTGGCGTATGGGCCTAAAATTGGCAAAACACCAGAGAGAGAGAGAGAGAGTATTGTGCACTAAAACACAGTTTTATCAAATAGAAAATAAGTCCTGGGACCCGTTTCACAAAGCCTTTTTCCAATTACATATAACACATATCAGTAACGAATCTGCTGATAGCCAATCAGAAGCAAGGATTTCCCTTGCTTATCACAAAATGTCACTAATGACACGTTTTTTTAAACGGTTCCCTGTTCCTTGTTTTTCTTTCTAATTCTGCTTTAGGTAAAGGGACTAAGATCACGGACGAATCTTGCAAGCTTGGATTTAGAAAAGGTGAGCTTTATTTTTCTCATGAACCATACATTATGGCAACATTAATAATGCTTCGAAGATTATATTTTGTAATCAAAGACGGTGTTATCAATCGAAGAGCGTGAATAGTCCCCCCCCCCCCCCCCCACACCAGTGTTATTTAGGGAACGCATAAACTATGCATGCTACCTCCTTTTGAAAACACCCCCCTACTCTCTTTAAAAAAAGAGTGAATTTTCACTCTATTTTCACTTTCTTGGGAGTGACGTCCGTGATCACTTGTTTAGGAGTGAAAATCGATTGATTTTAGAGTGCTCTCTAAGAAGAAAAGAGTGAATGTTCACTCTATTTTCACTACATTTTCACTCTCCAGAGGAGTGACGTCCGTCATCACTCGATTTTTTTTTAGGGAGTAATACGCCCGTGTGTGTAAAGTCAATACGGGCCGGATTTTTGTGTACTACGAGCCGGACTTTGGTGCGTGAAAAGTACCGCTTTACCGGACTTTTGGGGAACACGCATGGTATCCCTCCGTTCACGGAGTGGGGGGGGGGGGGGATAGTGAAGCTACTTCTCGATCAAGTAGATCCATTTTTTTTTTTTTTGCATTACCATAATGCATTTGATGCCAGGTATTTAACAAACAAAGCAAATTTAGCTTATTGACAACATAATGAGAGGCTAAAAATCACTGTTTCATGAGTCCGATCAAAATTTGCCACTTTTTCAACTTTCCCAAAGTTTTTACCCATGCATATTGTTTTGAGAGATGCATGTATAACATTAATTAGAAAAGTGTAGCAGTGTTGCCATCATTTGATTAATTCAGCCCTCAAAATAAGTCCTGTCTTGAAATGGAAACTGGAAAGAAAAATGGAAAGAAAATTAATGGACGTCTGGGTTGTGATTGGATCGAGGGTTAATTGATTCTCGCTCTTGTATCGGTTTACTCTGTAAAGCCAAAAGAAAACAAATTATTTAAACTCATCAAGACATCGATTTGATTTTTTGATTTTTTTTTTTTTTGGGGGGGGGGGGTCGATTAAAAAAAAAGAAGGATTGATAGTTTTGGGACGAGATGATATTTTGTTCATGTGTTGATGTACGGGTGTGGCGTTTCCGCGCCCATTTATAAAGGATGTGTATATTTTGTTTAGGCCTATATATTTAAAATATTCAGTCTATTGTTATTGATAACATACTAGGCATAAACATTTGTTGTGATTAGGCTGAAACAATCGATATAATACGTTGTGTCTCGGCCCATTACAGACAATTAATTTTCCAAAAAATAACTTTGATTGCCCCCCCCCCCCCCTCTTTTTGTTTTCTTTTGCTTTCTTCAATATCACGCTTGCAGAGCTCAACAGCCGATTCCAAGCTTACACCGAGGAGATCAATCTCGGGAACGTAGAAGAGTCGATCTTCGGCAAGAAGAGAACGAGTGTCGTGCTCTATGTGGCTAGAATGCGCGCCATCTTAGACCACGTCATGAACAGACTCCCGTCCAGTCGTTTCATTAACCACGATGGATACAGGCGAGAGAACGAGAGGGGAATACGAATAGGCAACTACACGTATTACGCGGGCGGACATTGGGTGCCGCTGGATTGTGAGCCTAAATGGAAGGTGAAGAACACTGTTGCCTGTAAAGTTAAAATACCCTTATCTTGCTTATTTCCATGACTTTTATATCTTCTCATAACTTTATTGCTCAATCTCTATGACTCGTTTGATGCGTAGATAACATTTTTGAAAATCAAAAGAGTCTTTGAGATTGATCAACAATATTTTTGAGAAAATATAAACTTTATCTGTCAAGAACAAAGCATATCGACACACTCATATCCTGACAAAAGATCAGAAGAAATTATTCCAATTTTATTAGCAACATTATAATATTTGCTATGCGGATGTTGAAGAAGTGCAGGTAGTGAAAATAATCCATCAAACTCCCTTTAGACTATTACAACTAGAGGAAGAGTTATGGTTACATGTAGGTGTAATTCTTACTGGCGATTGGGGGGGGGGGCATTAGGAACATGTGATGTGCCCCACCTCAAGTTTCGTTTGATCAGGAAATAATGGATGCTCATTACAATGGCTTGACACTGACAGTGGCAATTACAATGTGAAAATTCATAATGGAAATGGCATTTACGCAATCTCATGTCACCCACAATACTGTTCGGTTGTACTTTAAATGTTTTTTGTTTTTTGTTTTGTTAAATTACTTGCAGGTAGCCATCGTTATCCCGTTCAGAAATCGGCACAACCATCTGTCCATTTTAATACGAAACCTTGTACCTCTTCTCAAGTTGCAAATGCTCGAGTTTCGGATATTCGTTTCAGAACAGGTATGCCATCCTTTATTTCTTTTTCCCGCGTCTTTTCTCGCATGGGCAGAGAAAGTTTTTTTTTTTTGTCTACAAACTTGGAAAACCCATCGAGACGAATACTGGATACGTGCTCGTGAAAGCTATGTAATCATTATTCATTTATTCACCGACGATACGTTCTCTGATACACAGGTGGAAGTATCCTTCTCATTAGGGCAAACGAAAGGTGTTAATGAAGCACCCCATCACTTTGGCAGTGATTATTCTAACACGCTCAGAGTAGGACGTCTCCATGTGTAAAAGTATGAGGATTTGTGGGGTCATTTTTTTATACCAAAGCTAACAACTACCTTAACTATTCTTCTTCTTCGGTCCATTCGTATCCCCTTATTCTATTTCTCGTCTTTACTTTTTTTTCCTTTTCATTATCATTATTATCACTATTATTATTGTTATTATTATTATAACTAGTATTAGTAGTGGTAGTATTACTATAGTCGTTATCATTGTAATAATATTGGTATAGTATAAATTATCATGGCTATGGTTGTTATTCTTACTATCATTATTAATATTATATTTGTTGTTATTATTTATATCATCATTATTTGTTATTATCATCATTATCATTGTTATTATTTATATTGTTATCATCCTTATTTTTCATTGATTGGTGAATTTATCTATTTTGTTAATAACTTATTCATCAGTTAGTCATTAATCAATTCATATCGTCATTCATTTTACTTATTTACTAGCCATTTTTTATTTTATTTCAACAGGACAATACTTTGATTTTCAACCGCGGGATGATGAAAAACATCGGGTATCTAGAAGCTCTCAGGTTTGGTCGGTGGGACTGCGTTGTATTTCATGATATAGACCAGATACCAATGAGAGGGGCAAACTACTACGGATGCGATGGCATGCCTAGACATTTCTGTGCCAGGCCAGAGGAGATGGAATTTAAGTATGTACCACTTATGGATGTCCATTATAATTTCGTAAACCATTTAAATAGTGTAATTTTAGATTGCCCAACTACGTTTCGACTTCATTTTTGAAGGGGCAAAAAGGACACTTGAATATGAAATGAGATTTAAAGCCACACTGTCCTACTTGTAGCCACTTGCTCCCTCTACAGAGTGAGTCAAAAACAAGTTTACACCTAGAAATTTATTTAAAAAAATCATCGATGAACATGACATTATTATATGTCTTATGAAAGAGTGTTTTATCCCAAATCATTTGGTACCGTTTTTGCTTGAATGAACAGGAGACATTGTTTGCGAGAGTGCAAACATCGACTTGCGCCAAAGTTGCCTATGTGATGTTTGAATAAAACAATCGGGATTTGGGTATTAATTCGGTCTTTGCAGATCCAAATAACATCCCTTTTAAAATTAATCATGCCACACATATCAAATATCGAATATCAAAAATCAACGAACATTTGTGCGCGCGTGTGTAGGTGTGTGTGACAGTAAATTAATATACATCTACTGAAAGAGTGTTTTATCCCAAATCATTTGGTATCATTTTTTTTTGTGTGTGGTATGTGTTCACGCTTGGATGAACAGGAGGCATTGTTTGCGAGAGTTCGAAAATCGACTTGCGCCAAAGTGATGCCTACAGCATGTATTATGTTGGGATTAACGGAGTGAGAGAATGAATTGAATGTATCAAATGAAATGCATTGCATATGCTTTTTGCAGAAGCAAAGTCACACACGCACACGCGCACAAATGTTCGTTGATATTTGATATTCGATATTTGATATTTGTGGCATGATTAATTTTGTTAGGGATGTTATTTGGATCTGCAAAAACCGATTTAATACCCAAATCCCAATTGTTTTATTTAAACATCACATAAGCAATTTTGGCGCAAGTCGATTTTTGCACTCTCGCAAACAATGCCTCCTGTTCATCCAAGCGTGAACACATACCATACAAAAATGATACCAAATGATTTGGGATAAAACACTCTTTCATAATAATAATTTACTGTTCATAAATGATTTTAAAAATGATTAACAATTTTCTAGGTGTAAACTTTTTTTGACTCACACTGTACAATAGTATTTATTCCTCGAAAGTTGTTGATATCATGTTGTTAATCACATTATCTTTTCAGACCGGCATACGCACTCCTGTTCGGCGGCGTCGTCGGGGTGACAGAAGAACAGATGACGAAATCGAATGGTTATTCTAATTTCTACTGGGGGTGGGGTGGAGAAGATGACGATTTATTAAAACGACTGTATAGCAGCGGCTATAAACCAACACGTGACCTACGAGAGGGCTTCTATCGGACGCTCAACCATACCAAGAAAACACAAAACGAGATGTGCGATGAGGCGTAAGTATATAGCATTATTTTACTGAACTTTATCATTAATTGTAATGTTCATAGATCCATTTGCGGTATGCAATGAAAATAACAATTTGAATTTGGAGCACTCATATTGCTCCGGTTGTCTCATTTTCGCTCGCTGGACGTATATAGCAGACGGCAATCGGCGGATTAGACGACACTTGGTAGTGAATTTTTATGTGAGATTGCTTTGCTAAATATAAAATACAAGAACATTTTCCATATCTTTAAACTATCATTGATATCTGATAATTAAACAGTTATTAAAATAAACCTACCAAACTACATAATACAATGAAATACTTGACTTAAAGTAGGGGAGTTTGATGTAATGCACAATTGCACCCCTTTGTAAATAATCGAATAGTCCATGGCGATCATGAATATTCATGTTTTTGCTTACCTCGGCAAATTGCTTGTCTATGACTAAATGGAAAAAATACGGTGGGGGGGGGGGGGGGGGTTGGCTGAAATGCACATAATGAACCGATCAGAACTGATCTATGATAAGTCATGCTTGTTATCCTTCGTGTGTTTGACCTATAACCTTACAATCGCGTGTCAAATTGCAGCCAAAGTTGACTTGTTTCACATGTGTTATATAGACAATGGCGAGCTAGCGACCTATTTTGACCAAATTACGGTGGATGAACTTTCAAAAGTCAATGCGACATGAGGGTTCCAATGAAAGAGCTAGTGTTAAATGAATTTTTAGCGATTTTTTGTTGTTGTAAAAGTCAGTAGGCTAACATGTTAGGCTGCTGGTCTCTGACGGATAGAGGGTGTTGTCCAATGAGACTATTCGGAGCCATTTTTATTTGTTTTTATGTTGGGGGAGGGGGAGGGGGCCGGGCTTTGGGAACTCTTGCATTCATTTTTAAGTGAGGGGAAGGTTTGAGCCCCTAAACTCCCATCCATCCCCTCTACAATCACTATAAGGCTTGATGTAGATGTCTGAGCATATTGTTGTCCTAGAGGTGGTTTGATAAGGTATTTGTCCTAAAATATGACACTGGGAGTGTTCTACTAATCCCCTCTCTCTTCTTATTTCATCAATCCATTCCAGATTCTGTCTGCTAGATTC
This sequence comes from Strongylocentrotus purpuratus, assembly GCF_000002235.5. NCBI lineage: Eukaryota > Metazoa > Echinodermata > Echinoidea > Camarodonta > Strongylocentrotidae > Strongylocentrotus > Strongylocentrotus purpuratus. Next base: position 11,659,058 of record NW_022145597.1, on the reverse strand, counting down.
ATGCACCAAGCGCATGTCATGGGATGGAATCAACAATGCAGCGTACACTGCAAGCCGACTGAAGTTATCGCTTCTCTTTACTCAAATTTCGGTCGATATCAGACGTGAGAAGTGGAACAGTTGGTTTGGTCCGTGCACGAATACAGAAAAGTTGGTCGATACTGATGAAAGTGTCACATGATGGCGGCACATTAAATGTATACATTTTTATATACCGCTATAATTATACTAGGCGTCTGATTAACTGGTCTAACCTGCAGGCCATCAAATTTGCTACTCACTGCTGGGCAGTAGAGCGAAAAATAATGACCTGCACACTTTATGTATACAGGGCGTATCATAATAAAGGATATTGAAGTTTAATGACGATTTATATGAAAACTACTGATTTCATAATCAAGCATTTATGTCTGTTGTAAAGGACAGAATGTCCTCTTGTTAATGACACCCCGATCATACTACTACTGTCACAGTTGACTGAATAACAAAGCATTGCTGTCCACCATGTGAAAGGTGCACTGTGACAAGTTAGCATTCACAGATAAATTCTAAAGATTAGTGCTTGTGTCAGCCCAGACATATTGAAATGCTGAACAATGAGTGGATTATGTGTCTAAGAAGGAAATGTTATCAAACTTGGCACAGTGCACCTTTCACATGGTGGACAGCAATGCTTTGTTATTCAGTCAACTGTGACAGTAGTAGTATGATCGGGGTGTCATTAACAAGAGGACATTCTGTCCTTTACAACAGACATAAAATGCTTGATTATGAAATCAGTAGTTTTCATATAAATCGTCATTAAACTTCAATATCCTTTATTATGATACGCCCTGTATACTTGCGTGTAAAATGCATCATGCGTATCAAAATCGACCCAAAGGAAATTTCAGTACTCGTGTGCGTTATGTGCGCCAATTTGTGCGCGAACGGGACGCGTTATTTTTTCTTTCTGCGGCACACATTGGGATTATGTGCGTGTTGAGCCTATGGGAAAGTTTAGGGTTAGGGTTAGGGTTAGGCTAAATCAAGACCTCTTTAAAAAAAAAAAAAAGCCTTAATCTGTGCCGCAGAAAAAAAATGACGCGAACGGGACAGTGACATGTATTACCCAATCCGCATACGGTTTCTATTGACAAAACCATTACGTATTGTAACCGCCCTGAAGAGGATTTATTAATAGTAATTTTTGTAATCATTTCATAATAAACAAAATCCTCTGATCATTATCAATGCAAAATGTGTAAAAATGCATTCGAATGTCAAAAAAGCTATTCTAATTTGAAAATAATAATTTCAGGGCATATTGATTCACTCTTCAACTTTGAAATAAGCAAACTTCAACTCCAATCTTACATATGGGTTGCAATACCGTATTTGTTTATCAGCCTATACCATAAATAGTATATGATATTTATGATATATATATATATATAGTATATGAATATGAACATTTTCTTAATACAATTTTTGTATTCCTTTTCCATTTTTTAAACTTCACAGTGAGTCTTAATTGGATTAATAAAAATTCTGTTACCATAAACATCATTAGAATTATTTTCATTTCATGATACATCCTTATATTATACGGTGTGAAAATGATTGTGAGTTTATCACTATGGCCGTAATGAAAATATAAGATTAAAGGCAGGGTATTCTATTGACAGTACAAACTTCCTTTTTGCGTATGTTGCTCAGAATGAGCCGTTGTGAGTTTATGATTTTAGCCGTCGTGACACAGGCAGGGTATATTCTACTGACACAACTTTGGATTTACCTATGATTGCTGCTCAGAAAGGCACGATTTGTCGACAGCCATGTCCCATAATGCATCACCAACCGATGACACTCGGCGTGATGATGCTTTGGTACAGGAACCGAACAATCGCTCTGTGTACGCCTTCACCGAACAATGACGCAATTAAAAATACATTAAAGCTGTGGTATCGATGTCGGTAAAATACCCTGCCTTTGTTGTGTTTTTTTAAGAATTTTATTTAAATTATATTACGGACGGTCCATCCTCCGTCCATCCATACCCCGGGGGGGGGGGGGTCACTCTCAACATGGCTGGTTACGCACCCGCGTCCAGATAAGGGGTCGAAAGGTGCACGACGTCATCGACGTTTTCCTTAAAAAATTATGTTTTGCAAGCACTGATCGCAACAAAACCAAAATAGGGGTACCTTGTCAGGTTCACAGGTTTTGCATCGTCAACGTTTTCCTTAAAAGGGGTGTTTTTCAAGCACTGATGGCACAAAAACAAAACAAAAGGTGCGATACGCCATTAGAGTCCATTTCAGAAGTTGATGGACACGGCTGGGTAGTAGTTAATTGTGCATGAGAGCGACCCCCCCCCCCCCCTTATCCATATACACATACAACGTACCATTCGAAATAGTTTCACAATGCCGTGTATTATAGATCTTGAAGTGTTTTACCTTGCTTGACTTACGGTTATCGGTTAATGCCAAGATTTGAGTTAAAGTATGAGAGTAAACATTGGAGTTAAATAAATCATTTCAAATAATTGTCTAGTAAATTGTCACTCCATAATTGGACTGACTAAACCATCTTGTAGATCAAAGAACAGGTTAAAACGATGATCAAAGTTAATGTCAATTATTGAGCATCCAAAGACCGAATTCTTTAAGCTTCTTTTTCTTTCCATCATGGCGCCCAAGATTATTTGCATGAGCAACATACACCTCGTTTTTGTGAAGCGCAAACCACGCCCAATTAAAGTAATGAAAACCGGGTGGGAATTTCTCAATGCTCATCTTCTTAATTGGAATAGCCGGGAAGAGGGGCAAAACGTTGATCAAAGCAACCTGGTCCGACTCCAAACTACTTCCGCGATGATTTTCCAATCGCTTGACCCATTCCCTCACCATGGCAACGACCTCAGAAGTCGACTTCATGTACATGAAGCATGGGCACGGCATGCCTTCTGGGTATCCTTGGGCATGCCATATGTCGTAGAGGGCGTACTCCTTCAAGATCAGGTCAACCGGGTTCTTGATCCAAACCATGTCAACATCTACCAGCAACACGTCGTTCCCTTGCTCCAGCAAAGTCCTGATGTACACGGTCCTGCGACGAATCACCTTCTCGTACAATTTGGCAGGGCTGTACCGCCGGGTGTAGTTGAACTCAAACTGTTTCTGGTAAAGCACCCGGAACTCTATGTTGGCCCTGATAGAGAAGTACTCGAAGGTGTCCTGGTCTTCCGCGACCATCGTGATGTTGTACCGGATTCCCAAGCGTCGAAGACTTTCCAACCAATTCTCGGCGATGTCGACGAACTCTGCGTTCACTGTAGTTAGGATCACGAACTTGTTGCTCCGAGGTGGCGTATCTGTCTCATCATCAAGGGTTGGTCTTTTTTGTATCTGAGAATTGACGATGTCTTTGAAATGTTTAAGATTCTGGCCCGAGGCATTGACCTTTCTATCTTTTTCATTACCGCGGCCGTCTGCATTATGAATGAGAAGTTGATAATTGCCTATAGAGGGTGGGCTATTCTTACCATTGTCAGCCTGGATTGGACCGGCAAGATGACATGGAAGTAACATAGATTTATGTTAAAAATAACAAATTTGTATCATTTGATAATAGGTGGAAAAACACTGTGTTGCTTTAAAAAAATATATAAAAAAGGTACCACCATGTCTTGTATAATCAGCTATATTCTTGTTGTCGATTCTATTGGTTATATTAGGTATCTATATTCATTTATGTTTTGTTATGTTATAAGTCGAAAGCAATATTGAATAAAGATGATTTTATTAAAGAAAAAAAATAGGTTTATTTGTGTAAAAGCAAGAAAATCAGAGGGTTTTGAATGTCGGAAATATTATGAGATCACTAAATGTATGCAAATCTCAAATTGAATTTTGGTCTCTGGGTTTTGACGTAATTTAATGACAACTCTAGAAAAAGAAAAAAGAAAAGATCCTCCGAGTCTGAGTGATGAATCTTGAAAAATTGACACTTTGTCTATTGACCCTTTTGTGTGTTAAGACAATTAAACGGCACTTCGTCACAGTGACATTAGCTAATTTGAAATGCTGCAGTGCCCATAGTGATCAAAACTTGACAACGAAATGCACAACTTTCTTACTTTTTGTTCTATTTTATGCAACTTTCACAAGTCGGCTTCTCTGTTTTTCTGCTTTTTTTTAGTGTAGTTGTTTATTAAGGTTAGATGTTTCTTTGAGCGTGCTGACGAAAAAAATGAATGATGATAATTATGATATTGGATTCTGGTATAGCGCTCATATCGGTCTGACCGAAGTTTAAATACATAAATTATGTTCTAATAATTGTCGAGCACGTAAAGTAAACAATGGACTGAGTCGGTGCTAAAGGACAGATAGAATAGACAATGAACTACTTAAATTCAGTTCATAGCTTTCCTCCTCGTAGGATTGAAATTGTATTTTAATTTAACGTTGTTTGTTATACATTTTAAGTAAGCTTAAGAGTATGTTTAGATTGTGGTATTTATGTACAAAAAAGGTTTAAAAACGAAAATTTAGCTTGTAATAATAAATTGATAAAAATAGTACATCTCTCTTATAAAGCACTTTTTTATTAATTGGAGAAAAAAAAGGGGAAAAAATATACAAATGAGGATGTTAAAACGGTCTCTACTGCGGCGACAACCCAATATTTGTTTAGGTCTCAACAAAAGCCTATACGGAATTATTTGCTTTCTATTTGTTGCAAGATTTTACACAGCATTTATCATTGTATGTTTGAGTAAGTAGGGGTTCCCTCATTTTGGGGATTCCTTTTTTTCTGCCAACATAATAGATAGTGTTACAAAGTCTCGATTTTCTGTTTCTAGTGTGTCCATATTGATAAACTCAAAGACACGTATTCTATTCTAAAATTACTGCCACGTTGTTATATTGTATGTCACGGGGAAAAGAGCATGAACAGCAGACTAACAAAATAGCCTAATTTTCACGAGCACAAGCAGAAATCACACGGGACCAGTAAAAACTACGATGTTTAGGCAAATATATGTATATTTATATTTTCAAAAGGGAAAACAGACAAAAATAAGGCACATGGGGTGAAATTGGAATAGAAAGAGGTAACGAGAGAGGGTGTACATGGGAGAAAGAGATCGAGAGAGAGAGAAGGCGAGATAGGGGAAAGAAGGAGAGGGTGAGAGAGAGAGAGAGAGAGAGAGAGAGAGAGAGAGAGAGAAGGAGAAGGAGAGAGGGAGGGGGGGGGGTAATGTTTCCCCAGACGTTGTTATAATTCTAAACCCAATTTCCATCAAATTACCTGGAATAATTCTGGACTGATTCATGTGGGTAATTGTCAATATGATGGCCAGGGTAACGAGCACCTGCACGACCAGCAGGATGCAAAACTGAGACGAAACTGACAATTCCACCTTCGGCATCGTGACCGTTGTCGTTGCCGTCGCCAAAAGCGACGATTGTATCACGCAATCGTTAAAACGGTATAGGTTCACTTTTGGAATCGACAGCTGTAGGACCAAATAACGCAATAAAATGACTTAAGTGGATAATGATGATGACGACGACGACGATGATGATGATGATTTGATGACGCCGACGACTACTAAAGTGGATAGTAACGATGATACGCAGAAAAATGCAATCAACAAACTAAAATCCGTATCGATCACGTTCTTTCTGGCGACACCGTGTTGAATCAGCGCTCATTGTCATGAATAATATGATAGTTAATTGCACTTATCATGCTAATCGTGATTGTTTTGTTACTTTTGTTGTACAGTTCGATGCATTGATAACAAGAGTCCTTTATTATCAGTCTATCCTTAGGGTAATACCAGCTGAAATCCACGCGGAACTCTTATCCAAGAACGTTACCAGTTTTTCCTGATGACTCCAGTAATATTAGGAGAAATTGTCCCTAACTACAACTGCCACACATTAAGGTCTACCGGAGAATGTACGTTTTCATTATTTAAAAAAAAAAGGCGTTCAGTTCTGATAACGTACTTTTTCTCTAGCCTGACGTGAAGGCTGATGTTGTCATTTTTACCGGTTTCGAGATTTTCTTGAGTGTACAATTTTTTTTTTAAATCTTTTTCTTATTAATATCAGGGGCGGATCCAAGGGGGGAGGGCGAGACTGCCGCCCCCCCCCCTATTGGTGTAAGAAAAGAAGAGAAAAAAGAAAGAAGAAGAGAAAGAAAGAAAGAAAGAGAGAGAGAAAGAGAAAAGAGAAAGTAAAGAGAAGCCGGGTGAGAAAGGAAGAAAGACAAGGAAATGGCACTAAGTGACAGTAACGACGAACAAGGAAAAAACTTGGGGGGGGGGTATGTGCGTGTGAAATGCGCGCGCATGGAGGGGGGGGGGGGGTGACTTACCATATTCTAATGTTTAGGTTTTGCAAAACTGAGTCGGAATTCAGCTTATTTTCAAAAAGAATTAAGCATGCTTGTTTATTCTAAGCCGTAGTGCCTAAAAAGGTTAGTGTAAAAATACTTCTGGAAAGGCCGCGCCCGGCCCCTGCTTTTAACATGACCTTGTCGGTATCAGAACATTTTGGGGTAATTCCAGAAGTCTTGGGAGCCATAGAGGGGGGGGCGGCCATGTACGTAAATGGCAGTGACGGTAACGATAGATGAGGGAATAAGGAGGAAGAGGTGCACATAATTGTAAACTGCAAGCTTATTGGGGATGATCTACTTATCATTTTAGGTTGTGCAATATGTATTTATTAATAAAGGGTTCATGTAAAAGAACTCATGATATATATTTTTTTTATTCATTGGATAACAAATTTCAAGGCTAAAGTGACATGACGTGGCGTGAGCCTGGCCCCTTTTCAAAGTTGTGCCCGCTTGTAGTTACCGGTACGGTTCTTCTAATATGACCTTGTCAGTATTGGGATCTTGAGTTAATTAAATAACGGTCTGTGCGATTTTCAAATATCCGCCCCCCCCCCCTCCCCCTATTGGAAAATCCTTGATACGCGCCTGGATAAATGGTTTCCTGTGCTACAATTATGTCAACTACCATTACATTAAAAACAAAATTTAAGCATCATAAACAAGTTCGTATTTGGAAAATCTACCCTCTAAAAACCCTTAAATGGCCTACGCACACGGTAAAAGAATGTACATGTATTATAGGGTATACTTTCCTGAGAGATATATAGCACCGGCCCTATACGATTCTGAATGTGGGGGGGGGGTGGAGGGCTCTCGCTGGCAATCTTGGATCTATTGCGTGCGATGTACATGTTTGTATGCCTAGGCCTACAGTGCGGATTTTTTTGTTGATGTTAATACAACAATATTTGTATACAAGAGAACGCTCCATCTGTTGGTTATTGAATTTTTAGTTTGTATTACTAAACAACTAAATTGCCACCTTACTGTCTATTTACGGTAGCACAGTTATTCATAATGAACAGGCTTCTAATCGAAAGAGACAAATGCAAACGTCAATAATTGGACAGAAAATTCATTGATCAGGATTTGTTTTTCCCCTTTCCCACGTCACAGAAGTGTCAAGTTTGTTTATACTGATGCATATTTTTTCATTATAAATTTTCTATCTAACCTACTCTAAGAGAGTATCTTAATGCTGATTGAAACAATTGAAATACAAATCCTTGAAATTAACTGTTTTACTTCGTCCGCGGTTTCATAAAAATAAGATGATTCTGACTTTTGCAAGACTATTTTGAAAGTAAAAAAGAATATCAAAGACAAAAAAAGTAATCCAACGCCAGGGAAATACATTGGTTTCCTAGATACTTTTAGTTGCTGTCATCGCTTTTCAGAATTGATTGCGAATGTGGAAAAAATGACTCCGCCGGAAATCGAACAAGGGTCACTGGCTATTAGAACGCCAATGTCTAGACCACTGGACCAAGGAGACGGGCCAGAATATAACAGGAATAAATACATTTACATTCATATTTCAAAATTATGAATGCGAGATATAATTACGGCAACACTTGTACAGTAAAATGAACTCTTAACGATTGAAGAAATCAAATTAACACTTTACCTGCACAATCGTATGAATATCATGATACAAAGGAGATATGATCGACATAATTGATATTACATAACATAATATGATCATGATCTAAATATGATATCACCTGACTTAACATTGCACGAAATGATAACAAAATATTTATTATAAGTTACGATATCATGTGATGCAAGAATATAATGTTTTATATGAAAAGATATGATATTAATATATATATATATATATATATATATATATATGATATAATAATTATTATGATATTATATCAAATGAAAAGATACGATGTGATATAGTATTGATGTGACAAGGTATGAATATGATAAAAACAATATGTTATTACTATGGGAATATATGATATGGATAGATTACGATATGATGTAGCATATAGGTAAGATATATAAGATTAGAAATAACATGATATAGATTGTTAAACAAGTTAGCTCAATCGGTAACATTTTAGTTTTTAAAAATGTAATAAGGTCAAATTCAATTTGTATAACCTTCGGGTTTTTCGTCACGGAATGATCGAGATGTCATGTGCAAGCCCCGTATCGAAGGTTTTAACCACCCCCATCCCTGATCCCATCCCTAATCTCTTATGAAGAGTACAGTGGGGTTTTAGTTTACCATAAGTTTTCATTATAACGTTTATAGGTTGGGAACTCTTTTACACATTAGGCCTCCATTGGCATCCTATTCCCGGGATGAAGACTTTTCCACCATGACATGGCCTATGTCTATAGAACATGACAAGGTAGGGCCGCACTGGCGTACTGATAGGTTGGGGGGGGGGGCTTTGGGGCGTGCCCCCCCCCCCCCCCAAAAAAAAAAAAAAAAAAAAAAATCATACGTTGTTTATTTCTAATTCGATACCAATGATTTACAAATTTTGCTGAAATGACATGATTTTCCGGCATATTTTGTTACTGGTTTGTAAATTATACTTTTTTATCTGTTTGCTGGAAAATGACACTTTCCCAAGTTTGCAGTCAGGCCAAAGTTTTCTTATTTAGAAGCCTACATGTCAGGGCCCGCGGAACGGTGGGGCTGGGGGCTCGAGCCACTCCCTCACTTTAAAAAAAAAGTATGTTTAAGATATTAAAATAGAAAGAAAGGAAGAAAGAAAAATCGTGACCTGCCAGTGCCACAAAAATTATGAGGTATCAAAATATCCCCATCTGACCGCAATTAAATACCTAAAACCCCTGAGATGCGAGGACTCCGCCCTCTCAACCCCATTAGAGGACCTAAGTCGTTCCCATGGATGCTTATCTGACCATTATTAACTGCCTAAAACCCCTGAGCTTCATGGGGCTCAGTCCACTGGACCCCACGTTAATTAGTGACCTGTTAGTGTGACAAATAAGGTATCAAAATATGCTCATCTTACCGTAATCAAATGCCTAAAACCCCTGAGCTTCCGAGGGGTCCGCCCCTTGACCCCCCCGCTGGGGCTTTTTCCCCTGGACCCCACGCCAATTTACGCTTCACTCGCTTCGCTCGCTACGCTCTACCTGAACGTAAATACTTTAGCCCCTCCCCCACCAAATTCGAAAAAAAGTTCTGCGGGGCCTGCATGTAACAGTGTTGGTGATGCGAATTTGTTGGACATATTATTATATTGTATTCATTCTTCTGTAGGGCCATGCATCATGGTTCAAGGCATGCCCACATATAGAGGATTTTGTTATGTTAAGGGTCGGGGCAAAATGAGTGATAACGCATTGCATTTTGTTGTGTATTTGTGGGGGCGGCAACGTGCCCTAGCCCCCGCTGTGTACATTCATGATTCAGTGGATAAGCAATGGCCTCGTACTGTGAGCCCCCCTCCCCCGGTCAAAACCGTGTCGATGTGCTATATTAGTGCCCTTTTGTGAGGCATTAATCCTCATTACAGTCAGTTTTGACTTAAGGACGTAGGTCCCCCAGTTGATTAGCATAGTAGCACACACATGCTTTAGAAGTCACGCACAACAAACACTCGCAAATTATAATTCAATAAAATATGAGAATGTTTACTTTTATTTAGATCTATTAGGAATAAATAATTGTCAAAATCATTCCAAAAATTGGGGTAAAAATAATTATTCCACCTTAATGACCAAAAGTGTATATTTGCAATGGCAGTGGCAATTACAAGTGGCATTAGGAACATGTGATGTGCCCCACCCCAAGTTTTGTTTGATCAGGGAATAATGGATGCTCATTACAATGGCTTGACACTGACACTGGCAATTACAATGTGAAAATGCATAATGGCAATGGCATTTACGCAATCTCATGTCACCCACAATACTGTTCGGTTGTACTTTAAATGTTTTTTGTTTTTTGTTTTGTTAAATTATTTGCAGGTAGCCATCGTTATCCCGTTCAGAAATCGGCACAACCATCTGTCTATTTTAATACGAAACCTTGTACCTCTTCTGAAGTTGCAAATGCTCAAGTTTTGCATATTCATCTCGGAACAGGTATGCCATCCTCATTTTTTTCCTGCGTCTTTTCCCGCGTTTTTTTCTAAATAAGAGTTTTACATAAAAATGAACCCTATTGAAGGAAAAGGGGTTCAAAAAAGGGTGCAATATAATATTTTGCACCCTCCCCACAAAAATTAACCCTACCGACCAAAAAAGGGTGCAAAAATAAAAGATTGCATAATGCATGCATATTCATGATTACTTTACACGTGTTCACATAAAAATACATTTATCATGATTTGTTAAGCAAATTATGACAATGTACATCAATTTTGTGATTTGTATTTTCCTTCGGCAATCATTAACCGATAGATTATTTTGTCTGATCATGTTACAATTACTTTCACATTTTTAGCAACAGATGATTACTAACCAAGAAACAACATGCATGTTTAATATGTATTTGTGTACGAGCAAATTTCACGAGTATTCCTCGAGTATTGGTGCAGGATTAAACCCCATAAAGGTGCTGCTATTACATCGATTTGCACCCCTAATGGAGTAGAATTGAACCATTAAGGGTGCTAACATGTCTCCTAAAAGGTTCAATCTAGCACCTTCTTAAAGACCGTCAACACTACTGGGCCAGAAGGGATTATACCACACAACGAGGTCACTGACAGGTGGCTATCTCATTAAGTCAGCTCTCAACTAACATAAGAAAAAGAGGATCATGGGGGACGAACAGGCACCGGTTGGGGAAGTTTTCTATATAGAGGGAGCAAGTAGCTACAAGTAGGACAGTGGGGCTTAAATGGTGCAAGATTGAACCCATAAAGGTGCTGCTAGTGTCGCATCGGTTTGCACATGTCCCCAAAAAGGTTCAATCTGGCACCCATGCAGGCCCGGCTCCTCCACTCAGTGTTATTTAGGGTACGCATATGCATGTTCCCTCCTTTTGAAAACACCCTTTAAGTCCGGTGTGTAAAGTGTTGTTTGTGTATGTACGAGCCGGACTTTGTTGCGTGAAAAGTACCCCTTTACCGGACATTTTGGTAACACGCATGGTATCCCTCCGTTCATGGAGTGGGGAGGGGGGGGGGGGGGTGCAGGATTGCACCTTTAAAAAGGGTGCAGGATTTAACCCCTAAAGGTGCTGCCAGTGTTACATCGGTTTGCACCCCTACTTGCACCATTTTTTCTTAGTGTGTAGATGTCTGAGCATATAGTTGTCCTAGAGGTGGTTTGATAAGGTATTTGTCCTAAAATATGACACTGGGAGTGTTCTACTAATCCCCTCTCTCTTCTTATTTCATCAATCCATTCCAGATTCTGTCTGCTAGATTCATGCACCAAGCGCATGTCATGGGATGGAATCAACAATGCAGCGTACACCGCAAGCCGACTGAAGTTATCGCTTCTTTTTACTCAAATTTCGGTCGATATCAGACGTGAGAAGTGGAACAGTTGGTTTGGTCCGTGCACGAATACAGAAAAGTTGGTCGATACTGATGAAAGTGTCACATGATGGCGGCACATTAAATTTATACATTTTCATATACTGCTATAATAATTATACTAGGCATCTGATTAATTGGTCTAACCTGCAGGCATCAAATTTGCTACTCACTGCTGGGCAGTATAGCGAAAAATAATGACCTGCACACTTTATGTATATACTTGCGTGTAAAATGCATCATGTATCAAAATCGGCCCAAAGGAAATTTCAGTACTCGTGTGCGTTATGTGCGCCATTTTGTACGCGAACGGGACGCGTTATTTTTTTTCTGCGGCCCACATTGGGGTTATGTGCGTGTTGAGCCTATGGGAAAGTTTAGGGTGAGGGTTGAGTCAAGACCTCTTTAAAAAAAAAAAAAGCCCCAATCTGTGCCGCAGAAAAAAAATGACGCGAACGGGACAGTAACATGTATTACCCAATCCGCATACGGTTTCTATTTACAAAATCATTACGTATTGTAACCGCCCTGAAGAGGATTTATTAATAGCAATTTTTGTAATCATTTCATAATAAACAAAATCCTATGATCATTGTCAATGCAAAATGTGTAAAAATGCATTCGAATGTCAAAAAAGCTATTTTAATTTGAAAATAATAATTTCAGGGCATATTGATTCACTCTTCAACTTTGAAATAAGCAAACTTCAACTCCAATCTTACATATGGGTTGCTATACCGTATTCATTTATCAGCAAATACCATAAATAGTATATAAATATACACTGCCTTGAGAGGTTCTGGTTAAAACTATGCGCAAGAGGTGACTCCAATAGTACTATTTGCTGAGGGGCGCAGCCCCGAAGCAAATGGTACTTTTGGAGTCACCGAGGCCCATATTTTAACCAGTACCTCGAATAGAAGGCATGGTATATTTGTTTTATATCATGCATCAAAAATTAATTTTAAAAAAAGAATTAAAAAAATAAAAACATTTTGGGAGAAAAAAAAATTTAGGACAAAAAAAATGTCAATTTTTATCTAAAAAGATTTAAAATATTTTGTTTTCATTAAATTAAGATTTAATTTTTTTTTTCTTTTTTTTTTCCAACTCCCAAAAAGTAAACCAAAATAGTACTCTCGTATAGTACTTTCTAAAAGTAGGTCAAATATTTCTGGTCATGTGACGATCTCTCAACCAATCATAAGCCAACAAATTTTTGATGCAGGATATAATATATAATATTATTATGAATATGAACATTTTCTTAATACAATTTTTGTATTCCTTTTCCGTTTTTTAAACTTCACAGTGAGTCTTAATTTGATTGTTTCTTGTTCTATAGTGTTATTACATTTTAGCTACAAAAATTTAATTCTATTACCATAAACATCATTCAAATTATTTTCATTTTATGATACATCCTTATATTATACGATGTTAATGATTGTGAGTTAATCACTATTGCCGCAATGAGAAAAAAAAAATTAAAGGCAGGGTATTCTATTGACAGTACAAACTTCCTCTCTACGTCTGTTGCTCAGAATGAGCCGTTGGGAGTTTATGATTTTGGCCGTCGTGACACAGGCAGGGTATATTTTACTGACACTACTTTGGATTTACGTATAATTGCTGCTCAGAATGGCACGATTTGTCGACAGCCATGTCCCATAATGCATCACCAACCGATGACACTCGGCGTGATGATGCTTCGGTACAGGAACCGAACAATCGCTCTGCGTACGCCTTCACCGAACAATGGCGCAATTAAAAATACATTAAAGCTGTGGTATCGATGTCGGTAAACTACCCTGCCTTTTTTGTCTTTCTTTCTTTTTGTCTTTTTGTCTTCGTCAGTTCAATTCCTTCGCCACATCATACACACTAACGTACCATTCAAAATAGTTTGACAATGGCCACGTGCATTATAGATCTTGAAGTGTTTTACCTTGCTTGACTTGCGGTTATCAGTTAATGCTAAGATTATCATTTTGTGAAGAAGCTTAACTTCTAAAATAATGTACATGGGAGTTAAATAAATCATTTCAAATAAGTGTCGAATGAATTGTCACTCCATAAATTATACTGACAGAACGATTGATACACAGTTGGCCCCTTTAAAGGTGCACACAATCTTATATTGATTCATTGCTGTTGATCAAAAACAAGCTTGTACTATATTTCAATACGACGATCAAAGTTATTGTCAATAATTGAGCATCCAAAGACCGAATTCTTTAAGCTTCTTTTTCTTTCCATCATGTCGCCCAAGATGATTACCATGAGCAACATACACCTCCTGTTTGTGAAGCGCCAGCCACGCCCGATCGAAGTAATGCTTACCGGTTGGGAATTTCTCGAAGCTCATCTTCTGGATCGGAATATCCGGGAAGAGGGGCAAAACCTTGGTCAAAGCAACCTGGTCCGACTCCAAACTCCTTCCGCGTTGATTTTCCAATCGCTTGACCCATTCTCTCACCATGGCGACGACCTCAGAAGTCGACTTCATGTACATAAAACATGGGCACGGTATGTGGTTCTCGTATCCTTGGGCCAGCCATATGTCGTAGAGGGCGTACTCCTTCAAGATCAGGTCAACTGGGTTCTTGATCCACACTGTGTCAACATCTACCAGCAACACGTCGTTCCCTTGCTCCAGCAAGGTCCTGATGTACACGGTCCTGCGACGAATCAGTTCCTGGTACATCATGACAGGGCCGTACCGCCGGGTGAAGTTGAACGCGTACTGTTTCTGGTAAAGCACCCGGAACTCTCTGTTGGCCCTGATAGAGAAGTACTTGAAGGTGTCCTGGTCTTCCGCGACCATCGTGATGTTGTACCGGATTCCCAATCGTCGAAGACTTTCCAACCAATTCTCGGCGATGTCGACGAACTCCGCGTTCACTGATGTTAGGATCACGAACTTGTTGCTTCGAGGTGGCGCATCTGTCTTCACCGTAGCCTCAGTCTGATCATCACGGGTTGGTCTTTTTTGTATCTGAGAATTGACGATGTCTTTGAAATGTTTAAGATTCTGGCCCAATGGGTTGGCCTTTCCGTCTTGTCCATGAGCCTGGCTACCGCGGCCGTCTGCATTCTGAATGAGAAGTTGATAATTGCCTATAGAGGGTTGGCTATTCTTACCATTGTCAGGCTGGATTGGACCTGCAAGATGACAAGATGACACAAAGAATTAAATAAAGAAAGGATAAATGGGTTGTCATGATTGATGATGTAGATTTTGATTAAAACTAGCACATGAAGAAACAAATCAAGAGCTTTGAGTATATTTTGTGACATCACATGACTCATGGATAGCAGATCGACAGCCTAATGTCTGGTTGACTATGTTTCTTTTACCTGGCTGCTAAGAAAGCATGGGTATAAGCCCGCCTCCCCCCCCCCCCCCCCCCACTCCGGGGTCGGAATGACCCCATGCGTGTTACCAAAATGTCCGGTAAAGGGGTACTTTTCGTGCGACAAAGTCCGGCCCGAGAATTGTAAAAAAAGGGGTGTATTAACTTTTCACCCGGAGATTTCTTTAAAAAGGGGGTGTTTTTTCTTTCTTTTTTCTCTCATCTCTTTGGACTCCTGAGAAATGATTCCGAATTTAGGGGGGTACATTGAGCATTTTTCATGATTTAGGGGGGTCTCCAAATCAGGAGAAGCCCGCAAAAAGCCCGCGAAAGGCCCGGCCCCCCCACTCAGAGGTCGGAATGACCGCATGCGTGTTGCCAAAATGTCCGGTAAAGGGGTACTTTTCGTGCGACAAAGTCCGGCCCGAGATTTGTAAAAAAAGGGGTGTATTTGACTTTTCACCCGGAGATTTCTTTAAAAAGGGGGTGTTTTTCTTTTTTTCTCTCATCTCTTTGGAATCCTGAGAAATTATTCCGAATTTAGGGGGGTACATTGAGCATTTTTCCTGATTTAGGGGGGTCTCCAAGGCAGGAAAAGCCCGCAAAAAGCCCGCGAAAGGGGGGTTCGGAAATGTTGGCAGTCCTCAGATAGGGGGTGCTTTCAAAAAGAGGGTACGAGCATATGCGTACCCTAAATAACACTGAGTGGGGGGGGGGGGGGCCGGGGCGAAAGGGGGGTTCGGAAATGTTGGCAGTCCTCAGATAGGGGGTGCTTTCAAAAGAGGGAACGAGCATATGCATACCCTAATAACACTGAGTGGGGGGGGGGGGGCGGGGGTATAAGTACGCAACCAATTGACCCATGGATTTTTGTCGTCTACGACGGACTTGGTAATGAGGATTAATGCTTTAAAGGGCTCTAGGACATCGACTTGGTTTCGATTCAAAGACCTCGACCCTAAGTGTTATGAAACCACTGCTCCAAACACCACTGATACACAGCGCCTCCTAATTTTGGTCTCTTGAACCCTAACAAAAGTTGTAAGAATGCCCCCCGAGACCAGCACGTGGGTCTACTGGTCTGGGCTGTTTGTCTTTTGCGAGCCGTCGGTTTTGTCAAAACCGACTTACAAAATGGAAACAAACGTGTTTTTTAATCTGAATATTATTTTCTGAGAGTTCGCGATCGACCGACATTACCGTTTACGTGAGCTGTCAGTCTCATGGACCGTAGCCATAGGCTTATTCAACGTCCACTTTAGAGACTTTAGAGACATCAAATCGAACTGTATTGTTCTGGTCAACATTAGACTGACCCAATAAAACAAACATGGAGGGAATTATAGTGCTTCAAAAATTGCAGAATATTCAGCATTATGTACCAAACGCACATTGAATAAAAACCTAAAAGAGGCACATTAAATAAGGTCATAATAACAAACGTCGAGTCAAAATATCATTCTAAAGAAATTAATTTAGGATGGGGGATGTAAACTTTGCACCCCAACACAGAACACATCAACACAAAGTAACAAAAACATAGAGACAATTAAATTAAATGGCAAGCCAATCTTTGTATGAGTTTATTTGTATGAAAGCAGAAAAATAAGAGAAGCAGTATGGCGAAATTTAAAATTAAATCGGAACAATAATAAGAGAACTTTGAATGTTTAAAATATTAGATCACCAAATTTATGCGAATCTCAAATTTTGTTATATGATTGTGACGTATGAGCGGACAACTCCCTTTTTTCGAGTACAAAAATATCATTGATTTCTGTTTTTAAGACTATAAGGGCCTTCTCTCTGGGGCACTCCTCAAAATATATAATGGGTAACAAATTATCATAGATGCTATTAAAAGATAAAAGACCATCTTGAAAAATAAATGACATTTCTGTCGTTTTTTAGTGTTTAAATGAATGGAAAAAAAATTGTCCAGCACTACGCTACATGACGTATAATCGGGCATTACACACAAACAGTAATTAGGGACTTTTAGATTCTGCACGACGAGAAGGCGGACTGCCTTTTTAAGGCAATGTGACGTCACTGCCAGTGCCTTAAAATGACGTCACATTGCCTTTAAAGGGCAGTCCACGTTCTCGTCGTGCAGAATTTAAAAGTCCCTATTGACCTCTCTACTGCGGCGACAAACCCATATTTGTTTAGGTTTCGCAACAAAAGCCTAAGAAATGCATTTCTCTCTTTCCGCTTCTATCCATTATTGTTGCAAGAGCTAACCCAGCATTTGCATTGTATGTTTGAGTAAGGAGGTGTCCCCTCTTTGGGGGATTTCTTTTTTCTGCCAACATAACAGTGTTACAAAGACTTGATTTTCTTATTCTAATGTGTCCATATTGATAAAATCAAAGACAATATTCCATTCTAAAATTACTGCCACGTTGTTATATTGTATGTCAAGGGAAAAAAGAGCATGAACAGCAGAATAACAAAATAGCCTAATTTTCACGAGCACGAGCAGAAATCACGGGGGACCAGTAAAAACTGCGATGTGTAATAGCTTAATAAGATAAGGATATATATGGGTGAAATCAGAATAGAAAGAGGTAAATAGAGAGGAGGTGCATGGGAGAAAGAGAGGGGAGGGGAGGATAGATAAGGGGGAAAGAAAGAGAGAGAAAAAGAAAGTATGGTGAGAGAGAGAGAGAGAGAGTAATCTGAGGAAAGAAGGAGAATGAATGAGATTTATAGAGAGAGAGAGAGAGAGAGAGAGAGAGGGGGGGGGTAATGTTTCCCCAGAAGTCACTATGTACATTTGTTCTAATTCTAAACCCAATTTCCTACAACTTACCTGGAATAATTCTAGACTGGTTCATGTAGGTTATTGTCCCTATGATGGCCACAGAAACGAGCACCTGCACGACCAGCAGGATGCAAAACTGAGACGAAACTGACAATTCCACCTTCGGCATCGCGACCGTTGTCGTTGCCGTCGTCGTCGTCAAAACCAAATTTAAGCTGTAAAAGTGACGATTGTATTAATACGCTAGAGCACGATGAAAGTTAAAGCGGTATTATATTGCAGGTGTTGGATGAAGTAACACAATCAAATGACTTAGTTGGATAATGATGCTGACGATGACGACGATGATGATGATTAGATGATGCCGACGACTATTATACTGGGTTGTGACGATGATACGCAGGAGAATGCAATCAATTATATTATGCTAAAATCCGTATATAACATCTCGTTCTCTCTGGCGACACCGTCTTGAATCAGCGCTCATTGTCATGAATATAATAGTTTTCACTAATCATGCTTATCTTGATTATTTTTTTTAACAGTTCCATGCATTGATTACAAGAGTCCTTTACAAGTAATACAAATGTTCAGTTATCAGTCTATACATAGGGTGATGCCAGCTGAAATCCATGCATTTGCCATTGACAAAAATGGTCCGTTGCAGAACACCAATATCTTACTATCCGTTCAAGACATGAAATAAGCAATATTCATCATTGCACAGGTTGTATTTTATACAAAAAATATGCGTTTTCCAAGAACGTTACAAATATTCCCTGATAAATCCAGTAATTTTAGGAGAACTATGACTGCCACAGGCATGAGAATCTACCGAGTTCCGCAGAATGTACATTTTCATTTAAAAGAAAGTCGTTCAGTTCTGATTACGTACTTTTATCTAGCCTCACGTAAGGCTGATGTTGTCACTTAATACCGGTTCCGAAATTTTCTTGAGAGTACAAACAAATCATCTGTTTCGTACGTTTAAGTATCTATGATTAAAATCCATTAAAAATTCTGCAAATCAAAATTATTTTCAGTCAGTTAATAAGAAGTGGTTTTTGTAAATAAGTATAAGTTATACTGATTATTTTTATATAGATTTCCGAGACCGTACTCGGAAAATAAAAGACAAACAGCTCTGGTTGGAGACTAATGTTTACTCTTATACTTCAGACTTAACTTTCATTCAGATGCACAAAACCTTCGTTTCTTTGCTAAAGGCTAGCACAGATTACATAACCGGTCCTTCGGTTTGTATATCGGTTAGCCAAACACATGGAGCCGAACAATTCAGATCAAACACTTGCAATAATCCTTTACTCTCTCTCTCTCTTGGCGGTCAACACACAATAAATTGTCTTTTTTTTGCAGAACAGACAGCGAACTTTAGAATTTCAGATAGCATAGGCATTGCAAATATTTTTGTTCCAGTTTCATTGCTAAAGTTGTTGAAGTGGTTGTTGAATTTGCAATCCTATTTAATATGCATGTGGCTCCTTACTTACAGAAGAAGGGTGGGTCATTGTTAGGTTAGCAGACATAAGGGGGGGGACACCGCCACGCCCATTTTCCCTCTCATACAAAGGATGATGATTGTACTTGTCAGTACCATGCATATTATGTTGTCTTTCCATTAAGGTACAGGCTGATTTTTTTTTCTCAAAATTGTACGAGTAGACTTGATTTGATTTGTCTAAACTTGGTCTTCTATATTTTCATGCTCGCTTAAAGGTACTATGTCCCATTTGCAGGCCAAAAAAATGAATAAGTTAAATTCCAACTGCATTTGAAAGATAATACTAATTCAGAACTTCCCTAAATAAGGTGGGGCTTGAAAATGTCTTCAAGTGGGAAAATAACGACTATTAGTTGTCAAATCGACTTTAGGGCTATAGAGCCCAAAAGTAATAGTCTTGATTTTCAGACAATTGTACCGAATGGTCATACGTTTTATGCTGCGCAAAGATTCAATCAGTTTAATCTTGGCCATCACAAGAAGCGGGTTATTGATGTAGACAAAATGCTCATGTACCCTTTACAACTCTTTTCATGTATGTTATTACCAAAGAAGAAAAAAGCCAGTCATTCACTCAATAGTGTCTGACAGTGAAGTCTATCAAGTAAACGGTTTTCCTTGCATAATTTGAATATGAGGACACTGCTAACGTTTAAATTTCACAGATAGGACATAAATGACATATTCATAATTCCTGCAAAGTTCTACAGCATTTGAGGTTGGCTGCAAAAGGGACATAGTACCTTTAAGGCCTATTAATCTTCGTTTTCACGTTCAATAGTTCTATATCATTTTCTCCAATTTTGACTGGGGATTAGATAAATCTGTTTCGTCATCACATTTTTTTTCCTTAACATCGTTTATGCGCATCATCCTTTATATTCGTACGGTCTATACAAAACAAAATCTGTCCACGTGTTATTTTCGGCCACGCATTTGTTAATATCCTCTACTTAAAGGTACTATGTCCCTTTTGCAGGCCAAAAAAAATGAAAAGGTTAAATTCCAATGGCATTTGAAAGATAATACTAATTTGGAACTCCCCTTAAAAGAATGGGGCTTGAAAATGTCTTTAAGTGGGAAAATAACGACTATTAGTTGTCAAATCGACTTAGGAGCTATAGAGCCAATAAGTAATAGTCCTGATTTTCCGACCATTGTACCGCATGGTCGTACGTTTTATGCTGCGCAAAGATTCAATCAGTTTAATTTTGGCCATTAAAAGAAGTGGGTTATGTAGTAGACAAATCCTTTACAGCTCATTTTATGTATGTTATTACCAAAGAAGAAGAAAAAGTCAGTCAGTCACTCAATACTGACAATAGTGTCTGACAATGAAGTCTAGCAAGTAAACGGGTTTTCTTGCATAATTTGAATATAAGGACACTGCTAACGTTTAAATTTCACAGATAGGATATACATGACATATTCATTATTCCTGCAAAGTTCTACAGAATTTGAGGTTGGCTGCAAAAGGGACATAGTATCTTTAAACAAAGTTGTAGTCCATTCCAAGTTGCGTTATTATATTCTTTATCACACGCGTATCAAGTACTTTATCTCTTCTTCTCTACTCCCCCCTCTCTCTCTCTCTTTAGCTCATCCGGACCGAAGGGCCCGATGAGCTTATGCCATGGCGTGGCGTCCGTCCACAGTTTTCAAAATGCTTCTATTACGTTATTTTTCAACCGATTTTGATTCTGATTGTTTCATATGATAGGGCTAGGAGGGGGATTTAAAACTTCTACACAAAATCATGAAATTCGTTATCTATGCTTATTTATGCAAATTTATTCGAAATCACAAAAAATACTTCTTCTCCTTCATATTTCGACCGATTTTGAATTGATTTGCTTTATATCATAGAGCTAACTTTGGTACACTATAGTTCTACGCAGAAGTTTGAAATTTTTCTCCATTAATTAATTATGGTAATTTATGCAAATTTATTCCAGAAAAAACAAAAATTGCTTCTTCCCTCATTTCTTGACCGATTTTGATTTGGTTTGCTTTATCTGGTAGAGCTAAATTTGGTTTACTTAAATTCTACACAGAATTTTGAGATTTTTCTCCATTGATTAATTATGGTAATTTTTTCAAATATATTCCAAAATATTAGGACGATTATTTGCAAATTTGATCCCTCAAAAAAAACACTTGATTTGTGGATTGAAAAGAGGAGAAAAGAGAGGTTGGAAATTAAATAGTCATCAGTAGTATGCATGCATTGTTTTCATTCTCTTGTTACCTCCTAATTCTTCAATTTGTTTAAATATTAAAAACAATTTTCTCACACTAACTCGTTTTTGTCCCTTACAAAATTGTTATTTTGCCATATTTTTCTGTCGACAATTTACTGACTATTTATACCTCTGTCCTTTTCTATCATAATAAAGGGTGAGTATGTTTACATTTATCTCTTACTAAGTTTGAGTCCTGCTTGTCATAAAACTATATATTTTTCAACCAATTTTCATTCCATTTCCTTTAGTTTCTATTTAATCTTGTACAGCTAAATGAAATTATGTCCCTTCCAGGGCATCAATTTTTTTATTTTTTGACCAGTTCAAAAGTGTACCACATAAAATTTACGATATACGTTTGTTGCGAGATGCGGATGATTGTTACGTCATGGACGTTCTGGTTCTTCTTCTTTTTCCCCTTCTTCTTCTTCTTCTTCTTCTTCTTCTTCTTCTTCTTCTTCTTCTTCTTCTTCTTCTTCTTCTTCTTCTTCTTCTCCTTCATATTTGTTTCTCTACGTAATTATGTCTTCCTTACCCCCTTCCTTGTCGTCTAGCTCCTCAACAATCACTTTCGCCTTCCTCTACCCCCCCCCCTTTAACCCCCTAACACCTCCTCCGCTTTCCCCTCTCCTCCCCGTCTGCCAACCCAACTACACATCCGTCTTCGTTACCTCCTTTTTCACCCCTCTATTCTCATCTAAAATCTTGCCCTACCCCTCCCCCTCCCCGTCATTCACCCCCTCCCACCGCTCTCATCTCACCTTCGCTTTCCCCTTCACCTCTCACATTCGCCTCCTTCTATTTAACATTCCCTTTCTCACACCATTCATCTTTGCCCCCCCCCCCCCTCTTCTACCCCTCCACCTCCCTCTTTACCCATCCCCCCCCCCCCGCCCCCACTACGCCCCCCCCCCCCCCCACCGACATAAAGTGACTGTGTGATGTAGCTATCCATTACACAACCTGGTATTATCAATCAGTCGCAGGAATGTAGACTGATATTAGGTGGCATCCGTATCATCATCAGTGTCACTGTCGGAATAAGGCACTGTCCTTCCCGAGTCCCCATTATCTGGGTCATACATACCCCCATTCACATTGCCAAACCGACACCAAACCTAGAAGAAGTAGTAGAAGTAGCAGTAGTAATAGAAGAAGTAGTATAGTAGTAGGTAGTATTACCATCATCATCATCATCATTTTTATCATCATAAACATATCATAATTATTTATCATGTCTATCATCCATCCTATATAGACAATAATATCTGGGTTTATCGGTAATCGGTCGGGGACCTGCCGGGGACTATTCGGGGACAGTTCGGCATTTATCGGTCTTGTTGATGTGAATAGGATATAATGTCGGGAGTTCTTGATTGGGGTCGGTCGGGGGCTATTCAGGAACAGTTCGGCATATATTGTATCCGTCTCGTTGGTATATGAATGGGGCATGACACCCCGTTCTGTTAATTTCCTTCTGTCACTGTCCATCTTAATGTACTGTATAATACATGTATATTTATAGCCGCCAATGATATGGCAAAGGATCTTTTTTTAAAGAGGTGTTGTGGTCTAGTGGATAAGTCACCGGACTGTAGATCACATGGGGTTCCATTCCCAGTCCGACACTAACGTCCTTTGGCAAGACGTTAATCTACGCTTGCCACTCTCCACCCAGGTTCTAAATGGGTACCCGGTAGGATGCGAACGTGAATGTAGTATTCCCAGCATTGTGAGCGTCTGTAAAATGGCGCCTGGCTGGAATGCTCCCCAGGGAGTGGAGAATGTGCACACATGCGTACGGGCGAGCTTGAATCTGATGACCGGGGTAATGATAAATCTGTAAAGCGCTTAGAGACATCGCCGATGTATTAAGCGCTGTATAAACGCGGAATATTATTATTATTATTATTATCATTAAAGAGAAGATTGAGCTCTGGGAAATGTGAAAAACATCTGAACTTTTTATTTCATTTTCATGTTATTGTGGAAGAGGATGGCTCGTCGAATGCCCCCATATTGTTATGCTGAATAACAGCTAAAAGTAGTGAAGTTCAACTTTCATGTCACATTTTGTGTTTTGATTGATTGATTTGTTGATTTTATTCGCCAAGCCTCCAACATACAACAATATAAAATAATAACAGATCATAATTGAGTCATCTTGAACAGGATAACCCACGAAAGCTCGAGAGCTTATTTCCAGTGTAGTCCCATGAAACATATTTCTGTGTACAGTGCATGTGACTTTCAGCAAGGCTGAGCAAATTCCTCACCATTTTGGCGATTCCAAAACCTCAGTTTACATGATCAACCCTTCAAATCACTTCCACACACTGCAGTTTCTAGTCGCAACCTTGAAATTATTCGCAACTACTTTCTCACAATACACAGTTTCGATTAGTTTTATTTATTTATTTTGTGTTTGTTTTACCTAACTGAGCACTGAGAAAGCATTTGTATGCTTGTTAAGCAACCAGTGGACCGACGGCTTTTAAGTCCTCCCCGAGAGACTTGGTAATGAGAATAATAATGCCTTACCAAAAACTATACGTTGCGATTGGTTTAAATCAATCGCTATTCTTTACAAAACATGACCCAGAACTTAAATTTATCTGAAACTCCTCATCACCACCACTACCACCGAACACACTAACAATCATCCTTGTGAAATATCCATCCATCCATCCTCCCATCATCACACGCCTTGCCCGTCATCAGACGACCCCGATTCATCTTACACGTCAGTCAGCTCCAGCCCCCATCGGTATCAAACTTGGATAACATCCGCATCATCCTTACTCCCCTCATTGGGTATCTTCGACATGGGTGGGGGGGGGGGGGGGATGTTTCAAAAATATCATAAGTTGAACTTTTCTCTTAGTTGGACTTTAACATTATGGAAAGCCGTTAGCATCTTTGAAAGTATTTTGTAAAAGTTATATTTAAAAGGCATAGAATGTTGATTCAAATCATTTATATTTTCAATTATCAAGGAGATTTTTACGTTCTTGATGTGGATTTTTTTATTTTTAAATCTAATATTTGAAATTTTGCTTTGAATTTATTTTATTTCAAGGCTACAAATGGCTCTCCATAATGTTTAAATCCAACTTAGAGTTAAGTTCGACTTAGGATCTTTGTGAAACACCCCCAGGTATACTCTCCGCATCACCTCTCCTCCTCTTCATTGGTATACTTGGTATAATTATCCGCACCCCCCCCCCCATCTTCCCTCTCAGTGGTATCCTCTTCTACTTGGAATACTCTCCGCATCACCGCTCCTCCTCTTCATTGGTATACTTGGTATAATTATCCGCATCCCCCCATCTCCCCCTCGGTGGTATCTTCGACTTGGAACATTCTACTCATCACCCCCCCCCCCCCACCCCATCCCCTCATTGGTATACTTTGTCTAATCATTATCCTCATGACCTCATCCCCCCATCTCCCCCCTCATTGGTATACCTGGTCTAATTATCCGCACCTCCCTTCTCCCCCTCGGTGGTATCTTCGACTTGAAATACTCTCCGCATCATCTCTCCTCTTCTCGGTGGTATCCTTGATACACTATCCGCATCATCCATCCTCCCTTGCTGGAATCTTTTACTCGGTATTATATTCACATCACCTCTCTTCCCAGTGGTATCTTGCTGGTATACTATTCGCATCATTCACCCTTCTCTTGGTGGTATACCTTCTACTTGGGACTATTATCCGCATCTCGTTATATTCACCATGGCAACAGATTGGAAAACGAATTACATTGATAAAACCCTTATGGCGTCCGGCAATTTGACCCATGCGGCCATAGTCGGACTGGATGGGGCTATTTGGGCAACATCAGACGACTTTAAGGTATGTCAATGTTTTTGAAATATATTTTTAAAAATGAACATGTATGCATGTGTGTATAGGTATGCATGCATGTGCATGTATTTAGGTAACATAATCATACACATATATATTTGTTTGTTTTGGTCTTTCTAGTTCGTTTTTAATTGTTTCTATGTTTGTTTACTTCATGTTATTTTCGTTCCCATACCATATTCACAAACAATTGTTATCAGCTTATCGTCGTTATCTATTTGTTTGTGTTTCTTTGTCATCCTGTTACAGGGGTGTATATCCTTAAAATCTCTTCAACTAATATGCTTTTTATATCCCTTTCAATTTCAGTTTCAGTTTCAGTTACCGTTTCGTTTATTCCATATTTCACATTCACATTCATGGCATAAATAATAAACAATCAACAATAAAAATAGGGTGAGTTATACAAATAATACAATGCTACGATGCCATGAAAGTAATAATAGAGTCGAAATAACTTACGGAGATATAAATACAATTGCATGGTATATTTAAACTAAAATTATACAAATATATGTCAGTGAAATTTGACGGCATCTATAGTAAAAAGCCCCCAAAACGAGATGGGCGAAATAAGACGAGGGACGTATAACCAAAAAAGAGCAGTATATATTAGGGAGCCAAGGGACGAATTACGTAAATGTTTAAGCGGAATATTTGAAAATGAGGCTTAGTTAAAGGTATATACAGCTTTGTCTCAATTTCCATTCATTTTACTTGCTAAACTTCTCTTTTCTTTCATTCTATTCTTAAAAAAGGTTGACCTAATGAAGTGGCTATCAAGTGTTTTCACATTAGTTCAATTTGTTAACTATAATATTTTAGTTTTTAATCGTCTATATTACAAATAGGCCTACGGTTTCAGCCAAGGCTGTTCCCTTCAAAACCCAACTGTGTGTGCCTTATATACGTTCAGACCCCCGAACAGAACCAGCTATCCCTGAAAGACTGAAACCATAGTCTTAAAGGTACTATGTCCCATTTGCAGGCCAAAAAATGAAAAAGTTAAATTCCAATTGCATTTGAAAGATAATACTAATTTAGAACTTCCCTAAATAAGGTGGGGCTTGAAAATGTCTTCAAGTGGGAAAATAACGACTATTAGTTGTCAAATCGACTTTAGGGCTATAGAGCCCAAAAGTAATAGTCTTGATTTTCAGACAATTGTACCGAATGGTCATACGTTTTATGCTGCGCAAAGATTCAATCAGTTTAATCTTGGCCATTACAAGAAGTGGGTTATTGATGTAGAAAAATGCTCATGTACCCTTTACAACTCTTTTCATGTATGTTATTACCAAAGAAGAAAAAAGCCAGTCAGTCACTCAATAGTGTCTGACAATGAAGTCTAGCAAGTAAACGGGTTTCCTTGCATAATTTGAATATGAGGACACTGCTAACGTTTAAATGTCACAGATAGGACATACATGACATATTCATAATTCCTGCAAAGTTCTACAGCATTTGAGGTTGGCTGCAAAAGGGACATAGTACCTTTAAAGGTAATACAAAGTTTTGGGAAATTTGAAAATTGGGTGGATAGTGATTCTTTACAATTTTGATTTATTTAGATTCCCCTGTTGATGTATTATAAGCACTAGAAAATTTAGCCCCTAAAACACTTCTGCTTTTGAGAAAGATTGAATATAAAAATTTACCGGTGGTCCCGGTGAATTTTGATAAATTCAAATAGTGCCTACGGCCGTACAATGGTAGCTGCGACCATGAAAATGTTAGAATATGTAGTTGTGATATACAACTTCCAAACAGGAATAGCTAATCGGTCGATTTTAGTCAATAAATAATGTTTTATAGCTTAATTAATATCTTGACCTTGAGAGAGAGCTATACAACATAAAGAGTGTATTATTTACAATTTCATAACTTTAGACTCGATTTCAACCGCGACAACGATCACTGAATATTGTTTGATCGCATATGCTTCCAATATGTTCATTTGAACCAAATTCATGACCCCGTACTTAAACTTTGTACTACCTTTAAAGTTTGGTCCTCTCATCCTCCTGGCAACAACCTTCCCAGGAAGCCCAGGCCGTTTTGCTACAAGCATGAAGACTCTGACATGTGTCCACTCATGTGGTCCAATTCAGTCTGTTGGGCATGTTCTGAATGAGAGTGCTCTAGCAGGACCCCCCCCCCCCCATGATGTTGTTTTTTTAATATTTGTT
The DNA here is from genome assembly GCF_000002235.5 of Strongylocentrotus purpuratus. Taxonomy (NCBI): domain Eukaryota; kingdom Metazoa; phylum Echinodermata; class Echinoidea; order Camarodonta; family Strongylocentrotidae; genus Strongylocentrotus; species Strongylocentrotus purpuratus. Next base: position 11,631,217 of record NW_022145597.1, on the reverse strand, counting down.
TTCTTCGTCATGTTTCATACTTGTGTCACCTCTGGAAAAAATTCCGTGTGCGCCATTTGTTTAGCTATATATTTAAAGGGAAATCCAAGCTTTGTAATAATTTAATTTGTATGGCAGTGGGGAAAAAAGAATGGTGAAAGTTTGAAATAAATCGTACCAATAAAAAGAGGTTTATGAGTTTTGAAATATGAAATATCTAAAGCTATGCAAATCTCAAATCTGCATTTTGGATACTGGGTCGTCGCTAATAACTCTTCCGTATGTTGTGTACAGAAATATTAAAAACTTTATGTTTTTCTTTTTAGTGCTTTCTGTCTTAGGGCATTATAAAGGATAGAGACTCCCGAGTTCTAGATTTGGCGAAATATTGACATTTAAGTCATTTTGTGTGTTGGAACAAAATGGGAAGGTTTTAAATTCCTAATAATCATTTAATTTATTTTTCTCTCTCGCTTTCTCCGCCCCCCCCCCCCCCCCCCAACTCCTCCCTCTCTCTCTCTCTCTCTCTCTCCCTCTCGTTCTTCTTTTCTTCTTCTTCTTCTTTTCTTTTTTCTCTTTGTTTTCCTCGCTTGCCCTCTTTCGTTCCCTATCTCTCTCTCTCTCTCTCTCTCTCTCTCTCTCTCTCTCTCTCTCTCTCTCTCTCTCTCTCTCTCTATCTCGCGCTATCACCCCTTCTTCTCTGCATCCCCTCCCCTCCCCTCCCCCATCCCCATCCAGATTTCGGCCGGGGAAGTCGGATTCCTTATTCGCGGTCTGGCCACTGCGGAGTCATTGCGAGAAAACGGCGTTCTGATTGGCGGGGTGAAATATGTGCTTCTTCGAGCAGACGATAACGCTGTCTTGGCCAGGAAACAAGGCACAGGAGTGTGTGTAGGCAAAAGTAGCACCGGTACGTATAGGAATTTAAGGGCGCGGATCGGAGGCGTCCTGGGGGCCTGGACGCCCTTTTGTTTTTGATTGGCTAAAGATTTCAGGGGAGTTGGAAATTGAACCTCATGCTGCTTTTACTTTTACTTGTGAGAAACCTTTTGGACATCGGATTCCACCCCCTCCCCCTATCCCTCAAAAAATTAACAAACTTAAAGGCCCATTATACTACTTGTAGCTACTTGCTTCCCCTATATAGAAAGCAATGCCTAATCAGTGACCATTGGTCCCCCATGATCCTCTTTTTCTCATGTTATTTGAGAGCTGAGTTGATGAGATAACCACCTGTCCAGTGACCTTGCAGGGTGGTTTAATCCCTCCTATAAACTAGTACAGATAAGCTTTTACAAAAAAAATAACTAACTAATAAACTTTTCTCAATTCACAACTTATATCAGTAACGTCTCACTAAAACTAAGTAAATTCGAAGGCAGGTTAATGACGAACAATAAGAGTCCAGTGTTAATACACTAAAACATGGATTTTGAGTTTCCAGTAATAGTTAATAAGGATTTGTCGTATATGATAACTCCTACAAGTAACTATATCATAATGTTTAATTCGATTTCATTTATTTATTAAATAGAAATTATCTTTGAATTTATGCAAGGAGGGAAAAGTGTACGATTTTGGGGGGTCAAATTCATGTTATGCATTTTTTTTCTTAAAATATGTGCATTTTCATTAAATTCTGTTATAATATATTGGTTAATTTATTTAATTAATTAATGGTTTGTCTAATTAATAACATAATGCATCACAGTCCGAGAGCTTAATTGTGCAATATTTTTACAAAAGCATTTCCATGATAAACAAAAATACACTACATAGAACCACAATAATACAAATAAACAATATGCAATTGTAAAACATTCATAAGTGTAATACCAATTTTTCCAATGTTGTGATGACAATTAAAAAAAAATGTTTTGATCTCCGCTATTAATAATGAATTAATGGTTTAGTTATTGAACCATGGTTAAAATGAGTGTTATCTCCCTTTTCTTCCTATAGCTCTTGTCATCGGAGTATACGGAACAGATCATGTAGCCGGAAAAGCGAACAATACCGTACAGGAACTAGCGCAATATTTGATTGGTCAAGGTACCTAAGGATTCGTCCACTTGAATTTTACTGAGGGACGCGAGGACTCAATGTAATAGCGTCTGAAGTCATGTTTTATTCTGTTTTTTGTTTTTTCATTATTGTTATCTATTAATTTCGTATATGACGAAACCGGTCATGCTGAAAACATATTGTTTAAATAACACCCATTGGAGAAAAAACAATTCTTTAAAGTACAACAAGTGCACAACGAAAAGGACAACAATGGAATGCCTTGGATTGAGTGCTATGACCCATATTGGCAACGCTGATTGGTTGGAGAGTTTTTCAGGACTGTTCCATTATTGCTTGGAGGGAAGCAGAATTGCTGATTCTGATATTTTTCTTTCTACGTTTGAAAACTATTTTCTGATTATCCTTGATATACGATGATATCTCAACTTACGTTCCCGGGACTTAAAGCCTATCTGCACTAGTTTGGCCAGGAGGGATTAGACCTCCATACGTGGTTACTGACGGGTGGTTATCTCATCAAATCAACTCTCAATTAACATAGGGAAAAGAGGACCACGGGGATCAACGGGTACCGCTTAGGTATTGTTGGTTATACAAGGGTGCAAGTATCTACAAGTAGTGCAGTCCCGCTTAACTGATCCGGGCAATGTGGCTCACACATCTTAGTCGGGCTACCATTTAGTTGCGTGTTATAAAGTTGACAATTATAGATTTTAAAAAATATCGAAATTACGAGAATCTGATTTAATCCGTTTTAATGCTTAGAACAGAAACAATATTTCAAGATATCCTAAAAGGGGTGCATTATTTGGGTATTTTCCACGCTCAAACAATATTTGTGAGCACTGTCAAGACAACTTTGGACAATTGAAGACTCAAACTGTGGAAACACAAGGCGATAATATAGACCTTTTCAAATTTCACAAAGATAAGTTTACTTCATTATAGGAGTAAGATCGAGGAGCCTATAACTATTGAACATCATTTACATCCTTAAAGCTTACAGAGGACAGTTAATCGATTTTATATGGATTTATTTAATCAATTATTATCATATCAACTTGATTCCCACTAATTTTCAACGAAAGAAATTCCATGAATATTGCATGCGAGTTCAAAATATCCATATTCCAAACTATGACGCCATAATTGATTACAATCGAAATTCAATTCACCAGTTTCTCACAAAATGGCAATCATTGATATGTGCCTAATAAAAATGTAACCGCTCTTTTTATCATTATTATTATTGTTATTATTATTGTTGTTATTATTATCATAATTATTATTATCAATATCATTATTAGTATTGTTATTATCATTATTATAATTAGTAGTCTTAATAGAAGCAGTCGTAGTAGTAGTAGTATTAGTAGAAGTAGTAGTAGTAAATAAATTAATATCTCGAACATAGGTGCATTAAGAAATAACATTAATGCACTCGTATTTTGGAAGAAGCTATTCTTAAATTAGATAATCGGCTGTACATCATTTTCCACCGTTATATATATTATTTTTCTAAAGGCTAATTTCCAATATGATACCATAATGTAAACTGTTCATTATACAGCTACATAACTAACTTAACATGTGTTTCTTTTTTTTTTAAATTTATACTATTATTATCATTCATTTTTTCCTGAAGAACAGCAACGGTTAGATATAGAATTGTAAGGCCTCAAACATGTAAAACTTTTTGATATATCCTGCTGTTCCAATGTAATTCTTACTCTTACATAACTCAAATTACGCCCAACTAATATATTGATTTTGTATGAAGAGAGCACTTGGAATATAATTATACATTATATAATGTGTATATGCCATTAAACGTACTGTACAGAATAATTATAATATTGTTTAATATTTCATCATTTTTAATATAGCTTGAAGTGAGCATAAAATGATTTCATATATAAATATTGTTTTTATGTTCAACCAATAGAAGGCATAAAATATTCTATCTTTAAAAAAGTTTTTGATTTGTACGTATAGGGATCTTTTCTCACGACGGTATATGCTGCATAAACATGCGCGTATAGCTTATGCGGTAGATTTACATCTTTAAAAAGTGTTCGTAATCTTCGTACTTCATTAAATTTAATAGGCCTATTTGGCCTTTTCGTATTTATTTTTTTACGTTTTTATGTTTTTTTCTCATTCTATTACCTTTTTCGGATAATAATGCAAAGCGTATCTTTTGTTATTTAAACTAAATTTGAAGTTCAATATATCACAATGTAAATTCAAGATTTTTAATGTAAGAAAGTTATTTTATATCGCATTCTTCGATATGAATAAAATTCATTTGATTTGTTATTATTTTTCAAATCAGTGTTTATCATTTATTTAGATTGTTATTGTTGCACGGTACATGAACGGGAATAGATCCATACCACATTTATTTTGCAGGTTTTATCTTTTGTCTTAAAGATTTGTATAATATCAGTTTGATGAGCTTGAAAATGCAATATTATTCATAAATTATGTTGCGTTGCGCTGACTACTTCGAAAACATTGGAATTCAACTCATTGACATAAATATATCCCATCATAATGTAACAGAATCATATTTTCATTTGATATTTATTTTCAATCTTTAAGAATTCGAGGACCCTTTGTTTTATTTTGAGGTGGTAAGAGGGTGGGTGAAAAGCTCTCAGTTAACTCCTCGCCAAATTTTGTTCGACACCCCACTGTCTAATCCCTATTCAAATCATGGTCTAGCATTGCCATTGGTTCAAACTTTCCCCTGTTGCGTTTAACTGTGTCGCAGTTTAGTAAGCTGTGCCATTGCATCACCGTGGGATGTCCATGTTCTTTATTCCGCAGGTGTATGGTATTTGACAGATGTAATTGATCTAATACCCAAGTGCTACAGAACTCATTTCACTTGTAATTAAAAATGAAGTAGAGTACTGGTAATGAGATGACATTGTAAAATAAATTGCAATGAAGGAATTGAGAAAGGTAGTTATGCAGTTACATACGAATTGGTAATACTGTGAGGTGATGGAGTGATCTACAAAAAAAAGTAACTGCGGTATGAAGGTGTGGTTCAAACCCTTCAACTATTTCTCGTCATATTTCAAATATGAGGGCATTTAAAACCACTCTTTTCCAGGAGACTTTGAGATTCTTCTACATGATATCTCCATAACACTAACTGACATACAAAGAACGAGAAAGGTCAAACGGTACATACTTTGTTGTTGTTGTTTTGTTTTTTGACACTGCACTGCACATTGATATTGTTTACACTTTTTAAAGTAGACAAGGTTTGGCCTGTAGTTTCTCCCTTTTTTTTCTGTGGCCCATTGGGAGTAATAAGCAACATGTTTTTTATATAGTGGCGTACTGAGAAGGCTTCGCTGGTGGCATAAGAGGGGGGGGGTGCCTTTGGGGTGCTGTACCGTACAGCACCCCACCCCCTCTCGTGCCACCAGCGAAGTTACTGATAAAGATGAATGACCAAAGAATAGGAATGCCCATGTTTAAACAAATTTGTGTCATCTTTCCATTCCCTTTCTTTTTGTTCCCCTGCTATATACTCTGTAATCTGTATGTTATTCGGCTGTGATAGCGCGGGGGGGGGGGGGGGCGTTCCCCAATCACCTTCTTATAGCTACCCCACCGCCCGTGAAAACATTTCCTTCATATAGAAGTAGCATACACCTGCTAGCTCCGTAGGCACGTACGGTACACGCTTGGCATGCCTCGCGTTGCAACACCATGACAGCGTTATGCAGGGGTGAATGTATCATCTTTCATCTCCCCCCCGATATGGGGGCGTGGCTCGGTCGTCCGAGAGCGCGCGACCGTCTCGTTCGCCGTAAAAGGGTGTCTGTCGAAGGAGCGCCGCGGTAGGTTGTGGATGTCTAGCCTTCGACCTTCCGTGGGTGTATGAATGAAAGAGTTATGTGTTTACAATGATTGGAGCTCATTAGAGAGATATTGGGCGGGGCGGGAAGATCCTTATATAACTCACATTGCAGGAGCATTTCAGCTTGCAAGGGGGTGATGTACTATGTTACTGTAATGACAGCAATACATTATAATCTTCGCAATGAGTTATTGCAGGGATATTCAAGAGGGAATTCCCCTTGTCGCATTAGTTATGACTTAAATGTATCATTATGTGCAATTGTACGTTATAACCTAATAATTCAGTCGCGAGGGGGGGGGGGGGGGGGGGGGGGGGTACTCAGATTTGGTTTTGGCGGGGGTGTGCCGTTGAAGCCTCGAAAACCTTGTTTAAGGGTCATTTTGGCGGATTTTTCTCGAAGTAAAGCCAATTTTTCAAAAATTACGTGTGTTTGCATGGCAAACATCCGGAACATTTTTGAAATTTTAAAAATGTGGATCCATATTTAGGGGTCATGCCAACATATAGGAGGCGCGATAGCTCAGTCGGTAGAGCAGTGGTCTCGTAATCCGGTGACCCGGGTTCGAAACCAAGACGATGCGCTATAGTTGGTAAGGTATTAATCCTCATTACCAGGTCCCTCGGAGAGGACCTAAAGCCGTCGGCCGTCTGGTTGCTTACTTACAAGCATTTATGCTTTCTTAGCAGTCAGGTAAAATAACCACCACCACCATCTATTTATTGAAATGCCTGTCAGACGCAAAAAGGTATCACCAATGTATCCAAGGGGGAGAAGGGGACGACGCCCCCATGAGGTTATTGGAGAGTTTTGTTTGCATTTTTGTCGACATGATTGAACCGGCAGATTGTACTTCATGATCGAAAGAAGCATCATTAGGAGGTACATGACATCACTATGCATTATAATTTTCTGAAGGTTCACGAGACCGACATCTTTCCTGGATGCCCTAAATTTCTTGAGATTTGAAATGACCAGCATCATATAATGCTGATCATGATTATCTTCGCGAAGATTGCATCACTCCTTTAAATAATATCTATTTTTAACAAAAAACAATTAAAAAGAAAAACAATTCCAAAGAAGACAAATCAAAACATTTTTTGGTGGATTTTTCTGTTTTATTTGTACATTAGTAAAGTAAAGTGATATAACATTATGATTTCATGTACATTACTTTGATATTGTTTAGTAGTCAATTTATCATAAGAGTACATGATACCATTGCATATAATGTTAGTTATTCATTCACATTCGTTTATAGAACAAGCAATGTAGTAACACGCACCTGCACCTTATTCTAAAGTTGTCAACAAAACAAATGCATTTCGATAATCGTCTGCTGAAGATGAGAAGATAAGGTGAAAAGGAAAGACACACATTGAAATGCATTTCACAGATTATTGCAAAAATAATCTGGAATTCTTAAACGTATACTGCAAAATGGCAACCTTCTGCATGGTAACCATCTCCAAACAATTTCCCCTCAAGGTACAAAATTGGTGTAATGCTGATCAGTTTTTTCTATAGTAGCACACCCATTTTCTATGTTAACATTCTGGATGATGCAATCTATAATACTGAATTTGACTATATTGGGCGAATTGTCCGCTCAGAGTCAACCTTGTGTGAAAGTAAGAGCTAACAGCTTTCTGGCTCTAAACAGATGAAATGTAAACAAGCGAGATATAGGGAGGGAGAGGGGGGGGGGGGGGTGGTGGAAATATAATCCTAATTTAAGGGATTGCTGAAGAAAGAGACTTGGAAGATGTTCCAAGAAGAAGTTCATACTATTTGTTCTGAACTAGGTCACATGCAACATTCTTTATTTTACAATAAGCTTTCATAAATTAGATATTTATTATAATAGCAATATGATTTTGATTATTATTCAATACCAAAATGTTCATGACTCTAAAGATCACAGTCAAGAACAAAAACATACATTTGTTGTTTTCATGGGCTATCAAGGACTCCTCAACTGGGGGCTGTTTGCTACGAATCCCTAGGGTATAATTATCACTCTCCAAATGGCTGTGATACAATCAACATCATGACCGTAAACTGTGGACTGAAATGCAAGAGTTTCTGATCAATTTATCAATAACTTATTGCTATGTCAGACATGCACAAAGTATTACCGGGAAAGACCAGTTACCAAGTGGTATCGTGTGAAAAGCCCCACAATTTTATGCAAGCGAGCATGCCTATATTAAGGTGCTTTTAGGCCAGGCAATTCACTTTCGCAAACTACATTTAGCAGACAAGGAAACGGTTCTTTAATAATGGTGTGGTCTTTCATTTGTCACTTGCGTTCTTCTTCACAAAATCTAATCCAAACTTTCATCTTTACCCAATTTTCATCTCTTGGCATTCAGTGAAATACAGATTACAAATTTAATCATTTTTAATTTGAATACGCACACAAAGGTACATACCATAACCTCTTTTTAACTCTTAAAGGTACTATGTCTCTTTTGCAGCCAATCTCAACTTGATTTGAAATCTGTAGAACTTTGCAGGAATTATGAATATGTCATGTATGTCCTATCTGTGTAATTTAAACGTTAGCAGTGTCCAAATATTCAAATTATGCAAGGAAATTCACTGTCAGACATTATTGAGTGACTGACTGGCTTTTTTTCATCTTTGGTAAGAACATACACAAATTAAGCTGTAAAGGGTACATGAGCATTTGTCTACATCAATCACCCACTTCTTGTGATGGCCAAAATTAAACTGATTGAATCTTTGCGCAGCATAAAACGTATGACCTTTCGATACAATAGTCTGAAAATCAAGACTACCATATTACTTATTGGCTCTATAGCTCCTAAGTCGATTTGACAACTAATAGTCGTTATTTTCCCACTTGAAGACATTTTCAAGCCCCACCTTTTTTAGGGAAGTTCTAAATTATTATTATCTTTCAAATGCAGTTGGAATTTAACCTTTTCATTTTTTGGGCCTGCAAATGGGACATAGTACCTTTAAGAGACGATACAAAATACCAACATAATCCAAATGTTTGTGGTTAAGATCATTATATTGTGAAGTTCAAAATCAGATGTTCAAGTACATTTAAAAATTATTCTCAATAGACATAATTATACAACAAATTTACAATCATTGTAACCATCCACCCTGAATCCTATTACACAATAGCACAAGGAGGCACGATGGCTCAGTGGTAGAGTGGTGGTCTTGTATAAACCAAGAGGTTCAAAACTGAGTCAATGCGCTCATGCCTTTTGGGAAGGCATTAATCCTCATTATGTAGTCCATTAGAGAGGACTTAAAAGATGAAGTTGAGTTGTGGTCATGCGATTGCATTGTGAAAGAAACGGTGTGGAATCAACCAGAAAAGGTTTATCATCTAGCATATAAGAATTTGTGTGTATTGCAAGGTTTTGGAATCATCAAAATGAAAACAAATTTGGCCAAGTCTTGGTAAAGTTACAAACACTGTACACAGAAAGATGTATATGGGACTACACAAACATGTCGCGTAAAAATCCTACCCCAGAGTTTTACGATGTTACATGACATATTTAAAATATGAAGGCATTTGAAGAGCCATGCTTTTCAAGGAACATGTCTTATCTGATGTTCTTCCACACTTGCATAATAAGAATGATACGCTCACAAATTATTTTTCATCTCTTCCCAGAACTCAACCTTCTCTTTAAAGCCATCTGTCCCCCGGTTGTTTACTTACAAGCATAAAACATGCTTAATTTCTTTAATAGCATTCGGGCAAAAGAGCGGCTGCTCCTAGATGCGTCTTCAAAGTTTGCTATTTGGAGATTTAAGGTGGATGGTCACATATATTATATACTCTTCAAATTTATATCAAATATATATATATGTATGTTTGTGTAAATATATACATGTATGCAAGTACATATAACAAGCAAAAGAAAAAAATGTATTCCCTACTGTACAACCAGTACATTATATTTCTCTCAATAACTAGGCACTTAGTACTATTCTCTTTGTTATATGGATAAGGTAGAAAGAATATTTAGATGTTTTATTTGGTTGCTGCAAGTCCATCATGCAATTAAATAAATCAATGGTATTCGGCCTACGGTACTGATAATATTATATCCAAATATGGAGAAATATTTTATATAATATGTAACAAGATTCCACAGACTTTCAAAAAAAATCAACCTACTTGTAAGGCTATAGACAATTTGTTTTTATGTCATCAAATCTAATGCATAAATCTCTCTTAAAGATGAAGTCGAGTTCTGGTCATGCGATTGCATTGTGAAAGAAACGGTGTGGAATCAACCAGAAAAGGTTGATCATCTAGCATATAAGAATTTGTGTGTATTGCAAGGTTCTGGAATCATCAAAATGATAAGAAATTTGGCCAAGTCTTGGTGAAGTTACAAACACTGTACACAGAAAGATGTATATGGGACTACACGAACACGTGGCGTAGAAATCCGACCCTGGATTTTTACGATGTTACATGAAATATTTAGAATATGAAGGCATTTGAAGAGCAATGCTTTTCAGGGAACATGTCTCTGATGTTCTTCCACACTTGCATAATAAGAATGATAACGCTCACAAATTACCTCTTCCCAGAACTCAACCTTCTCTTAAGTGCCATGATACACATTATTTCATGCAGCTTTATAACTATTTGTATTTCAAAAGTCAGAATGCGGACTGCAGTCAATTGGCATTCTGACTACCAGTATAGAAATACAAATATTTGTAACAGGAGAATGAAATAACTTTTAACGAGGCACTTAAACAATATTTGGACATTAAATTTGATTACATTATGAAAACGGCCTATTTTAACTCCTGACTGTCATCTTATGTAATGAGCTAACATGACAATGTACATGTACATGTATTATGTAATCCAAACATGGTTTCTATACGCAATACAATAGGTGTAAAAAGTTGCCATCGACGTGATTTCTTGAATGTCTTTACATCATTTCACATGTACATGTATGTGTACATACTCTAGCACAGCATCAACTCAATACACCACTTCAGAGATGCTATCTGCGCACGAGGAGATGAAGGTCACTCGTACCAACATTGTAAAAGCTGTCAAGACAACTGCAAGGCCCCATTGCATGAAACTTACCATTGCAGGTAACTGCCATCAATGGCAACTACCATGGTAGTAACAGGGCTCAACAACCAAACAAAATCGGGGTTTCCATGGTAGTTACCATTGATGGCAAAGTTACCATCAATGGTAAGTTTTGTGCAACGGGGCCCTGGATACGTGTCAATGAAAGTTGTGTAATCACTATTCATTCATTCATGCAACAATGGTACATTCTAGGATACACAGGTGGAAGTATTCTACCCTATTCAAGATGGCAAACAGAAGGTATTCCTGATGCACCTCCACTACTCTGGCAGTGATTATTCTGAAATGGCTAAAGTGGGACGTCTCCATGTATCAAAGGTCTGTGGATATTTGGGGGTTGCTTGAACAAGTGCTATCTCCGAAGCAGCTCATTTAATCTTATATTTTCTGTTCAGAGCCAGAAAAACATTTGCTCATGTTCTTCTACACGGCTCTAAGCAGAGAATAAGCAAAGGTGTAAACAGAAATTCAGTGATTGAGTGAGTGCACACTACATTAAATGCTATATTCGGTGATTAATAAAGGCTCGTTCAGACACGATGCATACAGACACAGCAAAGCAAAGGTTAAAAAAAAAGAAGATGGGTGAATTTGCACCCGAGTGTACGCTACATTAAACGTTTATTACCGGTAGTCATTGCTAAAGGCTCGTTCAGACACGATGCAGCTAAACAAAGAAGATTGGTGAATTTGCAACAAAGTGCATGCTACATAAAAACACCAATGGCAGCTTCTATGCAGAGGCTTGCCGCCCCATATCTGAACAACTGAGACCTTAAAGGGATCCGGTCACTTTGTCTCAGATTCTGAAACAAAATCTAAGATTTAGCTCATGCTGCAATGATAATTATAAACCTTTAGGTCAGTCAGGAACTCCATGACTTTTACAAGCCGATCGCCTGTCTGATTATCAAGATACTTACGATTGGAAATCGAAACCAAATTTTGCGTTTGCCAAACGGTTTTTATAACACTACAGTCTATTGGGGGAAACGAGTATGGTAAAACCGGTCACTCAAAGATTTTTTACTTTTTGAGGTACTTCTTGATCATTTTGAAGCGATAGTTTTTTAGGGCTTCAATATTACACCATATCACAGACACTGGTAGCACGTAGGGCCGTGCATCTCAGATTAAGCATTGTTAAATGATGCCTTTAAGTAATACACTACGGAAAGGATTTTATTTTAGGGCAAATTTCGGAAACGTCATATGAAGACAAATTATTCCTAATATGAAGATGAAGTATAGTACAAATGTATAATACGGTGTAGATATATAGATAAATGCCTGTAATATGCGTGTATGTATTTTTTTTATTCCATCGCATTATGGAGCACTTTAATGTATGAAAATATAACTTAAGGTATCCTTATACTTGAAGATTAGGATTGCATAGTACCATGTAGATTCCAAACCCCAAATTCACAACAGTGATTTAAACCTAGTCTATTGTCTAAATTTTAAAGTTAATATTTGCAGCCAAGAAAACGTAGAAAAGGATCAAAACTAGCAAAACAGTCAAAATGCAGCACAAAGAAAGAAAACAACTGTACTGATTTTTCTTCTTCAAAAAAGCAAAAAGGTCTTTTTTTACATATATTTTTCCAAAAAAATTACTTCTTGAGGAAGGAGGGGGGGGGGGGGGGGAGGAATTTCATCACAATTAGCAAAATGTCAAATTACTGCACAAAGAACACAACTGTATTGTTTGTCCTTTCTTCTTCTGAAAAAAAGATATCTTGTTTTTACCTATATTTTTTTTTTCAAACCAAAGAAAAAAAAATTATTGATAGGGGGAGGGGCCAGTAATTTTTGGCTTTGTGGCTGTCCAGATTAAATCCACATGTCAAGTTCAAAGCACCATTGTGAATTGGGGCCTAGTTTAATATGGAGCTGCTGAAACAAGTTCTTCCCTTTAAAGCCCCACTGCCTGACTTATAGCTACTTGAGCCCTCTACATAACAGACAATGCCTAATCGGTGACCATTGGTCCCCCATGGTCCCCTTTTTTTCTTATGTTACGGTAATTGAGAACTGATTTGATGAGATAACCACCTTGTCAGTGACCATGCAGGGAGATCTACGGTAATCCCTCCTGGCCAAGGTAGTGCAGATAGGCTTTACAAAGTTTCTGAGACTCCTAGATGTGCGTGTGCTTTGCAAAGGGGGAACTGATGAAAACAGGAGTTCAATGATATACAACACACTGTACCTAAGGCACAGATACATGAAAATACATGAAAATACATTCATTGGACAAAAGGGAAACTTAATATGAAAATGTTTGTAAAAAATGAAGAGCTAATCACAAGCAAAATTAGAAATGCCACTTTAAGTTGGATTGATAATACAAGGGTGTTTAAAATGCTTCATAGTAGAGCAGCATTCTGAAAACTATCCATAAAGTCTTATACCAGTAGTTTAGAAATTAAGGTAAAATTGGCCACTTTATTTTCTAAAAATTGACATTAGTGTATAGTTGCTAAGTTTATATTTAGAAAAAATATAATAAGTGCTTCCTCTTACATAACAAGATGAAATTAATAAGATCTCTCAATTTTCCCCAAAATATAGTGAACAAAATTAATATCTTTATACCTCACTTTCTTCTTTCAAGTAATATTTATATGTGTCAACAATATGGGTTTAAAAGAAATATCTAGAGTGTATAATGTACCTAGTGAATGATAATAGGGTGAAAAGAAAGCTACAAGTATGTACGGAGAGTAATGGAAATAGGAGAAAAAATTATATCCATAAATGCAACTCATAACACAAAATGATGACATTTGTTTTTTGATGTGAATGTGTATAATCAAAGGTATACAATCTTTTAAATATGTACTTAATGATCATCATTTCTAAAGTGGTAAAGTCAAATAATGTATTAGAATTTTTAACACAAAAACAGTGCTATGTACATCACGATACCGTCTGTTTGTAGCCAGAAGAGCGTTAATTCATAATATGAGTTAACGCCCTTCAAGTATATTATACTTGAACAGAGTTACATGCCCTTTTGGCTACAAACAGACCTTATGATAATCACATTCAATACTTCAAAGACAAGTGCCCTATAAAAAAAAAATCAGTTAGCAGAACCTGCTAACCATGACAACTGAAGCTAGCGTCCGTTAGCTTGTCTTAGATACGTGTACATTAAGTGCACAGCTGCTTTGGAAATCAAATTCATCCCAACTCCTTCTTTGATGCCGTAGGAAAATTTCCCACCATGAAAGTGCAGAAATCATGGAGAGTATCACAGGAAATGCGACTGCCTGCATTGGTGGGGTGAGGGCGCTGTTCATAAATTTGGCAGTTCCCCACGATCGAGTGCAATAAATGAATCATTGTGATAACGATGCAAGATTGAAATGGCGCTTAATCGATTCGTCTTTGTTCATTCAATCCATTCCTTTAGTCATTCAGTCAGTCATTTATTCTGTCTTTCATTATCATCAAGGTTCTATGATGTCAATTGCTAGCGGGTGACGATGATTCACGCAGTTCATTCCTTCAATTTAAATGTCCCACTATAGGTGGGGTTTCAGACTTTGGGAGCACTACTCGTGCTTGGATCTATTTCGTTCTCAGAATGCACGGTCACGCTGAGCACGTTACTGTTGGGTGGTTCCTGGATGTTCCCTTTAGCCTCCTCAAGCGGGAAACTTCCAGAAGACTCCGAATCCGACTCGACCTTGATCAAGGTGTCGATGGGCGGGTAGTCATCGCCTTCAACGGACGTCATCGGGGATGGGGGCGGAGTCGCCGTCTCGGCGAGTCCACCCACCGCGCCATGGTCGCTCAGGTTATCTGAATGCATGCTAGATAGGAGAGGCGTGTTCTCGTTTGGGGCGTCACCGGCCTCAGAGTCAGATTCCTCGTCCGAGTCAGCCATGCCCGGAGGGATGACCTTGCGCTTGCAGATGGGGCAGGTGCGACGGTTGTTCGTCAGCCAGGGGTCTATGCATTTACAGTGGTAAGCTGGAGAATGGTACAAAGGAGATATTGAATGAATTTTTCAAGGCCTTTTTATTGGAGCATTGTATGACACATGCCAATAAGACAATTATTTTTGTTGGTTAATTTCCAACACTAATCAAATCCTTAACTTCAACCCTGATAAAATCACAACACTCCGCCCATATCCCAACCATAAAACTAATCTAAGACCAAATTGCAACCCAAACCCTAATCATTTATCTTTGATGAAATGAAGTAAAATATAAAATTGATATTGGGACAAATAAAGAGAGAAATTTCCAAAAGGTCCAAGACCTCACGGGCCATGAGACTGACAGCCTGTCAGACTGACAAAACAAAAATATATGAAACAGAGAAAAAGATGGGTTTTTTCAGCTTTCGATGTTAGCGTAGTAAATTCTCTAAAATAAGGACCAAAAGGCCGAAGAAGTTGACGGTGTCAGTCAACCTTAAAGGTCCTATGTCCCATTTGCAGCCGACATCAAATTCTGTAGAACTTTGCAGGAATTATGAATATGTCACGTATGTCCTATCTGTGAAATTTAAATGTTTGCTATAGCTATAGCTATAGCTATAGAGCCAATAATAGTCTTGATTTTCAGACCATTGTACCGAATGGTCATACGTGTTATGCTGCGCAAAGATTCAATCAGTTTGATTTTGGCCATCACAAGAAGTGGGTTATTGATGTAGACAAATGCTCATGTACCCTTTACAGCTCATTTTATGTATGTTATTACCAAAGAAGAAAAAAGCCAGTCAGTCACTCAATAGTGTCTGACAGTAAGTCTAGAAAGTAAACGGGTTTCCCACTTTCCTTGCATAATTTGAATATGAGGACACTGCTAACGTTTAAATTTCACAGATAGGACATACATGACATAATTATTCATAATTCCTGCAAAGTTTTACAGTATTTGAGGTTGGCTGCAAAAGGGACATACATGTAGTACCATTAACCTTTTCATTTTTTATAGCCTGCAAATGAGACATAGTACCTTTAAGATGAGGATAGATATGAAATATTCAACACTTAATTATATGTTATTCGTTACCATGGTTGCAAGGCAGTATGCGCAGCTTTTGACCTTCCTCGTAGTCATCAAGGCAGATAGCACATATATCATATTCATCACCTGAAGAAGAAAAAACAGAAAGATAAATTCATAAGGAAGTTTCATTTATCGAGGGTGATAATGAGCACTACGAAAAAAGATTGGGGGGGGGGGAGAAAATGGCATCGAACAACATCCCCCCGCCCCCTAGCTTTTGATTAATTGTTTGGAAAAATATCTGGAAAAATCTGGAAAAATCTGGAAAAATTTGGAAAATAGGGGTAAAATCAAGGGGGAAACAAAAGATCTGGATTTTTTTTTTTTTAATCAGGTAATTATCAGGTCTGATTTATAAGAGATAATTTTTAAAGACACAGCCAAAAATCATTTTCTTGTGACAGTTTGGATATCTTTGCTTCAGACGCCTCCCTCACACATGTATTTGAAGACTGGCGCTATCATCCGATTGGCTGCTAGAAATAATGGGAAACTAGGGATGTTAAAGGGAAATCCATCCCAAATAGACAACTACCGATGGTCTAAACGAAAGCAGAAACATCAGAAGCAAACTGATGAAAAGTTTCAATTCAATCCGACTAAATATAAGAAAGTTATGAATATATTTAAGTTGTAATCACTATACGTATGGGCACTTCAAATTAGCTGAAGTGGTAATGTCAATGTGGTGTGGTGCCGGACTACTTTCCCATCAGTTCCAACAAATAAAATGACTAAAAATTAATTTTTCATGGTTCATGGCTCAGGAGGGTCTATTATTTTGAGAGGACCTATAATAATATGCTACCTATGATAAATTTTGAGTAGTGCCCCAAGAGAGAAAGAACTTACATGTATGAGAAAAACAGAAATTAGTGATATTTTTGTACACAGCAAATGGGAGAGTTATCCGCTATTAAACCAAACTACCAATTTGAGATGCAGATAGACTTTGATCTCACATTTCAAACATTCATAACTACCTTACTATTGGTCCGATTCATTTAAAACTTTTGCCATTTTGTTTGTTATTTTCCTGCTTCCATACAAATCAACTTACCACAAGGGTCCGATTGCCTTTTAAACTTGTAATAGCAACCCTTACTATTAAACAGGATGTTTTATTAAACAGCTACTTTTACAGCTAGCTTCCTGTTACTCCTACCAGCCAATCAGAGCCTAATTTTATTTTATAAAACCTCTCCTTTACAATTACTCTTGACAAGTGCAAAATGAGTTTCAGATTGAGTTTGAAGTTTATTATCTAAACAAAATGTACATCAATATAACAACCAAATGTGAATGATTAACATTGAAAGGATAAATGGGACCAGAAAATAGCATTTAATGCTAGTCATGTCTGGTACCACTAAACTGAAAAGATTTAGTATGATTCTCTTCAATGCTCTAACAGTATTTGGTTTTGTATACCAATCATCATCTCTTAGATTAACAATGGCCGGTTCTAGGACACCGGACAACTACCTTCTGGACAACTACTTGTACCCCCAGATAACTACCCCCTACGACAACCATCCTCTAGGAAAAATACCCCCTGACAACTATCCTAAGGGGTAGTTGTCCGGGGTAGTTGTCCTAGGGGGTAGTTGCCCTAGGGGGTAGTTGTCCTAGGGGGAAGTTGTCCGGGGACTAGTTGTCCTAGGGGGTAGTTGTCTGGGGTAGTTGTCTGGGTGGTAGTCGGCCTAGAGGGTGGTTGCCCTAGGGGGTAGTTGTCCTAGGGAGAAGTTGACTGGGAGTGGTTATCCGGGGGGGGGGGGGGGGGGGGGTGGATGTCCAGGGGGTAGGTGTCCGGATACGACAATGACCAAACATACCCTTCTTGAATTTCTTGATAGGCAGCTTTTTGAGATGGTCCCGGGATAGTCTGGCTTTCCTTTGCCTTCGTTGATCTCTCACATACTTTGCAATCTGTGGAATGCAATAGATAACACAATATTTCTGTTAAACCCTATTTTTTGCTGGTGTTATGTTAATTTCTGATGAACTGTAATATCTTTATTATACCAGCTAATACAAATCCCCTTACAATAAATCTTTTTTCAATCATGAACACAATTCTTATATTAAAATCTAGAAAAATAGTCTATATGCTATTTCCATATGCTTATGCTTTATTTAAAATTTAAACAAAATACCTCAAGAAAATTTCATCGATAAATTTGACTACCAGTACAATATAATTACAATTTAATAATAGCCGATACTTAAATGTTATATGGCCATACATGTATATGTTACAAATAAAAACTTTAATACACTGTATCAAATTCAAATTTATTAACTAAGTGTAATTCCACAACATATATCAAATGAAACATCACATTTTATTACTTACTGTATATGAAATTAAATATCACATTTTATTACTTATATCAAATTAAATATCACATTTTATTACTTATATAAAATGATTACGTCACATTCTATTACTTATATAAAATGAAAATATCACATTTTCATAAAGAATTGAAATCGGGTCCAGATCCTTTGTTTTCGCACAGACACCAATGTCCCCATTCGAGAGGGGTAGGGGATGCCAAGTTTGGGGGTACGGGCCAAGGGTCAGGATTGGGGGGGGGGGTGAAAATTGGGTAAATAAATAAAAAGGAAGAGAAGCAAGAACAACAGACATTTCTACTTAATCAGTGATTAATCTGTTGACTCCGACTGAACTCTCTCATTCCCATTGACTTAACACAAGAACCACCAGGGGGGCATTTCACAAAACTTGTCATCAGTGACACATGACAGTTTTTGTTATAAGCTACTGAAATCCTTGCTTCTGATTGGTTATCAGCAGATTTGTCACTGATTTTTGTCATTTGTCATTGAAAAAAGGCTTTGTGAAACGGGTCCCTGGTTCCAGTAGAGAGTGGGTTAATAGAGACATACATGTAGGGAACAAGAGTCTGCTTACCTCTCTGAAGGGGCCTTTCAATCAAAGAAATTAAATTAAAATTAAATTTTCATTTCTGACCTGTGATTTTTTTATATTTCCATACTTACATTCATCAAAGAGACAGATAAACCTGTATCTCTATTCTGGTCAAAGAGCAAGAAATACATGTACAGTCATGAAAATGTAGAATCTACTTACCTTCTACATTTCAAAGAAATTCATGTTCAGGTGTACATGAACATATATAAGACAGTAGATGGTCCACTTACATTCTACTTGAAAAATAAAAATCATGTACATACATATACATACCGTATTGAGTATTGTCTTCTTACATGTATACACTGTATGTGTACATGTACATCAGTTAAAATAAACTATTAAAAAACCTTATGAAATTGATGTTTTTGTGTTTTGGGTAAATGTAACTCAAGAATAAAAGGTGGACTGGTTAAATTGGGCCTTTGAAGAATACTTGTAGATGTACAGGGAAGTTTCAATACATCACATTCTCATCATATAGGGACAGATATTTTGTTATCACATACTTACAAAATTACATAACTTGGTAAGGGTATGAATAATTCAGTTGGTAACTTACCTTCAAGAATTCTATTCATCAATTTAATTTATTTATTATGAATATTATTTTTTTTTAAAAACCTTTAGCCATACTTACAAGACACAACGCAGAAACTACCATATGACTTAGACAGGGTCAAGCTTGCTATCCATAAGGACCGCTATTCATAAGGACCATTATGCATAGGGAACGCTATCCACAACGCATTACTAAATGAATAGCGCTCTTTTATAATAGCAGTCCTTATAAATAGCGAGCGGACCCCCTTAGACACCGTAACTCACCGAGAATACGAAGCAGAAAGAAGTACAGATGAGAGTGATGACAACAAAAGGCGAGAAGTAATATATCCAAAGGAAATAATGAGGATACAGAGCGATCCTATACCTGTTTGGGGAGACATGATGCATGCCTGATGAAACTATTTCTGGCTGATGAAAGACTCTCATTATCTTTACTTTCCAGTTGTATTTAATTTATTACACAAACACCAGTGACATCTCCTATATCCTATGCACTACTAGAAGTTGTGCTACACATTATTTGCTCATGCAGTTACATATTGTTTTTCAAAGATTCATAATTCCAAAGGTTCGTTCATCCTAACATTTGCACTTCCTGAGGTTCGTTACTCAACAAGTTTAAATTCTGAAGACGCAACATTTTGAAGGTTCATAATTCCAAATGGTCATATTTCCGAAAAAAATAAATGGGTTTCATTATTCTGAAATTGAAACAAATCATATTCCCTAAAATGAAATAGGGTTCATAATTCCGAAATTTATATAGTACACTGTATTATTTGCGGAGTTTAGAACCTTTGGAATGAAGAACCATATTTCATTTTCAAAATAACAAACCCTATTTAATTTTAGATATGAATTAACTCTATTTCATTGTCGGAATTTAACCCTTTTTCAACTTTGTAATTATAAAACCTTATTTCATTTTCAGAATTACAGTATGAAACCTATTTCATTGGTAATGGTAATGCTGATAGTAATGTTTTTTGTCAGGATTATGAAACCTATTTAATTTTCAGAATTATAAAACTTTTACTTAATTTTCGGAATTATGAGACCTACTTTATTATTCTGAATTATGAAACCAATTTTATTATTAGAATTATGAAACCTTATTTCATTTCCGAATTATGAAACCTATTGCATTTTCATAATTATGAATCCTATTTCATATTCATAATTATGAAACCTATTTAATTTTCAGAATTATAAAACTTTTAATTCATTTTCGGAATTATGAGACCTACCAATTTTATTATTAGAATTATGAAACCTTATTTCATTTCCGAATTATGAAACCTATTGCATTTTCATAATTATGAAACCTATTTCATATTCATAATTATGAAACCTATTTCATTTTCAGAATTATATCATGATTGTAATTATGAACTCTATTTCATTTTCGTAATTATGAACCCTATTTCATTCTCAGAATTATGAAACCCTTTTCATCTTTCGGAATTACGCACCTATTTCATTTTCAGAATTATGAATATTTTCGTAATTACGAACCTTGGGATCAATGAGCCCTATTTAACTTTTGGAATCATGAATCTTCAGAGAAACAAATCTCCAGCATTATGAATCCTTGGAATAAATCATTTT
The DNA here is from genome assembly GCF_000002235.5 of Strongylocentrotus purpuratus. Classification (NCBI taxonomy): domain Eukaryota; kingdom Metazoa; phylum Echinodermata; class Echinoidea; order Camarodonta; family Strongylocentrotidae; genus Strongylocentrotus; species Strongylocentrotus purpuratus. The sequence continues at coordinate 11,610,019 of NW_022145597.1, read as the reverse complement.
TAATCACCAGATAGTACAGAAAAAGAGAATATGAAAGGGCATGCCATGAATTGTCTACTTACCTGTTTGTAATTGTACATGTAATAGCATGTCCAAGCAAAAAGCAGATGGGAGTTTATATAAAACAAGGAAGCAAACTATGGTTCAATAGATACGAACACTGACAAATGTTTGGCTGATATTTTAGTTTATGGTAATGCATACAATGTGTGTACATGCACCGAGATGAAAAGCATAAATCTGGCCTTGTCTATTCCAACAAAATTTCTTTAGCGAATAATGAATGAAGGTGTGTTTCATTGACAGCTTGATGATATCAAAATGCAAGCTTAAGTTGTTAACTTATGATAGTGGAGTTGGATAAGTAAAGCGAAAATTTACAAGATATATTTGCAAAAAAGCACTTCTCATCTTTTATAAATGCTTCTAAATCCATGGTAAAAGCTAACAACGTTGGGTTCAATCTATGTTTAATATTTAAAAGTAAATATTAAAAAACTGAATGACAAGCTCCATAAAAACTAACAACATCAATGTACAACCCCAAATGTAGATCTCTGTTGCTGAATGTGCTATTCTACGTTGGTTGCGCCTATAAACTGCATTAGATTTTAATCCGACTTTAAAGGTAGTGTATTCTTTTTGCCATGTTTGCAGCCATTATCAAATTCTGTAGAACTTTGCAGGAATTATGAATAAGTCATGTATGTCCTGTCTGTGAAATATAAACGTTAGCAGTGTCCTAATATTCAAATTATGCAAGGAAACCTGTTTATTTTCTTGACTTCACTGTCAGACACTATTGAATGAGTGACCAACTTCTTTTTGTCTTTGGCAAAAACATGCATAAAATGAGCAGCTAAGGGTTCACAAGCATTTGTCTACATCAACAACCCATTTTTTGTAATGGCCCAAATTAAACTGCTCGAATCTTTGTGCAGCACAAAACGCACCGCCATTTGGATCAAGGGTAAAAAAATAAGACTATTTAATTAAATGGCCGTGATCGCTAAATTCAATTCAACAACTAATGGTCATTATTTACCACCACAACACATTTTCAAGCCCTTTTGTTTGAAGAAGAGTTCTTAATTAGTATCATCTTTCAAATGCTGTTGGAATTTAACCTTTTCATTTTTTTGGCCTGCAAATGAGACAAAGTACCTTTATTGCATCATCCAAGAACATATTCAGGGCATCGGTGGTGTTAAGTGGTATAACAGAAAGAGTCCAAATTGTTGATCACGGTCTTTTTCAAGTTACGATCAATGTTGTAAGCTACTGAAATCCTTGCATTTGATTGGCTGTCAAAAGATTTCTCATAGATATGTGACAGTTGTTATTGAAAACAAGTTTTTATTAAACAGGGCCCTGCTGTATATAGTGCTTACCTTTATCTCAAGAAGAGAAATGCAAGACCAGTAGGTGATCAGACAGTTGCTCCAGCAACAATAAGCGAGTTCGTAATTAGGATTTGCGCATGGGCAGATAACGGTCATTCGTACCCAAATTGTGAAAAAACCATTGTGACGAATACTCGGATCGTGCTCATAAAAGTTATGTAATCAGTATTCATTTATGCACCAACATTACATTTATCTGATACACAGGTGGAAGTATTCTTCTCAAGAGGCAAACAAAAGATATTCATGAAGCACCTCTATACCTTTGGTAGTGAGTACTCTAAAATGCACACGTGGGACGTATCCATCGTGTAAAAGATCTGTGGATATTTTGGGGTCATGCGTTTCAGAGCTATTTACGAACTCGCTTATTGCATGCTCAGGGTTTTAATGTGTCAAAGGAGACACTAGATAAATGTACTTACCAGCCACAACAATGAGGGCAACACATCTACATTTACTTACCACAAAGGGGGCTGATGTAGGGTGCATTTATCGTGCCTTGCCACTCAGAACCAGCGTTTCTATATGTACATATCGAACCCCACTGTACGAACGTGGGGGGGGGGGGGAGGGAGCCTGGACGACCCTACTTACCACACACATGGCAAAGAAGACAAGACATGAAGATGGAATGTCTATAAACTTCCATGTTCCACCAATGCTCCTTCAACAAACAATGCTTTGAACCAGTGCACAGCTTCAAAGGGGCAGGATGGTGGGGAGGGGGGGGGGGTAATAAAGGGGCAGGGAGGTGGGGGGAGGGGGGCATCGTACGACCCTACTTACCGCATACATGGCAAAGAAGAGGAGACAAGTGGACGTGACGCTTATGAAAGGTAAGAAGTAAAATCCCAGGGATGGGGATTCAGTGGCTAAAAGGACCACATGGTACCTGAAAACACAACATAATATAGAAATGACCAAACAGGGGAGAAAATAAACAAAAGAATATCCAAGCTAACCCTCCATGCTACCTGCAAGGCCTTGTCACTGGTCTGTCACCGAGTTCTAAGCTCTACGGGGATGTGTTCATACATGAATGAAACAGGTTTGAATGGAGCCGTTATCAGATTTCTGTCACGGGATGTGCACGGAGTGAGTCATGATCGGTGAGAGACGAGATGGGGGACAGGTCTCGACACTGAGGAGTGCCGAAGAATCAATTGAATGATTCATGTAAACTGCGCCAAGTTTTCAGGTGATCCGATATTTGATCTGGCGGCAATTGCTCCAGGCTCTATTTCGTCTTCACAAAGGAGGTTTAGATTTAACCCATGGTTTAAACCCTCATTTACATAACCCATGGTTTAAAAATTAGCGCAAAATAAGCGTACCTTGCCTTGCATGTGTCTAATATTGGACCTCTGACTTGTGTGGCGCTTATTTTGCGCTTATCATTAGGGATAGGGTTGGATTTTCTTTGTTAGGTTTAGATGTAATGCCTGATCCACCATTGAATTTAGGAATTCAGTTATAATTGTTGCAGGAGCATGTGTTGTACATGGACAACCAATCTCTAAGATTCAATAATGTTCCTCTCCATCAAATCACTATTGAATTAAATCAGTGTATGAACACATCCATAAGAGCTTTAAACTACCACAGACCCGATGGCAAACGACAAAGAGGCAGGGAGATGAGGGGGGAAAGATGAGGAGAGAGGTTGAGCGAGGACGGGGCGCGGTTAAGCGAGGAGGGGGCGCGGTGGAGCGAGGCGAGGATGTGGTAGAGCGAAGAGGGAAGAGGGAGGGGGGTAGGACTTGAATACTCACCGCATACAGGATGAGGAAAGCAGTGCAAGAAGTGCTCATACAAAGGAAAGGAAGCAAGTAATAACTCCAGGGATAATATGTGAAAGGGTAGAGCGCCATCACCCACCTGTTAGACAATAGCATAGTTGAAATACAGGTCTAAAAGGTACGAGTGAGTGTGAAAGGGGTTTCATGCATAGGAAATGTATGCAGCTAGAATGGGAGCATTCACATTGGACTACTTCCAATGGATAGATTATAAAATACAGATCGGAATCTATTAAAGTGCGAGTGTGAAAGAGGTTCCATGCTAACATAAAGAATATACACCGTTAGAATAGGAGCATTCAGATGAGACTTCTTATACGGCATATATCATCTGTCTAGAGCCTGAAGGGCACTAACTCTGTGTTAAGGCATACAGGTATGACATAATGCCATTCTGGCTCAAAACAAACGATACCTGGAGTACAACATGCAATTAAAACGTACCTTACAAGTACCGACATAAGCAGCAGAAGTATATTAGTATGTGCAAGATTAATGATAGGTATCTAGCATGCTTGCTTGACGAAACAGCAATTAATTTCAAGTACAAAGCACAGACAGCGAATGGATTACAAGATGAAACTATCAATAGCATGCATGAGGAAGATGAAAATGTCAGCAAAGCCATGAGACAGATTGTTTTCAATGCTCTCAAAATGCAAGATGTTCAAAGTGATTTGCGCTTGTCTGAGAAAAATTGAATAATGTACTTTACTATTCAGTCCAATGAAGATACTATAGTTTGGAAGGAAATTTGCTGTCCCTGTTCAATCAAACTGTGGTTGCAGCTGAATGGGTGGGTCTACTTGATATTTGAGTTAAAGAAGTAATGGCATGAATAACTGAATACTGAGGTCTTTGCACTCAATTTTCAATCACAATCTGACTCTGAATGACAAACGGGGCATTAGAGAAGACAAAGAAGAGGAAGAGGAAGAGAAGAAGAGGAGGAGGAGGAAGAGGAGGAAGAAGAAGAAGAAGAAGAAGAAGAAGAAGAAGAAGAAGAAGAAGAAGAAGAAGAAGAAGAAGAAGAAGAAGAAGAAGAAGAAGAAGAAGAAGAAGAAGAAGAAGAAGAAGAAGAAGAAGAAGAAGAAGAAGAAGAAGAAGAAGAAGAAGAAGAAGAAGAAGAAGAAGAAGAAGAAGAAGAAGAAGAAGAAGAAGAAGAAGAAGAAGAAGAAGAAGAAGAAGAAGAAGAAGAAGAAGAAGAAGAAGAAGAAGAAGAAGAAGAAGAAGAAGAAGAAGAAGAAGAAGAAGAAGAAGAAGAAGAAGAAGAAGAAGAAGAAGAAGAAGAAGAAGAAGAAGAAGAAGAAGAAGAAGAAGAAGAAGAAGAAGAAGAAGAAGAAGAAGAAGAAGAAGAAGAAGAAGAAGAAGAAGAAGAAGAAGAAGAAGAAGAAGAGAAAGACGACGACGACGAAGAAGAAATTTGATATTTTATCAACTTTTTTTCCTCGGGGGGGGGGGGGGAAGGGGGTCCTTCTCTCTCTTTTATAAGGCCCAATTGGCTCACAGTTACTTTTTGTTCAATTATTGCTGCTAAGCTCATGGTTTTGCCAAACAAATCCCCTCACAGACATAAAAATACATGCATCAGTATTGAAATAAAAAACAAAACAAAAAAGTAGCAAAAGAAGTGCAAGGAAAGAGTCATGCCTAAAGAAAGCATAAAGGTAAAAAAACAAAATTTAAAAAAGAGGGGGTGGGGGGGGGGGGGAGGGAGTGATCAGTGAAAAGGAAGAGCAATGTGATAAAAGGGAGGAGACTGGAAGGGTGAGGGCTATTGATCTTGGTAAACTCCTATGAAGTGGGAACCAAGAAGACATACTGTAGGAGCTGGAGTAGGACCAGGACCAGGATGTGGAGCTGGACTCTAGGAGCTGGACCCTAATGCAGACAAAGGATCTGGACCCTGGTCAGTGATATCTAGTACTCCATCGAAATCCGGGTACCACAGATAGTTATCCCACATTGAACTCTGGCAACAAGTTGTTGTAAGATTTTGGCTTTAAGAAACTAACAAATCATCCGATCAGAGCCAGCCCATGAAATCATAAAGAAATCTCTTTCATACTACAAAGTCAAGAAAATATTATAAATAGTAATAAATGATGATTGGATTATTGAGTTCCTTTTCCGGAGGCTAATAATAAATTATGAACAAATAAATATGAATTGTAGAGGTATGTTTTCAGATGTTTTGAAGGAGTAGAGTGAAGAACTGTTTTCTTGGCAATGCTAGGAGTTTGTTCCGTAGACGCGGGGAAACGGATTGCAAAACATCATCACAAATCTGCCGCTAGAGTTCAATGCTGTTTAACCATGTGGGGTACCCGGGTAGTCATGGTTACCATCTAGATTTTTAGGTCCTTTTTAAAACTTACCATGAAGCATAACATTACGATGAAACATATTCCTACTATGCTTGCGAATGGGATGAGGTATAAATGAAAGGGAAAGACGAAGCCAGGAGTTAGCTCAATGGTATACCTGGGGGTGGACGGAACGGGGAGAAAAAAAAATGAATAAATTATAGAAAAGGTGAGAATTCGTGAAAAAATTGAGGTTTAGAGAAGTCATTTGATATTTATTATGATTTAATGAGATGAGAGAGATCAGAAAGAAATGATTTTTAGAAATGACAAGAGTAAGTAGAGAAAAGATATTTGATAATAGAGATAAAAGTATAATGAGGCGACATGATGAGAAAGAAGGAGTAAAAATGGATTAAAACATTCAGAATGTTACAATGTCATGTGCGTGCAGAGGAGTAGGAAGAGGTAATTCCAATAGGAAATTATTGATGAAAATTGTAGAAAGAAAAAAAAAATAGAAAAGAGAGATGAACGGAGAAATTAAAAAGGAAGTTATGATATCAGATCATTTAGAAGATATTAAAGCAGCCAATGCAAATGATGACATGAGAGAGAGAGGGAGGGAGGGAGAGAGGGAGAGAGCGGGAGGGAGGGAGGGAGGGAGAGGGAGAGAGAGAGAGAGAGAAGAGAAAGAAAGAGAGAGAAAGAGAAAGAGAGAGAGAGAGAGAGAGAGAGAGAGAGAGAGAAAAGAAAGCGAATGTGATAAGGAGTGAATCAATTTGATACAAAGAGAAGGCAAAAACAGATGAACGAAGAGTTGCATGGATTGCAAATGAAAAAAAGAAAAGACAAAAAATACATGTAGTTTCAAAGAGAATATACATGTATAATAGGAAAAAAATATGAATAAATAAATAATAGAAGGTATTTAAGTTTTTTCACATGCAATATGAACGGGAAGGGAAAGAAAGAAAAGGAAAAGAAAGAGAAAGAGAGAAATAAATGTCATAAGTCACAAAATTTGCTACTCCAATATTAGATGCAAATGAAACGTTAGACATGAACAGTGAACACTAGACATGAAACTACATCAATAACTGACTATAAAATGTAATACATGTACATGTATATGTATGTAATAAAATTTAATATAAAGGTAGTGCAGTATGGATTATGTAACCAGAAAATAACTATGGGCAGTTAATTTGCTTTGCAGTGCACATAAAAATGTTGAGGGAAAAATTAATGGTATGGATTATGTCACTATAAAAATAACTACAGGTAGTTAATTTGGTTTGCAGTGCACATAAAAATGTTCAGGGAAAAATTAATTGCTTTCAATTATGGCACTTTAATCTATCATCATGAATAATATAATTAAAAAACAATAAACCACAAATTAGTATCATGAAAGAAATGCCTCGTTAATTTGCTTTGTAGTTGGCCTATTGAAATGTTGAGGTGGGAAATTAATTGCTTTTTATGGCACTGTAATGATAATTTATCATTCTGAATTAATTTTAAGAAAATAGCAACCAGTAAACCGCAAATTAGTACCATACATGAACAACACATACAGGTATCCACCATGCATACACAATACTATACACATATTATACTGTTCTTGCAAAGCTTATAGTTACACCAGAGTTTCACCGACAAGACCGACACCGGACCGAAAACAGACCGACCCAAAAATGACATTACCCCTATGGCAAAAATAAAGCCGGCTCAGAGTCGGTCTGGAGTCGGTTTGGCAGTGTGACTAAGGTATATCGATACCATAAAATATTTAATGAAGTTAGAATTTTAGAAACGATTATAGTGCTGTTGTGTGGACTAATTGTGAGTGAGGCCGGGTGACATCTATAGTGTGCTTTTGAGATTGTATTAACATTGCAAGTGACAATGGTGCAGTTTGGTTGGTGCAAGTGAATGACTTGAAACCGCGCATGGGGTTGTGGTGCTTTTGTTCATGTACATGTAGCCAGTTTAATACAGTTAATGATCATAATGAACATGTAATCACAACATATTAATGAATGGTGCAGTTTGGTTGGTGCAAGTGGAAGACTTGAAACTGTGCATGAGGGTTTGTGGTGCTTTTGTTCATGTAGCCAGTAAATGATCATAACACAAAATATTAATTTCCTCGTTGCCTGGCTTCTAAACAAATGCACCCCTCTAAAGCCCTCTTCAGGCGAAAGGAGTTAATCTGCCTAAAGAAACATTGCTGTGCAACAATGAGCCCTTTATTCTCCCGTGTAGGGAAGAAGATTTTGGAAGGGAAGGTGGGGTAATATTATGTCACATAAATTGTAACTTGTAAAGTACCGGTATGTTAACCCTAGCTCTCATTACTCGCAACCTTTTTTCACCCAACTAGCGTCCGTCATTACTTTTCAAAATGTTCTCAAAGATAGAATACCCCCCCCCCCTTCACTTGCGTTTACTTTGTGAATAATTTCAACCTGTTTGTAGTTTTTGAAAACCATACAGTCAACAATTCATATCCTGACCAAGTTTTGTTATTTTATAAATATGCCAAAAATTGATTTGTCCCAATTTATGTTTCTTGAGAATGCGGCATATTAAAGCTTACATATAAAAAGTAATCTTTCTACAAAGCCATTAATTGATTCACCCAGTCTACCTTTCACTCTCGAGTTACGAAAAATACAATAAATATCAAATTTACAAGGGGTGACCCGGTGTGAATAATTCTGTTGTCAAACTCTGTATGCTCTACAATAAGGCATTGTGTCCCTGTTTCATGGCAAGCAGTGTTTGGTGCAAAACTGTGACTGTCTTAAACAATGTATGCGCCTAGAAACAATATATTAGGTGCGTTATAAATGTGATCTATTATTATTATTATTATTATTCAATAATGAGACGGTTAAAAAGGGGCGGGATGGGGTGGGAACTTTGCTTAGAAACCAGTCAGACTGAATGTGATGCTTTAATATTGAGCTGAGTAAATATGAAGGAGACCAGCTAATAGAGGTTAAGACACATTAACAAGGCCCTGCATGGTAAGCGCACGAGGAGAATGGATATTCTTTATAAAAAGTTTATATCATGATTAGAAATTGATTGTATTATATCACTACGAAGGGAGAAATAAAATGTTCATCTCAAATTCTCAAGAATCAATTCACACCTCAATAAATAATCCACATAATAAATAACATGTTTCATTATTTCTACAAATTGAATGATAAAACTCTACAACAGCTATTCATTGTCAAACTGTTTCAGGGAGGGGTGGGGGGTGGAGTCAGATTTCAATATTGAGGGTTTGTACAGTGTATGAACATGTACAGGCCTCCTTTTAAAAGCGATACTGAACTGATGAACTTTCTACCCTAGTAGCATAAAATTTATTGCATAGTGCCATCTCAAGGTCAACTTACCAACAGTGCATATTACACCCAAGACCTATAATTCGCACTTTGCAGACAGAGAACTCGATACAGGAGGCAACAGCAGAGATAGGGAAGCAGTGAGTTAAGGGACCAGCTGACCTGAGATGGCACTAGAGGGGAATTTGTGGTAGTGCTTCTAGTACAGTATGGCATTAAATACCCACATCGGGAAGGGGCGGTCCTAAATAAATAATTGGGGGCTTATTTATGTATGTACAAGACCCCTACATATTCATGTACAATTCTATATGTACATGTATGAGAGTTCAGCCTTGTTTTATTGTTAAATTATTAAAAGTAACCGACATGACCGACTAAATTATGACGGACTAAATTACCCCCCCCCCCCCCCCCCCCCCGCCCCCCCCCCCAAAAAAAAAAATAAATAAAAAAAATGTACAAGAAACAAAAGAGGTTATCCAAATACTTTCATGACAAGCAAAGACAGAAATGGAGGAATAAACAGAAATGGAGGAATAATATCAATAATGTTAATTTACATATATTTATTTGGTACATTAGAGGATACTTTAATGCACATTAAATGTAATTTATTATTATTCTCCCTGGTCATTGGATTTCAAGGCCTTTAATACACAAGTGTGCACCATCTCCACTCTTTAGAAAGTGTTCATACTATTTTGCACGGTTCACATGCATGCATGTAGGGCAGTGGCAAAGTAGTCACATCATCTCCTGGATGGAGAGAGGCAGTGCATATTAACGTCTTGCCACAGGATGTTAGTGCCACGGCTGGGACTTGAAGAATGAACCATGCTACTCACTGTTCAGTGACATACTGTATCCACTAGACCACATCAACTCTACTTTGAACAGGTACAGTGTAAATTACAAAACAATCCTTGACTGATTGTCAGTGTGACTTTAATTTCATTTTGATTTTGATGACCTCATGATCAGCTGACTAGTTTGGCAAGAAGACAGGAAATTATCAATGTGTTTCACTCACTGTTACATGTACATAAAGTGTAGCAGCTGCATACAGGAGTAGTGTATGGCAAAAATCACACTTTCTATGATACAATGGAATTGGGTTGAACAAACTTGTTCATTTTGGGTGCATATAGTGCACTGCTATAAACTGTAATAAACTCACTACATGTAGGATTACTATTACTATTTTATCTATTTACAGGGGCAGGGCTTGTCAGATATATATTCTGGATTGTATCCCCAACCCCCTTCACAGAATCAAGATAATATTTAAAACATGTTAATTATTTTGAAGGTAAAGACCAGTTATGGTCATGCGATTGCATTGTGAAAGAAACGTTCTGGAATCGATCAGAAAAGGTTGATCATCTAGCATCTAGCATCTGCAAGGTTCTGGAATCATCAAAATGATAAGAAATTTGGCCCATTCTTCGTAAAGTTACAAGCACTATACACAGAAAGATGTACATGTATATGGGACTACCCTATATCTCTCACAGACCATGAGAGGAACAAATTTACCAAATATATGAATTAGTACCGTATATAACGGTGTATAAACCGCACTTTTTTGCCGCCGACAAAATTTCAAAGTCGGGGGTGCGGTTTATACACCACAACTAGGCGTTGTGGCGTGCGCCTGTAATCCAGCTAAAAAGTGGAAGTTACAAACTGATTCAGCCGAGGACGCAGGTTCGAAACTGAGTCACGTCTTTCGGATGGTGACGTTTAAAGGTCGGTCCCAGACGTAAATAATCATATCTGATTGATACACGTCTGTAAAAACCCAATACACACACATACACGGTACACCAAAAAAAAAAAAAAAAAAAAAAAAAAATTTAAAGTTTCAATTTATGCCCCTCCACCTGGCGCTATGCCTGGTAATGTCTCCCAGCTCGGTAATCGGTGTGTTGACTCACCACTCGGAAACTAGAACAACACTCAAATTTGTCTGTCATCTTGGTTTGAAAGTAATCTTTCTGATAGATCTCAATATGTAGTTTATAATAATAATTCCTCCAATTTTTCTTCTATTACATGGTGTACCACAAGGTCCTATCCTAGGTCCTCTATTGTTTTTTTAATTTACATTAATGATCTTACACATTCAGCTGCACCTCGCAGTTAAATGAAAGGCGAAAAAGAGGGGTGCGGTTAATACACGAGGGCGGCTTATACAACGTTAATTACGGTATGTTTTTTTTGTAATGCTTCCTGTGAGAAATTTCAATTATTTAAACATATTTATGGCTTTAATACACCCAGTAAATAAGATCAATTGATCGATCTGTAACTGAAAAACAAGTCAGAAAAAATCTTGAAACCAGCGGAACTTGAACCTGCATCTTCTGCTTGTCGGGCATGTAGTATCCGATAATTTTTAATGTTTCATTATGTATGATTGATGAATTAAAATAAGTTTCGTGATTTAATAGACAAATAATTGACATGATGATTGATAGTCTGTACTTTTTGATTTTTATGCCTCCGTTACGAAGTAGCCGGAGGCATTATGTTTTCGGGTTGTCCGTCCGTCCGTCCGTCCGTCCGTACGTCTGTACGTACGTCTGTACGTACGTCCCGTTCTCGTGATCACGGTATCTGAAGAACGGATCAATGGATTCCTACCAAACTTTGGTCATATATGTATCTAGCAAAGTCGATGAACTGATTAGATTTGGGGGTCACGAGGTCAAAGGTCAAAGGTCACAGGGCTCATTATGTATGCAAAAACAGCTCGTGATCGCGTTATCTGAAGAACCGATGGATGGATTCCTGCCAAACTTTGGTCATGTATGTATCTTGTAGAGTCGATGAACTGATTAGATTTTGGGGTCACGAGGTCAAAGGTCAAAGGTCACAGGGCTCATTATGTATGCAAAACGGCTCGTGATCGCGTTATCTGAAGAACCGATAGATGGATTCCTGCCAAACTTTGGTCATGTATGTATCTTGCAGAGCCAATGAACTGATTAGATTTTGGGGTCACGAGGTCAAAGGTCAAAGGTCACAGGGCTCATTATGTATGCAAAAACAGCTTGTGATCGCGTTATCTCAAGAACCGATTGATGGATTCCTGCCAAACTTAGGTCATGTATGTTACTTGCAGAGCCGATGAACTTATTAGATTTTGGGTAACGAGGTCAAAGGTCAAAGGTCACAGCGCCCATTATGTATGCAAAAACAGCTTGTGATCGCGTTATCATTAGAACAGATTGATGGATTCCTGCCAAACTTAGATCATTTATGTATCTTGCAGAGCCAATGAACTGTGTAGATTCTTGGTTCATAAGGTCCAAGGTCATGGGCTCATTATGTATGCAAAAATAGCTTGTGAACGCATTCTCATTAGAACTGACAGATGGATTACTATTTAACTCTGGATATCTTGCAGAGCCAATGAGCTGAGTAGATATTAGGATCATGAGGTAAAAGTTCAAAGGGTCATATATGTATATGAGAAATTGTTTGTAATCACGATATTCTGAGAACCTGTTAATGGATTACAATTGAACTTGAATTTGAAAAATTTCTTCTGTTTTGGTTTGTAAAATTGCTCTATGACGGAGGCATCATTTTCGACTGCGCGCAGTCGAATTCCATCTAGTTATCTTCTATCTTGAGATGATGATATTCTGTGTTCTGCTTCTAATGTACCGTATTTAAATAGTCCCAGCCATAGGGCTGCATTTTCAAAGTGTATTCATGAAAATAAACAAATTAAATCGATCAATCATTCCTGGGTCTGCCCCTGATAAACTGATGGCTTTTCTCAAATTTTTTTCATAGCAAATATACAAGTCAAATGAGCTCTTTTAGCTTCATTAATTTTCAAGTGCTGTAGATGATTTATGCAGCTCAAAGCCTCAAACCTTAATATCCTTAATAATCTTACAAATCTTAAAATTTGAATATAAACATTCTATGGATCAGAAACACTACATCCATGTAAATGTACTTTAATTGACGAAGTTGATTGACTTCCTCTCCAAAACTTCCAAGAAATGTGTTATTTGAGCTTAGACCACTTTAACAACCGCATTTGAACAATGTACGTGTAAAGCCCTACGTTATTTTCGTTAAAGTCACCAGCATCAATAGGATTTAATGTTGAATTTTCTTGGAAATTGGCACAACATGAAATTGGCAACCAAAATATGACATTGACATAGAACAAGGATATTATTTACAAGTACACTGTAGATGAATCCAGGGTTTCATTGTCTTAGAAGGATTTTGAACAATTTCAACAAGATACATGTATCTATTTTTGTTCTTGGCAGGATCAGTTCATCCTTCTACATTCTCAATTGTATTGTGGAATTGATATAAAGTTGGCCAGAATTTACCTTAAGCATGATAAAAATAGCCTGGTACATTGTAGCTACATTTGTACATGCACATACAACAATTGGATGTCGCATTCCTTCTTAGGAACGATTATATGCAAATCACTATTCAATTCATATCCCTTCTAACAAAAACAATCAAACTGGCAATTCTAAGAGATTATTTATAACATCTAACAATTCCTTTATTATTTGTTAACCCTGACCCTATGTGCAATTGTTCAAGGGTTGTACAATTAAATATATTGTTTCAGTATAATTCTTTTTTTTTGTACTGCTTAATGCAGGGGTGATAGTGAGCACTAAAAAAAATAATAGGTTTTTGTTTTCCCCTCAACCCCGCCCCCCTTGAGTAAAAAAAAAAAGTGGATTCGCAGGGAAAAAATGGCATCTAACAACATTCCCCCCTTTCGAGTAAGAAAATTGGGAAGAATAGAGAAAATAAGAGGGAAATCTGGAAAATCAGGATAAAATATGGAAGAAGAAAAAAAAATTTGTAAAAAAAAAAAGAACAAAAAAAAAGAAAAAAAAATCTGGATTTTTTTTTGTTTTTGTTTTTTTTTGTTAATAAATCAGGAAGAAAACAAAAATTGGGAAAAAAATCGGGAAACCGATTTAAATCAGGTTTTTATCAGGCCTGTTAATGTCAATTATACAAGCATCGTTTTAATTACGCTTATAAAATGGGTTCAAGAATGTAGCCAATGAAAAGTGTCAAAATGGATCATGTGACCTATATGTACTGTTAAACATTAAAGAACAATATGAATTATCCTTTGTATACTTTTGTACCTGAATTTGATGGAAGAGCTCCCCTCTTATTACATATCGCAATGGGAAGTATGGTACAATTGTGAATTAATTGGATGTGTATTGGATGTGTATTGGATGTGTATTGGATTTTTGCCACACATACAATCAAATGTACATGTACATTGTTTTTCTTTCATGGCTGTGTGAATACAATATGGGTGTTTATCACCTTGACTTTGACTATGATTGTTGACATTTGCTCATAATGAAACAAGCTTAAACGTACAAAGTACATAAATATCTTGCATTTCCTTGTGTTGTATTGTAGAACTACAACCCATACTGGTAATTCACACTTTTATTCAATAAATTCAATATTGCTTACAGTAATAATTAATTTCTCTTTCTTTATGTGCAGAGAGATTTTGTGTGGTTATTTTTCTCTTTCCAAACAAATGACTACATGTATATAACCCATTGACTACAGAATTCTTTTATGACCCTGGCTTAATCGCAGGATAAAACAGATTACAATAAACAATGGGTTAAATACTTTTAGTCATACAGTTTTTGTCAATGAAAGTCACAAAACACTGTACGAGATATGTCTCAAACTGCTGAATGTTTACAGAAACACATGCACACATACGCATGTACACTACACCACAAGGGTGGGAATGATAAACCTCCCAAAATCCCCAAATACTTGGAATAAACATGACATTCAAAACAGTCATTTAAAACCAACAAGGTCAAAAAGATCAAAGAATTTCCAAAGAGAGTAATGTGCAGTACCGTACACACTAGGCCCGTCTTCACTATCTCGAGATTGCCAAATATCCAGCTATTTGAACTATCCCGATCGCAAACTATCCAGCTAATTGCGTCTTCATTAGAACGAAGTAGCAAATTAGCTGGATAGTTGGTCGGGATAATATCCCAAGATATCTTGGGATAGTTTGCAAAATATCCTACTATTTGGCAAAATATCCAGCTATTTGTCCCGAGCGTCTTCACTAGAGTGAAGATTCGCAATACACGCTAACGCTGAGCAAAATATCTCGAGCTAATTTCTCAAGGTCGAGTTCAAGTTTCGAGGTCGAATCTCGAGATAGTGAAGACGCGATTTGTTACTTCGGGATTATTTCCCAAATAGCGGGCTATTTGGCAATCTCGAGATGATGAAAACGCACCTAGTATTGCTTGAAAAAAAAGTAGACACTTTCCCACAGTGTCACACATGACTGCATGTATTATTCCATGGATAGACTTTGGTGTGACTTGGTGATAATGTGTCTACCGTATTTTATTTCAAGTAATACTGCATATGTTCATTATATTTTCATATGGAGTGGTGCAAAATAAACTGTACTGCCAATTTGAGGGGCAAAGGTGACCTATGGGAAATTCTGTTCCTCTATAAAGGGTTATATGATCATGTATTCAACTTAGGAAACAATATCCTGTATTTGTTTTGTTCTTCTTCTACGGACTTTGCACAGATTCTACATGATTCTGATTCTTATCAAAACGTAACAAACCAGAAAAAGTCAACATGAAGATAATAAAACTATGAAGATTGTGTATCAGGAGAACAACAATAATAAAGCAGAATATAATTGATGCATTGCATACAGTGTACAGTTGTATCTCTGTGACTTGAATTTGGCATTTTGACTTTATTACGTAACATGTAATTTTATTTTTAACTTGATTAAGATTTATTTTAAGGCAATTTTTTCAACCTGATTTTAGCCTTCAACTCTTAACTTCAATGTTGTATTTGTTGTTGTCGTTTTTAATATTTTGTGTGAGGTTGACGGATTGATTTTAGAGATTTTGTTTTTACTAGACTGCTGAGAAAGCATGTGCATGCTTGTAAGTAAGCTAGCAACCAGGTGAATGACGGCTTTAAGTCCTATCTGAGGGACTTGATAATGAGGAATAATGCCTTCGATTTCGAAACCCAGGACCTCCCGCTTACGAGACCACTGCTTTACCACTGTGCCATGGCGCCTGATGAAATTTGTAGGTATATATGTAATTGACAATTAATGCTTTATCAGAGGGTCCTTTATGAAAGGCAACTCCCCTATGCTTTCAGAACGACAATCTACATGTAAATATTAATGTGATTCTGCATTCTGAAACAAACTTAAAACCTCCATATTTCTGTCTTTGCTTAGCATTTTCACTTTTTCTTCTTTTTCTATTTTCTACAAATACAGATAGCTGATTAGACGGAATAAAGCCCAGCTGATTTTCACATTGTGAAATGGATTGGACACTTTGGGTCATCCAGGTAGACCAACAGCCCACGAGACCGACGTTCAATAACGGTTTTCTGGACCGACAGCCCACAAGACCGACATGTTTGTATCAAAGAAGCACATTTAGAAATATAGGAAAGAACAAAGACCGCTGGCCAACAAGACCGGCAAAACAGAGCAATAAAGGAGGGAAGATAGAAAATATTCAGTTTCGTGGGACGTTGGTTTGATGGACCCTCTTAAAAGTGGCTAGAAGGCACAAGAGACCAGGAGAGTGTTTCACAAACACTAAGATCGACTTTAAGTTGGACTTTACTACGGCAGGCCGTTAATGCCACTGTTTTCTCTCACCATTTACTGGCATAGGTCTCTCAAGGGACGTACAAATCATGGTCACAAACCTACAGAATTTAAATTGTTTGATAGTTCATAATTGAAGGAAAAAATATTATCTAAAGATCATAATGGTGAGAGCAACCAGTGGCATGAATGGCCTGCCATACAGTAGTTAAGTCCAACTTAAAGTCGATCTTAGTCTTTGTGAAACACTCCCTAGCATTGTCGGCCCCCTGGGCCGTTAACCTTGTACGCCGTCGGTCTTATGGGCCGTCGGTCTAGTGAATCCTCAAGAAATTGTCAGAAGACCCATGAGATGCAATCTGTCATTCTAGAGGGCCGTCGGTCTTATGGGCCGTAGCCCAAACACTTAACCTGACACTATAAGGTCACTGTATTTAGACATCTACACTGTAGATGTGAATTTGATAATACTGTACATACCCTGTTGAGTAGTTCATCCCTTGCAATGTTTCGCCACTGTCTTTCCCAACAAACACTGATGGTATATAGATTAACTTGTTATCTATGGTAGTGGCAAGGGAAAAAACGTGAAGGAAAAAAACATCAAAATGAAATCAGATGACATGTAGACTTACAATTTATAAAGAGGACAATAGATCCTGGGCTGGTATTAAATTCACTACGGTACTCAAGTTAGAAATATGAGTATCTACAGTGTACTTAGTTTTCAACTTAGATAAAATACTTAGCCAACTTTGTTATTCTGTTCAATCATTAGGAAGTACGTTTATGTTAAAATTCAAGTTATTCAACGAACATGCACATGTATGGGACATGAGAATATACTATGGAAGTTATGATATCTGTTGTGGAGGGGAATATTATACTTGTGGCAAAAAAAAGAGCAAAATATTCTGGTCAGGGATGCCACTTAGAATTGATCAGACGACCTGAAAATCACCTAGAATGAGCTATTTTGTACACAAAAAAGCCTAAACTATGGTCTGAAAATAACTCGTCAGGGCCTGAATTCAGGCTACATGTATTGCCTGAAAACTGGCATCCCTGTCTGGTTAATTCAAGAGGCAAGTACAAAGAGGAGTCTAGCAGTACACTGACTCTGTCTTTATTACTGGTACAATTTTGAGAAAACCAATGTGTTGCTTCCCATTTTTGTTCAAAGTCAAAACCACAAACATCCATTTGCATAATAACCAGTAACTGTTGTTTCCCATACATCCTGCTGTATGCATTTTAATTAATGTTACATATTAAAGTGTAGGCAATCATTCTATAAGCCATATGATTGTAACCTCAGTTGAACATTTATTCATTTTTTGATGATATCTATGAGGCTGTTCACACTGCAATGAGATAGCGTGGTCTATCGTAGCACCCCCTCTTTTCTAGCGCGCGCTAGACCGCACTATCTCTCGTGGACCACCCCCAAGAGGTGCTCCAGTGGCACGCCGTTTTGGCTCGCCGTGGCTCGCTGTTAGGCGGACCGAAACGACGTTGTACCTTCCAAACCGCAGAGATAGCACGGTCTAGCGCGCGCTATCTCTGCCGGTGTGAACAGCCTCTATGATACTTTGATCAGAAACTATTTTCTGAGTAAACAAAGGATATTATAAACAAGATCAGAGGGCACTATTATGAAAATACCAGTAGCGCTCCAAGTAACCTTTGATATTGTTTTATAGACTTTAAATGTTTATCTTCTGATATCAACTTTCTGCTTCTACTTTTCTACGTACTAGTTTTACATCTTCGCATCCTGGAAGACTGCCTTGCAAGATTGCATTACAAGTCTTAAACAAAATCTTCTAGGCCAAGGCGTTTTCTTAATGATTTTCTTTTTTTTGTGCATGAGGACCATTGATAGTGAGCATTTAAATTTTACAGGGCTCTCATGTTCATTTGCAGGAGCTCAATTCTTTTTAAAAGTACCTGCACAATACTGGTACTAAAAAATACATTGAACTTCAATGTGTGAAGAAATACATTAAAAAAACGACATACAGTATTATAATCACGACTCAATTTACTCTTAAACAAAATCTTCAAGGCGAAGGCGTTTTGTTAATCTTCTTTTTTTTTGCATGACAACCATCGGTTGTGAGCATTTAAATTTTACAGGGCTCTCATGTTCATTTGCAGGAGCTCAATTCTTTTTAAAAGTACCTGCACAATACTGGTACTAAAAAATACATTGAACTTCAAAGTGTGAAGAAATACATTAAAAAAACGACATACAGTATGATAATCACGACTCAATTTACTTGTCCAATACACAACCAGCTACTGAATATTAGCGAACTGAAGGGGAGAAAATGAATTTACAAAGGTTGGTGTGTGGGGGAGGGGGTGACTTAAACTAAAAATGAAATTGAATCAGTAAAAAAAAAAAAAAAAACATTGAAAAAATTAATTCATTTCTAACCTTCTGCAATTCAACGATCCGATCAGGGCCCCGTTTCAAAAAAATTGTTATCAATAACAACTGCCACAGATCTATGACAAATCTGCTAACAGCCAGGATTTTGGTAGTTTATAACAATCATTGGAAATTGTTATTTGATTTGAATTTATTTCTGCATTTTTCCAAATATAATATAATGATACATTTGTAACTGAAACAGGACCCAGGTCCATCTACAGTGTAAGCCATTTTCAAAACAAACTGTACGACAGATATTTATCATATGCTTAATACAGACTAAGGCTATATAATGGAATTCTAAAAGCACCTATAAAAGCTGGATCATGTGGTAAACCTCAGCACTTCTTTATGAGGGGGGGGGGGGGGGTTGTGCATAAAATGACATAAGCAGTGTTTGTATTTTATAACACACAGATATGTGAGAAAATGCAGGGCCCTGGATGTGAGCAGAAACATTTTTTTTCTCCCCGTCCCTGATTTCCATTCATTTTACATGTAAAGAAAAAAACTGCAGCGATAATATATTCCAGCATCATGAAACACATACCAGTACATGTATATTTTGTGTATTTTACACTTTACAGTAAATATATAAATAAGAATACGCATTACATTGGTCAAACAGTTTTTGAGCGTCATGTACATGTACATGTAATACCTGGTTGTAATGCTCCCCAGGGAGTGGAGATTGTGCACACAATGTGCACGACAGGCAAGTATGGAATCCAATGCCTTTGGTGCCTTCACAAATATTCATTAATTTCCATCCCTACTCGCCATTCATTTACATGTGAAAAAACTCCAAAACAAGACAATATAAAAAAAAATAAAAAATTTGAATGGATTTCCAGTCTTGCGTGCGAACAAGCCTGAATTACATGTAAACACTATGGAGATACAGCATGGAGTACTTACATTGACTACCGCTCATAGTAGTGAGGACATTGCCTTCATCGTTATACACAATGGCCCCCATGTACCTTGCCTGTTGGGCATTATATACCTGCACGTACAAAGGAAAAAACATCAGCACATTATCGTTATTGTGAGCAGCATACATTCAAAATTAATCAAATAGAGAAGAGCAGTACATTATTAACATTATCCTTGTTTTACCATTATAATAATCCTATCCTCTATGGTAAATGTATACATGTAGCTTTTGGTATACTGTATGTGGGTTCAACAGAAATTTATTCTCATAAAAGAAGAAGCAATGTCTGAAAGCAATTAAATAAGTAGGAAACAAAACATTTGATCGATATGACTTGTGCATGTATCTCACAACAAAGCATTTTCTGGATTATTAATTAGTTTTCTAATATAAATTTGGGTGAATGCATTTGTAAATGTACAGTATAGTGTAACCGCCAGGGTCGAAAACAGCTATTAGTGTTACAAATGGACCAAAAAGCAATCGTTAACATCGTTAATATCACAAAGGCATTGTTTAACAATGTTAAATCTGAGATGCACGGCCCTGCGTGTTATCAGTGTCTGTGATATGGTGTAATATTGAAGCCCTAAAAAAATTGCACTTCAAAATGATCATCAAGTGCCTCAACAAAGTAAAAAATCTATGAGTGACTGGTTTTACCATACTCTTTTTCCCCAATGGACTGTAGTGTTATAACAAAAACGTTAGGAAAATGCATAATTTGATTTTGATTTCCAATCATAAATATCTTGATAATCAGAGAGGCGATCGGCTTGTAAAATTCATGGGCTTCTTGACTGACATACACTGTACAAGTTTATGGTTATCATTGCAGCATGAGCTACACTGTAAATCCAGGATTATGTTTCAGAATCTAAATCAAAGTTGCCCGATCCCTTTAAGAAATGTCTCCGTCTCACCTTCTTATCGAAGTTACAGCTCCCTCTCTTGATGAGGGCAAAGTACACACCAGTCACGTTGGGCAGAAGGGGAGGTACTTGTATCGGCCCACAAGCTTCAATCGGATTGGCCACTACTAACAAACCCTGCTAGATAAAATC